>NC_083570.1:84477877-85202877 GCF_027579695.1 Neoarius graeffei | reverse complement strand
CCTCCCAGTCAGTCAGACGCAGTCAGATGTGCTGTCACTCCTGTTAGCAATGTAGCTAGGCTCAGCATGGCCAACGGTATTTTTTGGGGCTGTAGTTAGATGCGACCAAACTCTTCCGCGTTTTTCCTGTTTACATAGGTTTATATGACCAGTGATATGAAACAAGTTCAGTTACACAAATTGAAACGTAGCGATTTTCTATGCTATGGAAAGTGCGCACTATAACGACAGGCGTACTAACACCTTCTGCGCGCTTCGGCAGCGCATTGATATCTGAGCTCCGTATCAATGCGCTGCCGAAGCGCGCAGAAGGTGTTAGTACGCCTGTCATTATAGTGCGCACTTTCCATAGCATAGAAAATCGCTACGTTTCAATTTGTGTAACTGAACTTGTTTCATATCACTGGTCATATAAACCTATGTAAACAGGAAAAATGCGGAAGAGTTTGGTCGCATCTAACTACAGCCCCAAAAAATACTGTTGGCCATGCTGAGCCTAGCTACATTGCTAACAGGAGTGACAGCGCGTCTGACTGCGTCTGACTGACTGGGAGGTCGCGCAAAGCTCGGATAGGTACGGAGCAACTCGTCTCAATTCAGATAAGAGCATATTTCATTATGGAAATATGGTGGACTATTCCTTTAAGAGTGTCTTTCAACTTACTCTTTAGCCCTAAAGTGCAACGTTATCGGGAAACCTACCCCAGTTACCATAGGGAAATTTGAAAGGGGTTAGTTAATGATGTCTAGTCGCATTGCAACATTATATCCACTGTACTTTTACTTTGCCTATTATTGCTTGTCCGAAATGTCTCTCGCTAACTTTATTTAGAGTCGCACAAAACAGACTTTTACTCTGTCAACTTAGGTAATATTAACGAACAAGCTGAGTCACATTTTAATTTTGTCGGCTATTAACATCCAACTTACATATTGTTGAGTAGATGGACCCCACTTCTCCCTGCACTTCTGCTGCCAACATTAAATGCTGTCAGGTCAAGCACCTCTTTCAAACCGCCTTGTACAACACAATCCGATATAAACAGTAATATATATAAAATACAGTATGCCTGTAATTTTACAGTATGTTACTGTGGAAAAATGCTGTCAGCTACTGTAATTATTTTGGACCCATAATGCATTGCAATATACAGTTGAACTTTGTAAAATGACAGAACAAGAAGTTACTGTAAATTTTTAATGTAGAAATTTGGATATTTCACGACTACTACTACTACTACTACTACTAAAGAAATTTTACCACAGCAGTTTGTTAGTGTACTTTAATAAGATTGCAAGTATATTTACATTAATATTATTAAATTAATAAAATAAATATGATATATTTACATAAATTAATGCACATTGTAATTCCTTGCTATCTTTACGCTTAGTTAATATTCTCATAGATACCTATCTGTAGTAAACTGAGAATAATTGTGTCCATATTGTTCATGGCCAACTTTCCTTTCACTAAATTATTACTTGTTTATGATGGCTTTGTAAAATTATTAATCACTGTTTAATTTCTTACTTGATTGCTGTTTTGAAAGGTGAGTATTGATGTGTATGCCTGATATTTGCATATTCCTGTCCTACATGCCCAATAAAAATGTAATAAAGAATGTTTAAACAATCCTGATAATAGTTCTCCCAGCAATTCGGTATTGAACTCTAATAACGATTATTGACTCATGTTCAACTTCTTGAAATCAGAGTTTGTAATTTGGACTTACGTGATTCAATCATGAGATTGTTCATGAGAATATTTTTTTCCAGATGCTGAAGACAAGTCAACACAGTACCGAATGGTAATAGATGTCTGCTAAGAATCGGAGCATAATTACTCATTTTCGTCTCACTGTTATCTCTAAGGGATTGTTTTAATTTCATAGCCCGCATGTGAGGGCATAACTTTGACTTCAGTCTGCCCTCTTATCTATGATCCTGTCTGTGGAAGCAATGGCATGACCTACGCCAATGAGTGTGGCCTATGTGTCCATCGCCTGTAAGTATAGTTATAAATATCACCGGAATCCACCAGATTTGTTATAAAATGAATGCACAGTCTAAATAAAACTAGACTGGTTCTTTTTTCACGCAATTCTGTCTTTTTCAATATCAGCTGTCAGGAAATTATGTAATGATGTTGCAGTGCTGCACAACTGATTGACTGTATGATTTTAGGCAAACCAATGCAGACATCATGATTATTACAGATGGGAGCTGCTGAGGAGGATGTGACATCATCTATGCTTGTTCTAGTTAATTCACTTAGCTACAAAGAAACCCTTTGAGCATATTATTGTTAACATATATAGTTTTATGTATACTTTATTTATATAGATAATTATTGCTTGTATAGAGAAAGTACTGCCGATATAACATTTCAACTTTATTATTAAAGAGCAATTCCATGTATACATTAGAAATGTGTGTTGTGGACTTATTTGTGTAAATCCAATGTGTTGCCTTATGTAGTTTAAATTTGTGTAAGAATAAAAATTTAAATGTAAGAATCAGTAACCGGGGCGGCAGGGTGGTGTAGCGCTGTCGCCTCACAGCAAGAAGGTCCGGGTTCGAGCCCCGTGGCCGGCGAGGGCCTTTCTGTGCGGAGTTTGCATGTTCTCCCCGTGTCCGCATGGGTTTCCTCCAGGTGCTCCGGTTTCCCCCACAGTCCAAAGACATGCAGGTTAGGTTAACTGGTGACTCTAAATTGACCATAGGTGTGAATGTGAGTGTGAATGGTTGTCTGTGTCTGTGTCAGCCCTGTGATGACCTGGCGACTTGTCCAGGGTGTACCCCGCCTTTCGCCCGTAGTCAGCTGGGATAGGCTCCAGCTTGCCTGCGACCCTGTAGGACAGGATAAAGCGGCTAGAGATAATGAGATGAGAGATGAGAAGAAGAAGAAGAAGAAGAACTGCGGAACTAATGTTTTAGGTCCTCGTTTTAGTACGGCCACACATTCTGATGGACCAGGTTATTGCAAAAGCTACCTGTCTTCTTCCTTCCCGGAACATCTGCAAATATTTACTGATGGCTCTAAAAACATTCAGGATGGCCAATGTAGTATAAGACTTTACATACCAGAACTGAATAAGACTTATGGATATAAATTGAGTAACTTTTTTATCAATCTACACTATTGAACTAACTGGAATAATTACTGCCTTAAGATGGATCGAGGAAGTCAAACCCCTCAAATCAGTCATATGTACCGACTCATTATCTGTATTACAAAGCTTTTCCTCTGGTAACTCAGCAAGAGATGATTTAATCATTGAGATGAAACACCTTCTAGCTCATTTGAGAAACCTTGGACTTGCTGTCAGCTTCTGCTGGGTCCCAGCTCACATTGGCCTTAAGGGCAATGAGATAGCAGATAAAACTGCTAAGAAAGCTTTAGATCGTGTGTGCACTGATATTTATATTCCTTTAGGAAGAGGGGAAGCTAAATCCATTATAAAAACAGAGATCATGAAGAGATGGCAAGAAGAATGGGAGACAGGAACAAAGGGTAGACAATACTTCAATGTACAGCGTCAGGTTGGGGGTAAAAGAATTACATATATAGGACTTGGCAGAAGAGAAGAAGTGACATACACAAGATTAAGGTTGGGACACACTGGTCTCAATGCCACATTGCATGTATTAGGGAAAACTGATGAGCTCTGTGTAAAGTGCCAAGTAAAGGAAGTTGTGGAGCATGTTCTTTTCCACTGTAGGAAGTACAATGTCCAGAGAGAAACATGGACAGAAAAAGAGGGTGAAGATGGAGACATTAATACCATTCTTAAGGAAGAAGGTATACAAGTAGGAAGAATTAAAGGCAAGGCAAGGCAAGTTTATTTATATAGCACATTGGCAGTTCAATGTGCTTTACAGAAGTAAAAGCAGAACAGTAAACAATAGAAAATAAAATTACATAAAATAATTGGGGAAGAAAAATAATAAGAATTAAACAATAGTAGAAATAAAATAATAAAATGAAATAAAGTTCAAAAAAGGAATCAGCCTCGAGATTAATTATTATGGGTTTAGCTCATAAAGCGCGCTCTTCCCGTGGCTCTTCCACGAGGATCACCAAAAATTGTCCCGCAGACAAAATCTACGAGGATCACCAAATAAAATCGTCCCGCAGACAAAATCTACGAGGATCCAAATAAAATTGTCCCGCAGACAAAATCTACGAGGATCCAAATAAAATCGTCCCGCAGACAAAATCTACGAGGATCCAAATAAAATTGTCCCGCAGACAAAATCTACGAGGATCCAAATAAAATTGTCCCGCAGACAAAATCTACGAGGATCCAAATAAAATCGTCCCGCAGACAAAATCTACGAGGATCCAAATAAAATCGTCCCGCAGACAAAATCTACGAGGATCCAAATAAAATCGTCCCGCAGACAAAATCTACGAGGATCACCAAATAAAATCGTCCCGCAGACAAAATCTACAAGGATCCAAATAAAATCGTCCTGCAGACAAAATCTACGAGGATCACCAAAAATCGTCCCGCAGACAAAATCTATGAGGATCACATAAAGCGCGCTCTTCCCGTGGCTCTTCCACGAGGATCACCAAAAATCGTCCCGCAGACACAATCTACGAGGATCACCAAATAAAATCGTCCCGCAGACAAAATCTACGAGGATCACAGTAACAAAGAATTAAAGTAAAAGTAAAATCATTAAAATCCAAGATTAAAAAGAAATTAAAATAAAGAAAGTAAAATCATTAAAATCAAAATGAAAAGAAATTATGTTAAAGGAAATTAATTACTTAGGTAAAAATTAATCAAGTGAAAGCATCTGAAAACAGCTTTGTCTTGAGCCTGGATTTAAAACTAACAACAGTAGGAGCATTTTTGATCTCATCTGGAAGTTGGTTCCAAAGCTTAGCAGCATAGCAACTAAAGGCTGCTTCACCACACTTCGTTTTGACAGCTGGTATTACTAGCAACTTTTTCTCCTGTGATCTTAGAGACCTAGTTGGTGCATATAATTGAAACATATCCAGTAGGTAGCTGGGTCCCATCCCATTTAATGTTTTAAATAGAAGAAGTAATGCTTTAAAGTCAATTCTATAGCTCACTGGGAGCCAGTGCAGAGACCTTAGGATTGGAGTGATATGGACTACCCTTTTTGTTCTTGTAAGAACCCTTGCTGCTGCATTTTGGATTAGTTGAAGCTCTTTGATGGTCTTTTTTGGAAGACCTGTGAAAAGGCTATTGCAGTAATCAACCCTACTGGAGATGAAAGCATGAATAAGTTTTTCTAGATCATGTTTTGACATGAGACCCCTGAGTTTAGAAATGTTTTTTAGGTGATAGAATGCAGACTTTTTTACCACTTTCATATGACTGTTGAAGTTAAGTTCACTGTCAATAAGGACACCAAGGTTTTTGACAGTATCCTTTGCTTTAAGCCCCTTAGTTTCAAGAACAGTGGCAATCCTAAGCCTTTCCTCCTTTTTGCCAAATATAATTGCTTCAGTTTTATCTGCGTTCAGCTGAAGAAAATTGTGAGACATCCATTTGTTAATTTGGTCAATGCATCTATGAAGAGACTCAAGAGGGGCATAGTCATTAGCAGTGGCGGCTGGCCCATAGGGGGCGCTCGGGCGCCGCCCTCCCAGATGTGGAGGGGAAAAAATATAAAATATATCGATATATATTTTACAAATTTTATTATCAGTGTCAGTTTTACTTAATAGTGTGTGTGCCTACATGCGATCTGAATTATTTAAACAACATTTCCACCAACTGACTCTCATTCAGCGGTGAATTTCCACCGATAGACTCGTATCATTTCTCTTCTTGGGCGCTCGGCAAAGCGCCCCAGCAGTGCAGCGGAATAGCCAATCGTGTATGGTTGCTCGGGAAAAATCATAAATATTTGGCCAATCAGCATCGCCGAATTTAATGGTTTTGGGGCGCTGGAAATTTCGCCCCGCTACAGAAAATGCATCTCTCTCTCTCTCTCTCTCTCTCTCTCTCTCTCTCTCTCTCTCTCTGTCTCTGATGTTCAAAACTAGACTTTTGGTTCATATTGGGCAATAATCACACATCTTTCTTGTCATAGTTTGTATTCACAACAAGAGTGTCAACACTGTGTTTCACTCCCCCTCTCTCTCTCGTTTCACAGAAATACACCGAGCTCAGAACACACACACACACACACACACACCTCATTTCATAGTCACTCTCTCACACAGAAATCTTACACTCGCCTTAGAATCAGACACACACACCACCTCTCTCTCTCTCTCACTCAGTCCCACACTCATCTTAGCAACCTTCCTCCCTCTCTCTCACTCACTCATTCTCTCTCACACCCACACTCTCTCTCTCTCTCTCACACACACACTGTTCTCATCTCATCTCATTATCTGTAGCCGCTTTATCCTGTTCTACAGGGTCGCAGGCAAGCTGGAGCCTATCCCAGCTGACTACGGGCGAAAGGCGGGGTACACCCTGGACAAGTCGCCAGGTCATCACAGGGCTGACACATAGACACAGACAACCATTCACACTCACATTCACACCTACGGTCAATTTAGAGTCACCAGTTAACCTAACCTGCATGTCTTTGGACTGTGGGGGAAACCGGAGCACCCGGAGGAAACCCACGCGGACACGGGGAGAACATGCAAACTCCGCACAGAAAGGCCCTCGCTGGCCACGGGGCTCGAACCCGGACCTTCTTGCTGTGAGGCGACAGTGCTAACCACTACACCACCGTGCCGCCCACACACTGTTCACACTGTTGATATATAGATTCAGCTGAAATCATACCCTTGCTGTAAACTTCTCTCAAGAACCTGAGTATTGTATTTGATACCGTTCCTTTCCAAAGCATAAATGGAGCCTAATATAGCTGTAAATTGTTAATTTACTTTATCTGTGAAACTGCTGATTTTGAGAATGAAATTAAATTATTATTGTGGAATTGCTGTCATTTTCTGACTGTTCATTTGAATGCTTATACTGGACTAGGCAGGGAACTCTACTGGCACACACCAGCCCCACCAAGAATTTTTTTCACCAGCCACCACTGGTCATTAGGTGACATAGCTAAGTAAAGCTGAGTGTCATCTGCATTGCTATGGAAGTTTTTAAAAGCCCTTATGTCATACCTTAATGATACAAAGCTCATAGAAAGAATTTAGGAATTTATTTATTTAATTGTTTAATTAATTAATCAATTTATTTATTTATTTATTTTTCCTCGCCCAAATGGATTTGACATGATCATTTCACACACTCCTGTGCAGTAGGTGGCGGTATACAAGTACATTGTGATCTGCCATTACTCAAAAGAAGAAGAAGAAGATGATGGACCAGGTAGCTAAGTGGGGCCTCTCAGAACTAAAATTAAGTCCCGCAATACCACTTTTTGCTGTTCCGCCATGGACTTTTGAAGAACTTGATGTTGACTTGGGTATACTGGAAAATAAGAACCAAGATGATTTTGACAAATACTGGGTGCAGAGTTATCTAATGGAGAGGTATGAAGATTGTCTGAAAATATTCACAGATGCATCGAAACAAACAGATAGTAGAGTTGGGGTGGGATATGTCATTCCTACATTGAAACATGTAGAAGGGAAAAGAATCACTGATGACCTGGCAGTATACTCAGGGGAATTGATAGCTGTGTGGCTGGCTTTACAGTGGGTTGAGGAGAAAAGACCAAGGAAGGTAGTGGTGGCGTCAGACTCCAGTTCAGCGCTGATCACCATCAAAACTGGACAATCAGAAACCAGGCAAGATATTGTCCTGGAAATTGTACTTCTTGCAAGTAATCTAATGAAGTCAGGGGTTGGCATTACCTTTGTGTGGGTGCCAGCTCATATAGGAGTCTTGGGGAATGAAATGGCTGACAAGTGTGCAAAAAAAGCGACTGAACATCCAAGCATAGATATGGCAGTAAACGTCAGTAAAACAGAAGTGAAAAGTATGGTGAAACGCAAAGTAAAAGGAGAGTGGCAAATGTTGTGGGAGGATGGGCTGACTGGCAGACAGTTTTATAACATTCACAAAAAAGTAGGAGTACTTAGGCCTATGAGCAGGAGCAGGAGAGAGGAGAATGTACAACCCCGATTCCAAAAAAGTTGGGACAGAGTACAAATTGTAAATAAAAATGGAATGCAATAATTTACAAATCTCAAAAACTGATATTGTATTCACAACAGAACATAGACATCATATCAAATGTCGAAAGTGAGACATTTTGAAATTTCATGCCAAATATTGGCTCATTTGAAATTTCATGACAGCAACACATCTCAAAAAAGTTGGGACAGGGGCAATAAGAGGCTGGAAAAGTTAAAGGTACAAAAAAGGAACAGCTGGAGGACCAAACTGCAACTCATTAGGTCAATTGGCAATAGGTCATTAACATGACTGGGTATAAAAAGAGCATCTTGGAGTGGCAGCGGCTCTCAGAAGTAAAGATGGGAAGAGGATCACCAATCCCCCTAATTCTGCGCTGACAAATAGTGGAGCAATATCAGAAAGGAGTTCAACAGTGTAAAATTGCAAAGAGTTTGAACATATCATCATCTACAGTGCATAATATCATCAAAAGATTCAGAGAATCTGGAAGAATCTCTGTGCGTAAGGGTCAAGGCCGGAAAACCATACTGGGTGCCCGTGATCTTCGGGCCCTTAGACGGCACTGCATCACATACAGGCATGCTTCTGTATTGGAAATCACAAAATGGGCTCGGGAATATTTCCAGAGAACATTATCTGTGAACACAATTCATCGTGCCATCCGCCGTTGCCAGCTAAAACACTATAGTTCAAAGAAGAAACTGTATCTCAACATGATCCAGAAGCGCAGACGTCTTCTCTGGGCCAAGGCTCATTTAAAATGGACTGTGGCAAAGTGGAAAACTGTTCTGTGGTCAGACAATCAAAATTTGAAGTTCTTTATAGAAATCAGGGACGCCGTGTCATCTGGACTAAAGAGGAGAAGGACGACCCAAGTTGTTATCAGCGCTCAGTTCAGAAGCCTGCATCTCTGATGGTATGGGGTTGCATTAGTGCATGTGGCATGGGCAGCTTACACATCTGGAAAGACACCATCAATGCTGAAAGGTATATCCAGGTTCTAGAGCAACATATGCTCCCATCCTAGACGACGTCTCTTTCAGGGAAGACCTTGCATTTTCCAACATGACAATGCCAAACCACATACTGCATCAATTACAGCATCATGGCTGCGTAGAAGAAGGGTCCGGGTACTGAACTGGCCAGCCTGCAGTCCAGATCTTTCACCCATAGAAAACATTTGGTGCGTCATAAAACGGAAGATACGACAAAAAAGACCTAAGACAGTTGAGCAACTAGAATCCTACATTAGACAAGAATGGGTTAACATTCCTATCCCTAAACTTGAGCAACTTGTCTCCTCAGTCCCCAGACGTTTACAGACTGTTGTAAAGAGAAAAGGGGATGTCTCACAGTGGGAAACATGGCCTTGTCCCAACTTTTTTGAGATGTGTTGTTGTCATGAAATTTAAAATCACCTAATTTTTCTCTATAAATGATACATTTTCTCAGTTTAAACATTTGATATGTCATCTATGTTCCATTCTGAATAAAATATGGAATTTTGAAACTTCCACATCATTGCATTCCATTTTTATTTACAATTTGTACTTTGTCCCAACTTTTTTGGAATCGGGGTTGTATTTTCAAGGATGAGATTTGGACATACCAGTTTGAATAGTAATCTACATCGAATACAGAAACATGCTGATGGTAACTGTGTTTACTGTGGTTATCCAGAAACTGTAGATCATGTTTTTATACAATGCCCAAGGTACCAGGAAAACAGGCAAAGTCTAATAGAACAGTTAGAGAGAGAAAAGATTCAATTTAATTTGCAAGATATTTTACAAAGGAGTACTGGAGAGGTTTGTTTAAATTTTGTTTTTAGATTCCTGAAGAACACAGGACTGTTTCATGGAATTTAGAAGAACAATTAAATTTTTTTTTCCTCATAATATTTTGTATTTCCTTGTTAGGGTAGACTTCAGATTCATACCCCAGTCCAGCTGGTGGCGGTAATGCACCATTAACCTTAGTTTGCCAACCGCCATAAAACCTAAAGAAGAAGAAGGTAGCTAAGTGAGCGACGATACAGAAGGTTGCAGCGAGATTCTTCAGTTTTTGGTCTCGTTTAAAATCCCATGCTGAGTCAAGTCTCTGCGTTGCTTGGAGATTTCGTGAAGAGGAGCCGCGAACCTCTGGCGCTGTTTTGCACAAGCTGTGTCATGGCGAAGAGTAAGTTTGAGTATGTGCGCAGCTTTGAGACTGATGACACGTGTTTACGGAACTGCTACATCGTCGTTCGGCTGGATGGCCGGAATTTCCACAAGTAAGTGAGGTTACCTTTAAATTGTGCTGTTTCCTCATAACTGGCAAAGTGTCAGTGGCAGACTTACCAACTTTCCACAATTCTCGTGGGGGAGAAAAGCGCATGGAAGACATTTTCAACCGGACGAGGCTATGATGCGCGGTTGAAATGATAAAAACAGTGGATCCCATTTAATTGCAAACCATTTGAAATGTATACAATTAAAGAGTTTTTGAATTGTTGATATTGTATTATCAGTTACTGTAGGTTATGGGATTCATGCATCAGAGAGCTCAGAGTGAAACATCTGAACTAATACTCGTCTTGAATTTTAATATAATAACAATGAAAGGGAAGTCTTAAATCAGATTTTGAGCTGAAAAATCTCATGCCTGAATATTGTATCCATACAGAGACCCACAGAAAATAACACAAGTGATGCTTTAGAAGAATGTTTCTCATCTCATTATCTCTAGCCGCTTTATCCTGTTCTACAGGGTCGCAGGCAAGCTGGAGCCTATCCCAGCTGACTACGGGCGAAAGGCGGGGTACACCCTGGACAAGTCGCCAGGTCATCACAGGGCTGACACATAGACACAGACAACCATTCACACTCACATTCACACCTACGGTCAATTTAGAGTCACCAGTTAGCCTATAACCTGCATGTCTTTGGACTGTGGGAGAAACCGGAGCACCCGGAGGAAACCCACGCGGACACGGGGAGAACATGCAAACTCCGCACAGAAAGGCCCTCGCCGGCCACGGGGCTCGAACCCGGACCTTCTTGCTGTGAGGCGACAGCGCTAACCACTACACCACCGTGCTGCCCAAAGAAATTCACTCGAATGCAAAATTTTAGTACCACCAAAATACATTCACTAGTAATCTTTCACTTAAAACCTCAAAACTCGGTCAAAATCAATCACTTTCCAGATATCTCATCTCATTATCTCTAGCCGCTTTATCCTTCTACAGGGTCGCAGGCAAGCTGGAGCCTATCCCAGCTGACTACGGGCGAAAGGCGGGGTACACCCTGGACAAGTCGCCAGGTCATCACAGGGCTGACACATAGACACAGACAACCATTCACACTCACATTCACACCTACGGTCAATTTAGAGTCACCAGTTAGCCTATAACCTGCATGTCTTTGGACTGTGGGAGAAACCGGAGCACCCGGAGGAAACCCACGCGGACACGGGGAGAACATGCAAACTCCGCACAGAAAGGCCCTCGCCGGCCACGGGGCTCGAACCCGGACCTTCTTGCTGTGAGGCGACAGCGCTAACCACTACACCACCGTGCTGCCCAAAGAAATTCACTCGAATGCAAAATTTTAGTACCACCAAAATACACTCACTAGTAATCTTTCACTTAAAACCTCAAAACTCGGTCAAAATCAATCACTTTCCAGATATTTCATTTGTAAACTTTCACTTCAAACTTTCAAACATATAAATTCAAAATCGCACTAAGACACGACCACGCTATTCAAATCCACTCACCAAACAAATTCTGTCATGCAAAATTTTACTAAACTCTTTAGAAGTTGTACTGAAATGGTATGGAAGACTAGTTTAATTTCACACTCGAATGTCCATTATATTCTGATTTAAGGTATCTTTACCTTAAAATGTGTAACTGGCTGGTTGAACATTTGCTTATCCATGGAAATTCATTCTCCCATGCAACCTGGGATTTGCGTTCATATTTTTGCCGTTTGGTATTGGGTTTAGTGGCCATGATGAATGACTGCTTGTAAAAAATGTCGGACAGCCTGGGTGAATCCTACATTACGCAAGTGACTGTCGTTCTCAGGGCTCTACATTAACTTTTGAAACCACTTGTCCTGTCGGGCAAGTTGAAAGGAAATGTACTTGTCCGAATGTGAAGTTGACTTGTCCGAAGAAATATTTGAGAAAAAAACCCCACAAATAAACTACTGTATTTTTCGGACTATAAGTCGCACTTTTTTTCATGGTTCGGCTGGCCGTGCGACTTGTACTCCGGTGCGACGTATATATGTTTTTTTTTTTTTTTTTCACACCGCGGAATAACTGGAGCTGATGCTGAGTCTGAGACAGCCACGCAGAAGAGGAGGAAACGGTGCTTCATCTGCCGCTGGAGTTGGCAGAGTTGTTCAGAAGCGACACCGAGGATGAGGAATTCAATGGATTTGCTGATTTGGAGTGAAATCGTCAGCTTGATAAACTTGATTGACCTGTGTTTTATTATTAATGATAGGCCTATAGTTATTTAAATAAGTTATGTAATGATTTTAGGCAGTGCTTAATTTGTGAAGTGGGAGGTCCCAGAACGCAGGAGGTGGGTGGGTCCGGCGACTCAAAAAAAAAAAAAAGGCAGGGGGTGGTTTACTATAACTTTACGCACACGCGCTTATTGTGTGTGTAAAAAAAAAATATATATATATATCTCAGACATTATGATCTTAGAAAATGCTTTAGTGACGAACAGTTACAGACAGTAATATGTCGTGATATTGTTATAAAATATTATTTTTTTATTAGGCTATATATTAAATTATATATTAAATTTATCTTCTAAAATAACACTGTACTCCTATCACAACCGGTTTATTTCACCATTGGAGATCAGATCACACAAGACATGCGTTAAATGACTCATTTTAAGGATTTAAGTAGGGGATTTAAAAGCAGTGCCAGCAGGACTTCGTGGCTCAGGTGGGTAAGGCGCCATACCATAAATCCGGGGACCCGGGTTCGATTCCAACCTGTGTTCTTTTTCCAAGCCCTCCCTGTTTTTCTCCTGCTCATTAAAAGCAGTGCCAGCAAACATAAGTGCAATCAATTCAAGTAATAGTTAAGAAATAAAGGGTTTACAAAACAAGTTGGAGAATTCATTTTAAAAATTTTAGTAAGCTTTCTTGTTTTTTTGCCATTTTTTTCCACAGCGCAAGCAAACGGCTACAAAAAACCCGGTGTTCTATTGAGTGGAAGTATACACCCCATGTCCCTCCCTCTTCCCCTTTCGCATAGATTTTGTGGATGTCATAGTAGAGAAATCAACAACAGATATCAAAACCGAACACTAAACAAATTTTTATTTACTTATTTAATTTATTGTTTGATTTTTTTCCCTTTGTGATGGTCACGGAGGTGATCTGATCCATTTAAATAGCTGCCGGAACACCGAATGAAATGAAAATAGCTGCCGGATCTGACAACGGAGGTTACTGATCTTGTTCCGTCATGTTCCGGCTCAAATTAAGCCCTGATTTTCGGCCTATAGGCTATTGAATAACTTGATGTTACGGTCCATATTCAGCCAGTTTTTCTCTGGGCTATTATAAATGATTTTGTTTTGCATTTTTAAAAATAACTCTCCTTCCAAGATGAACTTTATTCTTCATCTCTGATGTTATGGTGTTAATGGTCTGAATAACGTTTAATGTTTTTATCTGATATGACGTTAACTGGCAGGCGCACTTTCTGCCTGTTTTTTTTCTCTGAGCGGTGGTGGTTGTTGTTGTTGTTTTTCACTAGACGGTTGTTTTTACTACCGTACCTGTCTTTGGAGATGATATACCTATAGCCTACTTGACCTCTGATTTGATGAAATAAAATTCGACAAAAATGAAGCATGACACTCCTCGATGATGACTACAGCTTTAATAACAAAGATGAAAGAGCCATGGGGCGATAATAAGCCCTACCGGTAAAAATATTCTAAAAGCAAACTGATTAATGCATCATTAATAGGCTACTAATATTAGTTATAATAATAATATAGGCTATTAGTAATAACGATAGTGATAGTATTAAAGATAGTAGTAGATATTTAAAATAATCAGACTAGGCTACTTACAGGGCAAAGGGTGCGTTATCACTGCTCCGCTGTTCGTTTATTAAATAAACAATGCAGTCGCGCAGTAACCACGCGCCGCTTATCAGAGAGAATCACAGATTCTATGGATAGAATAACCCTTCAAAAAAGTGCGACTTGTAGTCCGGTGCGACGTATATATGTTTTTTTTTTTATCATCTTCATAATGCATTTTTTGGCTGATGCGACTTAAACTCCAGAGCGACATATAGTCCGGAAAATACGGTATTTGTAACCCAACAATCTTTATTGCATTTGTTTCCGAATTCACAACATATGCATAATATCTATGAATCAGAAGTAATCAGTACTTGATATACTGAGGCAAAAGTTCAAAAATATAGTAAAACAGACTGATTGATACCATAATTCACCAATTATTATTATTATTATTATTATTATTATACTGAAGTTCAGAAGCAATATATTCCAATAGGGTAGAAATTATGAACATAAAATTTTAAGAACAAAATAACTATACTATGAGATCCAGAAACACTAACCATTATATACACACAGATCAGTACTCTGCAGTTATCACAAATATCACAAAAAGTAACATTATCATAAAATTTATGACTTGATGAGATATCACTAGTTTGGACAAGAGAAACGATTAACAACAATGCTACAAATAAAAACAACTGGTAACATTGACTAATACTGTAGATCACTGATTATTATACACTGAAATCTAGTAATCAAATGATAAGATAATATAGCTTGTTATGAAAACCTCCACACCTCTATTGACTCAGACGAATGGATACAAATAAAGTTTCTATTCATCTTCATCTATCAACCCTTGAGTTCTGCGTGTTCTGACCCCATTGGCCAAGCGGTATTGGCCGGTTTCGCAAGTAGAATATTGCGCATGCGCATATCGCTCTTTCCGAATAGAAACATCCAGCGATTCATCAAAACATGTCGAGTGAGATGCTTCGGAAATCATGTGAATGAACTGATAAATTTGATATGTAACCCGAATATCGGCGTATTTTGGCACTTGTCCGATCGGACAAGTAACTGAGACGATGAACTTGTCTGACATAAAGTATCACTTGTCCCGGACAAGCAGACAACCATTAATGTCGAGCCCTGGTTCTGTTCGTTGATTGGTTAAAAATCAGTTGACGTCAGCAGTGTCTCATATACGATTCTGATTGGACATAATCGGGAGTATTTTTAACTTGGCGGTAAGGATTTCCCCAAACCGGGAGATTATCCAGTTTTTAACAAATACGATCGGGAAGCAGGAGACGGAGGCTAAAATCGGGAGCCTCCCACCGAAATCGGGAGGGTTGGCAAGTATGCAGTGGTTTATTAAGAAGTGAACACATCACTGCTCGCTAAGGATGTATGGAGTCAGTTCACTGAGTCGACTCTTTGAGTTAACCATTGAGAGTCGACTCTCGCGTGTGAGCCATTTATAAAGGAAAGGTCACTCACTCACTGGGACCACATCCATTCATCCATCCATTATCTGTAGCCGCTTATCCTGTTCTACAGGGTCGCAGGCAGGCTGGATCCTAGCCCAGCTGACTATAGGTGAGAGGCGGGGTACACCCTGGACAAGTCACCAGATCATCGCAGGGCTGACACATAGAGACAAACAACCATGGGGGAAACCGGAGCACCGGGAGGAAACCCACGGGGAGAACATGCAAACTCCACACAGAAAGACCCTCGTCGATCGCTGGGCTTGAACCCAGAACCTTCTTGCTGTGAGGCGACAGTGCTAACCACTACATCACCGTGCTGCCCACTGACACCACATATTTCTTTATCACTACAGGAGTCAGACAAGGCTGCTTGTTGTCAGCCATATTGTTCATTGTCACTATCGATCACATAATGCAGAAAGCAATGGAAAAACCTGTTTTTGGCATACCATGGACAGAAAGAAAGCGTCTTCTCGACCTTGATTCCGCAGATGATATTGCTTTGCGAGCTGAAACACGCCCCACATTACAGGAGATGACATCTGTTCTAGAGAGAAATGCTTCGAAAGTAGGGTTGAGGATCAGTTGTCAGAAGACCAAGGCCATGCAGGTGGGAGACCCACACCCCAATACTCAAATACTGGTGTGTGGCGATTTATGCAGAAAACGTCATGAAGTTCACATATCTAGGGAGCTTACTGACTGCAGAAGGAAATGTGGAGGCCGAAATAAATTCAATAATAGGAAAGGCGATGGTAGTCTTTCAGAGAATGCAGGGAGTGTGGAAATACAATAAGATTTCCAAGACACTTAAAGTCAGACTCTTGCAGACGATGGTCTTACCAGTTGCTGGGTTTCACGTGACGTCACATCACACCCGCCTCATCAGTTATTCAAAACTTTAGCTGGTGGTCTACCAAAGCTTAGTTGAGAAAGTGTTTGTACGGAGAAGGTGCATTGGTCGCATGAAAAATGCCTTACGCTTGCTTTGTTTTAGGTTGTTCAAATCGATCAAACTGTGAAACTGGTAAACGTTTCTTCAGGGTTCCCCGTGAACTAATAAAAAAAAAAAAAAAAGGTGAACAAACATAGGATTTCACAAAAAGACGTTGAGAAAGGTGGATTTTGAACCTCTCACTGAAAATAAAGGGAGCCGAGTCGAAGTATGCTCGAGTTTGCAGTGATCACTTGGTGAAAGGTTTGTATCTCCCTCTCAGCTATGCCCTTAGTGTTTACCAAGTACTTTTCTTGCTATGTGTCGTTATTTTACGGTAGAGTCATTCTATGTCAAATCTCCGAATGCTCCCACTCGACCATCTCAGATTTGGCTGAAAAAATTCCAGGAGGTTCTCACACTTCCCAATAGGAAAAGTACAAAATTTTAGCTCCCAACTCCTTATAGTTTTGTCATAAAAAATATTTTTGCAACTAACCTCGGACCCGTTTTGAGCAGGGTTTTTTGGGGAGCCACTTTGAGATTGCTGTATCTAGAAAAGTATTTAAGCCGGGTCCTTCACATTTTCAAGGGTCAAAATCTGGCACCAGTACTTGTAGAATATGGACTTTTACATGTGTGCTTTTGGTTTATCATAGAATTCTGGGGGCTTGAATTTGCTTGGAAATTCTACACTACGCTCTGCGGCAGCATATTTGAAGGACTGTGGAAAGTGCTATTTCAAAGACAGAGGCTTGATATTGCACATACACCTTCCCATATACAATGTTTCCCACAGACCAGGTAGCAATTTGTGGTGCTCCACTGTGCCAATGAGGGAATCGTGCGCGGTGGTGTCGTGGCGGTCGGTGGAGTCGGTCATTGGGGTGTATGCAAAGTGTTTACAGCGGGCGGTGTTCTCAAACACAGTATTTTTCTTCAGAGTCACCTGCTGGGACTATTTTAAAGCTACAAGAAGCTTTTGAGATTATTCCGTTCAATCTAAATTCTTTTACGTTCTTTAAGAGAAGACATCTAAAACAATTTTTACCAGAACCCTGCCTGGTTTCATTCCTCAACCCAACTTTACATTACAGGGCAGGCCATTAGTTTGCTGGGCTTGATGTTGGTGGAAAACCTGTCTTTTAAATTTATGAAAATTGCTCACCAAAATTGACGTTAAAGTTTAGTTTTTACTAGAGATGCACAGATTGCAATTTTTTGGGCCGATTCCGATTTCCCATGGAGTGTGACCTGCCGATACCGATTTTGGCCGATTCCGATTTCATTTTTTCAAACCACTTCACAGCACACACAAAGACTATTTTCTTTTTATCTTTTCTTTAATAGAACATTCTGCCAGATTTTCAGTAATAAATTTTCAGCACCTCAAAGTTTGGTACATCCTGAGAAAGAAAGAAAGCACTGGTGAACTCATCAATGCAAAAAGTCCTGGACGCCCACAGAAGACAACAGTGGTGGATGATCGCAGAATAATTTCCATGGTGAAGAGAAACCCCTTCACAACAGCCAACCAAGTGAACAACACTCTCTAGGAGGTAGGCGTATCAATATCCAAATCTACCATAAAGAGAAGACTGCTTGAAAGTAAATACAGAGGGTTCACTGTACGGTGCAAGCCACTCATAAGCCTCAAGAATAAAAAGGCTAGATTGGACTTTGCTAAAAAAGCATCTAAAAAAGCCAGCACAGTTCTGGAAGAACATTCTTTGGACAGATGAAACCAAAGATCAACCTCTACCAGAATGATGGAAAGAAAAAAGTATGGTGAAGGTGTGGTACAGCTCATGAGCCAAAGCATACCACATCATCTGTAAAACACGGCGGAGGCAGTGTGATGGCTTGGCCATGCATGGCTGCCAGTGGCACTGGGTCACTAGTGTTTATTGATGATGTGACACAGGACAGAAGCAGCCGGATGAATTCTGAGGTATTCAGAGACATACTGTGTGCTCAAATCCAGCCAAACTGATTGGTCGGCATTTCATAATACAGATGAACAATGACCCAAAGCATAAAGCCAAAGCAACCCAGGAGTTTATTAAAGCAAAGAAGTGGAATATTCTTGAATGGCCAAGTCAGTCACCTGATCTCAACCCAATTGAGCATGCATTTCACTTGTTAAAGACTAAACTTCAGACAGAAAGGGCCACAAACAAACAGCAACTGAAAACCGCTGCAGTAAAGGCCTGGCAGAGCATTAAAAAGGAGGAAACACAGCGTCTGGTGATGTCCATGAGTTCAAGACTTCAGGCAGTCATTGCCAACAAAGGGTTTTCAACCAAGTATTAGAAATGAACATTTTATTTACAATTTATTTAATTTGTCCAATTACTTTTGAGCCCCTGAAATGAAGGGATTGTGTTAAAAAAATGCTTTAGTTCCTCACATTTTTATGCAATCATTTTGTTCAACCCACTGAATTAAAGCTGAAAGTCTGAACTTCAACTGCATCTGAATTGTTTTGTTTAAAATTCATTGTGGTAATGTACAGAACCAAAATTAGAAAAATGTTGTCTCTGTCCAAATATTTATGGACCTAACTGTATATGCAACCTTTAGATACTGAAATATTGGTGCTCCAACATGGGTGAAAACTGAAACTTGTTTTCATTACATTTCTGTTGTACCATAATTTTAGAAGAAAAAGCAACCTGTATGCTTCAGTTAGTATTTATCCATGATAAAAAGTCTTTGACAGTCTAGTAGAATTGATTGATTTATTGTTTGACACTTATTAAATTTATTATAAAGCTGGTAACTTTGGGACAACTCTTGTAAATTATGTGAACTTTTTTTTTTTCTCATGGAACTTTCAGATGCTTTGATGTCACATTCCTTAAGTGTATATACATGTCCAGTTGTAGTGCTAGGAACATCTTTAGAAATTGTGTTGCACAGGTACCCAGCACAAATCTTCTCTCCTGGGCCAGAAGAAACTTTTTGCTGGGCCATGTGGATGCATGAATTGTATCAGAACATCTTGCTGGGCTTCAGATGCCTCTCTGATGCTTCCAACCCACCAGTGATGGTCGTAAACACAGGTTATATATTGGCCAGGTATCATGTCACTGATCTGGAAGCCCTGTAAAACCTCTTTGTCTACATGTTCTACCTCATAGTTGACTAAAAATCCAGGAATTCCAGACACTCTGCTGACCTCAAGTGTTGTTGCATTGACTGGCTTGAAACAGTGATTATCTCCAGTACCTGGCACTTTGACTGCCTTTGCAAATCTGCTTTCCAGCTCGTCAGCCATGGACTTCACACTTTCTTTACTGATCCAGATAAATTTGGAGAGTTGTCCCAAAGTTACCAGCTTTATAATAAATTTTTAATAAATTCAATAAGTGTCATAAATAATAAATCATAATCAATTCTGCTGGACTGTCAAAGACTTTTTTTTTTTTATCATGGATAAATACTAACTGAAGCATACAAGTTGCTTTTTCTTCTAAATTATGGTACAACAGAAATGTTGTAATGAAAACAAGTTTCAGTTTTCACCCATGTTGGCGCTCCAATATTTCAGTATGTAAAGGTTGCATATAGGTTATCCTTCAAGTATAGTTTACCATGAACCAAATGAAGCATTTTGTTGAGTTTAAGCTGTGTGTCATAAATTCAGGGCATTTTGTTAGCATTTGAAAATGCTTTCATAGGCCATGAATGCTGTGCGTGTATGCGAACACCACATTTTCAAAAAATCATTTTGCAAAAATAAGGCAGAACACATCACAAATTTTGGCTATGTTAAAAACAGACATCTAATCTTTCTAAAACAGTCAATTTTATGTTGGTGGATGCTGTCATTTTTTTGCTATTATACCAAATTAATTTTTTCCATTTTTAAACTTTAATATCTTCCAAACCGCTCATCACAGAGGGGCAGCTTTAGAATACAAAGTACACAGTATATATGGGAAGGTGTATGTGCAATGTCAAGCCTCTGTCTTTGAAATAGCACTTTCCACAGTCCTTCAATGCTGCCACAGAGCGTAGTGTAGAATTTCCAAGCAAATTCAAGCCTCCAGAATTCTATGATAAACCAAAAGCACACATGTAAAAGTCCATATTCTACAAGTACTGGTGCCAGATTTTGACCCTTGAAAATGTGAGGGACCCGGCTTAAATACTTTTCTAGATACAGCAATCTCAAAGTGGCTCCCCAAAAAACCCTGCTCAAAACGGGTCCGAGGTTAGTTGCAAAAATATTTTTTTATGACAAAACTATAAGGAGTTGGGAGCTAAAATTTGGTACTTTTCCTATTGGGAAGTGTGTGAACCTCCTGGAATTTTTTCAGCCAAATCTGAGCTGGTCGAGTGGGAGCATTCGGAGATTTGACATGGAATGACCCGGTACTTTTTTTAGTCACGAAGCGCTAAAGTCCCCAGCTGTTTCATTGTTTACTCCTCACAAAGTCCATATGCATGAAGGTCGCGACAAAATTCTTCCCCAGCCATACAGTTACAATGCGCCGTGATCACTTCTCCGTTTTGTTTAACTAAGATCCAGGTCTTTAAAGGGGTTTCTGATGATCTTTGTGAATGATTTACCTGAGAGATAAGAGCCAACACAAGTGAGAATCAAGCCAACTGTTGCTTGTTTACACTTCAACTTGCAGCGCTTCACTGTAAAGACGCAAACGAAAAGCTTAAAAAAAAAACCACACACGGGCAAAAACAATCCAGAATTCATTCGGCAGCGACTTGACATCGAGGTCTTTTACCCAGCCACATACAAAAAAGTTGTAAGCCTCCATACGCTTCCATCTGTTTTGCGGTGTAGAAGGACGTCTGCAACACCAGATAGTTCGAGTTTTCGAGATCGTATGACGCATTCTTCTTTCCCAGACTGTAGGCATCTATTCCATTGCACGTAGCAATCTTCTGAAGATATCTAAAGCGAGCAGTGGCTTCTAGATTATGAGCATACTCTGATAAGTTATCACTAGTTTTTTGTACTATGGCAGCCGTTTAGACCACCAGCTATTTCACTTCCGGTAAAACCGCTGAGAAGTCATGTGACTGAAACCCAACAATAGTCTTGTATACCCGTGAGACTTGGAAGATCACAGTGAAGATAAAGAAGGAGGCTGAATGCATTCCAACAAAGGTGCCTTAGAAAGATCCTCAGGATCACCTTCTGGGACCGCATTACAAATGAAGAGGTATACCGTAGTACTGGAACCCGCCCACTGGTAGAATTAATTATGGAGAGGAGGGTGAAATTCATAGGACGTGTGCTGAGAATGCCACCAGAACGACTACCCAAGACAGTGATTAGCTGGCAAGCAGAGGGGGAAAAAAAAGAGGCCGACTTAAGATGACACTGAGACAAATGTATAGAAAAGATCTGGAGACTGTGGGCACTGATGTAATGTGAGCTGAGACTGTAGCGCAAGACCAGAAGAAGTGGAGTCTACTTGTCGCCCTGTGTGCAGAACAGCGCAAGTGGAATTAAGTCTAAATCACTCACTCGCTCACCCTCCCACCATTTTACTAATTAGAAGCTACGAAGGAACACTTTTAGCCATAGTTAGGCAAAGTATAGTGATCACTTGTCAAAATATTGCAAATGTTTTATGTATCAGAATACTGAGAATTGTAACATGCTGTTTGGGAGTCGACTCCTAGATGGTGATTAACAAACCCGGTTAACGAAACTCTCAATTTGCACTTTGTAATCAGTTTGTAAATTTGATCTGGAAATGTTTGGTGTGTGTGCTGCATTTGATCTACAAAATAACGCTCAAAATACAATATTGATGATCCATAATCGTACCAAAATACATAAATACGTTGTTTATGATATTTTGAAAGACTTCCATTGTGATCCCACGAGCAATAATTAACCCTAACCTTAGATCTCATTATCCGTAGTTTCGATGTATACACAAAAACGGTGCTACAAAGTTTCCTACTCCTAAACAGAGCCTTTCTGTAGGAGCTGACGGGAACAGAGATTGCATGGAATCGGCGCTTGAAAAGTATGTCGTGGTAATAAGAACGTATCTCATAATTATGAGATACTGTGTCATGATTAACACGCACTATGGAAAAGGATGACCGAACAATAATTTTTTTTTTTTTATTTGATTTGTCACATAGATCACAGATTGATTGATAGAAAGCACAACTTTATTCATCACACACTTGTGAAATTTCCTCTCTGCATTTAACCCATCTGAAGCAGTGAACACACACATGCGCGCGCACACGTGAGCAATGAGCACACACACATACCCAGAGCAGTGGGCAGCCATGCTAACAGCGCCCACTTTGCCCTGTATCCTAATAGGGGAAGGATACAGGGCAAAGCCCCAGTTGATTTTCAACCCCTTTGGCATAGATTTTGATATTGACATTGTATAGCGTGATATTGACATTGTAGCTTGTATTTCTCGGGCTGGTACAAATATATCAGGTGCAGCAGCAATGTTGGAGTTCTTAATGTGTCCACTTACTGAGCACTTTATTAGACACCCCTATATTAAAGTGCATATCACGGGTAAATTCAGGAGCAAGATCAATGTAATTCTCCTATTTTTTATAGTAAACTTTGGTCAAATTTCGGTCACATTTTGTGCAATTTTTTGACCTTGCGCAATACCAGAAAAATTCAGTTGAAATCAAGCCATTTGAGACAAATTCATCCACCTCTGAAAAAACTTGGCATTTGGATTTCCTGGGAAATATTGATTTTTCGTGACGTCACGTGTGGGACGCCGCCTTCTGAATCCTATGTCAGCGCTGGTTTGTTTATGAGAAAACGACCTGGTGGTTTTCTGCAAATTTCTTCAACGTTATCGCATAATTATTAAAATGGTTAACAGATGTATCGTAGGAGGGTGTAGCAACACCAATCATGATGGGATTAGTACTCATCTTTTCCCAAAAGACCGGGCAATGAGAGAGAAATGGGAGCGCTTGGTCTACACAGGCTGTGCACTGAAACCGTGCAAAGCTCGCGCAGCCTGCTGGCGCTTCCGCAGGTGACGTCACGAATCTGGCTCCAGACTCCCTTGGGATTTTTCCAGACACGTTGTTTTTTTCTGCTGTAGACGGATGGCCTTGTGCAAAATTACCCTTCTGGATGAGTGTGTAAAGGGACATACTTTCATATAAAAAAAAAAAAAAACGAAATTGGTCCAGGATATGCACTTTAAGGCCACGTCACACTTATTTGGAATTAGCAGGAATCAGAACCAGCCGGAATGAAAAATTTTTCAAAATTCTTGCCACATTCGGGCGGGAATTTCAAACTGTCCAACATTCTGACAGCTTTGTAAGAATGCCCTTAGAATGCGCTTTGAACGCGCCTCGAATGATTCTTGCACATTCCGGGTGTATTAGCTTTCGAATGCAGTTCAGATGTAGTTGGAACACAGTAGGAATACCTAGAATGCTGTACGGGTGCGGTTTGATTGCTGCCCAAATACCACCCGAAGTCTGGTCAGAAGGTGCCTCGAATGCTGTACGAATTCACCTCAAATGCAGTCGGAATGCTCCCGAAATAGCCGCCAAATATGTTTCGAACATCTAAGAATTCAAAGAGAATGCAGCTCGAATACTTAGAATGTACTTTGAATATCCCGGAATATACGAAGAATTTTCATTCCGATGGCATTCCGGCTCATTCGAGGCACCTACGGGATATTCTGACAGGATTTGAAGTGGCTTGCCATTTCGATTTTTCCCTCGAATGCGATCAGAATGTTTCTAATGCTGTTGGAATGCCGTAAGAATATTTAGAATGCAGTCAGAATGCAGTTAGAATACATTTCAAATGCCGTTCGATATTTCTCCTCTTCGAATGCACCTCGAATGTTTTGAGCATGAGCAAAACATTCGGGCCGGCCACAAGAATGGGCCTGAATGTTTGGAATGCACTCAGAATGCAGTCAGAATTTTTAGAATGCACTTCGAATATATGAAGAATTTTCATTCTGACGGCATTCCGGCTCATTCCGCCTCTAGTGTGACTACTCTATTATTGTTCTATCATCCTTTTCCATGCATAGTATGTGTTAATCATCTCTTGCCCAGGGGTTCCCAAACTAGGGGTTGTGACCCCATGTGGTATAAATAATGTTGCATGCTCAAGTGTTGGTCTTAGAGAAAATTCATAAGGACTATTTCAGGTCATTTACCCAAAAAGTTTGGAAGACCCACCTCTAGCTCTTCATCTTGGTTGCTTTCTCAGTTGCATTTTTGGTTAGTTAAAAAAAAAAAAGGTATACCTTTTAAAGTTCATATGGCAGGTGAGCCTAATAAAATCGCCAGTGAGTGTAAATCTAGAACTGCAAAAGGTGTAGTTGTGTACTACATAAATAAATAGTACTTCATATTGTGTATGCATGTTTGATGGTAGGCGGCACGGTGGTGTAGTGGTTAGCGCTGTCGCCTCACAGCAAGAAGGTCCGGGTTCGAGCCCCGTGGCCGGCGAGGGCCTTTCTGTGTGGAGTTTGCATGTTCTCCCCGTGTCCGCGTGGGTTTCCTCCGGGTGCTCCGGTTTCCCCCACAGTCCAAAGACATGCAGGTTAGGTTAACTGGTGACTCTAAATTGACCGTAGGTGTGAATGTGAGTGTGAATGGTTGTCTGTGTCTATGTGTCAGCCCTGTGATGACCTGGCGACTTGTCCAGGGTGTACCCCGCCTTTCGCCCGTAGTCAGCTGGGATAGGCTCCAGCTTGCCTGCGACCCTGTAGAAGGATAAAGCGGCTAGAGATGATGAGATGTTTGATGGTTAATTTTGTTTTATGCAAGACACATTATCCTGAAGTGTCAGTAACATGAGCCTACATCCTACCTCTTTTTAATATAGGCTGGAATTAGTTTGTAGCATGAGTATTTTCTAAGACATAAAATGAATGTTGATAAATTCTATGCATGATTTAGCATCTCTGTGATGAGGAGGTTATTTGTTGTTCTTTATTATGAAGGACTATTTTTGTGTTCAGGTTTGCTGAGCGGCACAACTTTACGAAGCCCAATGATGACCGAGCTTTAGGCCTGATGGCCCGCAGCGCACGCTCCGTCATGGAGGATCTGGAGGACATTGCTATAGCTTATGGGCAAAGCGATGAGTTCAGCTTTGTATTTAAAAGATCAACCAACTGGTTCAAAAGAAGAGGAAGGTAAACGCAAATCCTAAAATGACACAAAACCGTTCTGGAATAAATTAGCAAAAAAAGTTCAAGTGTTGATGTCTTGAATTAAATAATATGTAATTACTGCAGTCCTGTTTGAGTGATGTACGTATTTGAGTTCGTCACTAATATCACACAGGCTTCCTGATGTGCTTTAGGTCACTGTGTGGCTTTAATCCGAAAATACCTCACGGTCATGCTGACTGTTGTAACTTTTTGGGTCAGCCATCTTGGACACCTTTAAAGTGCATATCATGGGTAAATTCAGGAGCAAGATCAATGTAATTCTCCTATTTTATATTAAACTTTGGTCAAATATCTGTCACATTTTGCATTTTGTGCAATTTTTTGACCTTGCGCAATACCAGAAAAATTCAGTTGAAATCAAGCCATTTGAGGCGAATTGGTCCGCCTCTGAAAAAACTTGGCATTTGGATTTCCCGGCAAACATTGATTTTCGTGACGTCGCGTGCGGGACGCCTCCCTCTGAATCCTACGTCAGCGCTGGTTTGTTTATGAGAAAACGACCTGGTGGTTTTCTGCAAATTTCTTCAATGTTATCGCGTAATTATTAAAATGGTTAACAGATGTATCGTAGGAGGGTGTAGCAACACCAATCATGATGGGATTAGTACTCATTGTTTCCCAAAAGACCGGACAATGAGAGAGAAATGGAAGCGCTTGGTCTACACAGGCTGTGCACTGAAACCGTGCAAAGCTCGCGCAGCCTGCTGGCGCTTCCGCAGGTGACGTCACGAATCTGGCTCCAGACGCATTTTGTTATTTTATTTTTTTCTGCTGTAGACAGATGGCCTTGTGCAAAATTACCCTTCTGGATGAGTGTGTAAAGGAACATACTCATCTCCTCTCATTATCTCTAGCCGCTTTATCCTGTTCTACAGGGTCGCAGGCAAGCTGGAGCCTATCCCAGCTGACTACGGGCGAAAGGCGGGGTACGCCCTGGACAAGTCGCCAGGTCATCACAGGGCTGACACATAGACACAGACAACCATTCACACTCACATTCACACCTACGGTCAATTTAGAGTCACCAGTTAACCTAACCTGCATGTCTTTGGACTGTGGGGGAAACCGGAGCACCCGGAGGAAACCCACGCGGACACGGGGAGAACATGCAAACTCCGCACAGAAAGGCCCTCGCCGGCCACGGCGCTCGAACCCGGACCTTCTTGCTGTGAGGCAACAGCGCTAACCACTACACCACCTTAAAGGGACATACTTTCATTAAAAAAAAACGAAATTGGTCCAGAATATGCTCTTTAATATCACTTTTTGATTTTTATTCAGTCACCTCTTGTAAAGCATTATTGTACTGTGACTTATGTAAAAGATAATTTTTAAAATGTGTTCCTGCTATTTTGCAAAATCTCCTATGAAGCAAGTACAGGTAATGTACATATGGAAGATTTTGGGTGACAGTGCAAATTGAAAAACTCTACGGTATGTTAGACTTGTAGTGACTGGATATGCAGATTGTGTTGTTGCCTGGCAAGCAAGTAGGTTCGTCAACCAGAAAAAGGGGGAAAAAAATAAACGCGCACGTTATCGATTTTCGCTATGTTCAAACGTAATGCACTTCATGGTGGGGCAACAACTTAACACTGTAATTATAGCATGAGCTACTTATTCTGAATCCTGCTGCCTGCTGTACTACACGCATCAGCCAAGGCAGTTTTTAGTCAGTATATTAATTAGCATGTGTGGAAATATCATACAGTCTTGTGCAAAAGTCTTAGGCACCCTATTTTTTCATATAAACTTTGTTCTCGATTTCTATTTTATGATGTCTACATTACTGAGTCAGTACAAAAACATTTTAGAGTCCAAACGTTTGTTTTCTAGCACAAAATTAAATGTTACAGGAAAAAAAAAGTTTGTATCTGAGCAGCATATTACATAAGAGAGCACCTGAAGAGCTCTTTTCCAAAACACAATAAACGCCAAATTAAAAAAAACGAGTTCGTCGCGCTATTCTGCTGTGTACTGAGCCTATTCACTGCTCCATTAATGTTTCATGCCAAATCGCTATATTTCCTTGTTTATATGTGCTGCAAATTGTAGTTTCTCTCCAAAACGCGATAGGCGCTACACCTGTTTTTTGGCTGAGTGCGACATTTCCTCTAGACCAGTCAGAGTTCGGTCAGCGTTCTACACTCTCCCACATGGTGGCGCCCTGAAGCGAGGAGTTTTGTTTGCTTGTGTAGCTTCTTGAGCATAAATTAATTTTTGCAAATGGTGGTTGTAAATACTTTTGATGGTTCTGAAGAACCTGTGAGACCTACACCAGGTGGTAGAAGACGTCGTTTAAACAAAGATAACCATGAACGAGAGCAAGCTAAGAAAATTCGCTATTCTGGTGGCGGGCTGATTATTGTTATTTAATTAGTGGTTTTGTCATGCTATTTAAGGCGGCACTTTGAATGGATTGCATTTAAAAAATTGAACTAACTGGCCATTTGTTATTTAGTTAGTTGTTTTCTGTGGTGGACAGTCTTAAAACGTAAAATGTTATTTAAGTCTCATCTCATCTCATTATCTGTAGCCGCTTTATCCTGTTCTACAGGGTCGCAGGCAAGCTGGAGCCTATCCCAGCTGACTATGGGCGAAAGGCGGGGTACACCCTGGACAAGTCGCCAGGTCATCACAGGGCTATGTTATTTAAGTGTTTTATATAATTTATTTGATTTTATAATAAATTATATGATGTAAGTTCCTGATATTAAGCCTCGGTCACAACCAGCCGTACGTGCTCCTACGGCCGGTCTACGTGCAAAAAACGCAAGAAACGCACGGAGGGCGCGTGTGTGACGTGCTGATTTTCCAGCTGTAGACTGGCCGCAGACCGGCCGCAGAGGTTCTTTGTCATGTCAAACAAACTCTACGGGTGCTTACGTTTTTTTTCAGGTTGCAAGACAAACTTACGGCCAACGCGCGTCTTTCTCCATGAACAAAAAAAAACGCAGCGATTTGGGAAACGCCAAAAATCGCACGGCAAAAAAATCGTACGTCCGGTTGTGACCTAGGCTTTATATATCTACAGCATGTTCTCGTTTTAAAAACAGAAAAAATGAATGGATTTATAGCGTTTTGAAAAAATATATAATAAACTTTGGATTTATAATCAATAACATTGTTAGATTTGTCGATTATTGTTGAAAATGTTCAGACTGAACCAACTATCTATTATAACAGGATAAATTCAATATTTGC
Organism: Neoarius graeffei; assembly: GCF_027579695.1. NCBI lineage: Eukaryota > Metazoa > Chordata > Actinopteri > Siluriformes > Ariidae > Neoarius > Neoarius graeffei. Next base: position 85,173,859 of record NC_083570.1, on the reverse strand, counting down.
AAAATTTATGGGTCTGGGTAAATAAATGTCATTTTTCTGAAAACAATCAAAATGGATTTATAGCATTTTGGAAAAGACCTCTACACTTTTCAGATTAAAAAAGAAAACATAATGAAGGCTACTGGGATTTGCTGCAAAATGAAGAAGCAAGTGTGACAGTGTCCAGAAGAACTGTGGCTGGTTCTGCAAGATGCTCAATAAAACCTACAGCTCAGTTCCTTATACAGCTGCACTCATTGTACCTGAGACTACTCATCTCATTATCTGTAGCCGCTTTATCCTGTTCTACAGGGTCGCAGGCAAGCTGGAGCCTATCCCAGCTGACTACGGGCGAAAGGCGGGGTACACCCTGGACAAGTCGCCAGGTCATCACAGGGCTGACACATAGACACAGACAACCATTCACACCTACGGTCAATTTAGAGTCACCAGTTAACCTAACCTGCATGTCTTTGGACTGTGGGGGAAACCGGAGCACCTGGAGGAAACCCACGCGGACACGGGGAGAACATGCAAACTCCGCACAGAAAGGCCCTCGCCGGCCACGGGGCTCGAACCCAGGACCTTCTTGCTGTGAGGCGACAGCGCTAACCACTACACCACCGTGCCACCCCCTGAGACTTTTTTTTTTTAAAGCAGAGGGTCGTCTCTCACCAAGTATTGACTGCTCCATTTATTATGGCTTACTGCTGTTTATAGTATTTTTTTTATTTTATTTATTATTATTTTTATGTTGGAACATGGGGGCGGCACGGTGGTGTAGTGGTTAGCGCTGTCGCCTCACAGCAAGAAGGTCCGGGTTCGAGCCCCGTGGCCGACGAGGGCCTTTCTGTGCGGAGTTTGCATGTTCTCCCCGTGTCCGCGTGGGTTTCCTCCAGGTGCTCCGGTTTCCCCCACAGTCCAAAGACATGCAGGTTAGGTTAACTGGTGACTCTAAATTGACCGTAGGTGTGAATGGTTGTCTGTGTCTATGTGTCAGCCCTGTGATGACCTGGCGACTTGTCCAGGGTGTACCCCGCCTTTCGCCCGTAGTCAGCTGGGATAGGCTCTAGCTTGCCTGCGACCCTGTAGAACAGGATAAAGCGGCTACAGATAATGAGATGAGATGAGATGTTGGAACATTTCATTTCATTATTTTTAAGCCATTTTTGGTCTACAGTGTTTCTTTACACATGCCTAAGACTTTTGCACAGAACTGTATGTACTTGCATTACCGTAGCTACTACGTTTTAGCCTGGTCAGTCAGGTTTCCAGGCAAATAAATCATGGCACTAGGCAGCACATTGGAGTTTTTAACTTGCTAACTGGATGAGCTAATAAATGTGTGATTTGTCCACCCCTGCAGTTAACAATATGAGATTTACTTATTTTTCCCCTCTCTCTCTCTCTCTCTCCCCCGTTCCCCACAGTAAACTGATGACCCATGTGGCATCACAGTTCTCCTCCAGCTATGTGTTTTATTGGAAGGATTATTTTGGAGAGCAGCCACTGCTCTATCCTCCAGGCTTTGACGGCAGAGTTGTCTTATATCCAACCAACCGTAATCTAAAAGACTACTTAAGCTGGAGACAGGCTGACTGTGAGTGAGATTTTATTTTTCTCTTAAAGAGAGAAATATTTTTTTTATGATTACAAACTTGTGTTTCTCTGACAAAAAATGGCAACAAATTTACACTCACCGGCCACTTTAATAGGAACTTGTTCTTGATTCTAAGATTCCTGTTCTTGGCTGCAGGAGTGGAACCCGATGTGCTGTTCTGCTGTTGCATGCTGAGATGCTTTTCTGCTCACCACGGTTGTAAAGAGTTGCTATATCCTTCCTGGCAGCTCAAACCAATCTGGCCATTTTCCTCTGACCTCTCTTACCAACAATACGTTTCCACCCACAGAACTGTCGCTCACTGAATGTTTTTTGTTTTTCCACACCATTCTCTGTAAGCTCTAGAGACTGTTTTGTGAGGAGATCAGCAGTTTCTGAAACACTCAAACCAGCTCATCTGGCACAACACCCATGCCACAGTGAAAGAAAGTCACACTTTGAGATCACAATCTTTCCCATTCTGATGTTTGAAGTGAACATTAACTGAGGCTCTTGATTTGTATCTGCATGATTTGATGCATTGTGCTGCTGTCAAGGGATCGGCTGATTAGAGAGCTGCATAAAACGGGTGTATGGGTGTTCCTAATAAAGTGGCCAGTGTGTGTTTCTTGTAATTCTCGGATTAACAAAGCAGACATGACGCTTGTTAAGATGAAGACTTGTTTATGTAGCTTTAATTTGTATTCAGTGATTTTCTTTTTATCAATCATAATTTTTCCGTTTAACCTGCAGGTCACATTAACAACTTGTACAACACTGCTTTTTGGACACTGGTGCAAAAGGGTGGACTCTCCACAACTCAGGCGGAGGAGAGACTAAATGTAAGTCCTGTATGCCAATTTGAATAGTTTCTTGCTCCAAATGAACACGTCTTAATGAATCGTTTAAAATTATAGTCTTTTCCTCACATGATTCATTGTATTGAATATAAAAATATGGTAGAATTGTGAATTTTGTATTTATTTAAGATGAATCACTTGCCACACATACATCCTTTAATATTTTCTAAATATTGTTTCAGGGAACTTTGTCTGCAGATAAGAATGAAATGTTGTTTGCAGAGTTTAATATGAATTACAATAATGAATCACCTCTACACAGAAAAGGCACCACGTTGATCTGGGAAAAGGTAAATAACAATAATAGAAAGCTTGTTCGTTTGTAATTTATTGCTTTGAAATAATTTAACAATAGTTGTTTGTTTTTTAAATACATAAACACTTTTTATAGGTTGATGAAACGTCGACTAAAAGGATCACATTGCCCAAAGAAGGAGAAAAAGAGGTCACTTTTACACGGAGCAGAAGAAAAGTTACAGCTCATAACTGTGATATAATTGGAGATTTGTTCTGGGAAGAACATTCAGACATTTTAGAGGAAGACTGCTGAATGTAAACAGGATGAAAAGACTGGAGCTGGACTAATGTTTTAGCATCTGTGCAAACTTAATATTAAGTTTTATTTTTTAATTTCCAGAAAATAAAATGTTTAAATGTATTTTTTTTTTTGGACTGCTATTCGCTATTAGAAGGAAAATACTATTCCTAGTAGGACATGCAGGTTAGTAATGGTTGTCTGTGTCTATGTGTCAACCCTGTGATGACCTGGCGACTTGTCCAGGGTGTACCCTGCCTCTCGCCCGTAGTCAGCTGGGATAGACTCCAGCTTGCCTGCGACCCTGTAGAACAGGATAAACAGCTACAGATAATGGATGGATGGATATTAATTTGGATACAAGGAAGAAGCTGGATGAACATACACCTCAGCCCTGACACCACAAGATGGCACCATGTAGCTTTCAGACATTTGCTCATGAATATGACCTACATTCTGAATCTGTCAGCTATCTCAATGGAGGTCTGGTGGGTTTTTAAAATCAGTTAATTAGAAAATATTTTGCCTATTATAGTCATTGAAATCATTATCTTCTAGTCTAATATAATAAAATGAAAATAGAAAGGATGCACACTTTGTTGTTCTGAAAAACCTTTTGTTCCCGAAATACTAAAAATGGGTCCTGACTTGAGGTTGGTGTGGAGTTTCACATGTTCTGCCCATAACTGCATGGGTTCTCTTTGGATTCTCTGCTTACCTCCTAACTCCAAAAAAAAAAAGTTTTTTTCTCATTTTTCAATGTGAGACAAAGCTGCTTCACCAAAAAGTGGATTTTTTTTCTAAACCTTTTTATTAATCTTGACAAGAGGTGCCAACAATTGTGGAGGGTACTGTATATACTTGCACCGTTTGTGGGTCATAAGGAACATCTTACCTGCCCTCAGTTGTAATCCATCCATTATCTGTAGCCGCTTTATCCTGTTCTACAGGGTCGCAGGCAAGCTGGAGCCTATCCCAGCTGACTACGGGCGAAAGGCGGGGTACACCCTGGACAAGTCGCCAGGTCATCACAGGGCTGACACATAGACACAGACAACCATTCACACTCACATTCACACCTACGCTCAATTTAGAGTCACCAGTTAACCTAACCTGCATGTCTTTGGACTGTGGGGGAAACCGGAGCACCCGGAGGAAACCCACACAGGGAGAACAGGCAAACTCCACACAGAAAGGCCCTCGCCGGCCACGGGGCTCGAACCCGGACCTTCTTGCTGTGAGGCGACAGTGCTAACCACTACACCACCGTGCCGCCTCCTCAGTTGTAATATTAATGTATTAAATGTTACAATTTAGTCATCTTTAGCAGTAATTTTTATCATGTTGAGGGTCGTGCTGGATCCGCAGCCAATCTCAGGAATACAGCACAAAGCAGGAACACACCAATGATGAAACGACGCTCCATCACAGAGCACCATGTGCACACACACATTCACACCTGGGGGCAATTTAGCATAGCCATTCCACCTCCTAGTAGCCTATATTTTTTGGGCAGTGGAAGGAAACCCTAGAGGAAACCAACACGGGAAAAAACCTGAAGCTCCCATACAGACAGTAACCCAAGCTCAGGATTAACCTGCACTGCCACAAGATGGAGGTGTTGCCTGAATATCCAGTGATAAAGCACACTAAATTTAAAGGAACAGTCCACCGTACTTCCATAATGAAATATGTTCTTATCTGAATTGAGACGAGCTGCTCCGTACCTGTCCGAGCTTTGCGCGACCTCCCAGTCAGTCAGACGCAGTCAGACGCGCTGTCACTCCTGTTAGCAATGTAGCTAGGCTCAGCATGGCCAATGGTATTTTTTGGGGCTGTAGTTAGATGCGACCAAACTCTTCCGCGTTTTTCCTGTTTACATAGGTTTATATGACCAGTGATATGAAACAAGTTCAGTTAGACAAATTGAAACGTAGCGATTTTCTATGCTATGGAAAGTCTGCACTATAATGACAGGCGTACTAACACCTTCTGCGCGCTTCGGCAGCGCATTGATATCTGAGCTCCGTATCAATGCGCTGCCGAAGCGCACAGAAGGTGTTAGTACGCCTGTCATTATAGTGCGGACTTTCCATAGCATAGAAAATCGCTACGTTTCAATTTGTCTAACTGAACTTGTTTCATATCACTGGTCATATAAACCTATGTAAACAGGAAAAACGCGGAAGAGTTTGGTCGCATCTAACTACAGCCCCAAAAAATACCATTGGCCATGCTGAGCCTAGCTACATTGCTAACAGGAGTGACAGCGCGTCTGACTGCGTCTGACTAACTGGGAGGTCGCGCAAAGCTCGGAGAGGTACAGAGCAGCTCGTCTCAATTCAGATAAGAGCATATTTCATTATGGAAGTACGGTGGACTGTTCCTTTAATGTACAAATCATACAATAAATGCTTTGTAGAACATAGTGTATTGGCAGGGCGGCACGGTGGTGTAGTGGTTAGCGCTGTCGCCTCACAGCAAGAAGGTCCTGGGTTCGAGCCCCGTGGCCGGCGAGGGCCTTTCTGTGTGGAGTTTGCATGTTCTCCCCGTGTCCGCGTGGGTTTCCTCCGGGTGCTCCGGTTTCCCCCACAGTCCAAAGACATGCAGGTTAGGTTAACTGGTGACTCTAAATTGACCGTAGGTGTGAATGTGAGTGTGAATGGTTGTCTGTGTCTATGTGTCAGCCCTGTGATGACCTGGCGACTTGTCCAGGGTGTACCCCGCCTTTCGCCCGTAGTCAGCTGGGATAGGCTCCAGCTTGCCTGCGACCCTGTAGAAGGATAAAGCAGCTAGAGATGATGAGATGAGTGTATTGGCTTGATACTATATGTTTTTATATAAAAAATACTCTGAGCAAAATATTGAGCAAAAGTAAACAAATTGGATCATATATAGATGACTATATTGTAAATATTAAGTATTTGTCTCCTGCAATTAATTATATCTCATCTCATTATCTCTAGCCGCTTTATCCTTCTACAGGGTCGCAGGCAAGCTGGAGCCTATCCCAGCTGACTACGGGCGAAAGGCGGGGTACACCCTGGACAAGTCGCCAGGTCATCACAGGGCCGACACATAGACACAGACAACCATTCACACTCACATTCACACCTACAGTCAATTTAGAGTCACCAGTTAACCTAGCCTGCATGTCTTTGGACTGTGGGGGAAACCGGAGCACCCGGAGGAAACCCACGCGGACACGGGGAGAACATGCAAACTCCACACAGAAAGGCCCTCGCCGGCCCCGGGGCTCGAACCCAGGACCTTCTTGCTGTGAGGCGACAGCGCTAACCACTACACCACCGTGCCGCCCCAATTAATTATATTTTATATAAATTCCAAAAACTATGATATTAAATAGGGGCAGCACGGTGATGTAGTGGTTAGCACTGTCGCCTCACAGCAAGAAGGTTCTGGGTTTGAGCCCAGCGGCTGATTGGTGGCCTTTTTGTGTGGAGTTTGCATGTTCTCCCCGTGTCTGCGTGGGTTTCCTCCATAGTCCAAAGACATGCAGGTTAGGCTAATTGGTGGCTCTAAATTGACCGTAGGTGTGAGTGTGAATGGTTGTCTGTGTCTATGTGTCGGCCCTGTGATGACCTGGCGACTTGTCCAGGGTGTACCCCGCCTTTCGCCCGTAGTCAGCTGGGATAGGCTCCAGCTTGCCTGCGACCCTGTAGAACAGGAATAAGCAGCTACAGATAATGGATGGATGATATTATATAAACGGAGGAAGCCATAGCCTAATGGTTAGAGAAGCAGCTTTAGGGCCAAAAGGTTGCTGGTTCAATTTCCTGGAGCAGCAGGAATGGCTGAAGTGCCCTTGAGCAAGGCACCTAATCCCCAAATGCTCCCCAGGTTACTCTGGGTACGTTGTACGTTGCTCTGGAAGAGTGTCTGCTAAATGCCTGTAATGTAATGTAAATACTGGCTTTAAAAAATTAGATAAACTTCCTGAATGACTCATAACTTTACATACCCAGGTCTAGTATTTGATACTGATTTTGCTGTTTTTTCTCTGAGAATATTGTCTGTCTTTAATAAAGACATAATTTGTTTGGTTTTCTTTTCTCAGCATCTGTCACTTTCCATAGACCAGTGACTGAGGAATTCATCTTTTCACACGACTTCAACGTGTGCTTTTGATCATGCTGTGGCTGACTGCATTACCAGCCTCACTGTTATTAATGTAGAACCATTATTCTAATGAATGATGTCTGCAACACACATTGGCCTACAGACCAGAACTTTTTAACCTAATTGTTGGCTTCCTTAACTCAAATCTGCTGTTGATTCACACACATTCAAATCTTTATTCGCCTAAAAGAAAACCAAACAAAACACACACGTACACACCCAAGATGGATGATCTATTCTGGTTAAGAAATCCATTCTGTTGCCACCTCAGCTCCCTGAGGTAGCGAGGATGAATATGTAGCCTCATCTCCAAGGTGAGAACACAGAGACAAGGGACTTGGGTGACTATATTTGGCTTAAGCCTTGTTTTTTTGCCCATGGCCATAGTAGGCATCACATTCATTTGGCCTCTCAAATAGACAAATAATAACTTTGTGAGAAGAGAATTCATGCAACTTCGAGAGAAGATGAAATAAAAGGAATTGAGACTGTGAATCCCAGTGATTGGTACAGTATATACAGTAGGTGTTCAGAAGTGCACTGAGAAGTAACAGCTAAGTGTGCTAATTTATAAAGCTAGACACTGTACATTAGCATGTTCACTTGAAGTATTTGCTGTTTACTTTAATGGTTAATGAAATACACCATGGACACCCTTGATACACCCTGAATAGGTCGGCAATCTATTGCAGAGCTAACACAGAGAAACAAAACAGCCATTCACACTTACATTCACACCTATGGGCAATTTAGAGTAGCCAGTTGACCTCGTTCGCTTGTCTTTGGACTGTGGGAGGAAATTGGAGCACCCAGAGGAAACCCATGCAGGTATGAGGAGAACATGCAAACTTCGCACAGAAAGGCCCCCATCGACCGGCAGGTTTGAACCTGGGACCTTCTTGCTGTGAAGTGCCAGTACTATAGAGATCTTGCATGTGACGTCACAGCCGATCCAGATTGTAACAGACGCCATCTTGTCGGTCAAACGCCATATTTCCGCCTTCTACTTCTACCTTTTCTTCTGGAAAACCCTATTATATACAATTCTACTACAACGGCTGCGGCTACAAGCTCTCCCTACCTGTGCACGTTTTTTATGTTTTTTGTGTGTATTTTTGCGTGTTGTTCGTCTGTACCGGACTTCAATATCCACTACAACCGTATGGACTTACTGGACATTGGTTTCCAGCAGAAAATGACGGTTTGTAGCGATTTCCATCGCATGCACAACATTCCGGATGAGATAGCGAGACCAGTGGGGTCTCTGTGGATTGTTATCGGGTCTGGCAGGCGAAGGAGGCGGTGTCGGGAGAGGAAGCAAAAGCGAGGCTGCAGAGCCGGCCTGTTGACTAAGCTCAGAAAACAGCCACTCAAATATCCACTGCCAAGCCTCTACCTCTCCAACGCCAGATCCATGGTAAACAAGACGGACGATTTGGAATTACAGCTGGAATTACCTTATTCTATTCTATAATCGGCTGGTCAGTGCTATACTAGATACTACTGATATATCTAGTATCAGTACTAGTAATACTTAAGTGACTTACCCGTCCAATGAGGATTGTTATTTTCTTGTTTACAAGATGCTACATCTGAGTCACTGACAAATCCTGAATTTCTGTAAAGATAACTGTCCAGAGATTTATAAGCACGCAGTGCTTCACCACTGAACAGCGAGGGAAAGTCAATGAGGTAATTATACACGTCTGGGTATTCCACCTCTGGCAGTTCAATATCCACTGACACGGTCGTGAAAACTCCGTCCGGTAATCGATAAGGGTCACTAATCTGTAGGTCGTTTATTTTAGACATATATCTAATTATTTGTTCATTAGAAAAATGAGCCGTGTAGTCCGTCGGTTGAAATATTGATCCATTTTGTATACGAGTGCAGCAGTATTCAGCTGTGTTTTTTACCGACAAGATGGCGGCTGTTTACATTCCGGTCATGTGACTGCAAGATCTCTATTCCACCATGTTGCCCTGTTATTAATCGTTTCCCATGCTCCAGTTGAAATTACGGATTCTCTGAGGTGACTGGCATAGTACTATTTTGTGAGGGGTTGCATTGTGCCAGTTACCGAAGCAAATCCATAATTACCGGAGTCTCTCAGTGCATGGTATATTTGATTTATATCCCTCATCAAAAAAATCCAAATTAAAAGTCTCATCTCATTATCTCTAGCTGCTTTATCCTGTTCTACAGGGTCGCAGGCAAGCTGGAGCCTATCCCAGCTGACTACGGGCGAAAGGTGGGGTACACCCGGACAAGTCGCCAGGTCATCACAGGGCTGACACATAGACAACCATTCACACCTACGGTCAATATAGAGTCACCAGTTAACCTAACCTGCATGTCTTTGGACTGTGGGGGAAACCGGAGCACCCGGAGGAAACCCACATGAACACGGGGAGAACATGCAAACTCCGCACAGAAAGTCTCTTGCTGGCCACGGGGCTCGAACCCAGACCTTCTTGCTGTGAGGCGACAGTGCTAACCACTACACCACCATGCTGCCCCAAATTAAAAGTGTTAACTTTTAACTTTTGTCTGTGAGATTGAATCTTGGCATAAACTCACTGGAGGCAGACGTGTTTGTTGTTTACGTCAGAGTGACCTTCGACCTGCGTATGTGCAATGTACCATGCTATCACCTTTTAAAAAATATTTGTTAGTTTGTTTTTTACCATGTTATCACCTGCCTCACTGGGCTTGATCATGATACGTGGATAAATGCTCACGGAGCCACAGCTCTGACTTGAGTTGGCCACGAAGCTTGAAATTGTGACATCAGTTCATGGCATATCCTCTGACTAACTCACATCATATCCCTTTTTTTTTTTGACGTCACAAGATACATTGCTTAATCAATGGTGGAACAATTTTATGCCACGTGAGCCATCCTTGGTCAATCCCTGCACGGGAATTTTTTGATGAGGGATATAATAAGTAATGATTCAAGCAATTCATAATCAGCTTAAATTAAATTGAATGTTTGGATTTAATATATTTCTTTATTAGTAATTTTTAACTGCAACAGTTTAAGTAATGTTGTCATTGTTCATACATCATATCAAAGCTCTATAGTTCATTCACATGCAGACGTCACGTTTCAGCATTGCAGAATGGCTTAGTCCTTTGGGTGTCTGTTTTGGTCTTAGCTTGGAAAAAAAAATTGGGCAATGAGATCTGAAGAATTAACCTTTTTTTTTTTTTTAACTGTGTGTGAATCCTCCATTTTGGAGACGATGTGTCCCAGAGTCAGCTGAGCTCTCTTGCAGCGGTTGCTACAGGATCTTATAGGTATTCATTAGTGACAAAGGTAGTGCATTGTATCCCATGATAGAGATGTCTTACAGCTTTGACCTGGCTTACACCCCACTAAGTTAGAGACAGAACAGAGGGAAATTGGGCTGCCTCTCCATAGTCATGTCCGGGAAACAATAGGCCTGTAAAATATAGCAAGGCAGTAAGTACACATGCTTGAAACAAAAGCGCATTATCACATACAAAAGTAAGTGTAAATGTTTTGGCTGAGTGTGGCAGCACACTGAACTCCTGACCCCTTAGTTGACCTCTGAGGCCATTGAGTTAAAGACAAAGCAGTAATTATTTGCATGCTCTGAACGCATTACAAACACAGCATACACATGCATGTGTGTATTTGTGTATAAGGAGTGATAGTGTAAGAGTGAGAAGGCTGAAGTGGAGATCTTCTTCTTGAGCATCTTCTGGAGCATCTGAAGCTATCCTTCATCTTAAACCATCCAAAGTCCAGATATGGAGAAGAAGAGATTTCACAGGAGGAGTCTGCTTTCCAGACAAAACAAATGCTCTAAACTGGAGAACTAGGGGGAGAGGGTTTACACAGAAGTGCTGGGCTCATCCTCTTCATTTGCAGGACACTGAGAGTTTGTGAAAAGGAGCACAATCTACATGCTGTGAGCTTAGGACTGCAACTCCTCAATAGGCAGTTTAGTCATCACAACAGGATTTGGGATTTGTCACAGATCCTAGTGCTTGCAATGCCCAAATGTGCTCTCTCTCTCTCTCTCTCTCTCTCTCTCACACACACACTTAGCATGCTACATCTACATTCTCTCATTTCACACTCGTTCTCATGAAACAAATCTTTATGCATAAACCAGCACACTGTCTTATATCAACAGCAGCACAATCGGACTCTTTTGTTTGCGCACTGGTGCATTGATCTATGCGTCTAAAGTCTCTGCTCAAAGAGTCTGCAGGCCTTGTAGACCAGCGCTCCTCTCCCTCTCCCTCTCCTGACTGCCGTGCCAGAACCAGGCCGCTTTCTCATGCTAATCACACACTTTGTCCTTGGGTGGATTATCCTGCCATGGCTTTTGTTGGAGGCCCGAAGCGGAGCCCCACGAGGTTGACCTCAGCCACGGCCTCAGACACAAAGCCCTCTTCGCGCATGCAGCCCCACTCCGAGCACGTACGTCCCTGCACACACAAATTAGTCCGGCACAATTCCATCTCAAACTGAAGAGACCCCCATCATTAAAAATGACTGCACATGCTCCCACTCCTCTGAAATGCAGCCAGGCTTGAGTCTAGCGCCTGCCTATCACAAGGCCGTGTGTATCCATGAATATATCATTATATTGCATTCCATAACATATAATTCGGTACACATTTTTATCATTAATTTATTTATCAATTAATAGTCACCAACACACTCTATACTAGTCCATGATTCAGTTTGCATTGATCTCTTTTAACTTACATGATTTTTGGTACTTCTCCAGCTTCTTCTCTCTGCTCTGCTCTTCATTTGATATGAAGGCATATCTTATCCTTCCTCTGCTCTAACTTCTGGCAACTCAGGACGAGTGCAGGCTCTCACAGGTTCCTTAATTAGAGCTGTACCCAGCCTCAGGGACTCTGCCATGCACTCATGATGCTGGAAATCTGAACTCATTTAAATGATCCTTAGTGCAGGAGGCCTGCCCATGGCTGAGTATGGTGGTGGTGTTTTGTGTAGCCAGGTTTCAGTTACTGAGAATTAGCCACACACTTGCAGGGCATTTAAATAACTGCAAATATTCCAGATGAATTATTTGCAAACTGCAGAGAATATAGAGAATGCAGTACTTTTTAGTGATAAACATTGACAGCACCAGTGCACGAGGCCCTCATTTTGTATTCAAATAATGGTGACAGACAAGGAGTGACGCAAAGAAAGAGAGAGAGAGAAAGTGAAATTTGCTAAAAATACAAAAGATTTAAATGTGCTCCCTCTTTCGATAAGTTGGTGACATTTAGGCTTTAATTTTTTTTTTCTTCCAGCTAATTGGCCACCCAGGCGTTCTCTTGATTGAGAGATATTCTCTGCACAGAGGCATGTCCTCCCCTGACTGGAGTTGCCCTCTGGCATGCCAGTCTTAATGCCAATGGATACCAATGCTGCTCCAGAGAGGAGCCAAAGGCTGAAGGGCGAAAAATATGGCACTGATGTGATTTCTTTTTGCAGATACATGTTCATTATAATTTTAATACAGTAAAATAAAACTGTAATTTTACAAAATGCCTGCACATCTAGGTAGATGATAAATACAGCATAATTATTAGGATTTGTGCTACTCTTAGTAATTATCCTAGAACAACCGGTGGTGCTGGTATACTATAGATCATCCTCGTTTCAAATTGGAGACATTTATTGGTGAACTAGACCCAAATATACAAACATACTGAAGTCACGAATTTTAAACTGGATACAAAGAAACAAATTCAGAGCTAATTAAATAATTCTGGTTTTGTTCTTTGAGGATATTTATTCCGTGCATATTAGTTTAAATTAAATCAGGAACAATGTGAGACCTGTGAGACCTTCACACCCAGACCTAGTGTGTCTCTTTGAGTAGAGGAGTGATAGATGAGCTGGACCTGATCTTATTATTTCATTAGCTGTTTAGAAGCAGCGGTGGAATCTGTTCCCTTTGGAGGGATGCAGCTTGTGATCATTTTGTGAATCCCAGTGAATAAAAGTGGGGGAAGGCAATGGGAAAAGAGGTTGGATTTGTTGGATTGTGGGCTGTTTGCAAATGGCACAGTAAGTGTTCAGGTTTCTTCATCTTACCAATAGCAGTATTGGGCCAATTGCTATTTGAATGGTGCACAACCAATGCCCCTGACACAACACAACAAACTTTGTTTTGCAGCCTGCACCAGCCTCTCTCGATACACCCCACCACACCCCACCACACCCCCCATCAGAAACCAAACACGGAATCTGGTTAGAGAATAACAGCAGGGGAAAATTATAATGCTGTGGGGGTTAAAAAATTGTGGTGTGTCAAGTGAGGCAAAGAAAACTCTGTGAAACAAAACTGGGGCTCTATGAGGCACACAAAAGCCTAGCCATGTCTTTTCTTTTTGGTGTGACTGGTGGGGAGAGATAAGGGAATTCATCAATACACAGAAAGAAAAGGGGGTTCAGTGTTCAGGGATTTCCACCTCAAGCCACTGGCATTATGCATCCATGTTTAAAAGATTGGGCTGATAATGCAACACTTTGTCTGACAAGTTTTGTTCTCTTTGAGTCTCAGTTTCTCTTTCCCTGTGTCGATTGTGCAGCTTGGTCTTATCCTGTCCAGCTGAACCAATGCAAATGCACTAGAGAGATAAGAGACTAGCTTACTATTTCTACAGAATAGTGCCAATAACGGAAATGCATCAGTGTATTTATGTAAATAGTGGTAAGTAACACTAACCATGTTTAATCTAATGGGAAAAGCCTGGTTGTTTTCTGTGTGTGTGTGTTGAGGCAACAAGGAGTCTTCATCTCATTATCTCTAGCTGCTTTATCCTTCTACAGGGTCGCAGGCAAGCTGGAGCCTATCCCAGCTGACTATGGGCAAAAGGCGGGGTACACCCTGGACAAGTCGCCAGGTCATCACAGGGCTGACACATAGACACAGACAACCATTCACACTCACATTCACACCTACGGTCAATTTAGAGTCACCAGTTAACCTAACCTGCATGTCTTTGGACTGTGGGGGAAACCGGAGCACCCGGAGGAAACCCACGCGGACACGGGGAGAACATGCAAACTCTGCACAGAAAGGCCCACGAGGGGTCTTATTATATAAAATGATGGAAGACACACTACTACATTTACAGTCTGGATATGTAATCTTTTGTAATTTAACCACAAACTGTAAATGTTCAAATATGTACCATAAGAACTAATATGCAGGTATCTTGAGAGTAAATGAGAATTTAAGTACCAACGAGTCTCATAAACTGACACTAAAACCATGTCATTATGCATTTAATATACGGTATGACCAAACTGGTGATATGAGAGCATGTAAAATCTACAGTCATAAGCTGTAATAAATAAAAATCTATAGTGTATTATTAGCACACCTAAATTATGTCCCACCTGAACCCCTTCAGCAAGGGTTTATATTCTGAGAGTTTGCCAGCTACAGTAGATGCGATGTGTTCCTTTGGAGAGTAATATCCACATAAATCATGCCATGCTCAGTGTGAGGATATTTCAGGGCAAACAGATTAATCATAGTCTGCATTTTGTAAGGCTGTGTAGTTTTTGAACATTCCTGCATGAGGTGAACTCAAGGTAGCATGCAAAGGCGATAGCTGGAGTCCTGTGGTATCAATAGTGTAATGTTTTCACTTTCGGACTGTCAGCATAATATTTTAATTCCTAAATGTGCTCCAGTGCAGTACATTAGATCACATTCAAATGACATGATGACAATGAAGAAAAAGGATTCACTTCAAAGAGAAAAGTATGAGAGAGGCTAATGTTAAAAAATTAGTTTCCTTACTGTTTATGTACTGTAGTACATACTGTCATATGCTAGCTATTCCATTATCCATCCGTTATCTGTAGCCACTTGTCCTGTTCTACGGGGTCACGGGCAAGCTGGAGCCTATCCCAGCTGACTATGGGTGAGAGGCGGGGTACACCCTGGACAAGTTGCCAGGTCATTGCAGGGCTGACACATAGGCTACGTTTACATTACGTCGAATCAGCAGATCATCAGATTAACGTTCTTAAAACGATTCGCGTTGACACTAAAACCGTTAGCCGTGCACACAGCAACACCAATACGCGGATACGCTCGGCTCCGCAGGCATCCTGCGCTCCAAATCACTCCGCCCTGAACAGCGAGTGCCCTCTGGAGGGTGCGCACTCCGGCCCTGCGCAGCTCACAGAGCGCGCGAGTGAAGTGAACAAGCCACGATTCGGGACTGAGCCGCTGTGTGTGTGTGATCCCAGCGCATATCACTTACTACTTGCAAGTGGAAGGATGGCAAGCCTAAAGACAATCATAACTACACAATGGGCAGTATTTGCATCAGTATTTGCAGTATTTTCATACTTTTATACTCTTTAATGAAAGGTGATACAAGGCGGAAGTCTGCGCCGTTTTTCAGCAGTCGCGTCACATGACCAACGCCAGCGAATCAGGAAGGTGGATGTCACAGTGACGTTGTCCAATGAGACGCCAGCTAGAGCTCAGCACAGCGTATTCGCGTATTCTCAATGTTTACACAGCACCGGAGCTGATACGATCTAGATTGAATACGTGGACGCTGGCGGATTCCCGTTTCCCCGCTTTTTCAGGGGGGTTAATGTAAACGGACAGTGCGTCCGCGAAGAAAACGAGACAGATACGGTCTAGTGTAAACGTAGCCATAGACACAGACAACCATTCACACTCACATTCACACCTACGGTCAATTTAGAGCCACCAATTAGCCTAACCTGCATGTCTTTGGATTGTGGGGGAAACCGGAGCACCCGGAGGAAACCCACGCAGACACGGGGAGAACATGCAAACTCCACACAGAAAGGCCCTCATCGGCCACTGGGCTC
This sequence comes from Neoarius graeffei, assembly GCF_027579695.1. Classification (NCBI taxonomy): domain Eukaryota; kingdom Metazoa; phylum Chordata; class Actinopteri; order Siluriformes; family Ariidae; genus Neoarius; species Neoarius graeffei. The sequence continues at coordinate 85,157,866 of NC_083570.1, read as the reverse complement.
GAACCCGGACCTTCTTGCTGTGAGGTGACAGTGCTAACCACTACACCACCGTGCCACCCCATGCTAGCTATTCAATTATTTAAAAAATAAATAAATCATAACAGCTCACTATCTCTTCACACACTTACCTACCGCAGCAAACACTTAATATTTGTCATTTATTTTCTCATAGTGAAGTTTTCTTTTCTTTTTAGACAAGTACAAAAGCCATCTATAATAAGGTTACTGCCTTTGTATATTTACATTCAAGATTTTTCTCATTAATCAGTAATCAAAAACTGTTTTGGAAATTGTTATCAGACTGAAATTAAGGAAATGTTTTTGGCATCACCACAGCTGGAACAGAAGTTGTAAGGTGTGTGATTGATGAAGAATAGGATATTTATTGCCAAGGCCCTACCGTAAATGAGGCCATGACTTTGTTTGCCTCCAAGCACATTCCATCTCCCCATAAAACAAGCTGCAAAGAGATCTTTCTGGGAACAGAAGCAAAACAGCTTCTTTTCAATGCAGATTTGACTTATGAACTGCCTACTGTAGTGTCTTTCTGTTTCCAATCTTGCTATGACACTTCCTAAATTACTGAGCAATCAAATAAATTAATTCAGTACATAAGTTTAAAATCTTTATAGCTTGAAGGCTAGCTTTAATGTTTTAGTTGTTGAAAAATACTTGGATTTATTTCAGAGTCATGGTTTAATAACACCGAAGCTTCGGAAGATGCTCATAATTTATAAATATGTTTTACATTTTTAATAAATCATACAATAAGGACACCCTTATCAAAAAGAAGTATACCTCAAGTTCATTTTATTAAACATACTTAAGTAAAGTTAAAGTATATTTCCTTAAGTATACTTTTGTGTACCAAGTATACTGATATCAATGTACTTACAGTATACTTGTAAGTAAACTAATCTAATGCTTCTTGGGACTAAATTGGTCCACTTTTTGTATATAAAAAGTATACTTTAAGTCTAAGAGAAGTAAACTTTGAGTATACAACTCGTATTTTTTAATTTTCTACTCCAAGTATACTACAAGTAAACTTATATACTAATACTTTATTAGTACTATACTTGTAGTCCACTCTTTAGTTTACAAAAGCATACTTCATAGTATACTGTTGTAGGTGCATTTGGGTAATTGAGTGATCAATCTCATTAAATCTGAAGGTTAATAATTAAAATTGAATCAGTCTCATTTGAATCATACCATTGAATCATTAAAATTGAATCAGTCTCATATCATTAATTCACTCATGGAATCAGTCTCATTAATTAATACCATTAATTTTGGTGCTAAATAATAAATTACCAAACAGCTAAATTATGGTATATTCCAAATTATGATCACTTATCATATTACATAAATTATATGCACCTTTTTGAATTCTTTGGGAGATTGTGTGACTTCGGAAATATTGGAACACAAATAAAACACAGTTTCAATAATAAATGAATTTATTATAACAAAGATAAAAATGGATAATAGCAGATTGAAATATATACAAACAGTGAGGTGTGTGTGGGTGTGTGTGTATGAGATGCCTTGTGTGGGTGTGGCCTACACAAAAGAATTAGCTTTGGTTGCTAAGACAAAAGAATTAGCTTTGTGTAGCTAACCAAGATATGTTTGTGTGTGTGAGAGAGGCGCCTTGGGTGTGGCCTACAAGAGGGTTAGCTCTTGTAGCTAACTCCATGTGTGTTTGTGAGAGGCCACGTGTTTGTGTAGGCCTAGATTAGCCTTGTGTTTAGCTAAGGCAAAGGAAAGCTAGCTAAAGAGGGTGTGTCACCACGTGTGTTTGAGAACAATGGATTTAGCTCTGGTTGCTAGCTAAAGATGTGTTTGTGAGTGGTGGCCATGTGGGGGAGTTGACCACGTGTTACTAATGTGTGCTTGTGTGTGTGTGAAAGGTCCTATGGCCTGAGCAGAAGACTAGCGTGGGATGCTAGCTAAGTACCGTATTTTCTGGACTATAAGCCGCTACTTTTTTCCTAGGTTTTGAACCGTGCGGCTTATACAAAGGTGCGGCTATTCTGTGGATTTTTTTTCCACTGCTAGGGGCGCTCTAACCGGAAGTAGAATCAAAAATAAGATCGACGAAAAATCAATGCAAAGAAGAATTAGCAGATCTTTAGCAGATAGAACACGCACGACAAATTACTAACTGGTACGGTAATTATTTTCAAATCCTCGCCTCTTCATCATGGAAACCACATGAAGAAGTTCGTATGATGCAAGTTTTCTATGGTTGGAGGCGGCAGCGGGAAGAGCTCATGCAATGCCAAAAGTCGAGAAAAGCTTTCAGAGGACATAAAAGCAGGTGGCCTGAACTTGAAAATGTCCTGGAGGACTGGGTGAACACACAGAGAGCAGGTGTCCGAGGTGTATCCACTATACAGATCCGACTGAAAGCCGAAACAATCGCCCGCGAAATGAATATTGAAGATTTCAAAGCTGGGCCGTCATGGTGTTTCAGATTTATGAGACGTAAAAACCTGTCCATTAGGGCACGGACCACTCTCTGTCAGCAACTCCCCCCTGACTATCAGGAAAAAATTGAAAACTTCCACAAATTCGTTGAAACAAAGATACAAGAAAACTCCATCGGACCAGACGACATCATAAATATGGATGAAGTCCCTTTGACGTTTGATCTGCCACTGACCAAGACTGTTAACAAGACAGGTGCATCATCCGTGTTGTTGAAAACAACAGGCCATGAGAAGACGCACTTCACCTGCGTTCTGGCATGCACGGCATCCGGACAAAAACTTCCACCAATGGTGATTTTTAAGCGCGTAACTATGCCGAAAGAACAACTCCCGAAAGGCATAGTGGTCAAAGTTAACACCAAAGGGTGGATGATGGAAGGCCTAATGAATGAATGGTTAACGGAGTGCTACGGTAAGCGCCCGGGAGGATTTTTTCACCAGAAAAAAGCACTGCTTGTTTTGTATAGCATGAGGGCCCACATCACAGATTCTGTGAAAGCAGCGATCAAGAAAACAAACTCCATTCCAGCTGTGATTCCTGGAGGTACAACAAAGTATTTGCAGCCACTTGACATCTGTGTGAATCAGGCATTTAAAGCTGCACTCCGGGTTGAGTGGGAGACTTGGATGACAAGTGGTGAGAAGTCTTTCACAAAAACTGGCCGCATGCGAAAAGCATCCTTTTCTGATGTCTGTCAGTGGATCCTAACAGCGTGGAGTGCTGTGAAAGAATCCACCATCACCAACGGGTTCCGAAAGGCTGGACTGCTACGCGAAGAGAGCGGCGCACCTTCAGAGCTAACTTCACCGGAGGATGACAGTGACACGGAGAGCGAGACTGATGGAGACAGACGTGATGAAGCGCTTCTGAGGCTGTTCAACTCCGACACTGAAGAAGACGGCTTCATGGGTTTCAGCGAAGATGATTAAAGTGACTTGTGGTTTCAAACACAGGAGAAATGAAGGTAGATAAATACCGGTTATTTTCTCTTGGTTCTGTTCCATTTTAATCAGCAAAGTTGCTGCCGTGTTAAAAGGCACTGTTCGGAAAGAATCTGTTCAGGTACATACATGTACATTTACAGTACAAAATCGTTCTGTACATGCAGTAAATATCTAATTTTTCAACATAGATATCTGCGGCTTATAGCCCGGTGCGGCTTGTATCTCTTTTTTTAAATTTTTTTTTAAAAACAGAGCGGGTGCGGCTTATATACAGGTGCGCTCTATAGTCCAGAAAATACGGTATGTTTGACCACGTGGTAAGGCCTAGATTAGCTTTGTGTTGCTAATGTGTGCTTGTGTGTGGCCTGTGAAAGGTCCTATGGCCTAGCTAAGGTGTGTTTGTGGGTGACCACGTGTTTGAGTAGGCCTAGATTAACCTCGTGTGGCTAAGCTAAGACAAAGGGAAGCTAGCTCATAACACTACTAAATCCACTGAAATCTTGATGAGGTCAAGATGTGTAAGAATGAAATTGAGGATATTAGTAAGGAATAAAGAGAAGCATGCACAGCCTATCTATTAAAACAATTGAGAGAACATAGAACAAAATAAATCAATTCAACACACTGCGTGTTTAACAGTGTGACAAATAAACCTGGGTTTAAATTCACACTATTTCAATAAAAGCAAATTCCTAAGACTAGCTTTAATTATGCCCAAAAATGCCAAGTCTTACTTCCGTATCCCACTTCTACGCGAGATTATGAAAAGATGTCCCAAGACTTTGGAGTTTCACCGTTGTGGAACACATGAGGCTTCCGTGAGGCGATTCCGTGGAGCAGAGAACTTCTTGATCCGACGACGGTCGCTCATGATGAAAAGAAAGTCTCTGATTAAATACTGTGCACAGCTTTTGAGTTAAAAAGGATTCAATCGCTTCTTAACTTTAAAATAATTGCCTGGTTGCAGTGTTGTACGTACTTATAAGGAACAAATGAAAAACCGGTTGTAAACTCAAGCTGAGTTTGAAATCACGCGATCTTAGAGTCTACCGTGGCCAAAGGTAAACAAAGAAAAGCGCGAAACTCTGATTCTTGCAAAAAAGAAAAGACGTCTTTTTGGGTTTGCTCGCGGAGCGAGCGATTCCTCCTTGTGTCCGTGTTGAATCATGGCACCGAAAGAGGCGGAGCTAGGAGTTCCTGGGTTTCTTATGCCTTCATGTAGGATGTGACGTTGGTGATCCCGCCCACGCGTGATGTAGGTCAACGCGGAAGTTGGCTGATGAGAAATGTAGTTTCTTAAAGAGACCGACTGAATGTACCTACAATCCCCCTTTTGGTCTCAGGGGTATGATGGAGTCGTAGCACTGAGAGCACAGTACCGTACAGTCCGCATGTCCGTAGTCCTTGAGGCAGCCTTGCTCTGCACAGTCCATGGTGTCCTCTGAAAACTGTGTAAACTTGTGAGTTCCAGTAAAACAGTTGGAGGCAGAGGCATTTTGGGCATATACTCAAGCTATGGGCATTTTGGGCATATAATCACTATAGGCATTTGGGCATATAATCACTCTAGCTAACTAGGTCAAAGTCACATCTAAAAAAAATTAAACAGTAAACATGAAACATGTAGTGTTTAATTTCCTATGCATTAAAAAACAAGAAAAGAGAAGAAATGAAGGAAAGAAAGAAGTATTAGTGTTTGGGTTGGCAAACCTAATCTTCTGGGAAGGTGATAGCAGCGGGTGGTCTGGCCAGAAAGCGTTCGCTACTGCGTCTAAAGTTGTCAGGGATGCAGACCATCTTATCCAGCTTGGTGTGTAGTGTTATGTATGGGTTGCGTGGGCAGACCCAGTGGATGTCTTTAGTGGAGGTGCACATCTCTAAGTCTTGTGAATTCACAAAAATGAGGATAGCACTGCCAAGACTAAATGCCAGGTGTATTTGCGATGAATACACACTAGTAATAATAGCGGATTTTAGTATTTTATCTACCATGTTATACCAAAGGGTTATTACTTTATTGGGTTGGTAAGTCTGACCGGGAATGTTAGTGTACACTTATGGGTGAGTGAGGCGTACAAGCTAGGTGGACAGGATGGGCCTAGCTGTCGTCCACCCCCTTTTGGAGTGAGGACTGTTCAAAAGGTTTGATTCAATTATTATGGACCCATCGATATGAGAGCGTTTGATTAGGTCTGAATGTCCTAATGTGATATGCGACGGGGAACAGTTTTCCCACGATCGAAAGGTCTCGACCAGGGTGGTAGGAACTTCTCTGAGATTCGGGCGTAGTAGGCCTTTTGTCCTTTCACACTCGAATCGAGATTCTTTTGGGTACCTGTAAAGGTTGACTGTAGGTGGCATTGTAGGTCGGCGACATATTGATGTGCGGTGTATGCAATTGCGACGCTCATGTCCTCTGGTTTGTATAGGAGATGCGGTGGGAGAACCATCTCCCGCCCAGTCATCATCCCAAAGTGTGTGACTTCAGTGGCGCAATAAGGGGTGGACCGAATGGCCCTTAGCACGAGGGGAAGTTTCACATCCCAATCTTTACCATGGTGGGTGACATACTTTCGCAGCATGCTCGCAATGGTCTGAATGGTTCGTTCAACCTGACTAGAGGATTGTGGGTGGTACGCGATATGGAATTTTGCTTCGACGCCTAACATGTTCCACAGCGCAGTCATTACACCAGCAGTGAAATGGGTGCCTGTGTCTGAGTCGATGGATAGAGGGGGGGTTTTCAAAGAGTTGTGGCCACTAGGGGGAGTCGTGATGTTGGGTGTTTCGACACCAGACTCTGTGTACGAAGGCATGAACTGAAGTTCATCGGAAATTTGATCTCGCGTGGCGCTTGGCTGATCGGTGTTTGCACTAATCTCGTCGCAATGGGTTTGTGCATGTTTTGTGGGGTTCAACGATGGCGGGGTCGTGATTTGTGTGAAGCTGACTAAGTTTATGTTGCAGGGTTTGGTCAGGATTGGGTCACCTTGTGAGAGCCGTGTCTGAGAGATGGTGGTGATGACTTTAGCGCACGTGAGAGGTGCGTTTTGTGGGTTTGCCTTCACCACCAGGGGGGGCCCTACATCCTGACCCTTGCCTGCTGTTTCAGAGGGATCTCCTCCTCCTTTCACGAGATCTACTCGCAGTTCCTGGCCTAGTCATGCCAACGGGTAGCTTTTGTCATTTTTCTTGGGCTCTTTTATCTTATCTGTTGAGGGGTCTGACCTCTGTTGTAACAGTTCTTTAAATTCAGCCAAGCAGGCCTTCAAAGAGTTCAGCTCTGAGCGGAACTCACCAGGTTGGTCTGAGTCACTGTCTCAGTCACCTCTACCCCTACGTGGAGAGCTACGGTTGGAGCGCTCCTGCCATTTCCGGCCAGAGCAGGGATGACGATCTTGCTGCCAACCATTTTGTTCCTTATGATCATTCTCATCTGATGAACGGTTGTCATGGTCACTATGGCCTTGCCATCGGTCTCTCCTGGCCTTACCTTGCCGATTCTCCCGCTCACCCTTGTGATGGCTCGGCAAGGGGCGGTTTGGACCGTAGTTTCTCCAGGTGGGTCCCCCTTTTGGAGCTTCGCCTCCTTCTAAAGGCCAATTTATGCTGACAACCCAGTCCTCGCAGATAGCGTCGCAGACAGTGTCTGCATAGCCCCCCCACCTTCGCAGACGCTCTGCGCGCACCTCCCAAAAATTGTGACCACCGCAGAAGCCTCGCAGACAGCGTCGCAGACAAGAGGGCTCTGATTGGTCCACTCTACATCCGCTGTACACGCACTTCCGCTTCCCTACTTTCCCAGTTTGGTTTGTTTTCACGACCGGCATTTTTAAAAACACGAGCGAAGATGGAGCAGCATGAAGAGCAGTTGATTGAGGAAGTGAGGAAGTATGTACATTTATACGACTCCAGTTCTAGTCATTATAAAAAAAAAGTTCTAGTCATTATAAGTAACCGGAGGATAAACACTCCACTAACCACACCCACCAACTACTCCTAGCGACTTCGCGCCCCCTTGCGTTGTGCCGGTGAATAACATCGCGCATGCCTATTACTCCCCGCTCAATGATAAATTACAACTGTCTGCGAAAAGCTATCTGCGAAAGCCTTGTCGCAAGAGCATGCAGAGGCCTTAAGGCTAGCGGGGGCTCGTCTGCACTCTGGAGACTAAGGACTCTGGGTTCATCATTGTTCCTGTCTGTGGGTTTGACAATGGTCTCCCAGGTCATTTGGGCTAGTTGCCTAGTTTCCCTCATCGAGTAGAAACCTTCTCGACACGCTAGTGTGACGCGAGTCCGCATGCTTGGGTGGAGGTTATGTAAGAAGAGGGATTTGAAGCCTCTATCTTCTTCCAAGCCTGGTGCGCTACTACCCTGGAAATAGGCAGTACGTAGCCGTCTATAATATTCACAAGGCGCCTCAGACCGTTTTTGTTTGATTTGTAATGCACACAACGTCGCAGAGGTTTCATCCGTGTACGGTGCATATTCTTCCCTCATGTAATTGTGAAGTTTCGAGTAACTATCGCGAATGTTTGGGGATAGCGTCTCTAAAAAGGCACGAACGCTGCTACTGGAGGTCTTCCAGATTAGTTTGAGTTTTTCTCATGTTGTGGCGTTTGGTAGGTCTATCAGGCATCGGTCAATCTCTCGTAAATAATCATTTACATTAGTTCTTTGATTGTCGGGATCGAATCGCTCGACATCTTGGGCAAGTAGGTCAATTTGCCGTATGCGGAGGGTTTGGTGCACGTCCTTGTGCGGCCTCCTTCGCTCTCCTGAGTACTCACTGTCTGAGCTACTCTGGAATCGCTCCCGTTTCGCACGAGATGCGTGGTCTGATTCATCCGAGGATGGATCAGGGATACTGTAGCGCACTGACCTGGGTGTGCTACGGGCCTGGGCTCGGGATGAGTGCAGGACGGCTCCATCTTGGCTAAACGACGGAGTCGAGTAGCGAGTTGATGGAGTTTGGCGGGATGTCTGGTTCTCGACCAGGTAATCCATGGTGTCCGGTTCGGACGCTGCTTCCCGCTCTGAGCTTCAGCGCATTGTTGGGGGTCTTTCACGCCCCACGTGCCCTTCTTGGGGGGTCTGCTCCTTGGCAGCCCTTTTGGCGGCCTTTTCGGCTTTCTCTAGCCTTTTGGCGCAATCAAGGGAGTTCTTCAAGAGACTACGCTCCCTATATAAATCATTGACATCGGCTGCCAGCTCGGCATTGCTGGTGGTCAGCCTGTCAACCTCTCCGCGGAGGGATCTGATCTCTAGATCAGTATCCTGGAAGCGTAAAAGGAATAGCTTACCTAGTGCCTCTTGGACACTAATAGTTGTTCTCTCATGTGTTTTATTGAGTTGACTATGTTAATTTGGCATTCACGCCTACTCATGTCCTTAATGCTTGCCCTTTCGGAGTCAGAGCAGTGAATGAGGTCTGCGATGACGTCAAAGAGAGACACATCTTGAGCGTTGGCTTCAATTTCTGAGACACGAGGGGATGCCATTTTGCTTAGGCTGGATATTAGGTAATTAATTAATCAATGAGTTTATTAATTAATTTTTATTAATTAATGTAATTAATTAAAAAGGTTTGTTTTGTTTGGAAATGCTATCTCTTATCCTAAGTTATGAATAGGTTATGAGTATTTGTGATATGGTTATCACACTGCTGTTAACAGTTTTAACACACCTGGGGATATACCTTAGCAGTTGCTTAAACAAACTGATGGTTTATCTGTTGTTGCACAATATTCAAGAAGTCAACAAACCAGTCTCCTCACACGGGGCACCAATTTAACTGTGTACTTATACTTTATTAATACTTTATTAGTTCTATACTTGTAGTCCACTCTTTAGTTTACAAAAGCATACTTCATAGTATACTGTTGTAGGTGCATTTGGGTAATTGAGTGATCAATCTCATTAAATCTGAAGGTTAATAATTAAAATTGAATCAGTCTCATTTGAATCATACCATTGAATCATTAAAATTGAATCAGTCCAATATTATCATTAATTCACTCATGGAATCAGTCTCATTAATTAATACCATTAATTTTGGTGCCTAATAATAAATTACCAAACAGCTAAATTATGGTATATTCCAAATTATGATCACTTATCATATTACATAAATTATATGCACCTTTTTGAATTCTTTGGGAGATTGTGTGACTTCAGAAATATTGGAACACAAATAAAACACACAGTTTCAATAATAAATGAATTTATTATAACAAAGATAAAAATGGATAATAGCAGATTGAAATATATATACAAACAGTGAGGTGTGTGTGTATGTGTGTGTATGAGAGGCCTTGTGTGGGTGTGGCCTACACAAAAGAATTAGCTTTGGTTGCTAAGACAAAAGAATTAGCTTTGGTTGCTAAGACAAAAGAATTAGCTTTGTGTAGCTAACTAAGATATGTTTGTGTGTGTGAGAGAGAGGCCTTGGGTGTGGCCTACAAGAGGGTTAGCTCTTGTAGCTAACTCCACGTGTGTTTGTGAGAGGCCACGTGTTTGTGTAGGCCTAGATTAGCCTTGTGTTTAGCTAAGGCAAAGGAAAGCTAGCTAAAGAGGGTGTGTCACCACGTGGGGTTTGAGAACAAAGGATTTAGCTCTGGTTGCTAGCTAAAGGTGTGTTTGTGAGTGGTTGCCACGTGGGGGAGTTGACCACGTGTTACTAATGTGTGCTTGTGTGTGTGTGAAAGGCCCTATGGCCTGAGCAGAAGGCTAGCGTGGGATGCTAGCTAGGTACAGTGGTGTTTGAAATTTTGTGAACCCTTTAGAATTTTCTGTATTTCTGCATAAATATGACTGAAAACGTCATCAGATTTTCACACAAGTCCTTAAAGTAGATAAAGATAACCCAGTCAAACAAATGAGACAAAAATATTATACTTGGTCATTTATTTATTGAGGAAAATGATCCAATATTACATATCTGTGAGTGGCAAAAGTATGTGAACCTTTGCTTTCAGTATCTGGTGTGACCCCATTGTGCAGCAATAACTGCAACTAAACGTCTGCGGTAACTGTTGATCAGTCCTGCACACCAGCTTGGAGGAATTTTAGCCCATTCCTCTGTACAGAACAGCTTCAACTCTGGGATGTTGGTGGGTTTCCTCACATGAACTGCTCGCTTCAGGTCCTTCCACAATATTTTGATTGGATTAAGGTCAGGACTTTGACTTGGCCATTCCAAAACATTAACTTTATTCTTCTTTAACCATTCTTTGGTAGAATGATTTGTGTGCTTAGGGTCGTTGTCTTGCTGCATGACCCACCTTCTCTTGAGAGTCAGTTCATGGACAGATGTCCTGATATTTTCCTTTAGAATTCGCTGCTATAATTCAGAATTCATTGTTCCATCAATGATGGCAAGCTGTCCTGGCCCAGATGCAGCAAAACAGGCCCAAACCATGATACTACCACCACCATGTTTCACAGATGGGATAAGGTTCTTATGCTGGAATACAATGTTTTCCTTTCTCCAAACATAACGCTTCTCATTTAAACCAAAAAGTTCTATTTTGGTCTCATCTGTCCACAAAACATATTTCCAATAGCCTTCTGGCTTGTCCACGTGATCTTTAGCAAACTACAGACGAGCAGCAATGTTCTTTTTGGAGAGCAGTGACTTTCTCCTTGCAACTCTGCCATGCACACCATTGTTGTTCAGTGTTCTCCTGATGGTGGACTCATGAACATTAACATTAGCCAATGTGAGAGAGGCCTTCAGTTGCTTAGAAGTTACCCTGGGGTCTTTTGTGACCTCGCCAACTATTACACGCCTTGCTCTTGGAGTGATCTTTGTTGGTTGACCACTCCTGGGGAGGGTAACAATGGTCTTGAATTTCCTCCATTTGTTCACAATGTGTCTGACTGTGGATGGGTGGAGTCCAAACTCTTTAGAGATGGTTTTGTAACCTTTTCCAGCCTGATGAGCATCAACAACGCTTTTTCTGAGGTCCTCAGAAATCTCCTTTGTTCGTGCCATGATACACTTCCACAAACATGTGTTGTGAAGATCAGACTTTGATAGATCCCTGTTCTTTAAATAAAACAGGGTGCCTACTCACACCTGATTGTCATCCCACTGATTGAAAACACCTGACTCTAATTTCACCTTCAAATTAACTGCTAATCCTAGGGGTTCACATACTTTTGCCACTCACAGATATGTAATATTGGATCATTTTCCTCAATAAGTAAATAACCAAGTATAATATTTTTGTCTCATTTGTTTAAGTGGGTTATCTTTATCTACTTTTAGGACTTGTGTGGAAATCTGATGATGTTTTCAGTCATATTTATGCAGAAATAAAGAAAATTCTAAAGGGTTCACAAACTTTCAAGCACCACTGTATGTTTGACCACATGGTAAGGCCTAGATTAGCTTTGTGTTGCTAATGTGTGCTTGTGTGTGGCCTGTGAAAGGCCCTATGGCCTAGCTAAGGTGTGTTTGTGGGTGACCACATGTTTGAGTAGGCCTAGATTAACCTCGTGTGGCTAAGCTAAGACAAAGGGAAGCTAGCTCATAACACTACTAAATCCACTGAAATCTTGATGAGGTCAAGATGTGTAAGAATGAAATTGAGGATATTAGTAAGGAATAAAGAGAAGCATGCACAGCCTATCTATTAAAACAATTGAGAGAACATAGAACAAAATAAATCAATTCAACACGCTGCATGTTTAACAGTGTGACAAATAAACCTGGGTTTAAATTCACACTATTTCAATAAAAGCAAATTCCTAAGACTAGCTTTAATTATGCCCAAAAATGCCAAGTCTTACTTCCGTATCCCGCTTCTATGCAACATTATGAGAAGATGTCCCGAGACTTTGGAGTTTCGCCATTGTGGAACACGTGAGGCGATTCCGTGGAGCAGAGAACTTCTTGATCTGACGACGGTCGCTCGTGATGAAAAGAAAGTCTCTGATTAAATACTGTGCACAGCTTTTGAGTTAAAAAGGATTCAATCACTTCTTAACTTTAAAATAATTGCCTGGTTGCAGTGTTGTACGTACTTATAAGGAACAAATGAAAAACCGGTTGTAAACTCAAGCTGAGTTTGAAATTGCGCGATCTTAGAGTCTACCGTGGCCAAAGGTAAACAAAGAAAAGCGCGAAACTCTGATTCTTGCAAGAAAGAAAAGAAAAGACGTCTTTTTTGGTTTGCTCGCGGAGCGAGCGATTCCTCCTTGTGTCCGTGTTGAATCACGGCGCCGAAAGAGGCAGAGCTAGGAGTTCCTGGGTTTCTTATGCCTTCATGTAGGATGTGACGTTGGTGATCCCGCCCATGCGTGACGTAGGTCAACGCGGAAGTTGGCTGATGGGAAATGTAGTTTCTTAAAGAGACGGACTGAATGTACCTACACTGTAAACATACTATGAGTTTACTTGTTTTATACTTCTAATCCACTTTTTAATTTACTAAAGTACATTTTGTAGTATACTGGAAATATACTATTGGCTTACTCGTTACACACTTCTAGTCCACTTTTTAGTTTATAAAAATATACTTTATCGCATATTGAAAATATAGTTACTGGTTATATACATCTAGTCCACTTTTTAGTTTATAAAAGTATACTTTATTGCATATTGGAAATATACTATTAGTTACTGGTTATATACATCTAGTCCACTTTTTAGTTTATAAAAGTATACTTTATTGCATATTGGAAATATACTATTAGTTACTGGTTATATACATCTAGTCCACTTTTTAGTTTTGAAGTAAACTGCAATTACCCTTCTAGGTATACTATTAGTTTTCTAGCCCTAACCCTTACCTCATGCACACTACCAGTAGACGACTTGCGTGTTTGTACCTTAAGTTACAATGAAGTTTTAAAAGGTAAGAATTCACAAAACAGATACTCAGGATTAAGAACATTCATTTTCTTTAAAAATCAAAAAATTGAAGCAACATTGTATTAAATGCCAAAGTATAAAAACATGGCAATGATAACTGATATTGACATCCAAGCTCTAAATAAATAAATAAATAAATTAAATTTAATTATCCCACTCAGGAGAAGAAAAAAAAAAACTTATATGGAACCACAGACGTACCTAAGAGTCAACATGCTGAAGCACAGCTACAGGGCAAGTACACTTAAACATCTCATCTCATCTCATTATCTCTAGCCGCTTTATCCTGTTCTACAGGGTCGCAGGCAAGCTGGAGCCTATCCCAGCTGACTACGGGCGAAAGGCGGGGTACACCCTGGACAAGTCGCCAGGTCATCACAGGGCTGACACATAGACACAGACAACCATTCACACTCACATTCACACCTACGGTCAATTTAGAGTCACCAGTTAACCTAACCTGCATGTCTTTGGACTGTGGGGGAAACCGGAGCACCCGGAGGAAACCCACGCGGACACGGGGAGAACATGCAAACTCCACACAGAAGGGCCCTCGCCGGCCCCGGGGCTCGAACCCAGGACCTTCTTGCTGTGAGGCGACAGCGCTAACCACTACACCACCGTGCCGCCCACACTTAAACATAAGACACAAATATTTTAATACTTTATGACACTTTTGTTAAGTATATCTTGATCAAAAGTTTAAGTATAAGCTTAATATACTTAGATGTTTCTATATACTTTTCAGTATAAGCCAGGTATACTTATGTATAACTTAAGTATATCTCTGATAGGTAAATAAAAAGTAAACTGAAAGCATACTCTCTTATTTTTAGTTTAAAAGAAGTCTACTAGAAGCACACTTGAATAAACTTCTTTTTTGTAAGGACATTCATTTAAAACAGAGAGAGAGAGAGAGAGAGAGAGAGAGAGAGAGAGCACTGGCATACAGTATGTGCAATACTACTTTGAAAACTACACCCAGAACAGTTAGGACTAATAAGTTAGGTATGAAAATTTACAGAGACAGCAGTGAGAAATTTAAAAAAAAATCACATGTCCTTTCAATACACTTTCAATGTCAAGAGATCCAGGGTACAGTGTAAAATCCAGGGCTGTACACTGTAATCAGTAGCTATATTATTGTTTAAAAAAATGGGTGCGTGAAATTTTGGGACCCCAAGACCACAGTGATGCATTAAAGAGAAAGGAACATTGTGCGCACACACACAAACCATCCTGTGCCACATCCAGGGTCTGATTGCTGTCACTAACTTCTTCATTTGCAGTGTGAGACAATGCAGGCTGCCTTTGTGCTTTTGACTTCCCACAGAGCCACAATATGGCCATCTGAGGATCAGTGGGAATAAACAATAGAGCCTCCTGTCTCCTGGGAGGCCTAAGAGTCCAAGCATAGATGGACATCATCTAAATCCAATGTTCTTTACTCTCAATCCAGAGTTTAGTACTTAGGCTATATTTAAGCTTATAGTAGGCGATTCAAGTCATTAACTGAATGAAGTCATGTTGGACAAGTAAAACCCAAAACCATGCACAGTAGCTGAGGATTTTCTGACACCGAGAGTAAGAGTATTGCATTTAGATAAGAAGTATCCCGTCCTTTTCCTGAACACTATGTTCATCTTGTCATTGAACTTGTTTTGCCTATTAGATGTTGTCTGTTGTTACTGTACAATATTATCATATAGTGTTGAGTTCAAAAGTTTGCATACCAAAGGAGGCAAAGAAAATAAATTTTATCTTAGGTTACACAGAGGTTCCTTCATTATCATAATTAGCATAATAGCAAAATATGGTGCTATTAAAAACCTTTTCCTTACTAAATATAATATAAATACATATATGTTATTTACCAGCTGGGAGGTCCGTATCGTGAAATACCGTGACTGAGGTCTTGAAAGTACTGAGCGAGGCCCTCTGGGCTGAAGTCAGTTTTCAAGGCCGAGGTCACGGTATTTCACCATACGGGCCGACCTCATCTCATCTCATCATCTCTAGCCGCTTTATCCTTCTACAGGGTCGCAGGCAAGCTGGAGCCTATCCCAGCTGACTACGGGCGAAAGGCGGGGTACACCCTGGACAAGTTGCCAGGTCATCACAGGGCTGACACATAGACACAGACAACCATTCACACTCACACCTACGGTCAATTTAGAGTCACCAGTTAACCTAACCTGCATGTCTTTGGACTGTGGGGGAAACCGGAGCACCCGGAGGAAACCCACGCGGACACGGGGAGAACATGCAAACTCCACACAGAAAGGCCCTCGCCGGCCCCGGGGCTCGAACCCAGGACCTTCTTGCTGTGAGGCAACAGCGCTAACCACTACACCACCATGCCGCCCCCGGGCCGACCTTAAGCTGGTAAATAATATCTCATCTCATTATCTCTAGCCGCTTTATCCTGTTCTACAGGGTCGCAGGCAAGCTGGAGCCTATCCCAGCTGACTACGGGCGAAAGGCACCCTGGACAATCACAGGGCTGACACATAGACACAGACAACCATTCACACCTACGGTCAATTTAGAGTCACCAGTTAACCTAACCTGCATGTCTTTGGACTGTGAGGGAAACCGGAGCACCCGGAGGAAACCCACGCGGACACGGGGAGAAACCCACGCGGACACGGGGCTCGAACCTGGACCTTCTTGCTGTGAGGCGACAGCACTAACCACTACACCACCATGCCACCAGGGAGGGTAACAATGGTCTTGAATTTCCTCCATTTGTACACAATCTGTCTGACTGTGGATTGGTGGAGTCCAAACTCTTTAGAGATGGTTTTGTAACCTTTTCCAGCCTGATGAGCATCAACAACGCTTTTTCTGAGGTCCTCAGAAATCTCCTTTGTTCGTGGCATGATACACTTCCACAAACATGTGTTGTGAAGATCAGACTTTGATAGATCCCTGTTCTTTAAATAAAACAGGGTGCCCACTCACACCTGATTGTCATCCCATTGATTGAAAACACCTGACTCTAATTTCACTTTCAAATTAACTGCTAATCCTAGAGGTTCACATACTTTTGCCATTCACAGATATGTAATATTGGATCATTTTCCTCAATAAATAAATGACCAAGTATAATATTTTTGTCTCCTTTGTTTAACTGGGTTCTCTTTATCTACTTTTAGGACTTGTGTGAAAATCTGATGATGTTTTAGGTCATATTTATGCAGAAATATAGAAAACTCTAAAGGGTTCACAAACTTTCAAGCACCACTGTACTTCACAAAGTCTGTGTGTTAGGAGAGTCCTTATATGCAAGGGCCTTGATTGAGCTGATCAGGAATAAGTGCATAGCAATTAGTCCTAATGAGCTAGAATGCGGCGCAGCATGTGCGTTGCAGTCCAAGGCGTGTGCTTCATGCACCGAGCACCAACGTGTGGAGATGTGACAAAATACAGTAAAGGCAACAACATCTCATTTTAATCCTCTTAGTCTCTACCACATAAGCTCGCCTTGCAAACCATTCTAGCTTTCACTAATGAGTCTGGTATGTTTTGTCACGATAATTTCACAAGATGAGTGTGTTTGACTGACACAACAAACAGTCAGTCATGTATACTCTGCACTATTTCAAATCAAAATTTGTGTATACATTTTAAACACATGATACTGTGACTAGGGCGGCACGGTGGTGTAGTGGTTAGCGCTGTCGCCTCACAGCAAGAAGGTCCGGGTTCGAGCCCTGTGGCCGGCGAGGGCCTTTCTGTGCAGAGTTTGCATGTTCTCCCCGTGTCTGCGTGGGTTTCCTCCGGGTGCTCCGGTTTCCCCCACAGTCCAAAGACATGCAGGTTAGGTTAACTGGTGACTCTAAATTGACCGTAGGTGTGAATGTGAGTGTGAATGGTTGTCTGTGTCTATGTGTCAGCCCTGCGATAACCTGGCGACTTGTCCAGGGTGTACCCCGCCTTTCTCTCGTAGTCAGATGGGATAGGTTCCAGCTTGCCTGCGACCCTGTAGAACAGGATAAAGCGGCTAAAGATAATGAGATGAGAGGAGATGAGATACTGTGAATATTGTTGCAATCCAGTTATACCTTCCTATATTATGTGTCACAGAGCAGAGAACGAATGAGATTGCAGTCCTGATTCTTGTGGCCAGAAAAGTGCACAAATGACAGAACATCTGAGGCTGAGACCAAATATGAGATTGCGCACATGTAAAAATGCTTTGTCCTCCATCATCATTGGAAAACTTAACTTTTTATGTTTGAAAATATCCTTTGTAAAAAAAATACCATTATACGGTATCCCTATACAGCAAGTCATTGAATATGTTTTTCATTTGGCACGATAATTATTTACTCATTTTTATGGAAATGTGGCAATAATTCTGGAACTAAATGTAACTGATATCATGTAGCATTAAAATTAATCCATTACTATTGTTTACATTGTGCATTTTAACATACTTTCTGTTAAGTGCAAAATTTAAATTTATATCACGTAATATTTGAGTTTAGCATATCTCAAGTTAACATTACCAAGTTAAAATTATGTTCTATACGCTAATCTTCATGATCAGTAAATCTTGCAAGTATTAAGAACTAGCTCATGATAAGCAATTAGCTCATAGTAAGCAATTTTACATGGCTTCTTTTATTCAGAAACATATGGATTCAAACACTCAGGTCCATCTGTATGCAACAGACGGCAGAGACATATGAGGGAGAGGGAAAAAAAGGCTTCGTATTGCCTTCACCTCTGCTGACGCAGTTGTATTTAGCAATAAAACCTTGACATTTGGTCCCTTAAGACTTACTTTCTGTGAGGCACTGGCCGTGCCAGCATTTTCACATAGACCTAAAGTGGGGTCAGTACAAATGGAAAGAAATGGGTCATATGTTTTCTATTTTAGGTTGGCAGTGTCAGAGGGATGCATCTGTAATCTCGAGGCTCTTGACTGAAAAAAAGCAGAGGAAACTTCAGCAAGGACAGATCCAGAGAGCACAACGCACTCACAGTGCATTGAGGAGAAAAGAGCGATAGTGTCAGTCTTATAATCATGCATCGTTCATGGCTCTCATCCTGCACTCCCTTTATCACAGAGAAGGGAAAATATGAGACAGATGGTCCTTTTTTTCTTTCTCAGGGTCCCTTTTTTTCCTTCTGTCTCTGTCTCTCACATATGCACGCTTTCTCTCTCGCATGCACACATATGTGCGTCTATACACCCACGCTCGACTGGACGCTTTTGGTCCCCCTTTCCTCCTTGCATGACCTTCACTGTGGCTTGTTTTGACTGGATCCTCCACATAATAAACACTCGTTATGATAACTTTTGGAAATTTTGTCCTGAGCTACGATCACTTTGGGTTTCTATGAAAGTATTTAGTGAAGAATGGGCTAAAACAAATACTAGAAGGAAGATTAAAGAGAGGGGGAGAAGAAGATAAAAGCCAGTACACTATCACGTTGTCAAAACAATCCTGGTTCTTCTTAGTTAATTTCTACTCCCAGTTATCCTTCCTTCTAGGATTCTGACATAACATTCCTCTCTAAGAATCCATAGAAACTGGTAGAAGTTTAGTATGAGTGAGGTGGATGGTGATATAAGTGTCAATAAAAGCTCAGCGGTAGGTTTGCACCCTGATGTTCTTGCACCATCTGCCATGTCCAGAAGCATGGATATTTAACAAAACATCTTTGTATTAGATTATACCATACAACATACACATGATTAGAAATTTGACGTCTGCATTTATGTAAAAATCTACAAAACATCTATAAACAGTATGTCTTAATTCTAGTATTATTTATATTCTCTGTAAAGAACCACAAAGCTTTAAAATAACTGCATTAAGTTGTGTGCATGCATAATCAATAAGATGTAAAGTACTGTAGCCGTAAACAGAACATATTGTCAGTTTCTCAGGCTTGCAAACTCATTGTATTGCCTTGTAGCATCAGTTTCCATTGTCGCATGAGCTTGGCCTTCAAGGGTCAGAGAGACATTTGTTGGCTGTCCACCATCCGTGCAGTGTGTGTCACATAATCGACATTTAATAGAGGCAAACTTTAAAGTAGTCCTCCTCGCGGGCAGAATGGGGGGGACACGTCTCTGTTGTTCTGCTGCCAAGCCCATCTGTCTGTGCCTCCACCTCAGCAGCAGCACGTAGAACGCCCCCGATGACTGCATGACCTCCCCTCGCTCTTACAATGCTCCCATGGCCAACGCTGAAGCACCGCTTGTTGACTCTCACAATGCACCTCTTCTGTGACAGGATGCAAAGCAATTTGCTCTCTGCATTTCGGATGAGTTTTGTTGGTATGTTGGAAGCCTATCCAAGCTTTTGGAGCCCATCCTAATACTCTAAGATTTGAACCTGGCAGAGTCAACAAGCCTGTTGAAAACTCTTTGCTTTAAAAAAAAAAAAAAGGCAAGCATACATTTAATGTGTTGAAGTCTTGTGTAAAAAAAATGGCGTCCATTTGGCATCTATTATTCTAAGGGAATGGTGAGAGATGACCCTGGATGTATGAATAGTGATGCTCTACAGGGATTCTCCCAAGATTGCACCACATCATCACCACCTGCAGAGGATTTCTGTGTCCAGGGAGTGCCTGTGTTAACCCTACAAGCAAGCTGGACTTGCATCAAATTGTATACTCAGGGGAGATGCTGAATAATGCTGCTCTATAAAAAAGAAGAAAGAAAAATGTAAGACTGAGGTCAGAGGGTTGCAGGTGGCTTTTCCATTAGTGTAGAAATAGCATATCATTAAAGAGCTAAATGTGCTTAAACATATCATGACTTCAGGAGGTACTGCTATGGAATTGTGCAGAGGTGACTGGTCTTTCAGTTTGAATAGTTATTCCTTGTTCAATCGTATGTATCTGTGTCATCATTCAATATGTCAGATCCTGCTTGCAAGTGAATAAGAGGACGAAGATAAATTATGAGCTTATCAAGTTATCTTTATAGCTTGGTAGGGTACAGTTAAAATTACAACCCCAAATCAGAAAAAAATGGGACAGTATGTTGAAACTTAAATTAAAACTGAAAAAAAATTGAAATAATCTTTGACCTGTATTCAGCCCAAAACAACACACATTATTTGATGTTTTACCTCATGAATTTTACTGTTGTTGTTTTTTCAAAAGAAACGCATTTCAATTTTGACTCTTGCAACATTTAAAAAAAAAAGTAGGGACGGTAAAGCATTCACTACTTTGTAATGTTGCCATTCCTTCTCACAACACTTAAAGGATATTTAGGGGCTGAAGACACCAAATGATGAAGTATTTCAAGTGTTATTTTGTCCCATTCTTCCTGCAAACAGGTCTTAAGGTGTGCAACAGTACGGGGTCATCACTGTCATGTTTTTCATTTCAAAATTCGCCACACATTCTCTATTGGGGACAGAGGGGACAGGCACCCTCTTCTTCCACAGCTATGCCTTTGTAATGTGTCCAGAATGTGGTTTTACATTGTCATTATCCTTGGAAAAGATGTCTTAAAGACAGAATATGTTGCTCCAAAATCTCAACACACTTTTCTGCATTAATGCTGCCATCACAGAAGTAATAATAATAATAACACATTTTATTTATAAGTGCCTTTCAAGGTACCCAAGGACACTGAACAATAAAAACAAACAACAAAAACCAAAACAATAGGATAAGAACAACAATAATAAGATCATGAGAAATCAATAATAATAATAATAATAATAATAACATTATTAAAAATGGGCGGCACGGTGGTGTAGTGGTTAGCGCTGTCGCCTCACAGCAAGAAGGTCCTGGGTTCGAGCCCCGGGGCCGGTGAGGGCCTTTCTGTGTGGAGTTTGCATGTTCTCCCCGTGTCCGCGTGGGTTTCCTCCGGGTGCTCCGGTTTCCCCCACAGTCCAAAGATATGCAGGTTAGGTTAACTGGTGACTCTAAATTGACCGTAGGTGTGAATGTGAGTGTGAATGGTTGTCTGTGTCTATGTATCAGCCCTGTGATGACCTGGCGACTTGTCCAGGGTGTACCCCGCCTTTCGCCCATAGTCAGCTGGGATAGGCTCCAGCTTGCCTGCGACCCTGTAGAACAGGATAAAGCGGCTAGAGATAATGAGATGAGAGATGAGATTATTAAAAATCAGAGAGAAAAGGCCAAGCTAAAGAGATGTGTTTTTTGCTGTTTTTTGAAAGTGGACAGTGTTGAGCATTGGCGCAACGCTAGTGGCAGGGCATTCCACAGCTTAGGGCCATTAACACTGAAAGCCCTGTCACCCATAGAGCAGAGCCGAGAGTAAGGGACTGCTAATAAGTGGACATCTGTGGAGCGAAGATTTAGGGGTAGCTGATATGGAGTTAGGAGATTTGATAAATAGGGAGGGGCCAGGTTATGTAGGGATTTATAGACAAGCAGGATAATTTTGTACTGGATGCGGTACTTGATTGGGAGCCAGTGCAGGTTGTAGAGAATAGGAGTAATATGATCCCAGGGTCTGGTGTGAGTGAGTACCCTAGCAGCTGAGTTTTTGACATATTGCAGCCTATTTAGTCGCTTGGCTGGGATACCATTGAGTAGGGCATTGCAGTAGTCCAGTCTTGAGGTGATAAAAGCATGTATAAGCATTTCAGCTGCAGATGAAGTTAAAGAGGGATGGAGTTTGGAGAGACTTTTCAGGTGAAAGAAAGCTGTTTTAGTAATATTTTTAATGTGTGAGTCAAAAGAGAGAGTAGAGTCCAGAATAACACCCAGATTACTTACTTCAACAGTAGTGGAAGTGAAATAACTAGGAATAGATAGCTGTGAGTGCTCCAGTTTTTTCAAGATAGAAGGGGTGGAAATGAGGATGGCTTCTGTTTTGTCTTGATTTAATTTAAGAAAATTCTGCACCATCCAATTGTTGACTGCATTTAGACAGTTGACAAGATTGGACGGAGGGAGTGGTTGAGAGGGTTTGGTTTGAATGTAAATTTGGGTGTCATCTGCATAACAATTAAAGTTGAGCCCATAATGCTGTATTATGTGGCCAAGAGGGAGGATGTGTATTACAAATAGTAAGGGTCCCAGGACAGAGCCCTGAGGGACACCATGAAGGAGGGGTGATTTAGGGGATCTAAAGTTTCCAATTGACACAAACTGTTCTCTCATGGTAAGATAAGATTTGAACCAGGCTAAAGAAGAACCAGTGATGCCAAGCAGACTTTCTAAGTGGCTCAATAAAAGATTGTGACATACAGTGTCAAAAGCTGCTGTAAGGTCGAGGAGAACAAGTATACTGACATGGCCAGTGTCAGCAGCTAACAGCAACTCATTGACAACCTTGACCAGGGCAGTCTCAGTGCTGTGCATGGCCCTAAACCCAGACTGAAACTTCTCCCAAAGATTGTATTGGGCTAAATGCTCTTGGAGCTGATTGGCAACAATATGCTCTAGGACTTTTGCAATGAAGGGAAGATTGGAAATGGGGTGATAATTTTTAAAATCATCAATAGCTGCTCCAGGTTTTTTCAAGACAGGAGTGATAGCTGCTGTTCTGAGAGCCTGAGGGACTAATCCAGTTGAAAGAGACGAGTTTATTATCTTGACCAACAGGGGACAGAGAACTGGCAGGCAAATCTTGACCAAAGAGGTGGGCATAGGGTCGAGGAGACAGGTGGTAGGTTTGTCTTAGGATGTCAAGAGCAAACAGGTTTCCGAGGGCGTTGGAAATATCTGACACAGGTAGTCCTGGAATCCGCTCAACAGGTAACGTTACTGTTTAGGCAAGTATTTGCAGATGACATTCAAGGAAGCGTGAGATAAGAAACCCATCTCCCAGAGAAGGTTTGGGGAAAATAAAACACACAGATAGCATGAAAGTAAAATGCTAAAAATAACAATCAAACAAATGCGGGACCGGGGAGTAGTGGCAGCCAAATGCGCCAGTGTTCACTCATAACCGGAAATCCGGAAGCCCGTGTTGTCATGGTGATAACAATGTAACAAGTGTAAGTTATCTTTTATAACAAGTGTAAGTTATCTTCTATAACAAGTGTAAGTTATCTTTTCCAAGGGCACTGATACAACACCATACCATGACAGACCCTGGCGTTTGGACTTGTTGCTGGTAACAGTCTGGATGGTCTTTTTCTTCTTTGGTCTGGAGCACACAGTATCCATTTCTTACAAAAAATACCTGGAATACTGATTCATCTGAACACAATACATGTTTCTACTGTGTAATGGCCCATCCCAAATGCCTCTGAGCCCAGAGAAGTCAATGGCACTTCTGGAGACAGTTAACATAAGGCTTCCTTTTTGCACAATAAAGTTTTTACTGGCATTTGTGGATGTAACTCCATATTGTAGTGTTTGACAAAGGTTTGCCAAAGTAATCCTGAGCCCATTTGGTTATATCAGCTATAGATGAACGACAGTTCTTGATGCAATGCCATCTGAGGGATCAGAGAGCACAGGTGTTCAGCTTAGTCTTGCGCTGTTGCCCTTTATGAACTGAAATTCCTTCAGATTTCTTGAATCATTTGATGGCACCATAAAGGGTGAAATCACTGCTTTCTTTTTTATTTGCATTTTCTCTACTGTCCCAACTTATTCTGATTTGAGGTTGTAGTTTGCCAATCTACATTTTAACAATGTACAAGCTAGAGAGTCTCAGGCATTATCCTTGTTCCTAAGAAGGGCAACTTCTCAGACCCATTTTATTACCGCTGAATCAACCTCACAGCCATAGCATCAAAAGTATACAACAAACTTATCCTCAACAAACTGGTAACTCCATTCAATCCAGTCCTTAGAAAAAAACAGAATGGATTCAGGAGAGAGAGATCCATGATTTCACAGATCTTATCCAGATCTTATAATGCCAATAGGGAAATGACACTAGTATTTGTAGACTTTAAGAAGTTGTTAGATTCAGTGGACAGGAGAGCCATGTTCGAGATCCTGGAGTTATGCAGAATCCCAGTGGAAATCATTAGTGCTATCAAGGTGCTTTACACAGACTCAAGAGCAAGCGTCCTCTGCCCTGATGTGAAACCAAACGTTTTGACATTGTGTCCAGTATTCTCCAGGGCTATACTCTGGCACCTTTCCTGTTCATTATAGTCCTTGACTATGTCCTGTGTATCTCCCTTGATAAGCATCATGAGAAAGGTCTCCTTATCCACCCACAGAAAAGTAGGCGCCACCCCTTGTTCACTTGACTGACCTGGACTACGCAGATGATCTGGCTATCATAGCTGATAAAGTACAAAATGCAGAAGATTTTCTCCATGCATTAGAGGAGGTGGCAGCATGTGTTGGTCTGCACTATAATGAAACCAAGACTGAATTTATTTCCACCACTCCAAATACATCAGTAAGCACATTCTCAGGCAAAATCTTAAAACACATCAAAGACTGTACATTGGCTCTTACATCATGAGCACCGCAAAGGACTTTAGAACACGTAAGGGAAAGGCGTGGGATGCTTGAAACAAACTAGACAAAATTTGAAGAAGCAACCTATCAAATGACATCAAGCTTAACCTCTTCTTCAAAGCGGTTATACTTCCAATACTGCTTTATGGCTCAGAGACACGGACACTCAAAGCAAAGGAGATTAAAATGGTTGATGGATGCTACACCAATCTCCTAAGGAGAATACAAAATATCTTGCGGAAGCAACACTACACCCTAGCCCAAATACATGGAGATCTTCCACTTGGTACATCTTGCTCAACGCGGAGCCCAGTTCGTAGGCCAAGCATTTTGGGAAAAGGGTGAAATAATCTCAGACCTCCTTTCATGGAAGCCTTCTAAAGGAAGAAAGCTAATGTTTCTTGACACCATTGCAAGGGACACCAGTACAAAGGTGGAAGACTAGCCCACCACCATGGCCCAACCACAATGTGTGGAAACGAATTGTAAATCTCAGGAAACCTCAGGTGAGGCCACAAGATGATGATGATGATGGTGATGGTGATGATGATGATGATGACATTCTAGCAAGTATGCATAAGTGCTGTAAAGATAAAACCAGACACAATGCTGTTAAAAAGCAACAGTTACAGCATCTGACTTTTGTGCATTGATTGCCAGACAAAATATTTAGGTTTATTTACAGTACAAAAGTCTTAAGCATGTGCAAAGCAATGGTGTAGAGCAAAATGCCTGCAAAAATAATGAAATCAAATGTTTTTATATTTAAAAAATGCTATACAGAGCAGTAAACAAGATTTACTGAGCATCTTGCAGAAGCAGCCACAGTTCTTCTGGGGATTTTGATTGTCACAATTGCTTCTTGTAAAACCCAGCAGCCATCATTACATTTTTTTCTTTCTGAAAAGTGGTTTGCTTTCTTTACTGACAAACAAACATTTTTCTGTGTATTTAATTTTGTGCTGGAAAACTAATATTTGGAAATCTAATTTTTTTTCTGAGTCAATAATTTAGAAGTCATAAAATAAAAATCTATAACAAAGTTTCTACTAAAGTAATAGGGTGCCTAAGACTTTCACACAAGACTGTATATGATTTATAAAATTATTGCCACAAGATATTTTTGTTTGCTTGCTTGTTTGTTTGTTCGGTTATTCCTTTACTTATTTAATGAGTTAATTAACTGTTAGCTAACTGCTGTTTAAGTTAGTTACTTACTTAGGTTTGGAGGTAATTTTTTATTAGTTTTATATACTGACAGGTGAAGTAAATAACATTGATTATCTCATTACATTGGCACCTGTCAGTGGGTGGGATATATTAGGCAGCAAGAGAACAGTCAGCTCTTGAAGTTGATGTGTTGGAAGCAGGAAAAATGGGCAAGCGTAAGGATCTGAGTGACTCTGACAAGGGCCAAATTGTAACGGCTTGATGACTGGGTCTGAGCATCTCCAAAATGACACATCTTGTGGGGTGTTCCCGGTATGCAGGGGTTAGTACCGACCAAAAGAGGTCCAAGGAAGGACAATCAGTGAACCGGCAACAGGGCTCACTGATTCGCATGGGGCACGAAGGCTAGCCCATATGGTCCGATCCCACAGAAGAGCTACTATAACACAAACTGCTGAAAAAGTTAATGCTGACACCTTTCTGTTTTAGCCAGCATTAACTTTTTCAGCACTTTCATACAGTTCCAATCAAAAGTTTGGACACCCCTACTCATTCATAGGTTTTGCTGTATTTTGACTATTTTCTACATTGGTGAACAATACTGAAGACATCAAAACTATGATATAACATTTGGAACATGTATGGAATTATGTGGTAAACAAAAAGTGTTTAGAAAAACAAAATATCTTTCATATTTTAGATTCTTCAAAGTATCCAGCATTTACCTTGATGCACACTATTGCATTATCTTAACCAGCTTCATAAGGTAGTCACCTGGAATGCAATCAACAGATGTGCTTTGTCAAAAGTTAATTAGTGCAATTTCTTGCGTTCTTAATGTGTTTGAAATCAAACAGTGAATAGTAAATAATAAAAATACAGTAAATAGCCTTATTCCACAACTGTAGTAATTCATATCATGTCAAGAGCTGCTCAGCTAAGGAAAGAGAAATGACATCCATCATTACTTTAAGACATGAAGTGTCTTTTAATTAATAAAATAAAGAAAAGCCACTGATTTCGAAGGTGTGTCCAAATTTTTTGCCCAGTACTATATATGTCGTACTTTAATTTAAACCACTGTGCCACTGACCATGCAGTTATTAAAAACTAAGTGAATGAACACTAAAGTTTTGGTTTGTCCCATGAGCTTAATATCTGACTGAGCACTTGCTCCTTCATGAAAGTAAAAAACTCTCATTTGCATGACTTTTTTATTGTGTCTGCAAGACCCCAGTTTGTCTCTCCCTGACATCATATGGACCTGTTTGGGAAGCGTTCTTAAAAAAAAAAACCTCCATCCTAACAGAAAGTAAGTGCATTTTAGAAGTCTGGGCCATTTCCTGAAATCTTTTTATAACCTTCTTTATGTAGATTCCTTTTTATATATATATATATATATATATATATATATATATATATATATATATATATATATATATATATATATATATATGGGGCGGCACGGTGGTGTAGTGGTTAGCACTGTTGCCTCACAGCAAGAAGGTCCGGGTTTGAGCCCCGTGGCCGGCGAGGGCCTTTCAGTGTGGAGTTTGCATGTTCTCCCCGTGTCCGCGTGGGTTTCCTCCGGGTGCTCTGGTTTCCCCCACAGTCCAAAGACATGCAGGTTAGGTTAACTGGTGACTCTAAATTGACCGTAGGTGTGAATGGTTGTCTGTGTCTATGTGTCAGCCCTGTGATGACCTGGCGACTTGTCCAGGGTGTACCCCGCCTTTCGCCCGTAGTCAGCTGGGATAGGCTCCAGCTTGCCTGCGACCCTGTAGAACAGGATAAAGCAGCTAGAGATAAATATATATATATATATATATATATATATATATATATATATATATTTGGTGCATATATATATCTCATCTCATCTCATTATCTCTAGCCGCTTTATCCTGTTCTACAGGGTCACAGGCAAGCTGGAGCCTATCCCAGCTGACTACGGGCGAAAGGCGGGGTACACCCTGGACAAGTCACCAGGTCATCACAGGGCTGACACATAGACACAGACAACCATTCATACTCACATTCACACCTACGGTCAATTTAGAGTCACCAGTTAACCTAACCTGCATGTCTTTGGACTGTGGGGGAAACCGGAGCACCCGGAGGAAACCCACGCGGACACGGGGAGAACATGCAAACTCCACACAGAAAGGCCCTCGCCGGCCCCGGGGCTCGAACCCAGGACCTTCTTGCTGTGAGGCGACAGCGCTAACCACTACACCACCGTGCCGCCCGCATATATATATATATGTATATTTTTTCTTATCAGTGCAATCTGTGTACATACAGAACCAATACAATTCTGTTCTATTTTTACTATTTTTTTATACTTTATTTGTTTTTTTTTCTATAACTCATGAGTCAACAGCACCTTCAATTTTGTTGTACCTTTGAAAAAGTGACAATGACAAAGACTTATCTTATTACAGTGGTATGCAAAAGTTTGGGCACCCTTGGTCAAAATTGCTGTTACTGTGAACAGTTAAGCAAGTTGAACATGAAATGATCTCCAAAAGGCATAAAGTTAAAGATGACTTATTCTCTTTATATTTTAAGCAAAAACAATTTTTTATTTTCACCTTTGACATTTTCAAAATGAAAAAAAGGAAAAGGGCCCGAAGCAAAAGTTTGGGCACCCTGCATGGTTAGTACCTAGTAACACCCCTTTTGGTAAATATCTCATCTCATCTCATTATCTGTAGCTGCTTTATCCTGTTCTACAGGGTCGCAGGCAAGCTGGAGCCTATCCCAGCTGACTACGGGCGAAAGGCGGGGTACACCCTGGACAAGTCACCAGGTCATCACAGGGCTGACACATAGACACAGACAACCATTCACACCTACGGTCAATTTAGAGTCACCAGTTAACCTAACCTGCATGTCTTTGGACTGTGGGGGAAACCGGAGCACCCGGAGGAAACCCACGTGGACACGGGGAGAACATGCAAACTCCGCACAGAAAGGCCCTCGTCGGCCACGGGGCTCAAACCCGGACCTTCTTGCTGTGAGGCGACAGCGCTAACCACTACACCACCGTGCCGCCCCTTTGGTAAGTATCACAGCTTGTAAACACTTTTTGTAGCCAGCTAATAATCTTTCAGTTCTTACCTGAGGGATTTTCGCACATTCGTCCTTGCAAAAGGCTTCCAGTTCTACAAGTTTCTTGGGCTGTCTTGCATGCACTGCTCTTTTGAGATCTATCCACAGATTTTCAAATGATGTTTAGGTCAGGGGACTGTGAGGGCCAGGGCAAAACCTTCAGCTTGTGCCTCTTGAGGTATTCCATTATAGATTTTGAGGTGTGTTTTGGATCATAGTCTTATTGTAGGACCCATCCTCTTTTTAACTTCAACTTTTTTACAGATGGTGTGATGTTTGCTTCCAGAATTTGCTGGTATTTATTTGAATCCATGCTTCCCACAACCAATGAAATGTGCCCTGTGCCACTGGCTGCAACACAACCCCAAAGCATGATCGATCCACACCCATGCTTCAGAGTTGGAGAGGTGTTCTTTTCCTGGAATTTGGCACCCTTTTTTCTTCAAACATACCTTTGCACATTGTGGCCAAAAAGTTCTATTTTGATTTCATCAGTCCACAGGACTTGTTTCCAAAATGCATCAGGCTTATTTAGATGTTCATTTGCAAACTTCAGACGCTGAATTTTGTGACTAGGACGCAGGAACGGTTTTCTTCTGATGACTCTTCCATGAAGGTCATATTTGTTCAGGTGTCGCTGCATAGTAGAACAGTGCACCACCACTCCAGGGTCTGCTAAATCTTTCTGAAGGTCTTTTGCAGTCAAACAGGGGTTTTTATTTGCCTTTCTAGCAATCCAATGAGCAGTTCTTTCAGAAAGTTTTCTTCATCTTCCAGACCTCACCTTGATTGCCACTGTTTCTGTTAACTGCCATTTCTTAATAACATTACAATCTGAGGAAACAGCTACCTGAAAACACTTTGCTACGTTCTTGTAGCCTTCTCCTGCTTTGTGAGCATCAATTATTTTATTATTCAGAATGCGAGGGAGTTGCTTAGAGGAGCCCATGGCTGTTGATTTTAGGGACAAGTTTGAGGAGTCAGAGAATTTATACAGCTTTGAAATCTGCATCATCTAACCTTTCCTAACGAAGAATTTGAACAAGCCACAGCTCAATAAGCTAATTAAAGGAACAGTCCACCGTACTTCCATAATGAAATATGCTCTTATCTGAATTGAGACGAGCTGCTCCGTACCTCTCCGAGCTTTGCGCGACCTCCCAGTCAGTCAGACACACTGTCACTCCTGTTAGCAATGTAGCTAGGCTCAGCATGGCCAATGGTATTTTTGGGGGCTGTAGTTAGATGCGAAGTTATATGAAACAAGTTCAGTTACACAAATTGAAATGTAGCAATTTTCTATGCTATGGAAAGTCCGTACTATAATGACAGGCGTACTAACACCTTCTGCGCGCTTCGGCAGCGCATTGATATGGAGCTACATTTCAATTTGTGTAACTGAACTTGTTTCATATCACTGGTCATATAAACCTATGTAAACAGGAAAAACGCGGAAGAGTTTGGTCGCATCTAACTACAGCCCCAAAAAATACCATTGGCCATGCTGAGCCTAGCTACATTGCTAACAGGAGTGACAGCGCGTCTGACTGCATCTGACTGACTGGGAGGTCGCGCAAAGCTCGGAGAGGTACGGAGCAGCTCGTCTCAATTCAGATAAGAGCATATTTCATTATGGAAGTACGGTGGACTGTTCCTTTAAGGTCTGGAACCTTGGTAAAAGTTACCTGAAAACTCAAATGTATTGGGGTGCCCAAACTTTCACATGGTGTTCCTTTTCTTTTTTCACTCTCCAATTGTACAAAACAAAAATAATACACAAATCTTGCAGAAAACGCTGAAAAGAAATGTCTCGTCTTTACCTTTATGCCTTTTGATGATCAGTTCATCTTCTGCTCACTTAACTATTCACAGTAACAGACATTTTCAGTAAGGGTGCCCAAACTTTTGCATGCCACTGTATGCATGTGGCCCTCTTTTTTTCCATTGCATATATCTTAGCTGTACTAATTTATTTATGTTTGGTTATTATGCCTTTATGTTTGAAGCTGAACCAAAGGCTTTATAAAAAAATTTATAAATAAATAAATAAATCTATCAAACTGTGACTGTAACAACCCCAAAAATTAGTGTGGGAGAAAAGACAAATAATACCATAGAGTGGTATGTTTTATAGTTTATATTATATTTTGTTTACAAGTTAACAGGTTTATACGCTTTTTACCAGATATGTGTTGACATTTAGAGCCCTCAAGAAATATAGAGATATCTATCTGGATGCCACATGTCAAAGTTCACTAAAGTATTTCTGAAAGCTGTATATCGCTATTTGCTGGTTCATGCACCTGCATTTATGCAAAAAATAAATGACACACTATAAAAAATTGCACACCTTGAATGATCAAATTTCCTCTTCCAATGCTAGAAAATTAATTGACAGAACTCTCTCATTTTCCATAAGAAATAAAATTAGGGCGCATGTATCTTTTTTCTGAAAGTACATGTGCCTGATGTACACAGATGATCAGACAGGTATCAGTCAACATGCTTCCTTCTGTGTCTAAATTCAAGGTTGTGAATATGCTTGAGGGAGTCAAATTTAGAGGTTTTCTGCCTCAGCGCAGAGTTTGGCACATCTCACCAATATTATTTAGGAAAGGCTGTCATCATTGAGAGGCCCTACAGGCTTTTGCTTGCATGAAATGTTTTTACACAGTCTTTACCCAGATCATGATCTGTTTGGCCAACATTTGTATTTTACCCATTATAATTCTGCACATGGGGCAGGTTTGCACAAAATTATACGGTTTCTGTTTACATTTACAAAATAATCTGATAACGGATAAAACCACAATTTGGCAATAATTTGATGCACTCATTTACATGATTGCAAGCAGTTTTGTCAGTTGGAGGCACAATGGACTGGTTAACCAGATGTGGGAAGTAACAACGTACAATGACTTGTTACTGTACTTACATCTGGTTTAAGTGTCTGTACTTTATTTGAGTTTTTCTTTTAAATATTACTTTTGACTTTTACATACATTTCATAAGAAAATTCTTCACTTTTTACATTTTCAAACACATCACAAAATCTTTGAGCAATGCTCAGTTTGAAGGAGTCTAAATTCCAAACAAAAGTGATTTTACAACAAGATTGAGAGCTAATACCCATCACTATCATCTATCTGTTGCTACTTACACTTTGTTTTAATGTCTATTGTGGCAGCTAGCTATTAGCATTTGCCTAGTTTGTATCTTTACTAGAGTTCGGATCATGTTACATTGGAGAGATTAGGAATCAAGCTGTTGTTAGCTAACTTAGCTAATGGTGAAAGGGGCTATAATTTATGATCAGAAACGTAATAATACGTGAACTTAAATAAGCTACTCAGTAACTTAAATAAATGCTTTATTTAAATTTAGGAGTTTATACTTCCTACTTTAATTTAAGTGAAGAACCTTTAGCGCAGTCATTGCACTTTCAGTTGAGTAAAGATAACAGTAAAATAATTTAGGAGTTTTATGTTTCCTTCATAAAGATATACAACCCCGATTCCAAAAAAGTTGGGACAAAGTACAAATTGTAAATAAAAACAGAATGCAATAATTTACAAATCTCAAAAACTGATATTGTATTCACAGTAGAACATAGACAACATATCAAATGTCGAAAGTGAGACATTTTGAAATTTCATGCCAAATATTGGCTCATTTGAAATTTCATGACAGCAACACATCTCAAAAAAGCTGGGACGGGGCAATAAGAGGCTGGAAAAGTTAAAGGTACAAAAAAGGAACAGCTGGAGGACCAAATTGCAACTCATTAGGTCATTTGGCAATAGGTCATTAACATGACTGGGTATAAAAAGAGCATCTTGGAGTGGCAGCGGCTCTCAGAAGTAAAGATGGGAAGAGGATCACCAATCCCCCTAATTCTGTGCCGACAAATAGTGGAGCAATATCAGAAAGGAGTTCGACAGTGTAAAATTGCAAAGAGTTTGAACATATCATCATCTACAGTGCATAATATCATCAAAAGATTCAGAGAATCTGGAAGAATCTCTGTGCATAAGGGTCAAGGCCGGAAAACCATACTGGGTGCCCATGATCTTCGGGCCCTTAGACGGCACTGCATCACATACAGGCATGCTTCTGTATTGGAAATCACAAAATGGGCTCAGGAATATTTCCAGAGAACATTATCTGTGAACACAATTCACCGTGCCATCTGCCGTTGCCAGCTAAAACTCTATAGTTCAAAGAAGAAGCCGTATCTAAACATGATCCAGAAGCGCAGACGTCTTCTCTGGGCCAAGGCTCATTTAAAATGGACTGTGGCAAAGTGGAAAACTGTTCTGTGGTCAGACAAATCAAAAATTGAAGTTCTTTATGGAAATCAGGGACGCCGTGTCATTCGGACTAAAGAGGAGAAGGACGACCCAAGTTGTTATCAGCGTTCAGTTCAGAAGCCTGCATCTCTGATGGTATGGGGTTGCATTAGTGCATGTGGCATGGGCAGCTTATGCATCTGGAAAGACACCATCAATGCTGAAAGGTATATCCAGGTTCTAGGGCAACATATGCTCCCATCCAGATGACGTCTCTTTCAGGGAAGACCTTGCATTTTCCAACATGACAATGCCAAACCACATACTGCATCAATTACAGCATCATGGCTGTGTAGAAGAAGGGTCCAGGTACTGAACTGGCCAGCCTGCAGTCCAGATCTTTCACCCATAGAAAACATTTGGTCCATCATAAAACGAAAGATACGACAAAAAAGACCTAAGACAGTTGAGCAACTAGAATCCTACATTAGACAAGAATGGGTTAACATTCCTATCCTTAAACTTGAGCAACTTGTCTCCTCAGTCCCCAGACGTTTACAGACTGTTGTAAAGAGAAAAGGGGATGTCTCACAGTGGTAAACATGGCCTTGTCCCAACTTTTTTGAGATGTGTTGTTGTCATGAAATTTAAAATCACCTAATTTTTCTCTTTAAATGATACATTTTCTCAGTTTAAACATTTGATATGTCATCTATGTTCTATTCTGAATAAAATATGGCATTTTGAAACTTCCACATCATTGCATTCCGTTTTTATTTACAATTTGTACTTTGTCCCAACTTTTTTGGAATCAGGGTTGTAAACAAACACAATGACAGCATTAGGTAAGTCCAGGTGAGCTCTTCAAAGCTTATATGCTGCTGATCCGAATGAGTCTGAGATGTGAACAGCTTATTTTACTACCTTTCCTCCATTTTCATTGTGTGTGTGTGTGTGTGTGTGTGTGTGTGTGTGTGTGTGTGTGTGTGTGTGTGTGTGTGTGTGTGTAATTCGGACAGACACTTGGGCCTGTGTGTCTCAAGCTGTCAGAGTCAATCAGAAGTTCACACCCACCGAGAAAGAGCATACCTGCACCTCTCTATACCTGTCAATCAGAGTATATTACAGCTCCTTGACAACACCAGAGCCTTGCCACTACATCTATGTCAGTTGTTATCAAACACGGATCAGAAACTGTGTGCCGTCAGTTAATATGATACAGGTAAAAAAAATTGTGTAATGAATGCCTGCAGTCATATTAAAAGTGTAACTCGTCTGACATGGGAAGAGATGTTGAACAAAGTAATAATGTTATAAGCGTAACCTGTTTGTGTTCTTTCTATCTAACCTTTGTCAAATTTTACTTTTTGTTATTTTATTTTCTCGTATGTAGTGGCCTGGAAAAACCACTCACATGGTCAGTTTTTTGACATTTTCTGAAAACATCAGACTTCCTTCTCTGAAATTTGTGACCTCAACCACAAGTACGCAAGTGTAATCCAAAGAGACACACGAGCGAGACGAGCCAGAGAGAGAGAGACATGAGAGAGAGATGAGTGAACAAGAGAGAGAGAGAAGAAGTTTATCTTCGAGTGGTAAACATATTCACGAGTGAGCGAAGCAAACGAGTGAAAATATTTTCAACATGTGAAGATAAAGTTCATATCTTCACACCACCGGGTAATGTTCTTTATATTATATGGACACATCCACCAAAAAAATGCAATTTAATCAAAAGAATTAAAATTTTTAACCGGTTTGTCATTTTGACAACGCATATCTAGTCAGCGGGAAAACACTGGGAGTGACATCATTGGAGTAAAATATCAGAAATTATTAGACATACAAGATACTTTTTTGATGGAACAAAAACATGTATTCTATTCGCTTCTAGCAGGTTTCATTCATTTGGTTCAATAGCATGCAATATTGTTAGTATATCACAAATCCTACATGTGTTACACCACTCTACCCAATGGAGCATGAGCATGAAACATCTCATCTCATTATCATTATCTCTAGCCGCTTTATCCTGTTCTACAAGGTCGCAGGCAAGCTGGAGCCTATCCCAGCTGACTACGGGCGAAAGGCGGGGTACACCCTGGACAAGTCGCCAGGTCATCACAGGGCTGACACATAGACAACCATTCACACCTACGGTCAATTTAGAGTCACCAGTTAACCTAACCTGCATGTCTTTGGACTGTGGGGGAAACCGGAGCACCCGGAGGAAACCCACGCGGACACGGGGAGAACATGCAAACTCTGCACAGAAAGGCCCTCGCCGGCCACGGGGCTCGAACCCGGACCTTCTTGCTGTGAGGCGACAGTGCTAACCACTACATCACCATGCCGCCCAGCGTGAAACATATTTACAATATTGTATGTTTTCAAGACAAAACGATGTCACACGTCAGAGATGTAAAACTTCCATGCTAGCAAGCGACAGTGACAATTTGTAAACAAACATGGCCGCCAGGTTTACTTTGTTAAAACCAGAATATTTTGAGAGAATTTTGGCTGCCAGGTAGCTCTGTTGTGTGTAGTTGTCAATGTTGATTTTAAAAGTAACTAAATAAATTACAGAGGGAAATGAATACTTAAGTATGAGTGAAAAATAATGTGGCAAGTGTGTGTGGAAGAAGAGTCTGGACACAGAAATCTTAGTTTCTTGGTCGTTAGCCTGTGCTAGTAGCTCTCGGTATCACTGGCTTGACTGCACTAGCATTGTCCTTCGCTAATCCTATTGATGAATGCTACACCAGCTGGAAGGTATTGTAACTGGACTGCTGCGCTAGCAGCACCGAGTTGCAGATAAGCGAGCGTTGGCCTTTGGTAACACTACCACCCAATCCTAGACTGGCTGGATGGTCAAATCAAATCAAGTTTATTTGTATAGCGCTTTTAACAATAAACATTGTCGCAAAGCAGCTTTACAGAATTTGAACGACTTAAAACATGAGCTAATTTTATCCCTAATCTATCCCCAATGAGCAAGCCTGTGGCGACGGTGGCAAGGAAAAACTCCCTCAGACGACATGAGGAAGAAACCTCGAGAGGAACCAGACTCAAAAGGGAACCCATCCTCATTTGGGCAACAACAGACAGCCTGACTATAATATTAACAGTTTTAACAGGTATAACCCTCAACTGTCCTCATGGGGCCGTCCTTCACAGGAGCGGTGCGATAAAACTCCGACCAGACACAGGGCACCAGGATGGATCAAGCAGGTCCGAGGGGCAGAAGAGGCCAGCATCTCAATCCCAGGATCAACATGTAACTCAGAGGGACAGATTGGGGGGGGGGGAAGAGAGAGAGAAAGAAAACACGTTGTTAGGTATGCCCTAAAAATGTCAAGTATTAAATCTGTGTGGTAGGCTCGCAGAGACGAGAGTCTTTACATCAGGCATAACACACAACAATGGCATGTTAATATGGTAAAATATATCATGATCTGCTCTGGCTGGATGCTTGATTGGGTGATGGGAGCACACTCCTCAGCAATGATGAGATGCAGATGGGACCCTTAGGGCTGGCCAAGACAATTCAGTTACATTTCACCGGGTCTGGGACATGCGACAGAATGTCTGACGGCCGATTCCCTGCAGGCTACGATAGCCAGTCGAGGTCTCCACCCTCTCCACCAAAAGATTTCCTGTTGACTCCATGTAACTCAGAGGGACAGATTTGGGGTGGGGGGGAGGGAAAGAAAACACAGGTGGTTAGGTATGCCCAATATCACCTGAATAAGTAGGAACAGTATACATATTGCATCGAGTACAAGCAGGGACTCCGGCAACTAACTATGACAGCATAACTAAAAGGAGAGAGCCAGAAGGTAACACAGGCATGAGGGAGCCCCGGGACATAAAGCAGCCAGCCACTACACCGTCAACAAACTCGAGTGAGCAAGCGAGTGGGGACTGACAGCATCCATACATCCCAGTTTACCAAAACACTCTATGTCTGAGGACCCTCCAGATCTACTCCTTTACCTCATAAACACCATTAACAAAAGGCTTGACTAAACAGATATGTTTTCAGCCTAGACTTAAATGCTGAGACTGTGACTGCACAGCCGCGCTAATGGCACCGAGTCGCAGGTAAGCTAGCATTGGCCTTCGCGAATGCTGATATGAAGAGAGTGTGTATGTATAATAGTAATAATAATAATAATAATAATAATAGTAAATTAATAATAATGTTGGCTGGCTTTTTTCGTGGTCGACCACTCCTGGGGAGGGTAACAATGGTCTTGAATTTCCTCCATTTGTACACAATCTGTCTGACTGTGGATTGATGGAGTCCAAACTCTTTAGAGATGGTTTTGTAACCTTTTCCAGCCTGATGAGCATCAACAATGCTTTTTCTGAGGTCCTCAGAAATCTCCTTTGTTCGTGCCATGATACACTTCCACAAACGTGTGTTGTGAAGATCAGACTTTGATGGATCCCTGTTCTTTAAATAAAACAGGGTGCCCACTCACACCTGATTGTCATCCCATTGATTGAAAACACCTGACTCTAATTTCACCTTCAAATTAACTGCTAATCCTAGAGGTTCACATACTTTTGCCACTCACAGATATGTAATATTGGATCATTTTCCTCAGTAAATAAATGACCAAGTATAATATTTTTTGTCTCATTTGTTTAACTGGGTTCTCTTTATCTACTTTTAAGACTTGTGTGAAAATCTGTTGATATTTTAGGTCATATTTATGCAGAAATATAGAAAATTCTAAAGCCTTCACAAACATTCAAGCACCACTGTATTCCATTCAGCTAGCATGATATTGAACTCATCTTCGACTTGTTTGATATCATGCTAGCTGAATGGAACATATCTAGTATACCACTGAACGCCAGCCAATATTATTTAAATATGTCACTCAAATCCACAATGTATTTCGTATGCGAGTTTTTTAACAAAAACAAAAAGTACCCAAATTTATCAAAACAATTCATCAGTTTCCATGTGAGTGACATATAGAGATTTGTGTCATGATTTTGAATCTCCATGTCCTGGATGTAGCTCATATGAAAAACACTCATTTCTACACACACGTACGTACATGTGTGTGTGTGTGTGTGTGTGTGTGTGTGTGTGTGTGAGTGAGAGAGAGAGAGAGAAATAAATAAATAAAGTGTCATAATGTTAGCGGAAAATAATCAATAGCTAGGTGCTGAAATGCAAATAATATCAGATCTATTCACAAACTCTTTCAGCTGCTTCATCACAATCCTCATATTTGATTTGGCATAGGTTTTACACCAGATGCCCTTCCTGACACAACCCTCCCTAATCTAGCTGGGCTTGAGTCTGGCACAAATTACACACTGGCTTGTGCAACCCCAGTGGCTGGGTAGTTTACCTCATCTGCATGTCTTTGAACTGTGGGAGGAAAATCATGTAGAAACAGGGAGAACATGCAAGCTCTGAGGTTTAAACCTGGAGCCTTCTTGTTGTGAGGCAACACTGCTAACCACTGCACCACCACGCCACCCATTTGTGGTACAACAACTGTGTGAGGAATTCACTTTTAGCTCACAAGCTAGCAAAGTTTCAAACATCTGTTTAAGGTAGATTCTTTGTGGTTAGCACCTTGTTTGTTAAACCGGTTCCTTATCTGATATGATCCTTGCAGGCAGATAGGCAAACGTAAGGTTAGAAAATAAATAATACTTTTTTATGTCGAACTGGTCAGATATATTAATGTTTTATTAAATTACAGATGATAATGTATACCGTATTACAAACAGAAAAAAATATATTTTGGTGCAAACCCAATTTAAACATCTTTTTTGGCTGTTAGTCAGAATTGAACCACAACGACATATGACATTTTGTCCCACATCACCACGCATATACTAAATTCCAAACCATTAGGCTCCAGCTTGCCTGCGACCCTGTAGAACAGGATAAAGCGGCTAGAGATAATGAGATGAGATTAATTATCTCATACGTTTGAATTTTGTCTATTTCATCTATGATTATTCATCACTGCCTGGAGAACAGGTTTTCCCTTTATTAGAGGTATGTTTTCATTCTAATGTCATCTTTGCCACTGCCGTCCTCAGTTTGCTCATTTGGTATTTCAGTAAAGCTGATTTGTAGCAATGTCTATTATTAGAACACAAATAAAATTTAATTATTTGGCTAGCTTCCTGGCTTGCATCTTTTTGCCCTTCTCTGTTCCTTCTGGTCTTTACAACCAGTGGATGAACATGACATCTCCAGAATGATTAACTACAATGGCCAAAAGAACTTGCTCAGTCTGTTCAGTTTCTCAGTCATTAAATCAGTAACACGAATTCCGAGGTCACTGCAGACAGATCAGGGCACATCTCATAGTTTAGTCATAACTCTTCATGAATTAGTGCAACACAACAAATTTAAGGAATTATTACTGATATTTGAAGTAAAAACTAGTGCATGCTGACACATATACACACACACACACTATTTTAATTATTTCATAATTTTAAAATACAGTAAGTTACACACACCGGAATGCCCAAACAAAATCGATTAGTTTCTGTAAAATTCGCAAAAGTACTATTACCTACACTACCGTTCAAAAGTTTGGGGTCACCCAGACAATTTTGTGTTTTCCATGAAAAGTCACACTTTTATTTCCCACCATAAGTTGTAAAATGAATAGAAAATATAGTCAAGACTTTTTTCTGGCCATTTTGAGCATTTAATCGACCCCACAAATGTGATGCTCCAGAAACTCAATCTGCTCAAAGGAAGGTCAGTTTTATAGCTTCTCTAAAGAGCTCAACTGTTTTCAGCTGTGCTAACATGATTGTACAAGGGTTTTCTAATCATCCATTAGCCTTCTGAGGCAATGAGCAAACACATTGTACCATTAGAACACTGGAGTGAGAGTTGCTGGAAATGGGCCTCTATACACCTATGGAGATATTGCACCAAAAACCAGACATTTGCAGCTAGAATAGTCATTTACCACATTAGCAATGTATAGAGTGTATTTCTGATTAGTTTAAAGTGATCTTCATTGAAAAGAACAGTGCTTTTCTTTCAAAAATAAGGACATTTCAAAGTGACCCCAAACTTTTGAACGGTAGTGTAATAGTATTACATAGAATAAAATATACAAATGGTATACAGTATAAAGTTATAAATGATAGCCATCACTCACTCATATATATATATATATATATATATATATATATATATATATATATATATATACACACACATTAGGAACACCCATCCACTTGCTGTTTTATGCAGTTCTCTAATCAGCCAATTTCTTGACAGCAACA
Organism: Neoarius graeffei; assembly: GCF_027579695.1. NCBI lineage: Eukaryota > Metazoa > Chordata > Actinopteri > Siluriformes > Ariidae > Neoarius > Neoarius graeffei. The sequence continues at coordinate 85,117,281 of NC_083570.1, read as the reverse complement.
CAATGCATCAAATCATGCAGATACAAAATCAAGAGCTTCAGTTAATGTTCACTTCAAACATCAGAATGGGAAAAACTGTGATCTCTGTGACTTTCACTGTGGCATGGGTGTTGGTGCAGATGGACTGGTTTGAGTATTTCAGAAACTGCTGATCTCCTGGGGTTTTCACACACACACACACACACACACACACACACACACACACACACACACACACACACACACACACACACACAAGTCTCTAGAGTTTACATCGAATGGTGTGAAAAACAAAACAAAAAGAAACATTAAGTGAGCAACAGTTTTGTGGGTGGAAACTTGTGGGTGGAAGTCTTGTTGAGAGGTCAGAGGAAAATGGCCAGGGTTGTGTTTCCCAACAGCCTCTTAATGCTAACTTGGAGAGAGAGTGTTCATTGTGCTGCTCACTCTATCATTTAATGATGATCTTTGTGCTGCGATGCTTTTGGGAAACTCAGGCCAGATTGGTTTGAGCTGCCAGGAAGGATACAGCAACTCATAGCAACTCTTTACAACCATGGTGAGCAGAAAAGCATCTCAGCATGCAAAAGCAGAAGCCCACATTGGGTTTCACTTCTGCCAGCCAAGAACAGGAATCTTAGAATCAAGTACACATTCCTATTAAAGTGGCCAATGTGTGTGTATATATATATATATATATATATATATATATATAATCTCATCTCATTATCTCTAGCCGCTTTATCCTGTTCTACAGGGTCGCAGGCAAGTTGGAGCCTATCCCAGGTGACTACGGGCGAAAGGCGGGGTACACCCTGGACAAGTCGCCAGGTCATCACAGGGCTGACACATAGACACAGACAACCATTCACACTCACATTCACACCTACGGTCAATTTAGAGTCACCAGTTAACCTAACCTGCATGTCTTTGGACTGTGGGGGAAACCGGAGCAACCGGAGGAAACCCACGCAGACACGGGGAGAACATGCAAACTCCGCACAGAAAGGCCCTCGCCGGCCATGGGGCTCGAACCCGGACCTTCTTGCTGTGAGGCGACAGCGCTAACCACTACACCACCATATATATATATATATATATATATATATATATATATATATATATATATATGTGTGTGTAGTGGCATGCAAAAGTTTGGGCACCCTTACTGAAAATGTCTGTTACTGTGAATAGTTAAGTGAGCAGATGATGAACTGATCACCAAAAGGCATAAAGGTAAAGATGAGATTTCTTTTCAGCATTTTCTGCAAGATTTGTGTATTATTTTTGTTTTGTACAATTGGAGAGTGAAAAAAGAAAAGGAACACCATGCAAAAGTTTGGGCACCCCAATACATTTGAGTTCTCAGGTAACTTTTACCAAGGTTCCAGACCTTAATTAGCTTATTGAGCTGTGGCTTGTTCAAATTCTTCATTAGGAAAGGTCAGATGATGCAGATTTCAAAGCTGTATAAATTCTCTGACTCCTCAATCTTGTCCCTAAAATCAACAGCCATGGGCTCCTCTAAGCAACTCCCTCGCATTCTGAATAATAAAATAACTGATGCTCATAAAACAGGAGAAGGCTATAAGAATGTAGCAAAGTGTTTTCAGGTAGCTGTTTCCTCAGTTCGTAATGATATTAAGAAATGGCAGTTAACAGAAACAGTGGAGATCAAGGTGAGGTCTGGAAGATGAAGAAAACTTTCTGAAAGAACTGCTCGTTGGATTGCTAGAAAGGCAAATAAAAACCCCTGTTTGACTGCAAAAGACCTTCAGAAAGATTTAGCAGACCCTGGAGTGGTGGTGCATTGTTCTACTATGCAGCAACACCTGAACAAATGTGACCTTCATGGGAGAGTCATCAGAAGAAAACCTTTCCTGTGTCCGAGCCACAAAATTCAGCATCTGAAGTTTGCAAATGAACATCTAAATAAGCCTGATGCATTTCGGAAACAAGTCCTGTGGACTGATGAAATCAAAATAGAACTTTTTGACCACAATGTGCAAAGGTATGTTTGGAGAAAAAAGGGTGCCAAATTCCAGGAAAAGAACACCTCTCCAACTCTGAAGCATGGGTGTGGATCGATCATGCTTTGGGGTTGTGTTGCAGCCAGTGGCACAGGGCACATTTCATTGGTCGAGGGAAGCATGGATTCAAATAAATACCAGCAAATTCTGGAAGCAAACATCACACCATCTGTAAAAAAGTTGAAGTTAAAAAAAGGACGGGTCCTACAATAAGATGATGATCCAAAACACACCTCAAAATCTACAATGGAATACCTCAAGAGGCACAAGCTGAAGGTTTTGCCTTGGCCCTCACAGTCCCCTGACCTAAACATCATTGAAAATCTGTGGATAGATCTCAAAAGAGCAGTGCATGCAAGACAGCCCAAGAAACTTGTAGAACTGGAAGCCTTTTGCAAGACGAATGTGTGAAAATCCCCCAGGTAAGAACTGAAAGATTATTAGCTGGCTACAAAAAGTGTTTACAAGCTGTGATACTTGCCAAAGGGGGTGTTACTAGGTACTGACCACGCAAGGTGCCCAGACTTTTGCTTCGGGCCCTTTTCCTTTTTTGTAATTTTGAAAATGTAAAAGATGAAAATAAAAAAATTGTTTTTGCTTAAAATATAAAGGGAATGAGTCATCTTTAACTTAATGCCTTTTGGAGATCATTTCATCTTCAACTTGCTTAACTGTTTACAGTAGGGCTGCGTACCTAAACATAATATCAGGTACAGGTACCGGTACAGAGGTTTAGGTACAGGTCTGGACCTGTACCTGTACCTGAACAATTTGACAAATTAACATGTGCTCTTCTGAACTTCTTCAATAATATAATGACAAACATTAATAAACTGTTGACAACTTGTCAGTATCTTTATTCAAAGAAAACCGAACATAACTAGGTTTCCTACCTCACTTCTCAGTCACCCTCTCAGTCTCACACTTAGTTAACTTGGGACAAAAAGTCATAAGTTGTCTCACAGCGAGACAACTTGCATTCTGGCCCCCTGAAAGCTTTGTTACGTGATCCCAGACCTTACTGGTCTTCCCACGTGGCATGACAAACAAATTCACTCCGCACAGTCTGCGGCCTTTAACTTATGCAGCAAAATTACACAAAGCAACAAAGGCCGCCAATGCCAGCAAAGGAAAAATGGCTGACCTGCTTTTGAGTCTTTTTGACCAATCAGAATGCTGGATCAGCCAAGCTCTCGCAATGTCTCATGAGACTGTGGCGAGAGGATCTCAAATCAATGATGGCTCTGATTTCAAGTTTCAGTGCGGCATTTTACGTCTTTTCCAGTGCTAAATTTTCGTCTTTGTGGTAGGATTTACGCATCTTCAGTCACAAAATAAGCATATACTTGGTGTAAATTTATATCGGTACAGTACCGGTACTTCATGATCCGGTATTTTGGACCTGTACCGAATCGATTTTCATTGTACAGTACCGGTACACAGTACCGGTACGCAGCCCTAGTTCACAGTAACAGCAATTTTGACCAGGGGTGCCCATACTTTTGCATACCACTGCATAAACACACACACACACGAGAGAGAGAGAGAGAGAGAGAGAGAGAGAGAGAGAGAGAGAGAGATTAGATTCAACTTTGTCATTGTGTTTTTAAAAAGCTGACTGTAGACAGAAGTTTCAGTGACCTTGTTAGCAGAAAAAAAAGTCAAATAAAGTATGAAGTATCATAAAGTATACTTATAAAAAGTATAGTTCTTATATAAAGTAACATAGAGAACTAGAAGGGCACTCAGTAGAGTGCATAACTCCACCAAGCCACATATCACCACCAAAATCAAATTACTTGAACCTCAGATCATACTAAAGCTGAACACCAAATTTCATCAAAATCTGTTCACTACTTTTTGAGTTACGTTAGGAACAGACAAACAAATGGTGAAAACATAATCTCCTCCAACAAATTTGATAGAGGTAATAAAGCAGTGAAACATATAGTTTAAAGTAAAATAAATAATTAATTTATAAATTACAATGATAAATAATTTCACAAAAAAAGATAATGTTGATATGAGCAAAAGTCGCAGATTGTAATATAAAGTTGTATAAATTAGTACAAAGTAGTATAAAGAAAGTTTGAAAATAGTATAAACTAGTATAAAACAATGGAAAGTAATATAAAGGTATATTACTTCATGTCATCTTTTAAAATCGTTTAAACTATACTGTAGGATACTATTTAAACTGTAAAATACTGTAGAATAAGTGAATAAAAAGTAACCTATAAAGTAGTATTAAATTTGATTATGATGATTTTTAGGAGTAAAAACATTATCAAGTAATATAAATAAAAGTATTATAATGTGTATGATGCAGTAAGTAATAAATCAATATAATGTTGTTCACCATAAATAAATGTCACATTTACACTTTTTTTTATTTTAATTTTTATTTTTAAGAAAAGCTAATCTCCTTAACTGTAGAAGTAGAAGATTCTGGAGGTTAATTAGCTAAATAAAGTATAAAGTAGTAAACTATAAAGGTCATAATTCAAGTCTACAATAAACACATTCACTGTACTTCAAAATAAAGCATAATTGTCGACATGGAAGATTAATATATGGTGATTTTTGAGCAGAAAAAAATGGTTTACTGCCTGTTACACAGAAGGACTTGGGGGTGGGGTGGTGAGGGTTAAAGGATAACTACTGTACCCACAGGCATTAATCTTACTCCCACCACCCTGTACTCATGTCACCCTGCACCCTCAGGCTCACTTCAGCCTCCAATATGTGTTACTACTGACAGTGCATTAGAAAATACATAATTTAAATACATCTCATTTGTTTTTACTTGATATCCAGAGGCAGCAGTGTATGATATTTAGTGTTCTGCTTTTCTAACTTTTGGCTGGCTTCATCATCTAAAGGCAGGTTCAGGCAAAAATTCAAATTAAAGATTCTATTGAGAAAAGGACATACATGTCAAAACAAAGTTCAATTGTTAAATCAATCAATGATTTAACATTAGGATCACTTCCATAATAGATTTCTTCACTTTCTCATCTCATTATCTGTAGCCGCTTTATCCTGTTCTACAGGGTCGCAGGCAAGCTGGAGCCTATCCCAGCTGACTACGGGCGAAAGGCAGGGTACACCCTGGACAAGTCGCCAGATCATCACAGGGCTGACACATAGACACAGACAACCATTCACACTCACATTCACACCTACGGTCAATTTAGAGTCACCAGTTAACCTAACCTGCATGTCTTTGGACTGTGGGGGAAACCGGAGCACCCGGAGGAAACCCATGCGGACACGGGGAGAACATGCAAACTCCGCACAGAAAGGCCCTCGCTGGCCACGGGGCTCAAACCCAGACCTTCTTGCTGTGAGGCGACAGCGCTAACCACTACACCACTGTGCCGCCCGATTTCTTGACTTTTCTATTTAATTTTCTTACATTTCCTGCAAATTACCACTTACAGTGTATTTTGTGCTATAAGTGGAAATGGCTGTGTTGTACACTGACCTGCTCACATAGAAACAACTGACAATTTTAAAATCCAAAATGTTCGCCTTTGCTTGTATTTGCTTCTAATTTGCTTCTGCATTGGAGAAGAATCCAAACAGAGTGCTAAAAACGTCCGAAGTACCAAAGTTTTTTGTGTGTGGGTGAGTCTACTACATTATCCAGATATTAATAATACAGTACAGCAAATGAATCCAGGGCTGAATACAAGTCGTCATTAAAGTGAATATGCAAAGTATATGATTTTACACATAATGCAGGTTAACTTAAAGGAGTCCTCTGCTGCCTGTAAGGTTGAGTGCAATTGATGTAAAATTAATGAAAAGTCTTTCCCTTTCTCCAGAACTGACCCTAACATCTTTGTTGAAAGTATGTATGCCTTGTGAGTTGTCTTTTATAGATAAAGTGGAGAGCCAAGCAGATTTGTTCTGTCTGAATACAGAGATCATTTTCAGGGCAGAAATATGTAGCCTATTTATTGTGATATGTACTGTATGTTTGTAGTATTAAAAAACTATTTACTTTGTATATGTGGATAAATTCCCAGACAAGGGAAATATTTCTAACCAGAAAAATCTAAATAGTTGCCTGAAATTAAGGAATTAGTAAGATCTGTTGCCTAGCAATATTCTGAGTTACAATTTTATGTGATTGCTACAGGCTTAGAAATGCTTTTAAATATTACAGACTACATCTTTAAGACACAAATATTTGTGATACCGTTTTGGTCAGAGGTTTACATACATGGACATGAATGTCATAGCAATATTGTCCTTAAAATTATTCCTTTGCACTGTTCTTTTTCTGTGGGAGAATGATTGCACAACATGCATCATTGATAGAAAAAACAAGAATTTTGTGCACAAGTTCTTTTATTTTGAGTTTTCTGAAATCAAGACAGGTTCAAAATTACATATACAAAGTCAAAAAATACATATGCCCACAGATTACTAATTCAGCAGTTCCAAGTTCCAAAATGTCTTTTAACTTACCAAGGGCTCTTAAATTCCTGTCAGTGATCATGATTGACTACAGCTGGTAGCTTTTCTGTACCAACATCAAAAGGGTTTGTTTGACAGCACTCATTGGATTGACCAAAACACAGTATATTGGGAAAGTCCAAGGAGCTCAGTGCAGATCTGAAAAAAGAGGATCATGGATTTACACAAATCAGGAATGTCTTCTGGAGCCATTTCTAAGCAACTGCAGATTCCTTACATCCAAACAGTTGTATGTAGGAACAAGTTATTGGGAGGTGTAGCCACTTTGCTGGAAGAAGACCAAAACTGCCACCGTCAGTTAAGAGTAAATTGGAACAACCTAGGAACCAGCTAGGCATAGGCCTGCCATGAACTGGAAGCAGCTGAAACACTGTGTACTGTCAAATAAGTTTTACATTGACAGGAACTGAAAGGCTGGCATCCAAGAAAGAAGCCCCTGCTCCAAAATCAACACCTACAAGCTTAACTTAAGTTTGCAGCTGACCTCATGGACAAATAAAAAGCCTTCTGGAGGACAGTTTTATGGTCAGACGAGAGAAAGATTGAGTTGTTTGGCAGCAATGACCAGAGGTACAGAAGAACACTGTACTAACTGTTAAGCGTGGTGGTGGTAGCATCATGCTCTGGGGCTGTTTTGCTGCCAGTGTAACCATAGCATTGCACAAAGTGGATTGAATAATGAAGAGGGCGGATGACCTAAGACTTCTTCAGGATAACCTCAAACCATTAGAAACTTGGACACAATTGTGTGTTCCAACAGGACAGTGACCCCAAACACACATAAATGCTGGTTGTGGAATAGATAAAGCAGATTAACATTAAGTTTAAAACAAGTTCTGACCTCAGCCCTATTGAAAAATATTTGGATGTAAAAATGTTGGGACTGTGCCAGGAAACACACAAATTTAATTTAACTCAACCAGTTCTGCCAAGAAGGGTGATCAAATATCCAACCAAAATTCTGCCAGAAGCTTGTTGATGGCTACCAAAATCATCTGGTCAAAATGAAACTTGCCAATGGACACTTAACCAAATTTTAGATGTGCTGAAGAAGAACTTTTTTCATCATATGTACAATTGTGCGGGGTGGTGTAGTGGTTAGCATTGTCACCTCACAGCAACAAGGTTCTGGGTTCAAGCCCAGTGGCCGACGAGGGCCTTTCTGTGTAGAGTTTGCATGCTGTCCGCGTGGGTTTCCTCCGGGTGCTTCGGTTTCCCCCAAAGGCATGCAGGTTAGGCTAATTGGTGGCTCCAAATTGATCGTAGGTGAGAGTGTGAATGGCTGTCTGTGTCTATGTGTCAGCCCTGCGATGACCTGGTGACTTGTCCAGGGTGTACCCCACCTCTTGCCCATAGTCAGCTGGGATAGGCTCCAGCTTGCCTGCGACCCTGTAGAATAGGATAAGCGACTACAGATAATGGATGGATGGACACTTGTGAACTTCCTCTCTGCTGTATATATATTTTTGACTCTCTAGGTATAATTTTGACTGTGTTGATTTCAGAAAACCAAAAATAAATTAAAAGGTTTTGCACCAAATTCTTGTTTTGTTTTGTTTTGTTTTGTTTTGTTTTGTTTTGTTTTGTTTTCAATTAAAGATGTATATTGTAAGCACCCAATGACCTCAGCTTACATCATTGAAGATGCATCCATGAGATGTATCTTTTATCTTCACATCTGGCTGGGCCAATGACTCCCAGGAATAGACTGAATTACAACCAAGAACAGACTGATGACAACTGGACATACTTGGCAGCTTGGAATGACGGCGACTGGGACAGGAAGAGCTAGCACCCCAGTCTGTGTCTCCAATGAGGGAGCAACTCAAAACAAGCCATGGAAAAGCCTTCTGAAAGATACCCCCAGGGGAGCATGGGGGGGGGATGAGAAGTGAACTATGACAGATGCAAGGTTATCGACTTGGAATGGAAATTGACTACAAGTGCAAGATGCATCTGTGGAAAAGTATGCAAGAATCCATGAGGCCTCAAAATACACCAGGCCAGGATGAAATGCATGGAGTGGGAGAACGAGCTGCAGTGCACAGGATCTGGTCCTGGTGAGACGCAGGAGGAGCCTAGCCAGGAATCACCCCACAAAGCCCAGCCCCTCCAAGTAGCAAAGCCTTCCAAGCCCTGTAGAGTAGTCTCATAGAAATGGATCAAGTGGCCTTCAGTCAACATGAAGTCTTTGTGATCACAGTTCAAGGATGATGCATGTAAGATGACTGAGATGACAGCCAAGGGAGAGGTGGATTGCCAGCTCAAGGCTACACAGCAAATTCCTCAGTGTTGAATTAACACTTTCAGAGTTAATTTGGGTCCAATTGGACCTATATAAACACTCTGGGTGTTAATTCAACACTGGGGATTTTGCTGTGTATGATATTCATCATAGTCATCAGAGAGGTTTGGCCACATTGAGAGAAACAATGCTCAGCCAACCTACATAATGAACCATTAGGCCAACAAAATACACCAGCTGTGGAAAGAATTTCGAACCCTTAAACAACAACACAAGGTAGCAAGTGAAGAGGAAAAGCAACCACTTGCCAAGCTCTATGATATCTTAAGAAAGAAGCTCATGACCCTATGTAGGGTAGGATGGCACCAGAGACAGGGAAGAGAAAGAGCAAGGAAGTGCATTGCTTTCATTTCTAACCCTTTTGACTTCACAAAAAAAAACCCTACTGGGGACAAGTGCAGCGGCAGCCTCAGGTGCTCAGCTGAGGAGACGAACACCTTTCTGCACACCACTCTAAGCAACCCAGAGAGAGACCAGGAAATTCAGCCACATATGGCCCTCATAAGCCCACAACCACCAACAGTGGAGTTCGCCATGAGGGAGCCCAGCTGTATGGAGGCTCAGGAGGTGGTCAAAGGAGCAAGATCAGCCTCTGCCTCAAGTCCAAGTGGAGTTCCATATACAGTTTACAAGCGTTGCCTGCAACTCCTCTGGCACCTTTGGATGATCCTAAGGGTGAAATGGTCCAGGGGAAGGGTAGCCAACCAGTGGAGGTGTGCAGAGGGGGTCTGGATCCCCAAAGAAGAGAACTTGACAGCCAGTCAGTTAAGATCCATCTCACTGCTACGTGTGGAAAGCAAGATATTCTTCAGCGTTTTGTCATGATGACTGACTGAGTTTCTTCTGAAGAACAACAACTACATCAACACTGCTGTGCAGAAACATGGGATCCATGGAATGTCTGACTGTTTGGAACACACTGGTGTAATCACACAGCTCATCAGAGAGGCATGAGAAATAGAGGACTTAACAGTACTGTGGCTGGATCTGGCAAACACTTACGGATCAATACCACACAAACTAATTGAGCTTGCCCTGCATCGACACTGTGTTCCCAATAATATTAAGAACCTTATCTTGGACTATTACAACAACTTCAAATTAAGAGTCTCTGTGAGGTCTGGCACATCAGATTGGCATTGGCTTGAAAAAGGAATCATAACAAGCTGCACCATCTCAGTCATCCTTTTTGCCCTTGTCACGAACATGATTTTCAAGACAATGGAGTCCAAATGTAGAGGCCATTTGACCAAGTCTGGTGTCTGACAGCCCCCCATAAGGACCTTCATGCATGACCTGACTGTCATTACAACATCGGTCCCATGCAGCAGGTGGATCCTTCAGGGCCGACAGAAGCTCATCACCTGGGCAAGGATGATGTTCAGCCAATAAAATCAAGGTCTCTGATCCTGTAGAAGGGGAAAGTAGTGGACAAGTTCCAGTGCTCAACAGCTGGAGCCTCCATCTCATCCATTACAGAGCAGCCTGTTAAGAGCCTTGGGAAGATTTTTGACTGCAGCCTCAAAAACACTGCTTTTCATCAAGAAAACTAGTGAAGAGCTTGGGGCCTGGCTTACCAAGAGAGAAAGATCACATAGTCTAACATCTGGCAAGCAGACTACCATCGGGTAAGGTTCCTGGCCCAAGCCCTCTGTGACACCCTACCCAGTCCAGCAAACCTCTATGTATAGGGGAAAAGTACTCACCTTCTTGCCCACATTGCTCTGGAAGAGGGTCCTTGGAAGACCTTATTAGCAGCTGCCCAAAAGCCCTTGGAGATGGGCACCATCACTGGTGCCATGACCAGGTCCTAAAGACAATTGCTGACAGTGAAGCCACAGCCATCAACAACACCAAGGGCCACCCCCAGCTGAAGAAAATCACCTTCTTAAGAGCCAAAGATAAACCCTGCCTACAAGCTGGATCAAAGGCCAGCCTCCTCACCACTGCCAGTGACTGGTGCATGGAAGTGGACCTGGGCAAGCAGTTAAATTTCCCAGCTTAGATAACACTATCACAGCTGCAGCCAGACGTAATCATTTGTTTCAGAATCCACCAAGCAGGGCATTCACTCTACAAAGCATTTACAATGCTGGGCATTAATGGAAAGGCAAAGAAAAGAGCCATCAAATCAGCAACCGGAGCCACAGAGAAAGCCACCAAGTGGCTTTGGACCAAGAGGGTGGTTCCATGGGTGAATGCTTCATGGATGCAAGCTGGGGTTTGAGCAACCCCAGCTGGGTTGGCTGGGAGTGGGTGTCTAATGTTGAAAGACCCAAAATAGCTGATGACCCCAGTTTACATCACTGAAGATGCGTCCCAGTGTATCCATGAGATGTATCTTTCATCATCTTGTACAATCAATCATTCTATAACAGAAAAAGAACAGTTCAAAGAAAATCACTGAAAACTCAATAATGCCATGACATTTATGTCCACGATGACATTCATTTCCATGTATGTAAACTTCTAACTGCAACTATATGTCCTATATGTTTGTAGATATATAAAAATACTTTGCTCTGGATATGTGGACAAATTCATAAATGAGTAAAGCTATTAACAATCTTATCAAGTGCACCTGATGGATAGAAAAACTTCTGCCCTGTTGAATTATTCACGCCCGTGTTTGTGTGTAGTGTGTGCAGCAGACAAAGGAGTCTACATGGGTCTGTATTCAGAATTGAGAGCATGGATGAGCGGAACAAACCCAAACACACAGCATCAATGGATAACACTACTTCACAGTCTACCGAAAAACATGAGTGAGCTTCCTGACAAAGAGAGAAAGGAGGACATGACGAAGGACTGATGGACACAGTGAGAGAAAACAGAGAGCTACATTGAAAAAGGAGTGTCGCCTTTTCTGCTGCCTCTTGTCACACTGATTTGGGGAGAAAGTGGAGCAGTAATGTAGATAGTAGGGCTCGCCAGGAGCTCCATCTCCTGATTGACAAAGCTGTCAGAATGCATTGTGCTCTGCAGAAAATGGAGAGGATGATTGCTGAGCCCAAACAAGACAAGGTTGTGAGATGCCCCAACAGAAGGACAAACACAAGACAAGAGGTGAGCGTTGTGAGATGGTCTAGAACCCACAAATAGTGTGAATTTGTAGTTATGGGTTTAGATTTTATGGGGTGCCAAGTGTCACTGGGCCCATTTCGTGGATGAAATGCATTTCGTCCATCACGAAATGCATTCTGTGATGGACGAAATGCATTTTGTGGGACGAAATGCATTTCGTGATGGACGAAATGCATTTTGTGATGACGAAATGCATTCTGTGATGGACGAAATGCATTTTGTGGGACGAAATGCATTTCGTGATGGACGAAATGCATTTCGTGATGACGAAATGCATTCTGTGATGGACAAAATGCATTCTGTGATGGACGAAATGCATTCTGTGATGGACGAAATGCATTTTGTGGGACGAAATGCATTTCGTGATGACGAAATGCATTTCGTGGGACGAAATGCATTTCGTGATGGATGAAATGCATTTCGTCCGACGAAATGCATTTTGTGATGACGAAATGCATTTTGTGATGACGAAATGCATTTCGTGATGGACGAAATGCATTCCGTCCCACGAAATGCATTTTGTGATGACAAAATGCATTCTGTGATGGACAAAATGCATTTCGTCCACAAAATGGGCCCGGTGACACTTGGCACCCCATAAGATTTTATGTGCATCGAGCTGGCCTATTTATTAGTCACACATAGACCCCCAGGCCTTCTACACCTACACACATATATAATATCATCCCAACCCACTGAACCTATGATGTCAAAAGAATAGGATTTTTAATCTCTCTTCCAGGCTGTAATGATGTAAGTATATTTTGCTTGACACTTCCTTGCTTCATAGTGATATGAGGCACAGGGATCATGTGAAATGTTAATTACTGGTGTAATGGGATGCTGACTTTTGAGCAAGAGTCTCCCTGAAGCTACATACTGTAGTGAGGAATGTAGGGGAGGGAGCTGCTCCACTACACACACACACACACACACGCACACACACACACAGGAGAATCCCCCACTCTGCACTGCTCACAACGGCCCTGCCTCAGAAGACATGAGCAAACCTGTCTGCCACATCCCCAGTGCCCTACCAGTCATGGCAGTGAGCACACCATAACACACAATAATTATGTTTGCATGCATGTGTGCGTGTGTGTACATTGTTGGGATGTAACAAATGTGTAATTTAGTTAATTTTGTAATTGCGATTATTCTAACTAATACTGAACTAGATAAAGAAATAAAAAGGTACTAAACTATACCAAGGGGTGGTATAATGGTGTAGTGGTTAGCACTGTTCCCTTACAGCAAGAAGGTTCTGAGTTTGAGCCCAGCGGCTGATGGGGGTCTTTCTGTGTGGAGTTTGCATGTTCTCCCCGTGTCTGCATGGATTTCCTCCGGGTGCTCCAGTTTCCCCCACAGTCCAAAGACATGCAGGTTAGGTTAATTGGTGACTCTAAATTGACCGTAGGTGTGAATGTGAGTGTGAATGGTTGTTTGTCTCTATGTGTCAGCCCAGCAATAACCTGGCAACTTGTCCAGGGTGTACCCCGCCTTTCGCCCGTAGTCAGCTGGGATAGGCTCCAGCTTGCCTGCGACCCTGCACAGGATAAGCGGTTATGGATAATGGATGGATGGATAAACCATACTACTGCTTTTCTCAAGGAGACATCTATTGTGTCTTTATTATGCATCTTTCAATTGAGAAAGTGAATAAATACACTTAAGGACCATGGTTGTACCTTCAATTAATTTTAAAGTTACACTATAGTCACCTTTCCAGATAGAAGATACATAAAAAAGTATCAAGCTGGAACAGTTTAGTAAACTATTGCTCAGCAGTTACATTTCTGCACAAGCAGAGGATGTTAAACTTCTCACCTTAAAATGGTCTACATAGCTGTTAATGAGTTTCTGTTTTCTCTCCAAGCCAACCTTGGAGCATTTAGTGTTGTTTGATAAATATCTCACCACAATAATGTTGAATGTTGAATGCTCAAATCTGGCCAGAATGTGTTGATTAATTTTCTATAACCTCAGTTCTGACATTAGTGCTGGCTACAAGGATTATAATAATGTGCTCATTCCAATACTTTATTATTATTATTATTATTATTATTATTATTATTATTGTAACAATTAATTCAGGGGATTTGTATGGCAGACATCCCACATAATCTTAGGCTATTTATAAACACGTTTTTAAAAGGTGTTTATTTTGTAATGAACACATTTCATCATTGATACAGTGAAGCATTCTGTTAGGAGACATTTAGTTATATTACATTACATGGCATTTAGCAGACGCTGTTACCCAGAGCGACATACAACAAGTGCAAAAGTCAGGTACATGAAGTGCTGAACTTCTAGACAAGAAAATTCTAGTGTCAACTGGACAAGTGACAGCAATACCTAGTGTAATATTCTGTTGAAGTACACTACCGTTCAAAAGTTTGGGATCACTTTGAAATTTCCTTATTTTTGAAAGAAAAGCACTGTTCTTTTCAATGAAGATCACTTTAAACTAATCAGAAATCCACTCTATACATTGCTAATGTGGTAAATGACTATTCTAGCTGCAAATATCTGGTTTTTGGTGCAATATCTCCATAGGTGTATAGAGGCCCATTTCCAGCAACTCTCACTCCAGTGTTCTAATGGTACAACGTGTTTGCTCATTGCCTCAGAAGGCTAATGGATGATTAGAAAACCCTTGTACAATCATGTTAGCACAGCTGAAAACAGTTGAGCTCTTTAGAGAAGCTATAAAACTGACCTTCCTTTGAGCAGATTGAGTTTCTGGAGCATCACATTTGTGGGGTCGATTAAATGCTCAAAATGGCCAGAAAAAAGTCTTGACTATATTTTCTATTCATTTTACAACTTATGGTGGTAAATAAAAGTGTGACTTTTCATGTAAAACACAAAATTGTCTAGGTGACCCCAAACTTTTGAACGGTAGTGTATCAATACTCAAACAGCCAAGGAAACAAACCAACCATATAAAGTACAACTAAACTAGAGAATGCAAAATGGCTAATCCCTGGCTAGACAGTATACAGCCTGGGTTGGTCTAGACCGAAACGCAGTTACACAACTATGCAGTTTAGTTAACATAAATCAATTAGTTAAATTATAAGGAATAGTTATAAAAGAAGTCTGGGGTGTCAGCACTTTGTAATGGTCATGTCCGGTATGGAAGAGTCTTCAAGACAGATGAGTTTGTGACGCTGCTTTTTTTTTTTTTGCATCTCAATAAATGTAAAATTGTAATCATTCACAAATTGCTGCAGTATAAGTAGAATAAAACACTTTGGGACATGCTGCTATAGGAAAATAAATAACATTAGTGTGGTATTGTTAACTCTGTTTCATGTCATACCTTATGTTACATTATTTTTCCTATAACTGTATTTTTCAATGTGTTTTAGTCTGACATATAATAAAATTTAATATTTCAACTGAATTAACTGTTATATAAATCACAAAGCCTACTTTGTTGTGTTTATGTACTGTATATTCAAACATTTCAGACTCATAATCCTCCAACAAAATATATTTTTCAAGTGTGACACCACTTGATTGACACTTTAATAATGGATGTTGTTTTTCTGAATTAAATCAATGTATTACTCTACCTAATTGTTTTCCATAACCACAACTATTCACACTATAATATGAAATAATATACAAACTCCAAACCAGTCTATTAATGCCCATAAATCTGCCAATATACTGGATAACAAATGATAAATATCAGGCTGTATAAAATTTGGATGAGATTGTTTATTTTATTTCCATAATTAAAGAGGCATGGAAATGGCCGTCCCTTTTCTTGGGGCATCACTGACTCGGGTGAATTATCTTCTTTCTAATCCTGAAAACACAAAGTCTAATCTTACCAAAACTCAGAGCCTCCATCTATACACTACATTAAAACAAAACAAGTGAGCATTTATCCTAGCCAAAATCTATAGCAGGTTAAGCCCATAAGACGTTGCTTGTATCATATTAGGACCCTATTCTCTCTCACTTGTTGAAAACAACATTGAGTGAATGAGGCCATTGTGCCTTCATCACAACAAGGCAATGCCCTCATAAATGTCCCAAACCAAAAAAGAATTCAAATTCAGGCTCTATACAGTAGGTGAGCGCAACGATCCTGAAAAAAAAAAAAAAAAAAAAAAAAAAAAACAACAACAAAAAAAAACCTTCTTTGGGAGCAAATTGTTGATGTATCCTATTTGGACATTGAAAAAAAAGCAAAAACTTTTACCCATTTACTGGAGAGGAAAAAAGGGAATTAAAACCTTTGGTGTAAAGACCCTATTAGTAGCAGGGCTCATCATTTGCATAATAGTAGCCTTATCCTTGAGCTCATAAGAGAAGGACGCCGTCTCGAGTCTCAGCAAGAAAGGGCCCTTTGGAACAGAAGAGGCCTAATAAGCAGCACTGTGGCTCTAGAAGTATGAGGAGGAAAATATGCAAACTAGGCTCCTTCAGGGCTTCTAACAGGCTGCAGTAGCTGTCTGCATGAAGACAGAGGCATGACAGGCAGGAGAAAGACAAACCCAGGCGCACAAAGCCCTTGGCTCAACAGCAGCTGAAAGTACCATCTAGATGTATGAGATTGTTAAGCATTGACAGTGCGTGCATAAGCCTTCATGCGTATATAGAATCTGGGCCTGGCTCATGCTAATGCCACTAACCAGAAACTAGAACTTAACTTCGAATTAATGTCAGTGAATTATTAAA
This sequence comes from Neoarius graeffei, assembly GCF_027579695.1. Taxonomy (NCBI): domain Eukaryota; kingdom Metazoa; phylum Chordata; class Actinopteri; order Siluriformes; family Ariidae; genus Neoarius; species Neoarius graeffei. The sequence goes on along the minus strand of NC_083570.1, from coordinate 85,100,694 downwards.
GAAATTTATGTGACGCCTGGAGCTGAAGGAAGGTTTAAAATGCAGGTGGAATTTTAGATGTTCAGAAGTCATAGAATTATGTAATATATATAATATAATCCTCTTATCGTATTTTTCTTTTCGAAAATACACCACTCGAGATCAGTTTCTAAAAAATGAACAGTTCAATAGGAATTCTGATTTCACCTTTAGTGCAAAATGTCTACTGTATACAATATACACTCAGCATTGTTTCATAGTTACTTTACATGCTGTATTTTCCAAACAAATGCAAGACTTAATCGATCCACTGTGTCCCATCTATAAACAACTTTAATAGTCAAATATTACTGTTCTGCTTTTTTTTTAAATAAGTAACAACATATCTCACAGGTGTGATAAGATATGCAAACTAGGCTCATTATGTCCAACCAAGTCAGCTATTTGTCTCTCAGTTATACCAAGATTATGTCTTCTGTCATCTAGACATGGTGTTTTTGTTTACTGCCGCAGGCTTGCGAGTCAGAGGGATGATAGCATAAAGTCCCAATTCTTTAGATCACAGGTCTCATTTTTTGAGAGCATTCTTTTTTGTAATACATATATACCCAGTTATTATATTTGTTGATCAGATTTTCTTATAAAGTGAGTGTCGTGTAAATGAGAGGGAGAAATAAAGAAAGTCTTGAGTTGTACCTGTGCAGTGTGGATGCCACCAGTATTACAGAGTGAAAATATCCCAAACAGGGCAGGAGAAATATGCTAGAGCCACCCACTGCTGCACTCAATGAGACTGGGCTTTTGTCCCACAATTCCCCTCACTTCATTACTGTCACACTGAGCAGATGGTGCTTTTCACAGATGCGCGCGCACACACACACACACACACACACACACACACACACACTTTGTCCAAGGAAAGCTCACACTCACTCAAACATGCTCTCTACTTAACTCCTCTCTGACACACACACACACACACACACACGCTTGTGTGTGTTTCTTTCTACGGCTTTTCCAATAAATTGTGTCTTACTGTATTTTGGCCACACAGTGTAAGAAACGTTTTTCTCATCCCTGTCCAAATCTCTCTCTCACACACACACACACACACACACACACACACACACACACACACTTGGCTATGGTACCTACACCTTAACCTCAGTCAACAAAAGGGTGGGAAAAGGCATTTTTCTTTGTGGTGACCAGCCAAATGTCCCCATGCATTCAAAACTGTCAGACATTCATATACTTTTGGGGACATTTGGTCTTCACAAAGATATAAAAACATGACAGTTTTTGTGAAATAAAAATTTAAAAATCAGTTTTCTAACCAAAATGTTCCCACAAGTTCAAAATTATCAGATATACTTAACCCTTCGTGGACATTTGGTCCTGACCAAGATATGAAAACGTTCTCTCTCTCTCTCTCTCTCTCTCTCTCTCTCTCTCTCACACACACACACACACACACACACGCACATGTACACAAAGAAAGTCATTAGTGAATTCTGGACCAGTGTAGTGATTTCAGTGAACTGCTTTAAAGCAATGAAAAAAAAAAATGAAATGAAGATAATGAAAGTTCAAACCAATCAAACTCTGGGTAATTGAATCACTGATGGAACAAACACAAGGTTGTGTTTTATCTTCTGGCTTGAAATTTATCTGTTTGCCATTTTGGGCATGTCTCTGTAGACAAACATGCATCTCCATGCACATCTGGATTCGTGATGACTACAGGATAGATACAGGGTCAATGATGAATAAAGACTAAGTCAATATTGGTATGCACACAGATAATAGAATTGACTAGTTCTCCCAAATTAATCTGCAGTGAACAAACAGATAACCCATATTTGATGAATCATTTCATTTTGTCCTCACTTTAAACTCATCCAATCTTCCACACATTAAATATATTTGCATAATTTTTTTTTAATCCACATCTTTTCCAAACATCTTAGGGGCCCAATGTCTAGGCTGTATTTCATATAGTCACTACATCCCAGCTTATGTACTACCTTACTAAATAGTATATCAGAATTGTACATCACCATTAGTACACAGTCCTGTGTCTGAAGGTAAACCTGATTCACGACATAGGCATTTTCTGGATTTAAAAATTTTGTGGTCAAGTCTGAAAAGCATAGTGGAAAATAAGTTGCATTCATGAGCCACCAAAATGTACTGCAGTCTCTCAGTGTGTACAAAATATTCATACTACACTGTGGTTTGAAGACAATGCATGACCTATAAACAGTATGGTGTGTGTTTGGGCATTTTCAGTCTGAACTGATGGTAAGATGATTATTTGCCTGATGGCGATTATTTGACAGAATGGGACAAACCATCAGATAATAATAAGCAAAATGTGTTTTATATTAAAGTTTATCATGAATCTTGTTCCTTACTCAGATATGTCTCCAGGTGAAATATGACTGAGTTTAAGTCTCTAAGTTCTGGTTATTACAAGGGAAAAAAATCCATTTATAACATAAGTTATGAAGGTAACTATGGATCTGTGAGACCGAGGGATGACCGTCACTACGGTCTAAAAAAGGAATGATCACCTTCGTTCTGCCTATCACCGAGACCATATGTCAACAAAGTCATGTCCATGACCTCCGGAAGCAGAACGACTCGCATTATAAATAGCAAAGATTGCTCCCGGTTCAGTCTCCTACCTTGAGCGCCTCAGGATGGTCCGAGCGACAAGGATAGTGACGGTCATCCCTCGGTCTCACAGATCCATAGTTATCTTTGTAACTTACGATCTGTTTCGACCTTGCTCTGACTGTCACTACGGTCTAAAAAAGGGATGACATATGCCAAAAGAGTCGCGAGGAACCCAAAATTAATCATTAGAACCTCGCTCGGTCACGGATATGAGGGCGGCGGCCCTGACTGGAGCTGGGCGAGTTACGTCCACCCTGTAAAATCTGGTAAAAGTGCATGGCGTAGCCCATGAAGCCGCTGCACAGATATCACCTGCTGTCACACCCCTAAGGGCAGCCCAAGACGTAGCTACACTTCTGGTAGAGTGAACCCTTGTACATGAAGGGACCAGTATCCCCTGAGCCCTGTAAGTGTGGGAAATAACCTCCACCAGCCAATGAGACAGCCTCTGTTTGGAAAGTGGCAGCCCACGCTTCGCCGCCCCATAACAGACAAAAAGTTGAGAGTGCGTTCTCCTCAAGGACTGTGTACGGGCCAGATAAGCCCTCAAGGCCCTGACTGGGCACAAAGTGAGCAACTTGTCCTGCTCTGCCTGCGAGGCAGAGGAAGGCTGGAATTGGAACACCGTCAGAACCTGGTTGATGGACTGCTGATTAAGAACCTTTGGCAGAAAAGCTGGATTTGGCCAAAGCGACACACCAGTGCCTCCTGCCTGCCACCTTAGACAGTCGTCGCTAATGGAGAGAGCACACAGCTCTCCGACCCGCTTTGCTGAACAGAGTGCCAAGAGAAAAGCAGTCTTAAGGGACAAAGATCGCTGTAGAACTTTGCACGGGTGGGTGGAGCACAGAAGTACGGCAGGCCAGAACTGAGTTTCCAAAAACTCTTTATTAACACTTTTCAGCATTTTTTTCACTCTCCCAGACACACACACACAAACACACACACACACACACACACACACACACACACACACACACACACACACACACACACACATCAGCTGTCTGGTTGGGGAGAGAGCTCTCTTCATCATCATCATCATCATCATCATCGCGTTTTCCCGTTTTGCTGCTTGGCAGCCTTAGGGCGCTCTTCCTTGAATTGTAGTTTGAGGAATTGCTTGAAGTCATTCTTCGTCATCATCATACGTCTAACTTGGGCCCTGTCGATGTCAAGGGCCCGCTCGACTTTGCTCCACAGTGACCGTTTGGTTGTGCAAATAACACTTGCTTCTGCAGGGAGTCGTTGTTCATCCTGCATACATGAGCTAAGTATTGTAGACGTTGCTTGACGCAAAAATTGCGGATGGGTAGTGTTCCTGTAATATCACGGAGTTGTTGGTTCAATATTTCAAAACTCCAGTCAGCTGGCTCAGATGGTGCTTGGCCGTCTGTTTTGCGCAGATTTCTGTCTGGAGTATTCTTCCGTTGATATCCTCGTTTGACCATTTTCCGTAGGAATCCATGCCATACAACTTCAACTTTTCTTATTTCCTCTTCAGATAGTTCCCAAGCTTGGATACTGTATAGTAATCGAGATCTTACACAAGCAGTCAGGAATTTGATTCTGGTTGCAAGTTGAATGCGTCTGTCAGTCAGGACGTGTTTCAGTTCTTCCCATTTCTGGAAGGCAGACCCTATTCTTGTGTACAGTGACTGAGAGGTGTTACTAGTATTGCTTATCATGTATCCTAGATATTTGAACCTTCTGACATTTTTCAGCTTCTTTGAACCAATAGTGACTAGGTTTTCCTTTTCCATCAACATTTCCTCTGTATTGAATACCATGGTCTCGGTCTTCTCATATGACATTTGTAGACCAAATCGACCAAACATACTATCATAGATGGACAACATTGTTTGAAGCTCTTCCAGTGAGTTAGCAAATATCACTTGATCATCCGCATATAGAAGTTCAGTAACCTGATTGTAACCAGTTGCCGGGGCCTTCTTACGATTTTCCCTTGGAGACACTTCGTTGGGGATGACATAGTTCACATTAAAGCCTGCTTTGGGGTTATCCTTCAGAATCTTATCTCGCGCCACTCTAACCACAAAGTCCATGTACACATTAAAGATGGGTGGGGACTCCAAGGCACCTTGATGACACCCAACCAACGTATCAAAGAAAGCCTTCGAGCTTTTAATACAGGCCTTTGTGCCGGTGTACAACACCCGTAAGATTTTTATAAGGCGTGGGCATTTGAGTCGTATTTCCAAGCATCGAAACAATGCATCTCTAGGGATCCAGTCATATGCGGCCTTTAAGTCTATAAAGGCTACAAATAATGGTGTTTTGGACTTTCTTGATGACTGTAGAATGTGGCGTAGGATAAATATGGCATCACATGTGGATCTGTTTGCACGGAATCCAAATTGAGATGGTAGTAAAATCAGCTCATATGTATTTCTAATCCTTTCGACAATGATTCCTGATAGCACTTTAGAAATTGTTGTTATGATGCTTAGACCTCTGTAGTTTTCCGGAAGTGACTTCAAGCCTCTTTTGTACAGGCAGGTTATCGATGCTGCGAGCCATGTCACAGGGACCTGGGCATGAGACCATATTAATCCCATCAGCAGGAGAATATATTCTATCAGTCTTACCGATGTGGAGTACTTCAGCTGTTCGGAGTATATCTTATCGGTGCCTTGACATTTCCCGTTTTTCAGTCTTTTGATGGTATTTTCAACCTCCTTACGACTGGGCGTGGATTCATTGATCACAGGGAGGTCTTCTGGTGGTAGTAAATCTGGGAAATTCTGGGGATTCTCTAGTTCCGGTTGTGGTGTATATGGGCGCTCAGCAAAATGGTTAGAAAAATGGGCCTCAAGTTTTTCTGGGTTAATCAATGGCCTGGTTTCCTTTGAGAGTGATGTATAGTTCTTCATCAGGCGGAATTCTTCTTCTATATTGCGTTGTTCTCCGGCTATATTGAGCTGGTTTGCTTTGTTTAGGAAGAATTCATTCTTCAGTTTGGTGCGGCATTTTCTTACAGTTTTGCTTAGAGTTTTCTTTCTTGATGGATCTTTCTCATTATGTTGTTGTGCCAGAAGTTCTTGATACTCCCTATTTGTCCAGGGCTCTACAACTTCCTCTCTTTTGAGCTGAGGTATGGTCTCTTTGGAGGCTTCCTGAATGGAGTTGGTCAATAGTTCTTCAACATGGTCTACAGTCAGAGATTGTGGGTCATTTGAGAGTATTGAGTCCAGTTTGGCACTGTACAAGGCTTGCACAGATTTATCATCCCGAAGGAGTCCCAGGTCTGGACGGATGTTTTCAGGCCATTTTTTGCGCCTGGGGAGGATACTCCTTATCGCTTTTTTGGTTGGAAAACTTGCATCCATAATAACTAGACGATGGTCAGATTCAAATGGTTCACTCTGCATGGGATAGGACCTACAGTTACTGGTTGAGATCTTAACAAACCATTCTGATAAAATGTAGTCCAGGCGGCGTTTGTATCCGAGATTTGAATGGAATGTCCATAGGTGTTCATTTGATTTTGTTGCAAAGGTAGTGTTAAGGATGAAGATGTCATTACTCTCTGCTGTTTCTATTAGTTTCATTCCGTTAAAGCTGCTATAGTTGCCAGCATGATAGGGACCTATGCCTTTCCAGCTACCATGGTCACAATCATGGCCAATTGTAGCATTAAAGTTGCCAGCAGCTATGACTTTATATGACGGATGGTCTTTTTTCATCTTTTGTATGGCTTTACTAAGTGTTCCATAGAAGGCCTCTTTACTGCTCTCAGCGTCTGTCTGTGAAGATTCTCAATCATCCAGGTCATAGTAAACTGTGGGTGGTAGAAATGGGCAACTGGACTTGCTTGAAAATTCTTGAAAACGTTTCACCTCTCGTCCAAAAGGCTTCCTCAGTTCTGTCTGACTAATAGGGAGTATCAGATATTTATCTTCTCCTGGATCAGAATCAGAATTCTGATGACCAGCTCATCTAAGGTGTCATTGAGGCATCATGTTGGTGTGGGTCACTGGAGGCTGGGTGTGAACGGCGAGTCATTAGGGTGATCAAAGGATTGCCCGTTAGGGTGATCAATGGCAATCTGACTCTCTCTGTCCTCCTGTGAGTCACCGAAAACAGCTGGGTCCTGGCGTACACCCAGCCGTCTGGGAAGAGTGTCCAAGACCGCCTTGTCGATGTTTGACAAATGATGTCTTAGACCCCCACCTCTGTTCAGTGATGGCCGTTCCAGGTTGACAAAAATGGCTTCTTTAACTCCTCACTCATACCAACGATCCTCTCTGGCTAAAATGCGTACGTTACAATCCTGAAATGAGTGTCCTTTGTTGTTAAGATGAATGTAGACAGCTGAGTCCTGGCCTGAGGAGCTGACTCTCCTGTGTTGGGCCAAGCGCCTGTATAGCGGTTGTTTCGTTTCCCCAATATACGAATCCGTGCAATCATCACTGCACTGAATTGCATACACTACGTTGTCCTGTTTGTGTCTAGGTATTCTGTCCTTAGGGTGGACCAGTTTCTGCTTCAGGGTGTTACTGGGTCTGAAATGATCCAGCGTCACTGGATCAGGCAGTCGAGCTGGTGGAGGACCATTTGGCGGCTGTTCCGGCAGCAGGACAGCAGACAGCGGCTCCTCTTCTCTCCTCTTCTCTCTCTCTCTCGCTCTCTCCTCCTGTGTCTCATCTTCACCCCATTCCCCCACCGCGGAGGCAGGGGCCGGCGCCACCTGTGCCGGCCCGTTGTACCCGCGGTGCCCTCCCGTTTCTCCCTTCTGTGTCTGTCTCTCCCCCCCCTCAGGTGAGTGAGCCCCAGAACACTGGTGCGGAGAGGAAGCCCAGGCCGGTTTGCTGGCGCTGCGGGGAGCCGGGCCACCTCCAACAACAGTGCACGGTCATGGAGGTGGGCGCAGTGGTTCAGATCCCCAATGCGCCAGAAGCCGCCCTCAATCGGGCCGGAGTGTATTGCATACCGGTGAGTATCCAAGGGGCTACATATCAGGCGTTGGTGGATTCTGGTTGTAATCAGACCTCAATCCACCAAAGCCTGGTTCAAGACGAGGCATTGGGGGGAGCACAGGGGGTGAAGGTGTTGTGTGTGCATGGGGACGTTCACAGCTACCCTTTGGTGTCGGTCCACATTTTTTTCAGAGGGGAAAAATTTATAGTGAAGGTGGCGGTTAATCCTCGCCTTACCCATTCTTTAATTTTGGGGACAGATTGGCCGGGATTTCGGGATTTGATGACACACTTAGTAAAGAGTGGGTCCTGCCATTTAACAGGGGGAGGTCCCGGTGTCGCTTTGGCGGGAGTAGCTGTCACAGAGCCGTCTATGTCATCTCCGCGTCAGAGTGAGGAGCAGCAGGCTCCTCCTCTCTCTGTTGGGGAATCCCTTACAGATTTCCCATTAGAGCAGTCGCGAGACGAGACTCTGCGGCATGCATTTGACCAAGTGAGAGTAATCGATGGTCAAATGCTCCAGCTGAACACCACCCCGTCCTTCCCCTACTTCGCGATTATGAAGGATAGGTTATACCGAGTGACGCAGGACACTCAAACTAAGGAGCGAGTCACGCAGCTGTTAATTCCAAAGAGCCGCCGGGAATTGGTATTCCAGGCGGCTCACTTTAATCCCATGGCTGGACACTTGGGGCAGGATAAGACACTAGCCCGAATAATGGCCCGATTCTATTGGCCGGGGAGTCGCGGTGATGTTCGTAGGTGGTGTACGGCGTGCCGCGAATGCCAGTTAGTAAACCCAGTGGCCATTCCAAAAGCGCCTTTGCGCCCTCTACATTAATCGAGACCCCGTTTGAAAGAATTGGGATGGATCTCGTCGGGCCATTAGATTGGTCAGCATGAGGGTACCGCTTTATATTAGTTCTGGTGGACTATGCAACGCGATACCCGGAAGCAGTGCCCCTGCGCAATATCTGAGCACGCAGTATTGCAGAGGCACTCTTCTGCGTCATCTCCTGAGTTGGAATCCCAAAAGAGATTCTGACTGATCAAGGCACCTCGTTTATGTCACGGACACTATGCGAACTGTATGGGTTATTGGGAATTAAGCCGATCTGCACTAGCGTGTATCACCCACAAACGGACGGTTTAGTGGAACGGTTCAATCACACCCTCAAGAATATCATTAAAAAATTCGTAAGTGAGGACGCACGTAATTGAGATAAGTGGCTCGAGCCCTTGTTGTTTTCAGTGCGTGAGGTCCCCCAAGCCTTCACGGGGTTCTCCCCGTTCGAATTATTATATGGGCGTAAGCCGCGCGGCATTCTAGACATGCTGTGGGAAATTGGGAGGAGGGACCTTCACAAAGTAAAAGCGAAATTCAATACATTATGGACCTGCGCGCAAAACTCCACACGCTCACCCACCTAACCCAGGAGAATTTGCGGGAGGCCCAGGAATGACAAGCCCGCCTGTACAACAAGGGTACGCGCCTTAGAGAGTTCACACTGGGAGATAAGGTACTCGTACTGTTGCCCACATCGAGCTCCAAATTGGTCGCCAAGTGGCAAGGACCCTTTGAGGTCACACGGCGAGTTGGGGACGTCGACTACGAGGTAAGGCGAACGGACAGGGGTGGGGCGCTACAGATTTACCACCACAATCTACTTAAACTCTGGAATGAGGAGGTCCCCGTGTCGGTGGTTCCGGAGAAGGCAGAGCTGGGGCCGGAGGGCCAAAAAGGGGCATTGGCGTCACATCTCCCTCCGGTCCCCTGTGGAGACCACCTCTCCCCGACCCAACTCACGGAGATCGCCCAGTTGCAGACCAAGTTTTTGGATGTGTTCTCGCCCCTGCCCAGTCACACTAACCTCATAGAGCACCGCATAGAGATGCCCCCGGGGGTGGTAGTGCGTAGCCGCCCTTACAGGCTACCCGAACGCAAAAAAAAGGTGGTTCGGGAAGAACTCGAGGCCATGCTCGAAATGGGCATCGTCAAGGAGTCCCACAGTGACTGGAGCAGCCCAGTGGTCTTGGTACCCAAGGCCGACGGGTCGGTCCGGTTCTGTGTGGACTATAGGAAAGTCAACGCGGTGTCTAAATTCGACGCATACCCAATGCCTCGTATTGATGAGTTGCTCGATCGACTCGGCACAGCTTGCTTTTATTCGACACTGGATTTGATGAAGGGATATTGGCAGATCCCCAGACTCCACTATCCTGAGAGAAAACGGCCTTTTCCACACCGTTTGGTTTACACCAATTCGTCACACTTCCATTTGGGCTGTTTGGGGCGCCCGCTACGTTTCAGCGGCTGATGGACAGGGTCCTCTGCCCCCACGCCACCTATGCGGCTGCCTACCTAGACAACATCATCGTCTATAGCAATGACTGGCCAAGGCACCTCGAACACCTAAGGGCTGTCCTTAGGTCGCTGAGGCGAGCGGGTCTCACAGTCAACCCAAAGAAGTGTGCGATTGGGCGGGTGGAAGTATGGTATCTGGGCTTCCACTTGGGCAACGGGCAGGTGCATTCCCAAATTAACAAGACCGCAGCAATTGCGGCCTGCCCGAGGCCCAAGACCAAAAAGGGGGTGAGACAGTTCCTGGGGCTGGCTGGCTATTATCGCAGGTTTATACCTAATTATTCAGACGTCACCAGCCCACTGACTGATCTCACTAAAAAGGGGGCACCAGATCCGGTCCAGTGGACGGAGCAATGCCAGCGGGCTTTTTCTGAGGTAAAGGCTGCACTGTGTGGGGGGCCACTTTTACACTGACTTTTCTCTCCCCTTTATGTTGCAGACCGATGCGTCAGACAGAGGGCTGGGGGCGGTTTTGTCCCAGGAGGTGGAGGGGGAGGACCGCCCAGTCCTGTACATCAGCAGGTACTGACACTAGACACTGGTTGTGTGTGTGAGAAATTGTGTGAAAGATTGTTCACTGAAAAGTGTGGCAATAAAGCCTTATTGTGAACCCGATCTCTGTCCTGCCATCCTCTGTGCTCCACTAACACTTAGGGAATCGTTACATTGAGCCTGCCACAAATTCTCCTGGGTTAGGTGTGTGAGTGTGTGGAGTTTTGTGCGCAGGTCAATAACGTATTGAATTTCATTTTTGCTCAGTGAACGTCCCTCCGCCCAATTTTCCCGCAGTACATCTAGGATGCCACGCAGCTTACACCCATATAATAATTCGAATGGGGAAAACCCCGTGGAGGCTTGTGGGACCTCTTGCACTGCGAATAACAGGGGTTCGAGCCATTTATCCCAATTGCGTGCATCCTCGCTTACGAATTTTTAAATTATATTCTTGAGGGTGCGGTTGAACCGTTCGACTAAACCGTCCATTTGTGGGTGATAAACGCTGGTGTGGATCAGCTTAATTCCCAATAACCCATACAGTTCGCGCAGTGTGCGTGACATAAATGAAGTGCCTTGATCAGTCAGAATCTCTTTGGGGATTCCGACTGGGGAGATGACGTGGAAGAGTGCTTCCGCAATACTGCGTGCTGAGATATTGCGAAGAGGCACTGCTTCCGGGTATCGCGTTGCATAGTCCACCAGGACTAAAATAAAGCGATACCCTTGTGTTGACTGATCTAATGGCCCGACGAGATCCATCCCAATTCTTTCGAACGGGGTCTCGATTAATGGTAGAGGGCGCAAAGGCGCTTTTGGAATGGCCGCTGGATTTACTACCTGGCATTCGCGGCATGCCGTACACCACCTACGGTCATCGCTGCGAATCCCTGGCCAATAGAACTGGGCCATTATTCGGGCTAGTGTCTTATCCTGCCCCAAGTGTCCAGCCATGGGATTAAAGTGAGCCGCCTGGAATACCAATTCCCGGCGGCTCTTTGGGATCAAAAGTTGTGAGACCATCTCTTTAGTCTGAGTGTCCTGCGTCACTCGGTATAATCTATCTCTCATAATGGAGAAATAGGGGAAGGACGGGGTGGCATTTGGCTGGAGCGTTTGACCATCGATTACTCTCACTTGGTCAAACGCATGCCGCAGAGTCTCGTCTCGCGACTGCTCTAACAGGAAATCCACAAGGGATTCCCCGAGAGAGGGAGGAGGAGCCTGCTGCTCCTCACTCTGATGCGAAGATGACGTAGACGGCTCTGTGACAGCTGCTCCCGCCAATGCCACTCCAGGACCTCCCCGTGCTGAACTATGGCAGGACCCACTCTTTACTAAATGAGTCATTAATTCCCGAAATCCCGGCCAATCAGTCCCCAAAATTATCGAGTGGGTAAGCCAAGGATTAACCGCCGCCTTTACACTAGATTTCTCCCATCGAAATAGAATGTGGACCGACACTAAAGGGTAGTTGTGAACATCCCCGTGCACACACAACACCTTCACCAATTGTGCTCCCCCCAATGCCTCGCCTTGCACCAGGCTTTGGTGGATTGAGGTCTGATTACAGCTAGAGTCCACCAAAGCCTGATACGTATCCCCTTGGACACTCACCGGTATGCGATACGCTCCGGCCCGATCGAGGGCAGTTCCTGGTGCGTCGGGGATCCGGACCACCTCGCCCACCTCCATTACCAAGCACTGATGCTGGAGGTCCCCCGGCTCCCCGCAGCGCCAGCAAACCGGCCTGGGCTTTCTCTCTGCACCGGCACTCTGGGGCTCACTCACCTGAGGGGGGGGAGAGACAGACACGGAAGCAGGAAACGGGAGGGCACCGTGGGTGCGGCGGGCCAGCTGGGGTGGAGCCGGCCCCCGCCTCCGTGGTGGGGCAACGGGGCGAGGACGAGACACAGAAGGGGAGGGGGAAAGAGAGAGGGAGAGAGGAGAAGAGGAGATCTGCTGTCCTGCCACGGGAACAGCCACCAAATGATCCTCCACCAACTCGATGGCCTGATCCAGCGACGCCGGGCGATGGCACTGGACCCACTCCACTGTTCCTTCAGGAAGCCGGATGATGAACTGCTCCAGTGCCACCAGATCTATGATTCCCTCAGCGTCGCGGTTGTCAGCCCCCAGCAACCACCGGCAGGCGTTCCAGAGTTGCTGGCCAAACGCGAACGTCCGGCCGACCTCCTCTAGGCATAGAGCACGAAAGCGCTAGCGTTGTTGTTCGGGGGTGTGCCCCACACGCTGGAGGATGGCCTGGCGCAGGTCCGCGTAGACCAGCCAGCTGTTGGCGGGGAGCTGTAGCGCAGCCAGCTGCGCCTTGCCCGTTAGCAGGGGGAGGAGGCACGCCGCGCATTGTTCTGCCGGCCAGCCCGAGGCCTCTGCTGCTTGTTCAAATAGTGTGAGGAAGGCCTCGGGGTCGTCATGCGGGTCCATCTTCATTAGGGTGAGGTGGGGTGGGCCTGCAGCAGTGGAGGTGGTGGACCCCGCTGACGCGAGGAGGTGCCGGAACGCCTGACGATCTTCCTGTTGCACCAGCCCAGGGCCTCGAACCGTTGTTCTTGCTTCTTTCGGAGGGTGAGCAGTGCCTGGTGCTGGCTCTGTTGGGCCATGGTGAGGGTGTGGATCAGGTCTACGAAGGGGGAGGACTCCATGGGGCTGTTCTCCTCTGTGCTCCGATCCCGGGTTTTGGCACCACTGTAGAACTTTGCATGGGTGAGTGGAGCACAGAAGTATGGCAGGCCAGAACTGAGTTTCCAAAAACTCTTTATTAACACTTTTCAGCATTTTTTTTTCACTCTCCCAGACACTCAGACACACACACACACACACACACACACACATCAGCCGTCTGGTTGGGGAGAGAGCTCTCTTCCTCTGCTCTCGCTCTCCTTATATCGGGCATGGTCACTGGGAAGACACACAAACACAGGTTAATTGACATCAGGTGTAGTGATTCTGCCACTTACCTTCCCTGACTCTGCCCTCCGGTCACAGACCAATGCTTGACCACGCCCCCGCTGCCACAATCGCAAATCTGCATCTGAAATAGGCTCATATGGACCTTCAGTGAGCGATGTTAAGACTGTGGGCAGATCCCAGCTTGGCGCCTGCAAGGTGCGACCTGGATGCAACCGGCGGGCTCCCTTCAAGAACTGGCCAATCAAAGGATGCCTACCCAGGGGTCTGTTGGCTGCACCCTGGTGAAAGGCTGAAATGGCCAAGGCATAGACCTTTATTGTACTGACTGCCTTGCCTTGATCCAAATGGGACTGCAAGAAGCGTAAAACATGTGGCACAGGGCAAGCTGCTGTCTCAAGACCCATGCCAGCACACCAATCTGAAAAGATCCTCCATCTGAGTGCATAGCAAGCTCTAGTAGATGGAGCCCTGGCATTATTGAGTGTCTCTTGAACAGACTCGTCTAGCCGCTCAGTGATGGACTCTGCAGGGGCCAAACCCATAGACATAGGGCACCTGGGTTCGGATACCAGATCCGCCCGTCCGCCTGTGACAGAAGATCCGCTCTGCATGGTAACTGCCATGGCTGCCCTGTGAGGGAGTACCATTCCGGGCAGTGTGTTGTCTCTGCTGATGCAAAGAGATCCACTTGTGCAACACCGTACCGCATCCAGATCTGGCTGATGACGTCCGTGTTCAGTCTCCATTCTCCCGGGAGTGGCCCCGTCCTGGAGAGAATGTCGGCTGCTCTGTTCTCCACACTCGGGATGTGCACTGCCCTCTGTGAAAAGAGTCGTGGCCATGCCCATATCAGCAACTCCTCCGCCACCTGGAGGCACCGCTGGGGCCTTTTGCCCCCTTGGTGATTCACATGATACACTGTCGAGGTGCTGTCTGTTCTCACAAGAACATGTTAGTATTGCAACACCGGCATGAATCTTCGAAGAGCGAGATGGATGGCCTTCAGTTCGAGGATGTTTATGTGCTCCAACATCCATGGGGGTTGCCTCCAAGGACGTAGAGCTTGGATGCAAGCCCGAGACACATGCAGCCTCACCTGCCTGTCGTCTTTTGGATGGAGATGGAAAGCATTGAACTAGCACTGCAGGGGGCGTGCCCTCAGCAGGCCAAGAGGAATTACTGCTGCTGCCGCGGCCATCAAACCCAGCAGCTTCTGGACTCTGTGAGCCATAACAAGACTGCCCAAGCAAAAATACTTCAGCATTTCAATCAAGCTGTCCACTCTCCGTGGAGTGAGAGATGCAGTCATGCCGACTGATTCGAGGAAGATGCCAAGGAATTCCACCTGTTGGCGGGGTTGCAGGTTGCTCTTCTTGTGGCTGACAGTGAAGCCCAAGGATTGGATGTGGGCCAGAACTGTGTCTGTGTCGCGCACTACCTGATCTCGGGAGGGGGTGCAGATGAGCCAATCGTCCAGGTAGGGTAGGATTTTCAGACCTCGAGCCTGGAGGGGGGACAGCGCGGCTGACACCACGTGAGTAAAAACCCTTGGGGCCAGGGAAAGGCCAAAATGAAGGACCTGGAACTGGAACACCCTGCCCTGGAAGGCAAAGCGCAGGAAGGGCCTGTGTTCTGGGCAGATTGGGACGTGGAAATACGCGTCCTTTAGGTCCAGAGATGTGAACCACTCCCCCTGCCAGATGGACTGCATCACCACTCTTGTGTGGACCATTTTGAAAGGCAGCACCTTGAGATATCGGTTCAAGGGCCTGAGGTCGAGAACAGGCCGATGATCACCGTCTTTTTTAGGAACAATAAAATACTTGGAGTAGAACCCAGTGAGCTGTGCTCTGGGTGGTACTTCTGAGATGGCCCCTTTTAGAAGTAACTCTTGAACCTCCTTGATGAGTATAGACATCAAAGCCGGGTCTTTTACGGATGTTACCCTGACCCCTGAAAATGGAGGGGGTCACCGGCGAAATTGCAATAGGTAGCCGCGAGCCACCATAGCCACGACCCAAGGGTCTGGTGCAATCCCCTCCCAGGAGGTCCATGACAGCTGGGAAGGACAATCGACGGGTGACCTAAGACTCCTATGCAGGACCGCTGCCGCAGCCTGCACCCCTGCCTGTGCCCCGCTGCAGTCCTTTTCTTCCCCTGGGTCAGGGATTTGGGGCCGTACATCGGCCGGGTGCATGAAATCGGCAGTCCCGTGGAGCCACCGGGTCAGTGCCTGCTGGCGGAGGCCAGGTGGGCTGCCGCAGCCTATACCTACCCATAGGTGCCTGGCTGGCAGTTGAAGCCAACTTACCACACACACGCTGGACAGCTTCCCTAGATGCTGCAGTGCGCTCAGCATGATCAAGCACCTCCTGGGATCCTGGGTGAAAGATGTGCCCAAGCGCCACGGGGAGGCTCAGCAGCTCCTGCTTGATGGCTTCCGGCAGGGAGGTTTACGCCAGCCAAACCTGTCTGTGGCACAGCACCGCAGAGGCCATGGCGTCCCCCACATCTTGTGTCAGCTGGGAGTGGGAAGAAAGAGCTGCGTCCACCAGAGCCCTGGCGTCCTGATCGTCTGGGCTCAGTGTATTCCGTAGAGCTGCCAGGGTGATGGCTAGAGCGTTCCCCATTCAGGCAGTTCGTGCTGATGCATTAAAAGAGCGAGCAGCCAGGCAGTCCATCTTGGCGCACTCCTTATGAGGGTAACATGGATTGGGGGATACGTGGGCAAGGCCCAGGGATGTCGATGCGGCCATTGATGGCTCAACTGGTGGCATGTCCCCCAGTCCAGTCTCAACTGGGTAACCAGCTATTGCCAGCTGGCGGCAGCCTGCATGAAATCGGGGGCATTGCAACGGCTTACCCCATGTTGACTTGAACATTGCTGCGTAATCATCTGCCACAGGTATAGGAGGTGGTGGGGTAGCGCGAGAGGCGCCCTCCCAAACTCCTCCCAAAGGAGCCGGGGCAGGTGCAGGCGCCTGAAGGCCCAGGTCCTTGGTAGCGCTCAGCACCCGTGACACCAGGGAGCTGACAGGGGTCTCTTCCGTCCCCGTGGAGCCATCAGCCAGCTCTGCAGAGCCAGAATGCAGGTCTCCCCTGAGGGCGTTCCTACCTGTTGTGTTGTCTATCGCTGTGTGGGGAGTATAGAGGGATAGCACATCCACATCACCCAGCCCATCCTCCTCACCATAGCTCTCAGGCCTGGATGAGAGAGTACCCCCCTGGCCCGGGGGCAGGGAAGTAGATGACGAGCCCTGGTGACCTTCCAGCCTGTCCATCCTCTGTGACAGAGCCTGGAGAACCAAGAGGATCTGGAGTGATTCCGTGTTACCACTCTCCGTCACCGTAGCTGAGGCAGGGTGCTTAGCAGGTCTGGGCGCCTGTCTTTGGGCAGGCCTGTGGGGGGACTCCTGCTGCCGGTCATGTGAATGCTTGTGTTTGTGCTCATGCCCATGCTTACTGGAGAGGGACAGTTGGTTGGGGGAGCGTCACCTCTCTCTCCGGCTCTTGCGCACATGGCCGCCCACCTGGCTGGCCCGGTGCTGTCTTTCCCCCCTGGAGAGGTCGCAGGCTGCGCTGCCGGGGTTGTCCACATCCTCCAGCACATGGGCAGCTCCAAGGCACATTGGACACTCCCTGTGCCCATCTCTGGAACTCATTGAGGCCCTGCAAATCCTGCAGTAGTGGGAAGCCATCGTAGCCACACAGAGGCCTAGGCGGTCTGAAGTCTGGAATCCTCCTTGAGTAGTCCACCAAGGTATTATGGTGGCCCGCACCAGTGCGCAAACGCACTTAGCAGGCGCACACTAGCCCCACCAGCTGCGAACAGGGGTATAGGGCATGGCAGAGGAGGGCGTCGCAGAGGAGCACTGACGCAGTCTGCACCTGAATGCACCTCATGGAAATAGGAAAAGCACAGCACACAGTATTATGATGGCTTGCACCAGTGCACGAATGCACTTAGCAGGTGCACACTAGCCCCACCAGCTGCGAACAGCGGTATAGGGTATGCCACAGGATCACGATGGTGGCCTGCACCAGTGCACGAATGCACTTAGCGGGCACACACTAGCCCCACCAGCTGCGAACAGGGGTATAGAGCGTAGCAGAGGAGGCGTCACAGAGGAGCACTGTCGCGGCCTGCACCTGAATGCACCTGATGGAAACAGGAAAAACACAGCACACAGTATTATGATGGCCCGCACCAGTGCACGAATGCACTTAGTGGGCGCACACTAGCCCCACCAGCTGCAGACAGGGGTATAGGGTGTGGCACGGGAATACTGCCGAGGCCTGCACAGCGTGCAAACGCACCTACGTAGCAGGCTACACCAGTGAACAACAACAACAAAAGGCACAACACAATAGCAGGTGCACACCAAAACACAGTATGAAACTCAAATAACAAATCCACTTACAGTGGCGATATAGGACAATTCAAACAAATATAGCGCTAGGTGGCCTGTAACGGCAGTCTGACAGGCTCACACAATTTCCGGCTGCGACAACAGCAGTAAAAAACACAAAACATCGGTATTACGGCGGCCCACACCAGCGCGCGAACGCACTTAGTGGGCTTGCACTAAGCCCACGGCTGTGAACAGCGGTATAGGCACACAGTGGTAGCAAACTCAGATTACCCGGAAATCTAGCGCATATAACATCAAACAAAAAGGATACCTGAAAAAAAACAAGCTTACAGCCTACCGGCAAATTAAGCTAAGCATGTAGCTCAGAAATACACAAACCACAACAATCCTTGGGGACAAGGCACCCGTACCACGCAGGTAACGAATTAGTGGAATGTGAAGCAAAGAAATCAGGATTTCTTACCTTACGGGTCTCTTACTTACCGTCTCGTATGAGGCGATCAAGGTGAGAGGCTGAACCAGGAGCAATCGCTGCTATTTATAACGCGAGTCGTTCTGCTTCCGGAGGTCATGGACATGACTTTGTTGATATATGGTCTCGGTGATAGGCAGAACGAAGGTGATCATTCCTTTTTGAGACCGTAGTGATGGTCAGAGCGAGGTGGTCAGATCTGCTTATCCTGTGCAGGGTCGCAGGCAAGCTGGAGCCTATCCCAGCTGACTGTGGGTGAGAGGTGGGGTACACCCTGGACAAGTCGCCAAATCATTGCAGGGCTGACACATAGAGACAAACAACCATTCACGCTCACACCTATGGTCAATTTGGAGCCACCACTTAACTTAACCTGCATGTCTTTGGACTGTGGGGGAAACTGGAGCACCTGGAGTAAACTCACGTAGACACAGGGAGAACATGCAAACTCCACACAGAAAGGCCCCCATCAGCCACTGGGCTTGAACCCAGAACCTTCTTGCTGTGAAGTGACAGTGCTAACCACTGCACCACCAGGAAAAAATATATTACAGACCAATATTTTTGCTTTTTTAGTGACTTTTTTTCCCCCTGAAACTGGATTTAGGACCATTCCAGTTTCTGGTCTATCCAGTACCCATAATATGATCTAAGCATTGTTAAGTTGTGGTTATTTTCTGGTTATTAAATTTGAAAGAGCTCACTGTTGTCATAGTATGGCAGTA
Source organism: Neoarius graeffei (assembly GCF_027579695.1). Lineage (NCBI taxonomy): Eukaryota > Metazoa > Chordata > Actinopteri > Siluriformes > Ariidae > Neoarius > Neoarius graeffei. The sequence continues at coordinate 85,081,732 of NC_083570.1, read as the reverse complement.
TGTGGACTAGATGTGTGTGCTGGCACTGGGCCATCACTAATTTGCTATATGGGTATATTTGCAAGCTACATAGTGCTTCTGGTATTCCAATGATAGCAGTCGTGAGTTTGATTGAAAACACCTGACTAATTTCACCTTCAAATTAACTGCTAATCCTAGAGGTTCACATACTTTTGTCACTCACAGATATGTAATATTGGATCATTTTCCTGAATAAATAAATTACCAAGTATAATATGTTTGTCTCATTTGTTTAACTGGGTTCTCTTTATCTACTTTTAGGACTTGTGTGAAAATCTGATGATGTTTTAGGTCATATTTATGCAGAAATACAGAAAATTCTATAGGGTTCACAAACTTTTGAGCACCACCATACCAGTCTTTTTTAAGAGCACATCATCTTTTAAAACACAGAAGTTCAAGACCTTAATAGTTTTAAGAATTTCATATCCCAAAATCTTTCTTAGAGTTAGACATAGATTTTCCCAAAATATTTGGATTTTGGGGCATGACCAGAAGTTATAGGAGTGATTGGCATCCAAGTTTCTGCACTGCCTCCAACACTGTTCCTGTGACTGAGATAGCATGTCTATGATTTTTTTTTACTCACACAATATTCAGTCTTGATTGATTGATTGATTTTCTAGGTGACACTGGGCTTAAGGTGTTATCCATCCATCCATCCATCCATCCATCCATTATCTATAACGCTTATCCATCAGCGTTGCAGGTGAACTGAAGCCAATCCTAGCTGACTTTGAGTCAGAGGCGGGGTACATCCTAGGCAGGTCGCCAGCCTGTTACAGGGCTAACACAGAGACCAACAAGAAGATAGAGTCATCTATATCTCCCACCCTATATACCAAGTCTTATAGTTTTTTAAGCTTTTTATATATTTTTCTAGATTAATATTTTAATTTTTTGTATTAGATTTTATCATAGTTTACATTTAAAATTTATGATTATTATTTGTAATTAGAAATATTTATGATTAGATTTTTGTAAATTAGGTATGAAGAGCCCATGTTTGGGAACCTAATGAAGCTTATTGTATTGTAAGTTTCAAGATATTATTTGTCACATTTTTCAAGTTCTGCTGCAGGAAACCAACCAACTCTACCTCTTTACACTGACCTCAGCAGCCCATGGCATAAACCCACTGGATCTTTGATCCAGGTGAGCTAAAAATTAAAGCTTCTCACATTTCTTAGTATCAAAAGGCACATATACATTACTTAATCAACACACATACCAACTTTCAAGACCATAGCACTCATAGTTTTCAAGTTCTGCTCCAGAAACAAAACCTACCCCTAAGACTAACCTGAGAGACTAAGTCTGAAATTGTTTCCATGGAAACATGAAAAATTAAAAATTCTCAAATTTCTTAGTCTGAAAAGGCACATCTACATCACCTTGTTAGCATGTATACCAAGTTTCAAATCCGTATCATGAATAGTTTTGGATATATGCTCCGGAAACGAACATTGCTCTTAAAACTAAGTCAAAATATATTTTTAGAGGTTAAATTGATTGGTGGTGCAAGGGAGGGAGTTTCAGCTATAGAAATTTATGTAAAATGTAGAGAATTTCTAATAAAATCATCATGCAAGCCATTTAATTATGTATGTATGAGACACATCACAATGACACACAGCCTTTAGACAGGTACATCCTAGCTACACTGAAATTCCAACCCCAACATCATGGCCTGTTTTACACTGCTTGTTTCTAGCTATGATTTCTCACATTGTGCCAATTGTGTAAATATGTTTTCAGTCCTTCTTGCTGGTATGTCACATCAGTAAGTTAGTGATGAGTCACCCTTTGCATAGCCTTGATTATTACCCATGTTCTTCATTATTCAAAATAAATCCAAATTACCCAATTTAATTTGAACTCACCCAAACAAATTACTTTCACAGAGCAATTTGTTTAGGTGAGTCAACAACTGGGTGGTTTTTAGCTTTTGCAACTCTCATAAATAAAACTTTTCTTTTTAGCTTTTTTTATCATTAAACATAAGAAAACTTACATTTAATTATTTAAAAAGTGTTAACCAATCTAACATAATATTTTCTCAATTTTATAAGATTTTCATTGCTGAAAAGGGTTGCATTTTGTTCTTAAATGAGTAACAGCATTGAAACCAAGCATGAGATTTTAGGTTTTATACATTTTACATCATTCACCTGAAACATGCACTTAGGTTGGTATGAAACACACTTTCCTTGTGTTTAAAATGCTTTTTATCGTTTAGCTTTATTTGACATAACATATTAGTTAATATAACATCAGTGAGAAACAAATGGCACCCTGATCATGGAATCACCCCAGTACCTAGCATAATTCACATACACAGACTGTCACTGTCACTATAAAGCTTGCCAGATAAATCAACCATACAGGAGGCCCATTTCGAGTGAACAGATTTTTATTATATTCAATAGCCAAATAATTGATCCACTCCCAGCAAACGAAGCAGAATCACCTCAGCGGGCTCCCTAAGTTGGAGACCCCGCCGTTGGCTGCCGGGCATTTTCATTGTTGTTTCAGAGTGACACCCCCCCCCACACACACACACACACACACACACACACACACACCCCACCACCACCACCCAGGTTGGAACTCTCAACAGCAAGCAGGATTAATTCATCATTATTCAGGTAGGATTATTCCCTTTTACTTTTACTTCCAATAATCATTCCCACTTGAGGTTACAAAGGCCAAGTCGAAGATGACTTGGTAACAATGAAAGAAATGAAAGAAATGCTTGAGCAAAACAAACAGTACTATGAAGATCTTTTAAAAAGACAAGAGTCAATATTCCAATCTTTCATCCAGATGCTAATGGACTTGGCTAATAAGAGGATTGATTCACTGGTAAGGGAAGTCCAAGACCTGAAAACCTCCCTTCAGTACTCCCAAGCTGAAATAGACTCATTAAAAGACACAATTAAAGAAACAGTGAAGGATTCCAAACTCCAGGAAGAGAGGTGGCTAGGAAAATCGATTACTTGGAAAACCAGAGCAGATGCAACAACATAGTCACTTATGAGGTGGAAGGGGATAACATCCGAGAAACATGGGCAGACACCGAAGTGAAAGTATGGGAAATTCTCTCCAAGAACCTCAAGCTGGAGTCAAAGAACATCGAAATCGAGAGAGCTCATCAAAACGGCACTTTTAACAGAGAAAATCCATGTCCAAGACAAGTTGTCGTAAAGCTCCTCCAATTTAAAGACAAACAACTTATCCTCAATCGCGCAAGATCACATCTCAAGAACACTGCAATCTACGTCAACAAAGACTTCTCTGAATCAGTCCGAAAAAACATGCCAAACTACTACTGGAGATGAAAGCAGCACGGAAACGTGGAGACTATGCCATGCTAAACTATGACCAACTGGTTATCCGGAAAAAACAAAATGCAGATATGCCCTAGCATGATGTTCTTTAATGATATATAATGATATATGATTTCTATAGTACTAGTGCATCTCAAAAATTTAGAATATTGTGAAAAAATTCAATATTTTCCATCAGTTATTTAAGAAAGTGAAAATGTTATATATTATAGACTCATTACACAAACTAAAATGTTTCAAGCATTTTTCTATTTTAATTTTAATCAGTATGGCATACAGTACAAAAAAAAAACATCTCAAAATATTAGAATATTTCATTTCGAGTTTGAGTAAAACAGTATGAACACAGTGTATCTCTCGGTCTAGTTCAGTACACACAACCACAATCATGGGGAAGACTGCTGACTTGACTGTTGTCCAGAAGATGATCACTGATGCCCTCCACAAGGAGGGTAAGCCACAAAAGGTCATTGCTGAAAAGGGTGGCTGGAAAAGGTGCACAAGCAACAGGGATGGCCGCAGTCTTGAGAGGATTGTCAAGAAAAGTTGATTCAAGAACTTGGGAGAGCTTCACAAGGAGTGGACTGAGGCTGGTGTCGGTGTATCAAGACCCATCATGAACAGACATCTTCAAGAAAGGGGATACAACTTTCGCATTCCTAATATCAAGCTACTCCTGAGCCAGAGACAATGTCAGAAGTGTCTTATCTGGGCTAAGGAGAGAAAGAAATGGACTGTTGCTCAGTGGTCCAAAGTCCTCTTTTCAGATGAAAGTACATTTTGCATTTAATTTGGAAATCACGGTTCTAGAGTCTGGAGGAAGAGTGGAGAGGCACAGAATCCAAGGTGTTTGAAGCCCAGCGTGAAGTTTCCACAGTCTGTGATGATTTGGGGTGCCATGTCATCTGCTGGTGTTGGTCCACTGTATTTTATCAAGTCCAAAGTCAACACAGCCATCTACCAGGAGATTTTAGAGCACTTCATGCTTCCATCTGCTGACGAGCTTTTTGGAGATGCTGATTTCCTTTTCCAGCAGGACTTAGCACCTACCCACAGTGCCAAAACTACTACCAAATGGTTTGCTGACCATGATATTACTGTGTTGATTGCCCAGCCAACTTGCCTGACCTGAACCCCATAGAGAATCTATGGAGTATTGTCAAGAGGAAGATGAGAAACACCCGACCCAAAAATACAGATACGCTGAAGGCCACTATCAAAGCAACCTGGGCTTCAATAACACCTCAGCAGTGCCACAGACTGATCACCTCCATGCCACACCGCACTGATACAGTAATTCATGGTAAAGGAGCCCCAACCAAGTATTGAGTGTATAAATGAATATACTTTTCAGAAGTTGGACATTTCTGTACTGTAAATCCTTTTTTTGATTGATCTTCGGGAATATTCTAATAATTTGAGATACTTGATTTCTGATTTTCATGAGCTATAAGCCATAATAATCAAAATTAAAACAAAAAAGGCTTTAAATATTTCACTTTACACGTAATGAATATAGAATATATGAAAGTTTACCTTTTTGAATTAAATTATGAAAAAAGGAACCTTTTCATGGTATTCTAATTTTTTGAGATGCACTAGTATACATGTAGATAATGAAAACTGACACTGCTATATTTTATTCTCCAACCACCATGACCTCTGCCACAGAGCAACCCTTGGGCCAGGCACCTGACCCAGATTACCTGAGCTCTCTTATATTCTGCCCATTTGATCTAAATGAAGATAATGAATCTTCTGTTTCATATTTAGATCCTGACTCAAACTTTTTTAACAATTACTATGGCAATACAAAAAGTACTTCTCAATATTATTCTCCCAACTCATTTAAAAATTAAATTCCCACTTGGAAAGATACCGCTGATTCTTTGTCTTTGTTCCACCTAAATGTACATAGTTTACCATGTGATTCTGATAAGCTTAATAACTATCTGTACTCATTACAATACAACTTTTCGGTAATTGCGTTGAGCGAAACTTGGCTGTCAGAAGATACTGTGGATAACTATAGTTTACTAGGTAATAAGAGCATTCACCATTGTAGAAAGAATAAGAATCGAGGGGGAGTTTCATTGTACATTAGAACCGATTTAAACTATACCGAAAGAAATTATCTTGAGTTTGAAACAGACGAAACAAACACCCAGTGTATATTTATTGAATTGGCAATTCCTAAACAGGAAAAAAAAACGTAATCATCGGTTGTCTTTATCGTCCACCTAATACAGACATTCACAAATTTGATAACCAACTTTCTCTCTGTATGAGTAAAGTTAATAAGGAAAGACTCCCCTGCTACATACTTGGTGACTACAACATAGATCTTCGAAAAAGCTTTAATTTTCCCAATGCTGAACACATAAATAATTTATTCTCTTCCTCCTTCGTCCCACTTTTAAGTAAATCCACCAGGATTATGCCCATTTCTGCAACCCTAATTGATAGCATATATACTAACTCCCTAAACAATGATCACAAAATAGGTATTCTTGTTACAGACGTACAGTGGTGCTTGAAAGTTTGTGAACCCTTTAGAATTTTCTATATTTCTGCATAAATATGACCTAAAGCATCAACAGATTTTCACACAAGTCCTAAAAGTAGACAAAGAGAACCCAGTTAAACAAATGAAACAAAAATATTATATTTGGTCATTTATTTATTGAGGAAAATTATCCAATATTACATACAGTTAGGTCCATATATATTTAGACACTGACACAAATTTTGTTTTTTTACCTGTTTACTGAAACATATTCAAGTTATAGTTATATAATGGACATGGACATAAAGTCCAGACTTTCAGCTTTCATTTGAGGGTATCCACATTAAAATTGGATGAAGGGTTTAGGAGTTTCAGCTCCTTAACATGTGCCACCCTGTTTTTAAAGGGAACAAAAGTAATTGGACAATTGACTCAAAAGCTATTTCATGGGCAGGTGTGGGCAATTCCTTCGTTATGTCATTCTCAATTAAGCAGATAAAAGGCCTGGAGTTGATTTGAGGTGTGGTGCTTGCATTTGGAAGATTTTGCTGTGTAGAAAACATGCGGTCAAAGGAGCTCTCCATGCAGGTGAAACAAGCCATCCTTAAGCTGCGAAAACAGAAAAAACCCATCCGAGAAATTGCTACAATATTAGGAGTGGCAAAATCTACAGTTTGGTACATCCTGAGAAAGAAAGAAAGAAAGAAAGAAAGAAAGAAAGCACTGGTGAACTCATCAATGCAAAAAGACTTGGACACCCACAGAAGACAACAGTGGTGGGTGATCGCAAATTAATTTCCATGGTGAAGAGAAACCCCTTCACAACAGCCAACCAAGTGAACAACACTCTCCAGGAAGTAGGCATATCAATATCCAAATCTACCATAAAGAGAAGACTGCATGAAAGTAAATACAGAGGGTTCACTGCACGGTGCGAGCCACTCATAAGCCTCAAGAATAAAAAGGCTAGATTGGACTTTGCTAAAAAACATCTAAAAAAGCCAGCACAGTTCTGGAAGAACATTCTTTGGACAGATGAAACCAAGATCAACCTCTACCAGAATGATGGAAAGAAAAAAGTATGGCGAAGGAGTGGTACAGCTCATGATCCAAAGCATACCACATCATCTGTAAAACACGGCGGAGGCAGTGTGATGGCTTGGCATGCATGGCTGCCAGTGGCACTGGGTCACTAGTGTTTATTGATGATGTGACACAGGACAGAAGCAGCCGGATGAATTCTGAGGTATTCAGAGACATACTGTATGCTCAAATCCAGCCAAATGCAGCCAAACTGATTGGTCAGCGTTTCATAATACAGATGGATAATGACCCAAAACATAAAGCCAAAGCAACCCAGGAGTTTATTAAAGCAAAGAAGTGGAATATTCTTGAATGACCAAGTCAGTCACCTGATCTCAACCCAATTGAGCATGCATTTCACTTGTTAAAGACTAAACTTCAGACAGAAAGGCCCACAAACAAACAGCTGAAAACTGCTGCAGTAAGGGCCTGGCAGAGCATTAAAAAGGAGGAAACACAGCGTCTGGTGATGTCCATGAGTTCAAGACATCAGGCAGTCATTGCCAACAAAGGGTTTTCAACCAAGTATTAGAAATGAACATTTTATTTACAATTATTTAATTTGTCCAATTACTTTTGAGCCCCTGAAATGAAGGGATTGTGTTTAAAAAATGCTTTAGTTCCTCACATTTTTATGCAATCATTTTGTTCAACCCACTGAATTAAAGCTGAAAGTCTGAACTTCAACTGCATCTGAATTGTTTTGTTCAAAATTCATTGTGGTAATGTACAGAACCAAAATTAGAAAAATGTTGTCTCTGTCCAAATATTTATGGACCTAACTGTATCTTTGAGTGGCAAAAGTATGTGAACCTCTAGGATTAGCAGTTAATTTGAAGGTGAAATTAGAGTCAGGTGTTTTCAATCAATGGGATGACAATCAGGTGTGAGTGGGCACCCTGTTTTATTTAAAGAACAGGGATCTATCAAAGTCTGATCTTCACAAGTGTATCATGGCATGAACAAAGGAGATTTCTGAGGACCTCAGAAAAAGCGTTGTTGATGCTCATCAGGCTGGAAAAGGTTACAAAACCATCTCTAAAGAGTTTGGACTCCACCAATCCACAGTCAGACAGATTGTGTACAAATGGAGGAAATTCAAGACCATTGTTACCCTCCCCAGGAGTGGTCGACCAACAAAGATCATGCCAAGAGCAAGGCGTGTAATAGTCTGTGAGGTCACAAAGGACCCCAGGGTAACTTCTAAGCAACTGAAGGCCTCTCATTGGTTAATGCTAATGTTCATGAGTCCACCATCAGGAGAACACTGAACAACAATGATGTGCATGGCAGGGTTGCAAGGAGAAAGCCACTGCTCTCCAAAAAGAACATTGCTGCTCGTCTGCAGTTTGCGAAAGATCACGTGGACAAGCCAGAAAGCTATTGGAAAAATGTTTTGTGGACAGATGAGACCAGAATAGAACTTTTTGGCTTAAATGAGAAGTGTTCTGTTTGGAGAAAGGAAAACACTGCATTCCAGCATAAGAACCTTGTTCCATCTGTGAAACATGGTGGTGGTAGTATCATGGTTTGGGCATGTTTTGCTGCATCTGGTCCAGGACGACTTGCCATCATTGATGGAACAATGAATTCTGAATTATACCAGCGAATTCTGAAGGAAAATGTCAGGACATCTGTCCATGAACTGAATCTCAAGAGAAGGCAGGTCATGCAGCAAGACAACGACCCTAAGCACACAAGTCGTTCTACCAAAGAATGGTTAAAGAAGAATAAAGATAATGTTTTGGAATAGCCAAGTCAAAGTCCTGATCTTAATCCAATCGAAATGTTGTGGAAGGACCTGAAGTGAGCAGTTCATGTGAGGAAACCCACCAACATTCCAGAGTTGAAGCTGTTCTGTATGGGGGAATGGGCTAAAATTCCTCCAAGCTGGTGTGCAGGACTGATCAACAGTTACTGGAAACATTTAGTTGCAGTTATTGCTGCACAAGGGGGTCACACCAGATACTGAAAGCAAAGGTTCACATACTTTTGCCACTCACAGATATGTAATATTGGATCATTTTCCTCAATAAATAAATGACCAAGTATCACACTTTTGTCTCATTTGTTTAACTGGGTTCTCTTTATCTACTTTTAGGACTTGTGTGGAAATCTGATGATGTTTTAGGTCATATTTATGCAGAAATATACAACCCCGATTCCAAAAAAGTTGGGACAAAGTAAAAATTGTAAATAAAAACGGAATGCAATGATGTGGAAGTTTCAAAATTCCATATTTTATTCAGAATAGAACATAGATGATGTATCAAATGTTTAAACTGAGAAAATGTATCATTTAAAGAGAAAAATTAGGTGATTTTAAATTTCATGACAACAACACATCTCAAAAAAGTTGGGACAAGGCCATGTTTACCACTGTGAGGCATCCCCTTTTCTCTTTACAACAGTCTGTAAACGTCTGGGGACTGAGGAGACAAGTTGCTCAAGTTTAGGGATAGGAATGTTAACCCATTCTTGTCTAATGTAGGATTCTAGTCGCTCAACTGTCTTAGGTCTTTTTTGTCGTATCTTCTGTCTTATGATGCGCCAAATGCTTTCTATGGGTGAAAGATCTGGACTGCAGTCTGGTCAGTTCAGTACCCGGACCCTTCTTCTATGCAGCCATGATGCTGTAATTGATGCAGTATGTGGTTTGGCATTGTCATGTTGGAAAATGCAAGGTCTTCCCTGAAAGAGACGTCATCTGGATGGGAGCATATGTTGCTCTAGAACCTGGATATACCTTTCAGCATTGATGGTGTCTTTCCAGATGTGTAAGCTGCCCATGCCACACGCACTAATGCAACCCCATACCATCAGAGATGCAGGCTTCTGAACTGAGCGCTGATAACAACTTGGGTCGTCCTTCTCCTCTTTAGTCCGAATGACACGGCGTCCCTGATTTCCATAAAGAACTTCAAATTTTGATTCGTCTGACCACAGAACAGTTTTCCACTTTGCCACAGTCCATTTTAAATGAGCCTTGGCCCAGAGAAGACATCTGCGCTTCTGGATCATGTTTAGATACGGCTTCTTCTTTGAACTATAGAGTTTTAGCTGGCAACGGCGGATGGCACGGTGAATTGTGTTCACAGATAATGTTCTCTGGAAATATTCCTGAGCCCATTTTGTGATTTCCAATACAGAAGCATGCCTGTATGTGATGCAGTGCCGTCTAAGGGCCCGAAGATCACAGGCACCCAGCATGGTTTTCCGGCCTTGACCCTTACGCACAGAGATTCTTCCAATTTCTCTGAATCTTTTGATGATATTATGCACTGTAGATGATGATATGTTCAAACTCTTTGCAATTTTACACTGTCGAACTCCTTTCTGATATTGCTCCACTATTTGTCGGCGCAGAATTAGGGGGATTGGTGATCCTCTTCCCATCTTTACTTCTGAGAGCCGCTGCCACTCCAAGATGCTCTTTTTATACCCAGTCATGTTAATGACCTATTGCCAATTGACCTAATGAGTTGCAATTTGGTCCTCCAGCTGTTCCTTTTTTGTACCTTTAACTTTTCCAGCCTCTTATTGCCCGTCCCAACTTTTTTGAGATGTGTTGCTGTCATGAAATTTCAAATGAGCCAATATTTGGCATGAAATTTCAAAATGTCTCACTTTCGACATTTCATATGTTGTCTATGTTCTACTGTAAATACAATATCAGTTTTTGAGATTTGTAAATTATTGCATTCCATTTTTATTTACAATTTGTACTTTGTCCCAACTTTTTTGGAATCGGGGTTGTAGAAAATTCTTAAGGGTTCACAAACTTTCAAGCACCACTGATTCTGACCACTTTCCAATATTACTGAGAACTGGAATAGAACATCCAAAGATGAATACAAACAAATGTCCTTATTGCCAAATTAATGGAACAAACGTGCAGAAATTCAATGACATGCTCTCCAAAACATTATGGAGAGAAGTACTTGAGGAACCAGACACCAGTCAAGCATGTGAGTTATTTCATATGCTCACCTCTATATTCAAGAAATGTTTTCCCCTCAAAACAGCAAAAACCTCACCACATGCTTGCAGTAAACCATGGCTAAGCAAGGGTTTACTCAAATCGATAAGTAGGAAAAATCAACTGTATAAAAAATACCTAAAGTCTCCAATACCGAGGAATAGAAATGTATCTAAAAAATTCCGAAACAAACTAAATCACTTATTAAGAATTGTGAAAAAAGATTATTTCCACAAAAAGTTTTCAGATGCCTCTCATAACGTAAAAAAAAACCCAAACAAATCTGGAATGTTATCAATGAAGTGATGAATCGTACAAAAAGTACAAGTCCAGTCCCACAAAAAGTGCAAGTTGACAACAAAATCCTTACAAATAATGACGAAATGTGTCATCAATTTAATAAGTTTTTTGTCAATATTGGTCCAAATTTAGCAAATAAATTAATACTCATCACAAAGATCCCCTAAATTACATTAAGACCTCCCACAACATCTGTTTGTCCTCTTTCGAGTCCCCAACCTCCACCAAAATAGCTGATATTGTTCTAAACCTAAAAGATTCTGCTGCCGGACATGATAATATTAGTTCCAAAATCTTAAAGATAGCCCTTCCCCAGATTCTTAACCCTCTCACTCATCCTCACATTGTCACTCCAAAGTGGAGAGGTCCCAAGTGGGACAAAAATCCCTAAAGTAATTCTTATTTTTAAAAGTGGTGATCCTACATCAATGAACAATTATCGACCAATTTCAGTTTTACCCAGCCTATCTAAAAATTTTGAAAGACTCATGTACAATCGCCTTTTGAAATACCTAAATGCTAATAATATCTTCTACAAACATCAGTATGGATTTCGCAAAGAATTTTCTACCTCCCTGGCCCTTATACAACTTATTGACAAAATATCCACAGCTATTGACAACAAAGAATTTACAATAGGAATATTTTTAGATCTTTTTAAAGCATTCGACACAGTAGAACACTCTATACTCCTCAGAAAACTATCAGCCTACAGCATACGTGATATTGCTTTAAATTGGTTATGGAGTTATCTAAGTAACAGAAAACAATATGTAACATTGAATGAAATTAAGTCTTCCTGCAAAGAAATCCAATGTGGAGTACCACAAGGATCAATTCTAGGCCCTTTGTTGTTCTTGATTTACATAAACGATCTTGCTGAAGCTTCCACGATTCTTTTCTTTATTTTATTTGCCGATGACACAAATATATTCCTCTCTCACAAGGACTTTGATTCTCTGATACAACTGGCCAGTCAAGAACTAGAAAAGGTTGTTACATGGTTCCAAGCAAACAAATTATCCATAAATATTAAAAAGACAAACTTCCTAATTTTCACCAGTAAAAATAAAACTTATGACAGCATGAAGGCTAAAATTGTCCTTAATAATGCTCCTCTTATGCAGGAAACCCAGGCAAACTTTCTAGGAGTAATTATCGATGATGGACTGAGCTGGAAGCCCCATATTTCCATGTTAAGTAAGAAGACTGCTAAAACTATTGGGATATTGGGAAAAATTAGATATCTCCTTGCTCAAAAGACTACTGTCACTATTTATAACAGCATTATTTACCCCTACCTTATTTACTTTAATATTGTATGGGGTAGCGCCTGTCGAACCACCTTATCTCCTATTGTTTCCTTGCAAAAGAAGTTTGTGCGGATAGCTACTGCTTCTAGTTTTCGTACTCATGCGATGCCCTTATTCCAGCAGCTAAAAATTTTAAATGTCATGGACATCAACAAACTACAGCTTTGTCTCTTTGCATTTAGGTTCCTCACAAATAGTCTCCCTCCAACATTTGATAATTTTATGAGCCCTAACTCACTGGTTCACAATTACTCTACCTGCCAAAGGAGTAAACATCATGTTCCTCTCTTTAGAATATCTTTAGCCCAATCCAGTGTACAGTACAAATGCGTTAATGCATGGAATAGTCTTGATTCCTCAATTAGAGCCACCATATCATTTGTTGGCTTTAAATATGTCTTAAAAAACTACCTGCTGTATTGCCCAAGTACCTATTTACTTAATCATTTACTCAGATATTATATTTAATTAGTATATATTTACTCTTTTACTTTATTTACTTTAACTTTACTGCTTGTAAACTGCTTGTTTTTAATATTGTGACATATATATATATATATATATATATATATATATATATATATATATATATATATATATACAGTGGTGCTTGAAAGTTTGTGAACCCTTTAGAATTTTCTATATTTCTGCATGAATATGACCTAAAACATCATCAGCTTTTCACACAAGTCCCAAAAGTATTTAAAAAGAACACAGTTAAACAAATGAAACAAAAATATTATACTTGGTCATTTATTTATTGAGGAAAATGATCCAATATTACATATCTGTGAGTGGCAAAAGTATGTGAACCTTTGCTTTCAGTATCTGGTGTGACCCCCTCGTGCAGCAATAACTGCAACTAAACGTTTCCGGTAACTGTTGATCAGTCCTGCACACCGGCTTGGAGGAATTTTAGCCCATTCCTCCGTACAGAACAGCTTCAACTCTGGGATGTTGGTGGGTTTCCTCACATGAACTGCTCACTTCAGGTCCTTCCACAACATTTCGATTGGATTAAGGTCAGGACTTTGACTTGGCCATTCCAAAACATTAACTTTATTCTTCTCTAACCATTCTTTGGTAGAACGACTTGTGTGCTTAGGATCATTGTCTTGCTGCATGACCCACCTTCTCTTGAGATTCAGTTCATGGACAGATGTCCTGACATTTTCCTTTAGAATTCGCTGGTATAATTCAGAATTCATTGTTCCATCAATGATGGCAAGCTGTCCTGGCCCAGATGCAGCAAAACAGGCCTAAACCATGATACTACCACCACCATGTTTCATAGATGGGATAAGGTTCTTATGCTGGAATGCAGTGTTTTCCTTTCTCCAAACAGAACACTTCTCATTTAAACCAAAAAGTTCTATTTTGGTCTCATCCATCCACAATACATTTATCCAATAGCCTTCTGGCTTGTCCACATGATCTTTAGCAAACTGCAGACGAGCAGCAATGTTCTTTTTGGAGAGCAGTGGCTTTCTCCTTGCAACCCTGCCATGCACACCATTTGTTGTTCAGTGTTCTCCTGATGGTGGACTCATGAACATTAACATTAGCCAATGTGAGAGAGACCTTCAGTTGCTTAGAATTTACCCTGGGGTCCTTTGTGACCTCACCAACTATTACACACCTTGCTCTTGGAGTGATCTTTGTTGGTTGACCACTCCTGGGGAGGGTAACAATGGTCTTGAATTTCCTCCATTTGTACACAATCTGTCTGACTGTGGATTGGTGGAGTCCAAACTCTTTAGAGATGGTTTTTAACCTTTTCCAGCCTGATGAGCATCAACAACGCTTTTTCTGAGGTCCTCAGAAATCTCCTTTATTCGTGCCATGATACACTTCCACAAACATGTGTTGTGAAGATCAGACTTTGATAGATCCCTGTTCTTTAAATAAAACAGGGTGCCCACTCACACCTGATTGTCATCCCATTGATTGAAAACACCTGACTCTAACTTCACCTTCAAATTAACTGCTAATCCTAGAGGTTCACATACTTTTGCCACTCACAGATATGTAATATTGGATCATTTTCCTCAATAAATAAATGACCAAGTATAATATTTTTGTCTCATTTGTTTAACTGCATTCTCTTTATCTACTTTTAGGACTTGTGTGAAAATCTGATGATGTTTTAGGTCATATTTATGCAGAAATATAGAAAATTCTAAAGGGTTCACAAACTTTCAAGCACCACTGTGTATATATATATATATATATATATATATATATATATATATATATATATATATAATGTTAGATGGGGGAAGGCCAATTATAAGCCATTTAGGTTTCTTCCCCTCCCCCAGCACATACTTTGTACCTTTATTTGTATTGTTTTTTTACAATGTGTGAATAAATTTTTTTTTAAAATTCACTTTGCAGTTCTATCACATTTCTATGGTGTCAGTGTTGATAGCGCCATTTAAATTGAATAGTACACTTCCTGCATTCCCAGATTGTTGGCACCCATGATATAATGGGGAAGTCATGGCCTAATGGTTAGAGAAGCAGCTTTGGGACCAAAAGGTTGCTGGTTTGATTCCCTGGACCAGCAGGAATGGCTGAAGTATCCTTGAGCAAAGCACCTAATCCCCAGGCTACCCTGAGTATGTTGTATGTCGCTCTGGATAAGAGCGTCTGCTAAATGCTGTTAATGTAATCTTCATTTTGATCTAAGGTGATGTAAACTTTTGCATTCAAGTAATTGTGTATTCTCAGTTCTAAGCAAAATGGTCAGATTTGGATATTTTGCCTTACTGTATATGCTTTTTTTTTGCAGTCAGGCATAAGATCTGAGAGAAACACCACCCACAATGTCACCAAAGCCACAGACAACCTCTTGGAAAGCCTGAGTTCTGTAGCACTGGAGGTAATAACTCTGTTTAGTTTAATTAGAAACCATTTCAAATACTCTGACGCTGCAACAACAGAAAGCTTGCAGACGTCAGACAAGTCATGCAGTGTTGGAATATTATGGTAATGTCAATGAGCTTTCTCAGGTATGTTCAAAGTGTGCGTCTGAGACTAAACACATTTTCACTTATTTGATCGACTGAGTGTAAATGATCTCGTATGTGTTTGCCTTGGCGTGAAAAAAGGCAGTTCCTTTAACCAGACTGAAAACAATATGAAGTTCTGATCTGACATACAGTGGCAGTGATGTATGGAATAAAACTTCAGTAGAGCCCTTTCCTGCTTTCGCTTGTGGTCCCGTTTCTACAATGCTCTCTTTTCCTCCATGTCTACTTCTTCCCTTTGAAGTCTCAGAGTCAGCTAAAGTTTTATGGACAGACATTATATCCACATGGTGTAAGGCACCTAACCCCCAACTGCTCCCCAGGCTGCTCTGGGTACGTTGTACGTTGCTCTGGAAAAGAGCGTCTGCTAAATGCCTGTAATGTAATGTAATTTGGGCTCTATTTCCTCCTGCGGTCCCAGCGTTCTATCCTGAGCTGTGGAATTTCAGTGCATGTCCAGGTTCTCCAGTTTCCTCCCACCTCTAAAAACAAAACAGTAGTTGGTCAATGTGTGTGTGTGTATCCCTCTCTCTCCAGGGTATATTCCCACTTCATGCCCAGTGATTCAGGAATAGGCACCAAATGTACCACGTATTTTTATTTTATTTAAATTTTTGTATGGTTCATTTTCATTCTTGTTAATGTTTTGCATGTGGTGCATTCTTTTATTTACATGCTTTTATTTACAAAATAATTTGCATTTTTTTCTTCTCACATTAATTTCTCACATAGGACTTCATTTTTCAGACATTTCATTTCACATTATATTATAGGTATTCAGCAGACGCTCTTATCCAGAGTGATGTACAACAGGACCCTAATATACCCACAGCAGTGGGCAGCCTGGGGAGCAGTTGGGGGTTAGATGCCTTGCTCAAGGGCACTTCAGCTATTCCTGCTGGTCCAGGGAATCCAACCAATTTTCTCACATTCATTCATTTTCTGTACCATGTATCCATTGCAGGTCATAGGGACTGGAGCCAGTACCAACTGACACTGGGCGAGGTACACCTTGGACAAATCGCCAATCTATCAGCGGGCTAACACAGAGAGACAGAAAGCCATTCACACACACGGGCAATTTAGAGTAGCCAGTTGATGTAATCCAGCTGTCTTTGGACAATGGGAGGAAACCAGCGCATCAGGAGGAAACCCACAAAGATACAAGGAGAACATGTAAACTCCACACAGAAAGGCCCCAGTCAACCGGCAGGTTCGAACCCAAAACCTTGCTGTGAGACAACAGCATTTTCTCACATCAATTATTTATTTGTTTGACATGTGATCACTTATTGTCAGAGGTGGACAGTAACAAGGTACATTTACTTGAGTACTGTACTTAAATACACTTTTTGAGTATCTGTACTTTACTTGAGTATTATTTTTTTGGAAACTTATGACTTTTACTTCACTACATTTGAAAGACAAATATCGTACTTTTCACTCCACTACATTTCTGTCAAGGTCCTCGTTACTATGAAGCAGCTTTGAAAGTCGATGTTTTTTTATTTTATTTTCTAAAATGTGATTGATTTTTCCGCAGGTGACACTGAGACAGCCTATCAGTAATCACTCGGGTCACATCCATAGACTGGATAAAATCAAGTTCAGTGATTTCTCAGCAGCATTATTTAACACAATCAGTTGATGGCAGAATGGAAGGAGGCGGTTCTTCTGGGGAACGCACACGCTTATGGCCCATGAACCCATGTTTCAGTTTTCTGAAAGGATTAAAGATTCGTTTCGTTTTAAATGTTTGCCGAAAACAAACGCTGCTCTTGTGGCGACCGGCAGCAAGTGTTCGCATTTGTTTGTGTTGTTTGCGTCTCGTTTTTGTTCCCAAATGAGCACGTCATTTTATTTCTGAGTGTTTATGCGTGCACTATAAACTTTATAATGGATATATTTCCCCTACTACTCCTGGCAATCTTGCTGAACATCGTACAGGGTTTGTTTACCAAGCCCGACAGGATTCAATACACAAGGGACTTTCTCCTGGGATTGAGATCGAACAATTATCTGTTGGATCGGGATGCAATCCGGCAACACAGTCGAGGTGAATGGGATCCCTTTGAACTGTTCGCTGATGTTAATGTGCCAAATCAAAGTTTTAAAAGTGCGTTAACTAAAAGAATCAGGAAGCGTGGGGAAAAGGGGTGGCGTTCTGGGCGGCACGGTGGTGTGGTGGTTAGCGCTGTCGCCTCACAGCAAGAAGGTCTGGGTTCGAGCCCCGTGGCCGGCGAGGGCCTTTCTGTGTGGAGTTTGCATGTTCTCCCTGTGTCCTCATGGGTTTCCTCCAGGTGCTCCGGTTTCCCCCACAGT
This sequence comes from Neoarius graeffei, assembly GCF_027579695.1. Taxonomy (NCBI): domain Eukaryota; kingdom Metazoa; phylum Chordata; class Actinopteri; order Siluriformes; family Ariidae; genus Neoarius; species Neoarius graeffei. The sequence continues at coordinate 85,063,826 of NC_083570.1, read as the reverse complement.
CCAAAGACATGCAGGTTAGGTTAACTGGTGACTCTAAATTGAGCGTAGGTGTGAATGTGAGTGTGAATGGTTGTCTGTGTCTATGTGTCAGCCCTGTGATGACCTGGCGACTTGTCTAGGGTGTACCCCGCCTTTCGCCCGTAGTCAGCTGGGATAGGCTCCAGCTTGCCTGCGACCCTGTAGAACAGGATAAAGCGGCTACAGATAATGAGATGAGATGTCACCTGCCCCACTAGGGGTAATAAGATGCTGGATCTCTGCTACAGCTCCATCAAGGGAGCTTATAATTCTGTTGCAGGTCCTGCCCTTGGCTGCTCCGACCATAATGTGGTGCATCTTATACCCACATACAGGGCTATGCTGCGCAGAGACAAAGTGAGGGCGCGTGAGCTTCAGGTGTGGCGTGAAGATAGCACTCTGGCCCTGCAGGGCTGCTTTGACTGTACTGACTGGTCTATCTTTCAGGATTCATCCAATAGTATTGATGAACTGACAGACACTGTATGCAGTTATATCTCTTTTTGTGTGGATAGCGTAATACCAACTAAAAACTCCTTTGTCCCTCACGCCATCAGACTGTACAACTCCTCTCTGGGGGGGAGGAGGGGTAACAGGAGGACAGAGGACGGGAAGGAGCAGTAGCCTAGCCTAACAATAAGCAATACCGGACAATGTGCAATATAAAGTGCAATATCTCTCCTGCCTCCGCCCCCCCCCTTCTACCCCCCTTTTTTATTTTATTTTTTTCCCTCCTTCCTCCCCCCTTCCTCTCTTCCCCATATCTTATTCTTTTTATATTTGTATATGTAAATACTTAATTTATTGTAATTTATCTATAATTTTTCTCTATTTCTTTTCTCTGTTTATCTGTAATGATGCTGCTGGAATCTTAATTTCCCTGAGGGAACCCGCCCAAAGGGATCAATAATGTTTTATCTAATCTAATCTAATCTAATCTAATCTAATCTAATCTAATCTAATCTAATCTAATCTAATCTAATCTAATCTAATCTAATCTAATCTAATCTAATCTAATCTAATCTAATCTAATCTAATCTAAAACCATTGTTTCCTACCCCAATAACAAATCTTGGATTTCCAAAGAATTAAAAAAAGCTGTTAAGGGAAAAAAGGTCTGTTTTTAAAAGTGGTGATAAAATCGTATATTCTGAAATAAGGAAGGTTGTGCGGGCCGAAATAGCCAAAGCTAAACGTAAATATAAAACTAAGATTGAGTCAAAGTTTAATGAGTCTGACCTCAGATCTGTGTGGAATGACATGAAACTTATGACAGGCCTAAACAACAGCTGCAATAGTAATACTGTGTTTTTAAAAGGTTTTGCCTCTGATGTGCAGCTGGCAGATTAATTAAATCATTTTTATTTGAGATTTTCGAATGATGATTTGAATGATAAAATCATAGACATGCGGGAAAGGGTCAGAGACACGTCTGCTTTTAGTATTGATGTTGCTGCAGTCAAAAAGCTGTTCAAGCATACTAAAATAAGGAAAAGCCCTGGCACGGATAACATTAGTGGTCGCGTGCTTAGGTCTTGTGCAGGACAGTTGAGTGAAATTTTTCAATTTATTTTCACTCTATCCCTTCAGATGCAAGCTATTCCAAAAATTTGGAAACATGCCACTGTTATCCCTTTAGCTAAGTGTAGCCACCCCAAGGTTCTCAATGACTTTAGACCAGTGGCTCTCACCTCACTGGTGATGAAGTCATTTGAGAAACTGGTTAAGTGGGAATTAATGAAACGGGTGGAGCAATAGCTAGATCCTCTCCAGTTTGCTTATAGGGCTGGTAGAGGTGTGGAGGATGCCATCCTAACATTGTTAAACTCCCTCTATTAACATCTGGAGGTGCGTAAGACCCATGTTAGGCTTCTTTTTATTGACTTTTCATCAGCATTCAACACCGTCCAGCCTTATTTGCTGGCTGAAAAACTTCAAACTCACTTTAACCTTGAGTCTAATCTCATAGGTTGGATAGTTGATTTTTTGGCAGAGCGGACACAGTGTGTAAAAGTTAATGGTGCCCTCTCCTCCATACAAGTTTCACGTACCGGCTCACCTCAGGGCTGTGTGCTCTCCCCCCTTCTCTTCCTGCTATATACAGATGATTGCAGGAGTAATTATGTGAATAGACATTTTTTGAAGTTTGCTGATGACACAGTCATAGTTAGCCTTTTAAACAATGATGAGAAGGGATCTGGTTCTGTTGTTGATGATTTTATTGCTTGGTGTAAAGAGTTTTATTTATCTATTAATGTAGCCAAGACCAAAGATATGATAATTGATTTTCGCAGGTCTCAGAAATCTTTTACACACACTGTTATTCAAAACGAAAATGTTGATGTTGTCACAGAATACAGATACTTGGGAACCATTATTGACAACAAATTGTCATTTGAGAGTAACACTGATGCTATGTGTAAAAAGGCCCAACAGCGGCTTTTCTTTTTAAGGAAGATGAAGTCTTTTAATGTGTGTAGGACCTTGATGACTTTATTTTATCAAAGTTTTATTGAATCTGTTCTGTCCTTTTGTACTGTTGTGTGGTATGGTGGTTTGCCATTGACCAGTAAGGGCAGGTTATCAAAGCTAGTTAATGTGGCAGCAAAGGTGGTTGGGGTTCATTTTACCCAGCTGCAAGATGTGTATGTAAAACAGGTCATGAGTAAGGCACAACAAATTCTAAAATACCCCGACCACCCACTTTTTGGGGAATTTAGTCTGCTCCCCTCAGGCCGCCGTTTTAGAATTCCTGCTGTAAGGACAAGGCGTGCCAGAGATTCTTTTGTTTTAGTGGCTATTAGGACCCTTAATTCATTAAGGGACACCTCATTTTTTTCTTATTTTTTCTGTAGTTACTGTTATTGTCATTGTTTAGTGGCAATAACTAATAGTGACAGTCATTGGTTGGGTGGGTGGGGGGGGTGGGCTGGTGGGTATATCCATCTGAGTAATGTGTTTGTCTCATCTCATCTCATTATCTCTAGCCGCTTTATCCTTCTACAGGGTCGCAGGCAAGCTGGAGCCTATCCCAGCTGACTACGGGCGAAAGGCGGGGTACACCCTGGACAAGTCGCCAGGTCATCACAGGGCTGACACATAGACACAGACAACCATTCACACTCACATTCACACCTACGGTCAATTTAGAGTCACCAGTTAACCTAACCTGCATGTCTTTGGACTGTGGGGGAAACCAGAGCACCCGGAGGAAACCCATGCGGACACGGGGAGAACATGCAAACTCCACACAGGCCTTCACCAGCTGCATGGGCTAGAACTCTTGCTGTGAGGCGACAGTGCTAACCACTACACCACCGTGCCGCCCATGTTTTAAGCACAATCTTGCCAAATAAACAAAACGTAGAAATCTTTCTTTTCTAGTAATGTTAACTACCCAATATGATTTTGAGTTTGAAAAGAGTTTGCTAGCATGTCAGGTGGAGTTTCACTGACTAGCTAGCTTAATGTTAAACTAGGGCTGCGTACCGGTACTGTGTACCGGTACTGTACCATGAAAATCGATTCGGTACAGGTCCAAAATACCGGATCATGAAGTACCGGTACTGTACCGATATAAATTTACACCAAGTATATGCTTATTTTGTGACTGAAGATGCATAAATCCTACCACAAAGACGAAAATTTAGCACTGGAAAAGACGTAAAATGCCGCGCTGAAACTTGAAATCAGAGCCATCTTTGATTTGAGAGCCTCTCGCCACAGTCTCACGAGACATTGCAAGAGCTTGGCTGATCCAGCGTTCTGATTGGTCAAAAAGACTCAAAAGCAGGTCAGCCATTTTTCCTTTGCTGGCATTGGCAGCCTTTGTTGCTTTGTGTAATTTTGCCGCGTAAGTTAAAGGCCGTGGACTGCGCGGAGTGAATTTGTTTGTCATGCCACGTGGGAAGACCAGTAAGGTCTGGGATCACGTAACAAAGCTTTCAGGGTGCCAGAACGCAAGTTGTCTCGCTGTGAGACAACTTATGACTTTTTGTCCCAAGTTAACTAAGTGTGAGACTGAGAGGGTGACTGAGAAGTGAGGTAGGAAACCTAGTTATGTTCGGTTTTCTTTGAATAAAGATACTGATAAGTTGTCAACAGTTTATTAATGTTTGTCATTATTGAAGAAGTTCAGAAGAGCACGTTAATTTGTCAAATTGTTCAGGTACAGGTACAGGTCCGGACCTGTACCTAAACCTCTGTACCGGTACCTGATGTTACGTTTAGGTACACAGCCCTACGTTAAACCACCATGATGGCACAACGTCAGAGCATTTTTTAACATTGTTACTGGAAGACCAAATGGTCTCCCAGTGGCCAGATTTGGTCTCCTAGTCAATGCCAAACCAGCTTCACTGGGAGACCAAATTTTAAACCAAGTTATGTCTTATCATTTGGTTCAATCAGTTGCAATTAATTAACCAAGTACCATGTAAGTATACATTTAACAAGGAAAACGAAAATCTATGTTATAAGATATACACACAAGATCATGTTGGTTAAGAAAAACAAAACTAAAATTTGGTTACTGAGATGGCTGATGTCAGAATCCGATGTCATTACTGTGTAACTTTGAGTGTCTTTGACATAACATTTGTGCTTGGTAATTGCTCTTGATAGCTGTGTAGTCACTGTAGTGTGTTTGTCTGTATGGTGATTGGTGAACCATTTTGCATCACAGAATATGCTGCAGCGGTGCAGCCGCATGGACTCTGGGGCCTGTGATTGTATTGCCCAGACCAGTTGGTCTCCTACTGGAAAATCCTTTAAAAAATGCTCTGCACTGCGTGCGTTCATTTTGTGAATTTACAAAATAATCCAGTAGGTTGTTTCAGAGGCATGAGCGTTATGACAATAATACAACAATGTGTTAACAGAAAATGTGCTTAAGTGTTTTTAAAAGCAAGTACTTTAACTTAAGTAAAACTTTGACTGGAGAACTTTCACTTGTATTGGAGTAACATTTGACCTGTGGGATCTGTACTTTGAATAATGAAGTTGGGTACTTTGTCCAGCTCTGCTTATTGTTCACATGTCCAATTTGCAGTAAAAACGCGACTGTTTTACCACATATGGACTCAGATTATTCATACTGTCACATATTAATGTGTGTGAGATTTCCATAATTTTCCAGGGTTCACACACACACACACACACACACACACACACACACACACACACACAGTTCACCTGCAGGCCGGACTGATAAGGGATGAAGAAATCCCCGAACGGTAATAAACAAATATGTCCAGACTTGAAAAGGTTCAGGCTCTGTTTAGAAGAGAAAGTACCTGCTATTGGTCACAGATAGGGGCAAAACAAAATCAACAAACAGCTTCTTGGCCACGCGCTGCATTATCTAACTGACAATCAGCACACGAGATAAGCCAGAGCTCGCGACATGCAATCATGAGGGAAACAAGCAGCACCCGACCAGCACGTGCTGCAATCCTATTGGCTCCTGGGCACTGAGCTCGTGCACACAGGTACATAAACTCGCGAGCTGTTCCGCTTTATCTTCAATACCCGTTTCTCCTTATCGGCTCAATTAGGAGAGTACAGTAAAAGTTCATCTCATTGACACATACACCATGACCGTGGGTGGGATTTCAGAAAGATGGATGGAAAGTTTAAATAACGCCACTCTGTCCAAGAAAATGGGAACCGTGGATGATGTTTTGACCTGAGTATTAAAGTGTAGGTCATTGGTTTCATCCTTGTCATTGGAGTTGTGCCCTCAAGAGTAGCTTACATCATTTGTACCATTAATAGCCTATGGATCTAGATGTGGCTATTGGTTCAGGTGAACAAATGGACTGGGAATTAGTTTTTAAAGTAAAGTTTTCAAAGGACACTACATTCATCTTTCTAGGTAAAAGAAAGACGATTGAACTGCAATTAGTTAAATAACATTTAAATACATAAATAAATAGGCTTTTTATTGATTAGATACAATGTGGGTGGCACGGTGGTGTAGTGGTTAGCGCTGTCGCCTCACAGCAAGAAGGCCCGGGTTCGAGCCCCATGGCCGGCGAGGGCCTTTCTGTGCGGAGTTTGCATGTTCTCTCCGTGTCCACGTGGGTTTCCTCCGGGTGCTCCGGTTTCCCCCACAGTCCAAAGACATGCAGGTTAGGTTAACTGGTGACTCTAAATTGACCGTAGGTGTGAATGTGAGTGTGAATGGTTGTCTGTGTCTATGTGTCAGCCCTGTGATGACCTGGCGACTTGTCCAGGGTGTACACCGCCTCTCGCCCGTAGTCAGCTGGGATAGGCTCCAGCTTGCCTGCGACCCTGTAGAACAGGATAAAGCGGCTACAGATAATGAGATGAGATGTGTAACACCAGAGGTTCAATTTACACTCCCAGAAATAAAGGTACTAAAGTCTACTGTTCCCTGCCACTGGAATGGTACCATCAAGGTACCTTTAATATGTAGGTTATTTATACAACACTTAGTTCTGGTCCACTAATTTGATTGGTAGAGTGGAATTCTCCAAGTGCTCACATACTATGACAGCACCAGGCCATTTCACTGTGTGTATCACTCTGCTTGTCCTCTGACAGCAAATTTTGTTTGGCCCACATTTTTAAAATTTTAACCATCATTAATATCTGAGCCAGAATAGTTATGCACAACATCCCAAACCCAGGCCGCATCATTTGGGTGTCGTGCATTAATTGTCGTACTAGCTAATCATTTTTAAGGTGCGTATCTCAGCCAGCGTGAACACGGAAAACATAGCACAGATTTGCCTTACTGTAAATGGTGCCAGGCCAAATCCTCTTCCTATGGTGGTCTGTATTCACCATATAAAATTCCACTTCCTAGTTCAAATCAGTTACTATGGTAGTGTTATCAACATAATTATCAGAAATGACAATCAATACTTTTTAGGAATATAACATTTTTAAAATATGAGCGCTCATCAGATGAAGAAGAAACAGAAGATGGGATAACAATTTTTCTGGAGGCACCTTTAAAGGGGCGGCACGGTGGTGTAGTGGTTAGCGCTGTCGCCTCACAGCAAGTAGGTCCTGGGTTCGAGCCCCGGGGCCAGCGAGGGCCTTTCTGTGCGGAGTTTGCATGTTCTCCCCGTGTCCGCATGGGTTTCCTCCGGGTGCTCTGGTTTCCCCCACAGTCCAAAGACATGCAGGTTAGGTTAACTGGTGACTCTAAATTGACTGTAGGTGTGAATGTGAGTGTGAATGGTTGTCTGTGTCTATGTGTCAGCCCTGTGATGACCTGGCGACTTGTCCAGGGTGTACCCCACCTTTCGCCCGTAGTCAGCTGGGATAGGCTCCAGCTTGCCTGCGACCCTGTAGAAGGATAAAGCGGCTAGAGATAATGAGATGAGATGAGATGAGACCTTTAAAGGGAATGTAGTATAAATCAATGTGAGCTAGCTAGTCAGCTACTGAACAGGCTATGAAGGGAGTGTGGCTTCTTTGGGATCTATTGGGGCTTTTCCACTACCAACGTGGCTGAGTTGGGCTGAGCCGTGCGGTGCTGAGTTGGGCTGAGTCAAGCTGAGTGGGGCTATTGGGGTTGCATTTCGACTACAACCGCGCTGAACCGTGCTGGCTGGAAGTGGGTGGACACATTGGGTGGAGTTAGCGAAAGTGGGTGGACATCACGTGATGTCGTTAGGCGGCGCAAACAGTGACATCAGTGACCTTTTAAGCGGTAGTCTCACGACCCGGAGAGTAAACAATAAACATGGACATGGACGTCTGTGTCTCCACGATGGACCACTGGCTGGCCTTTCCTCGCTTGGGTTGGTCTTCCATCTTCTAGTTTTCTGATCTTCTTCTTCTTCTTTGTCGTAATTCTTCTTCTTCCGGGTTTACGGTGTTTACAGATCCCAGCGTGCTCGCGGGGCATGTGTGGGCATGTGAGGACACTCCTACTCACCAATCAGTGCACAGGGGAGTGTCTCCTCACGCCCCTAGCCCCACTCGGCTCGGTTGGGCTCACTTCAGCCCCACTCCAAAACCGTGCAAGTTTTGGGTGCTGAGTAAGGCTGAAGTGAGCTCAGTCGTGCTGCTCTGAGGTAGTCGAAACGCGAGCCGTGTTGGGCTGAAGTGAGCTGAAAAAGGGTAGTGGAAAAGGCCCATAAGTCTGCTAGCGAAGCAAAAATAACCACAACGTTTGGCCATACTCTGTCTAAAATGTCACTTATTCAACATCAATTTCTTGTTTATAGAAATGCTATATAAAAGCAATATCACACACAAGGTCATGCTGTTGTACTGAATATCAGTACGGTCTGTGATTAGTTTCAGCACTCGGTCTATAGCCTCATGCCTATGACTGAATCACAGTCATGCTGATATTTGTATAACAGCACTCCCTCTCATGTGATATTGCTTAACTATAGACCTTTAAAAAACACTTTAAGGTATATAATTGGACTTTAAGGACCACTTATGTACCATTAAAGCTACTCTAAAAGCTAAACAATATACGTAGGATATAAAAGTTTCATAAAAATGTACAGTATCTTGATGATACCACTCAGCAACAGGGAAAAGTATAGTGTGGCACTTTTCTTTCTGAGAGTGTATTGCTACAAATAAAAAAAAAAATGGACCTGGTGTTTTCCTTTACAATTTCCTCTACCACAAGTAATGAAATTAACTCATGACCTATACACCAGTTGTGTGAATTCCAAACAGGGCAGCTTTAGGAAGTGTAGACTGATCAGCTACATCTACCCAAATTGACAGTTATTACTCAAGCAAACAATGTTTTGTAGAAACAGCATGTTTTTTTTTTAAACAAATATACTGTCAGGTTTTAGACAAAGGAGATTCCAATTACACAGACAGGCTACCTGTTTCAGTTCTCACACTGCCCTCTTATTTAACCCCATCTGCGAACTGCTACTGTGGCATCTGCTCAAGGACCTCCTGGAAGAAAAGAGAACAGATTCGACATTCTTGTAGTTGCAATGAGATTACTTATCTCTATTGTATTGTGCGACACAGGCTTGGACCACCACAGCCTGACAAACATATGTGCACACACAGACTGACTAAGAAACACACACTTCGACTTAAAGCTAGACGGCCTTTCGGTTTCATAAAATCAGTGAAATTTAGTTCCCTCTGAAATGGTCATCGTGATATATGGGTTTTTTTTTCAATAATATCTCACAAAATACGAGGCTGTTCTGTGGCTGGGAGGTTATTTAATTTGCGGGGATTCCCTAGTAAATAATGTGCATGAAATCACTCGCGTCACACAGTCAAGCAGACAGAGGAAGTCCGTGTGTGCAGACGACTTCTTCTTCTTCTTTTGGGTTTTACAGCAGCTGGCATCCACAGTGTTGCATTACTGCCATCTACAGGTTTATTTTGACCATGCAGTGACAGTTCCATCATTCTGTCACTAAACAAACAGCTGATCACACCAAGGTGCTCGCTGACCGCCGATATTTATTAGTTTGGTCCTGCGTTTCCTTTCCTTTGCAAAATAATGTCTTTTCTTCTTGCTTTTTACTGTCGTCGGTCTTTCAGGTTTCATTCATACACTCACGTCCTCCATTTTTCTCTCCTGATTCAAATTTGTATCCCACAATGCCTTGCGCGAACGGGGAAAGCCCACCACATGATGCATGACATAGTATCTTGAATTGGGTCATGATGAAGCAGGAAAAAATAGGGGAGAAGTTAAGGCCATGTGGCCCTAAATTCATTAATTGTTCTATTTTTAAAAACCTAATAAAATTGGAAATCTGTGATTTGAATTCAGTAGCTTTCGGTCCACTACACAAAAATAATTGGGTGTCAGGGAAAATTCTTTTTATGACCTACACTTGAAAAATGTCTACCTTTAAGAGATACAGAGTGAGATGAAGGAGAACAGATGGAGGAGCTCAAGGGAACATGCATTTCTATCCTTCTCATTCAGCCTCACCTGAGGCCAACTAAATGTTCAAAATCTAATTGTTTATAGCAGATAATGATTTGTCTTACAATACCATAATATTAGTGTTACACTGATGACTGATGTATTAAAGTTAATGAGAATGTGCTGTGGTACAGGATGTGATTAAATAGGATCGAGTTTTACTGTAAACACCCTCATGCACCCCTGAGTGTTCACTCTCTAATTTTTATTTGTTAATTGAATAGAATAGTAAAAAGAGCCCCGGTATGAGGAGTCCCATACTGTGAAATTAGTGTTCTCTGGATAGAGGACACTATGAATATGGGGTATAGCCATTAAGTTGTAAAGTACAAGTCTGGGGAAGTGCCACTAAAAAAAGCAAGACTAGACAAGCCCAGTTTTGCCTGACTGCCATCAATTGCACAGTGCTTATCATGCAAATATCAACGGTGTAGGATGGATGATAAAATTGGATTGGTCTGCATCTTACTGCTGAGAAAAATGCCTTGATGCCATTTGGCCTTGTAGTCTGCATGGTTCTGTGCTGAAATATGAGTCACCTTGTGCTTTGCGAAGTTCCTTGTGTATGCAAAGTTCAGCAATGTTGAGGCACACAGTCATGTACATTCCAGCAGACACACCTTCCTTATTTAACGCTATGGCGGCATGGTGGTGTAAGTGGTTAGTACGGTTGCCTCACAGCAAGAAGGTTCTGGGTTCGAGCCCAGTGGCTGGCGGAGGCCTTTCTGTGTGGAGTTTGCATGTTCTCCCCATGTCTGTGTGGGTTTCCTCCGGGTCTTCCAGTTTCCCCCACAGTTCAAAGACATGCGGTTAGGTTAATATGGGACGGCCTTGGGCTGAGGTGCCCTTGAGCGAGGCTCCCAACTCCCCGGGTGCTGTTAGCATGGCTGCCCACTGCTCTGGGTACGTGTGTGTGTTCACTGCTTCAGATGGGTTAAATGCAGAGAGGAAATTTCACAAGTGTGTGATGAATAAAGTTGTGCTTTCTTTTCTTAAAATGTGGTATCCATTGTATATTCCATGCATAAGTTTATTATTTAAGGACAAAAATCTTTGCATCAAATTGGGCAATATGTTTTAATATTTGAATATCATATTACCAATATTGTTTCTCATGTTTGTAGCATTGCGTTTACTAAAAGTAAAAAAAAAATCACTAAAAGGTAAAATAAAACATGTAAACATACAAAAATAACTTTTTAGTCCATTCATATAAATGCTACAATATAAAAGAAAAAGCCAGACACCTGTTACCTATGTATATACCACAAAGACTTTATTGCTGGATCTGGTTTATATATAAATGATGTCATTATTATTAGTGAACACTGAGAGGTGTCTCCATGAGGCACTGGGGTCATGTTAGTCATATAGCTGTCACACCTACATCACACCTGTCTGCATTGGCCCCCAGTTAAATTTCACATTGATTATAAAATACCACTAAGCACTGAATGGTCTTGCACCACGGTACCTGATCAAAATCCTGGTCTTTTAAGACCTGCCATGCCTACTTAGATCAAAAGGTGCAGACTATCTGCTGGTACCTCGTATAGTGAAGGATACATCGGGGGCAGAGCCTTTTCATACAAAGCCCCACAGTTATGGAACAGCCTTCCAAGTAGTGTTCGAGACTCAGACACAGGCTCAGTGTTTAAGTCGAGGCTGAAAACATATCTTTTTAGTCAAGCCTTTTGTTAATAGTTTTTATTAGGTAAAGGAGTAGAACTGGTGGGTCCTCAGGCATAGAGTGTTTTGGTAAACTGGGATGTGTGGATGCTATCGCCCACCCCACCCCCATGTGCACTCAGGGTTGTTGACAGTGTAGTGGCTGGCTGCTTTATGTCCCAGGGCTCCCTCATGTCTGTGTTACCTTCTGGCTCTCCCCTTTTAGTTATTCTGTCATATTTAGTCTTGCTGGAGTCCCTGCTTGCACTCAGTGCAAAATATATACTGTTCTTACTCATTAGATGACATTAGGTATACCTAAAAACCTGTGGTGTGTCCCCCCCCCCCGTATGTCTCTCTCTGCTGAGTTACATGTCGATCCTGAGACACCAGTGATGCCAACCTCTTCTGCTCCTTGGCCTGATCCATCCTGATGCCCTACGTCTGACTGGAGTCTCATCACATTGCTCTTGTGGAGGACGGCCTCATATGGACAGTCAAAAGTCACACTTGGAAAACGCTCTGGACACTAACAGTTTTGCTATGATGGCTGAGGACTACAATTGACTTGCTAACTTTCGGACTGCAGTTGTCATGAACAGTTTTGCGCTCAAGTCTCCATCAATGAACAGTTGATAACTTCAACAAAGCAGACTTCATGCTAAAGCTATAAAGAATTTCCAGGTTTCAGAGTTGTACTTTGTGACTGTATAGGACACAGTTATAGAAGCAAGTTATTTATAATGACGCTGTCTGTTATCACCCAAATGAGGATGGGTTCCCTTTTGAGTCTGGATCCTCTCGAAGTTTCTTCCTCATGCCGTCTGAGGGAGATTTTCCTTGCCACCGTTATCACAGACTTGCTCAATGGGATAAATTGGGTATAAAATTAGCTGATGTTTAAAGTCTTTAATTTTCTGTAAAGTTGCTTTGTGACAATGTCTGTTGTTAAAAGTGCTATACAAATAAACCTGACTTGACTTGACTAGCTGATTAGTTTGTAAATTTATCCTAAGTATATGTTATTAATATCTGTACTAGATATTCATATCTTTTTTTTTTTTTTACTCGACCCCAGTGGAGGTCCTATAGTTGCCTCCTGCCTCTTCTGAGCAACTATTAGCCAGGCTGTGCATCAGCTCTTTGTGAATAACAGTGTGTGTGCTGAACATCACACTTAAAGTGAGTAAAAATTCCACTCTGATACAATTTATCAGAAAGAGGAGACGGTGGTGTTATTAGATATTAGTGAGGGGGATTTTAAGTCAACACTAAAGCAGGTGCCGTGCACATTTACAGCAGAGCTTACACCTTCACTGCTTGGTGTTCATGGGTAATAAAAGCTTAAACCTCCAAATACCCTTCAGTTTTTGTCCTGCCATTGCTTCATCACTGCTGGGCAGAGTTCAGGTCTACAAAGTGTGTGTGTGTGTGTGTGTGTGTGTGTGTGTGTGTGTGTGTGTGTGTGTGTGTGTGTGTGTGTGTGTGAGAGAGAGAGAGATCTTGTGGACAAAAGAGATCTTTTTTTTAATCACAAAATGGCCATTAGATGTTATTTTGTGGTGTGTGGCATTATGCTAAATGTTGCACCACCATATTAGCAAAAGTAAAGTTGATATATTTATGTATTTACATATGAACATCTGGCTAAAATGAACAAAGTAGAACAAATGCATACCTTATTGCCCTATTGTACATGTAGTTTTGCACAATTATGTCAATGCTTACATTCGTCCCAAAATCTGGAGTAGTGTTTCAGAGGATGGTGGGAATGCACTATTGCTCAAACAGTGCATTTAAATCCAGATTAAAACATTATTGTTTAATTGGCCTAGTTCTTGTGTTTTTGTGACAGAATACTTTTTAGGAATCAGTTCATTAGTGATTAGTAGATTGAGTTTATTCACGTCTTTTCATGAACACTCTGTTTTAACCATGAAGTTGTTCTAAATTAAAGCACTTTGAGACTACGATCTCAAATAAAAATTGTTATTCACACTGGAAGTTTATCCTGATTAATTTTTGAGGAGAACAATCTACCTACATGCTGCACCCATCAAATATTTTGATCAGATACTTAACATTTTTAAATAGACACTGTGCTATACATTATAAATGGGATTAAATGTTGCAGAATGTATGTCTAAATTTACATATAAAGTTACAAATGCTTAGGAATTAACCATTTAACATAGAAAATCACAAAAGACAGTATATGTTTAAACCTTTTAAACATCCATATGTGTACAATAGTATACATTTACTATCAAATATTTGGAAACACTTAGAATTCTTTAATAAATTAGCATTTTTCTTTGTCAATTTGCATTAGCTTTATATCCATTTACATTTACTTATTACAAGTAATAATTTTTAAATAAATTTTGATTAGAACTATCACATGTAAACCTTTCTGACAATCCTTTAAAAACTAAGCTGAACACCTGTGATCTCTGATCCTTCAGACGGCACTGCATCAAGAACCGATATTCATCTATTGCTGATATAACCACATGGGCTCAGGATTATTTTGGCAAACCTTTGCGAAGCATGACAATACAGAGTTATATCCACAAATGGCAGTTAAAACTTTACTGTGCAAAAAGGATGCCTTGTGTTAACTGTGTCCAGAAGCGCCATCAACTTCTCTGGGCTCAGATGGATCTGGGATGGCCCATCACACAGTGGAAATGTATATTGTGGTCAGATGAATCAGTATTACAGGTCTTTTTTTGGAAGAAATGGATGCCATGTGCTCTGGACCAAAGACAAAACGGACCATCCAGACTGTTAGTAATAAAAAGTGTAAAAGTCAGGGTCTGTCATGGTATGGGGTTGTGTCAGTGCCCTTGGAAAAGTTAACTTACACTTCTGTGATGGCAGCATTGATGCAGAAAAATACACTGAGAGCAATGTATAATAAATTTTGAAACAATATATGCTGTCTTCAAGATTACATCTTTTCCAGGAATACTTCAACAAGACCATTACAAAGTGGTAAATGCTTTACATTCCCAACTTTTTTTGAAATGTGATGCAAAAATGTGTTTATTAAAAAAAAATACAATTCATGAGGGGGCGGCACGGTGGTGTAGTGGTTAGCGCTGTCACCTCACAGCAAGAAGGTCCGGGTTCGAGCCCCGTGGCCGGCGAGGGCCTTTCTGTGCGGAGTTTGCATGTTCTCCCCGTGTCCGCGTGGGTTTCCTCTGGGTGCTCCGGTTTCCCCCACAGTCCAAAGACATGCAGGTTAGGTTAACTGGTGACTCTAAATTGACCATAGGTGTGAGTGTGAATGTTTGTCTGGGTCTAAGTGTCAGCCCTGTGATGACCTGGCGACTTGTCCAGGGTGTACCCCGCCTTTCGCCCGTAGTCAGCTGGGATAGGCTCCAGCTTGCCTGCGACCCTGTAGAACAGGATAAAGCGGCTAGAGATAATGAGATGATGAGATGACAATTCATGAGATAAAACATCAAATAATGTGCTGTTGTATGGTTTTGAGTGCAACAGGTCAAAGATTATTTCCAAATCATTGTTTTCAGATTTAGTTTCAATTTCTACATACCTTCCAAAGTGTTTTCTGATTTGGGGTTGTACATTCTTCGAAACATTCTTCTATAAAATATCTCTCAGCAGCTATAACTGCTGCACATACTTTCTTCATCTGAAGAGTCTGTTTTATCCAGGCATTCACAAGACGCTGTAGGTTTGTAGAGCTGGTTAGGTAACCTTTTGACCTGACTCCTCCCAGAGCAGTCCAAACAGGTTATAGATGGGTGACTGGGTAGGCATTTGCCTTACAAACAGCATTAGATCCTTCCTCTACAAAAATCTCTCACAATATTGATGTGCATTTGAAGTTGCTGAAAATCAAATATTACTTGAAAAAAAAACAAGGTCCCAAAACTGTATTGCCTAATTATTTCAATAACATATGCATGTAAAAGAAAGAGTATTTATAAATGTATAGTTATGCAAAGCAGTCTTTTCTTTCTTATGCATAAAGCATTAACATTTTAGGGCTATGATCCAGGTTTTTGAAAAGCCATGCTAATTTAAGTAGCTGTAATGGCCATAATGCAGCCTATTGATGAAACAGCAGTAAAGAACTCTCACTGTCAGATTTAATGAACACTGCATGCACAGCAATAATTACATGGCCTGACCTTTGCACTTCAGCCTGTAAGGAAGCTTCGCCACCCGCCACCTTCGAATAAGGTACCAATCAGCAGTTCTCTGATTGGCTTCGTCCTGCTGTCCCTCTCAAAGATGGAGTGGCAGCTCTCAGCCCTATGCTTTTGTCAGATAAGACTGATTGGCCCTCCTGGCCATCTACCTTTAGCACCAGTTTCATAAAGCAGGCCAGTTAAAGGTTCTCATTTCGAAATCAACGTCCTTGAAAAACTTGGGAACACCTGCTTTTTTTAAATGACGCTTGTCTCCAGGTCTGAAGCACTTTATTGGGTGGTATTTGAAGCTGGGGTTCAGTCAGGGTGCCGGGGAGCATTTTCAGAAGGAGGGGCAGAGTAGGGAAGTTTGAAGAGGACGCTTTGGCACTCAGCCATTGTTGGAACAAAAAGGCGACTCTCTTTACATGCATAGCCAGACAGAGAGGACTGTTCTGGCTTCCAGTAAATCCAAACAGGAAAAACACACACACACGAGGAATGAGCTAGAGAAAAACAAACCATCTTTGAATCTCCTCAATCTCCTGACTGCAACATTTCAGTGTTTTTCTTCTCTTCTGTTAGTAAGCAATATTTATCTAAATGCCTGAAATCAAAGAGCCACCAACTGCTTGGGTTTGGTGCTGTTTGCATTCAATATTGTGCGTGAGTTGGTGGGTAAAGGGATGCTATCCCTCAGCAAACATTAGAGTGAATAAATAAGTGAGAGTTTGGCCACAGGTGCAGAGAGAGAGATAGAGAGAGAGAGAGAGAGAGAGAGAGAGAGAGAGAGAGAGAGAGTTAGTTCATTTAAAGTAGGCCCCCCAGGTGAAGTGGCTTTACTCCAGGTTGGGCTTGCCTGCTCTCTGATGAATGGCAACACCTTTTGTGGGATACAATTATAAAGGTTTTCAGAAGACTGAGCCTACATTTTATTGGTCTTTTATTATCCTGCCTTCATACAAGGGCAGTTAGAGAAACAAGCAACACCAAAAAAAAATCTCCAAAATGCATTTTATATTTATTTATTATTTATTAAATGGGGTGGCACGGTGGTGTAGTGGTTAGCGCTGTCGCCTCACAGCAAGAAGGTCCTGGGTTAGAGCCCTGGGGCCGGCGAGGGCCTTTCTGTGTGGAGTTTGCATGTTCTCCCCGTGTCCGCGTGAGTTTCCTCCGGGTGCTCCGGTTTCCCCCACAGTCCAAAGACATGCAGGTTAGGTTAACTGGTGACTCTAAATTGACTGTAGGTGTGATTGTGAGTGTGAATGGTTGTCTGTGTCTATGTGTCAGCCCTGTGATGACCTGGCGACTTGTCCAGGGTGTACCCCGCCTTTCACCCGTAGTCAGCTGGGATAGGCTCCAGCTTGCCTGCGACCCTGTAGAACAGGATAAAGCGGCTACAGATAATGAGATGAGATGAGATTTATTAAATGTGACTTAGAGTTCAACTGGCCAGTTGAAGGTTAAAGGTCTTGCTGAAGAACCCAACAGTGTCTTTTTCACAGTCCTGGGATTTAAACTCAGATCCTTCTTTTCAGTAGCTCTGAACCTTCTCCTTCTTCTTCTTTCAGCTGTTCCCATTAGGGGTTGCCACAGCAGATAATGTCCCTCCATCTCCTTCTGTCCTCCATATCTGTCACACCAACCATCCTCATGTCCTCCTTCACCACATCTATAAATCTCATCTTTGGTCTTCCTCTTTTCCTCCTACCTGGCAACTCCATCTCCATCATTCTTTTCCCAATATACCCCGGATCTCTCCTCTATATGTGTCCAAACCATCTCAAGCTTGCCTCTCTCACTTTATCAACAAGCCATCCTACATATGCTGTCCCTCTAATATTCTCATTTCTAATCCTGTCCAACTTGTCACTCCCAATGAAAATCTCAGCATCTTCAACTCCGTTATCTCCAGTTCAGCCTCCTGTCTTTTTGTCAATAAGCTCTTAACGTAACCACTATACAAACATTAGGACTTTGTTCACTCTACTACTACTTAACATTGTTGTGTGAATCTTTCACTCCTCTCGAAACAATATTAGTTAGGCTGCAGTAAGGACAACTCTCAAAAGAAATGTTTTTGTAAAGCATGAATGCATGCATGTGAACAAAATGACTTTCAAGCATGGGACCTTTAAAGTGCCTTCAAGTTGTTGTTGAAGACATGTGAAGGATCCAAAATAATTGTGGTGTCTCCTTCATGAAGACAAAAAGCAGTTTCTATGAGAATATTAAATTATTCAGTGAGAACATGTGACTCACACCAGTCCAATGTGGCTCCATCAAAAAAAGGTACTTGAAAAATTTCAAGCTTTTTAGCTTTATCAGAAAATTCTCAATCTTAATGGCATGATATAAAAATGGTTAGCTTCCTGATCCTTCTTTATTTCTTTGTAGGTACATGTGCAAGGCGCTAGTATGGTATGTAACACAAAAGAAAATTATATTAATAATCAAAGAATATATTGTTTAATCAGCTTGTCTCACTAAATTTTGAATGCAAACCCATTCCAATATTAACCTTTGAACCTTTTCATACAACTTACAGTATATCAAACTAATGAAGTTTGAGACTATAATCAATGTGGAAATAAGTACATATTCTCCTAAAAGCTTGAGGCCATTTCATCTCGCTATAAAACACTTCCAGACTCCTAGACTTACGTCTAGTAAATGCCACTCTGACTCTCTTTCAGTCTTCCTGTCCTTCCTTTCACTCTTGTTCTCCCTGTGATAAGTATTGTGTGGTTCTCTGGGCAGTTTGTCACTCAGCATCATTAAACACAGGCTTCAGCCTTTGGCCAGATCAGGATAATTAACTGGAGAGGTCACACACTAATGAATTGAAAAGATTCCCAAAATGGTGCTCGCTAATCCGTCCTGTAGCAGGGCTTTATTGGGGGGGTGGCAGAAAAGATCAGCGGCTGAATAATCAATAACTAAGAATGATGGGGGAAATAAGCCACACACATTCCTTTTATGTGTAAGCCTTTAATATATTTGGGTACATGCATTTCATCTTATTTCATCTGTTTAACATTACTGTAAGGTTAGTAATGTGTAAAGTGGAATTATAGTGACATAAAATTGAAATGGTTGCCATAGAGATGTGGTGTAAAACGCAGGTGTAGATTATACTAATTATACTAATTTAGCAATGGTGTTGCAAATTGTACAAAATGCCACAGGAAGTTGGCATGTTTGATATCCATCCATTATCTGTAGCCGCTTATCCTGTTCTACAGGGTCGCAGGCAAGCTGGAGTCTATCTCAGCTGACTATGGGTGAGAGGCGGGGTACACCCTGGACAAGTCACCAGGTCATCGCAGGGCTGACACAGAGACAAGCAACCATTCACCCTCACATTCACACCTACGGTCAATTTAGAGCCACCAATTAACCTAACCTGCATGTCTTTGGACTGTGGGGGAAACCGGAGCACCCGGAGGAAACCCACGCAGACACAGGGAGAACATGCAAACTCCATACAGAAAGACCCTCACTGGCCACTGGGCTCGAACCCAGGACCTTCTTGCTGTGAGGCTACAGTGCTAACCACTACACCACCGTGCTGCCCCATGTTTGACATATTTAAATGAAAAAAAAACATTAATGAGGATCTCAATATAATACAAATACTATAGATTTGTACCCTCTAAGAACTGCTTGTGGCAGCAGTGTCATGGCCAAGCAGCAGTTTGTGAATGGAGGGTGGGGTCAGGGAAGGTAAGTGGCTAAGTCATTCCACCTGCTGTCAATTAATGTGTCTGTGTGTGTGTTTGTTATAGGGACGGCGCATAAAAGGAGGGGGCGAGCAGAGAAAAGGGATGCTCCCAACCAGAATGCATGTGTGTGTGGGAGTGAGTCAGCTGAAAAACTCGACATATACACTAATAAAAATAAAAGTTTGTAAGAACTTCAGTTCCCGCCTGCCATGCTTCTGTACTCCACCCACATCAGGGATTTGCTACAGTGGTGCTGAAACCCGGGAGCGAGTACGGAAGGGAACCACCCCATGGAGTCCTCGCCAATTATGGAGCTCGTCCATGCCCTCCCTCCTGCCCATCAGAACCAGCATCAAGTGCTGACCGCTGAACACAAGAAAAAGGTGGTTCGGGATGAACTCAAGGCCATGCTCGAAATGGGCATAATCGAGGAGTCCCACAGTGACTGGAGCAGCCCAGTGGTCCTGGTTCCCAAGACTGACGGGTCGGTCCAGTTCTGTGTGGACTATAGAAAGGTCAACGCAGTGTCTAAATATGACGCATACCCAATGCCTCGCATTGATGAGTTGCTTGATAGGTTAGGCGCTGCTCACTTTTATTCGACACTGGATCTAACAAAGGGATATTGGCAGATCCCCTTGACTCTTCTATCCCAAGAGAAAACGGCCTTTTCCACACCGTTTGGGTTACACCTATTTGTCATGCTCCCTTTTGGGTTATTTGGGGCACCCGCTACGTTCCAGTGGCTTATGGACAGGGTCCTCCGCCCTCACACTGCCTATGCAGCCGCATATCTGGATGATATAATAATCTACAGCCATGATTGGCTGCGGCACTTGGAACACCTGAGGGCCGTTCTAAAGTCGCTGAGGAGAGCGGGCCTCACAGCTAACCCGAAAAAGTGGGCAATTGGACGGGTGGAAGTATGGTATCTGGGGTTCCACTTGGGTCATGGGCAGGTGCATCCCCAAATTAATAAGACTGCAGCGATTGCGGCCTGCCTGAGGCCCAAGACCAAAAAGGAGGTGAGACGGTTCCTGGGGCTGGCTGGCTATTATCGCAGGTTTATAGCGGAGCTCCCAGCGGAGCACCATACCTAAGAAAAAATGGTAAACCCATTGAGTCGATTTTTTGTGGTTTGTCCGTGTACGTGTACCACCACTCATACACACCGCCTAGTGGTCAGTGTTAGTAATTACCAGTCATACACACCGCCTAGTGGTCAGTGTTAGTAATTACCTTTCATACACACCGCCTAGTGGCCAGTGTTAGTAATTACCAGTCATACACACCACCTAGTGGCCAGTGTTAGTAATTACCAGTCATACATACAGCCTAGTGGCCAGTGCTAGCCAATAAAGAAATAAAACAAAAGAGACTGGCTATGATATAAGAAAATTCTACAACCCAGAAACAGATGGGAGCTCCGCTTTTAGGCAGTGCCTAAATCTATATATTACCTAATTATTCGGATGTCACCAGCGTGCTAACCAATCTCACTAAAAAGGGGGCTCCAGATCTGGTTCAGTAGACGGAACAGTGCCAACAGGCCTTCTCTGAGGTAAAAGCTGCACTGTGTGTGGGGGCCACTTTTGCACTCCCCTGACTTCTC
Source organism: Neoarius graeffei (assembly GCF_027579695.1). NCBI lineage: Eukaryota > Metazoa > Chordata > Actinopteri > Siluriformes > Ariidae > Neoarius > Neoarius graeffei. The sequence goes on along the minus strand of NC_083570.1, from coordinate 85,042,724 downwards.
TCTCCCCTTTATTTTACAGACTGACACATCGTACAGAGGGCCGGGGGTCATTTTGTCCCAGAAGGTGGAGGGTGAGGAGCGCCGTGTTCTGTACATCAGCTGGAAACTCTCAATACGTGAAAGCAAGTACAGCACAATCGAAAAAGAGTGTCTTGCCATCAAGTGTGTGGTCCTCACCCTCCGATACTACCTGTGGGGTGCCCTTTCACTCTCTGTTCAGACCACGCACCCCTCCAGTGGCTCCACTGCATGAAACATGCCAATGTGCGGCTCACCCGTTGGTATCTCGCCCTCCAGCCATTTAAGTTCGAGGTGATCCACAGGCCAGGTGCACAGATAGTGGTGGTGGACTTGCTGTCCTGTCGGGGGGAGGAGTCAGCTTCAGGCCGGACGGCTCCTCGGCCTGAGTTGGGCGGTGGGGGTATGTGGCAGTAGGGGCATGGCCAAGCAGCAGTTTGTGAATGGAGGGCGGGGTTGGGGAAGGTAAGTGGCTAAGTCATTCCTACCTGCTGTCAATTAATGTGTGTGTGTGTGTGTATGTGTGTGTGTGTGTGTGTGTGTGTGTGTGTGTGTGTGTGTGTTACAGGGACGGAGCATAAAAGGAGGGGGAGAGCAGAGAAAAGGGACGCTCCCGACCAGAATGCGTGTGTGTGTGGGAGTGAGTCAGCTGAAAAGCTCAACATATACGCTAAAAATAAAAGTTTGTAAGAACTTCACTTCTTGCCTGCCATGCTTCTGTACTCCACCCACATCAGGGATTTGCTACACTGCTGCTGTAATCATAAATAAACTCTATTCTGCACTCATCCCAGGACTCTTATTCACAATATTCATACTGAAGATCTGTTCAACACACTACGTAATGTTTGTCTTTACTCTTCCATAACTATTTAATGTAATGATTTATAATTGAATTATACTGTCTGTCCCAGAAAATGATGGGTTCCCTTTTTGGTTGGGTTCCTCTCAAGGTTTCTCCCTTACATTGATTTTCCTTGCCACTGTTTCTTCTGGCTTGTTCATTAGAAATCTAAATCTCCATCTGGATTTCTGTACACCTGCTTCTTGACAATTTCTATTGTTAAAAGTGCTTTAGAAATGAAAGTGAATAGAGTCTGTCCTTTTGTGAGGTGAATGTGAAACAAATTTGATTGGTGAAGTGGTCGGAAATGTTCCAACGACTAAACCTTTTTTTATAACAAATATTCATTCAGCTTCAGTAGACTTTGTCTTCGTCAGGTGATGGTGAGTCCGCCCAGCTGCCATTTTTGCGACCATATTGCAGATTTATACTAAAACAGGCAGGTCAATAAGCAGTAGCACTTTGCATAGACTTCTAAGGTTCTTAAAATGTAGGTAGGTGGCAGGATGCACTGACATGGTGTTGATCATCATTACAAATTAAGGAAAATATTGAATTTTCATGGATATGCTACAATTAACATCTGAGTTTCTGAGTGGTTGGTATGCTAGTAATCATCTTTGTAATGTACATATATGTTATAGAGTACATATACTGTAAATCTAATTCATACAATATGATTTTGTAGGAAAGGTTATATGCAACCTTAACCATACAAACTGGTTCATGCTCCTTTGTTTTGGTTGTTATGAGCCCCAATTTCTACTGACCTTATAGATAATTTTAACTACTGCAAAAAGCTATACCAACATCAAACAGAATACTTTTTTTAAATGTTCAGATATGCATGATTGAAAATATGCCAGTCTTGTATTTTCCATCCATCTAATGATGATGTTATTCGTCCTTCGGGGTCGGAGATGACTATGACTTCACTTTGATGGGTGGCGGTTGTGGGTCCAGAGGTGACTGATGAGGCCAATCCAGGCTTTGAAGGTACGCCCACATGTCGGGCACACGTGAGTAGGTGCTGAAGTGGGGGTGGTGATAGTTCGAGCCTTTCACGCAGCTCATTTCTTCTGGACCTCGGAGATGCATTTCATCTCTGCTGCACATGCACTGGTGAGCTTTGCTTGCCATGCTGGACGATCCTGAGCAAGCGACTCCCAGGAGTTGAGATCGATTTCTAGGGTTTTGAGGGACACTTTGAGATTGTCCTTGAAGCGTTTCTTCTGCACTCCAGATGAGCGCTTGCCTTGGCACAGCTCTCCATGCAACAACTGTTTGGGCAGTCAACTGTCTGGCATCCTGATGACATGGCTGGTCCATCTGGCTTTGGCTTTTTGCAAAAGAGTGTTAACACTGGGAAATCTAGCCCATTTTAGGATCTCCATGTCCAGGATTTTGTCCTGCCACTTGATATGAAAGAGTTTGTGGAGGCAGGTCAAATGGAAGTGATTGAACTACTTAGTGTGTCTGCTGTAGACAGTCCAGGTCTCACAGGCATAAAGTAGGGTGGTAAGTATCACAGCATGGTAGACCTTCAACTTAGTGGTATGGCTGAGCCCTCTCCATTCCCGGACAGTCTCACGAAGTCTCCCAAAAGTGGCCATCTATTACCTATATCACTTGTCCACCACGGTTGTGGGGGAAGCTAGAGCTAATCCCAGCAGACTTCAGGCAAGAGGCAGGGTACGCACTGGGCAGGTCAGCAATCTACCGGAGGGCTAACATAGAGATGAACAACTATTCACACGTATGGGCAGATTAGAATAGCCAGTTGACCTAATCCACATGTCTTTGGACTGTGGGAGGAACCTGGAGCACCAGGAAGAAACCCACACAGGTATGAGGAGACCATGCAAAGTCCACACAGAAAGGCCCCAATCGACTGTTAAGCTCGAACCCAGAACCGTCTTTCTGTGAGGAGACATTGCTAACCACTCCACCAACGTGCCACCCATCTTGTATTTGATGGATTAAAAATAAAAATGTATACCAGCCAAACATTAACACATTAGGTTTCTTTATGATGACTAGCAAATGATCAAATAGTGAAAGCAAAGTGAGAAGATCAAAATATCAGTTCAGAAGTTTGCATTTCCCTTTTCGAATGTGACATAACCTTCAGAACTGCCCCCAACCTCTTTCATATCCTCAAAACAGCTTTTAGTTCTGTTGTGATATTTTTCTTCACATTTCTGTAAACCTGTCACATGCTTAGGATAATGGATTTTTATTCTTATGTTGTTTCTTTTTCTTTTTCATATATTGTTGTGCTCAGTTGCTGTCTAAAGTTAATTCTAGAATTTTAAAATACAGCTCCCAGAAACCATGCGGATGCAATCTTTTGCACACAAGTACAGATAGGGCAGCATTAAAATGTGAATTTTCTGCCAGTTCTGCTTCTAATTAAATCCTGAATTATTTTTATATGTAATACTGAGACATTTTATACTTAACTGTACACAAGATCTTAGTTTCAGTATATGGTTTGTGGTCACAGGCATTGTGTAATTAAACAACAACAAAAACAGCTCCTAAAATTCCTATTCTCATCATTCAAAGATCAATATAAACCCTGCCAAAGTTTCAACACTGTGAGCTGTCATTAGACTGATAAGCTCACTGTCAGAAAAGCCTAGTAGCATCCAAATTAATGAAGCTCAATTAGCAGTTGTGTTAGGCAGAATTACCCTAAAAATGCCTCTGACAAAAGGAACTGAAGATAGAACAGGGCAAAAAAAAAAAGTGGGAGAAGGAGAGTGCGAGGGGGAAGAGAAGGGGAGGGGACATGGAGAGATTAAAATTGTTTGAATTGAGTGCACGCTTGGCCTATTCATTTGGTATTCTGCTCAAATCAAGGCTTTTATTCGGACCGAAGTAAAGTGGCGTCAATCATCTCGACCTGGTTTTTCAGTGGCTGAAGTATTTATTATGAATTTTGCAACCACAATGAGAACCCCAACCCTTCTGAATTTACAATCTGCCTACCATATTAACCAAGCCGGAAAGGAGGAGAGAGATGGGGGTAGATAGACAGACAAATTGATGGAGAGAAAGAGAATTATAGGCCTAGTAAGGCAAGGGGGGGAATCATGGAGACGGACAGAGATAAAAATAGAGAGAGAAACAGAAAAGAGATAAGTTTGCTACTACCAAGCCACTCGCTCTCTGGAAGCACATCAAAGTGACAGAAATGTCCAATCAGATTTGTCTTACAGGCATTACATGATGAATATGGTGCAGCCATGGCACAAAGGGCTTTTGTGGGGGCCTGGAGCAGAGGCCATTCACGGCCCCAAACAGACAGCCAGAGTGGAAGTAAATGGCCAAAAGGCCCTCACCAAAAAAAAAAGCAGCCAAACTTGTGCAGCACAATGGCCCATGCAAATGACAGCAGCAGACCCTCCCACCCACCCCTCATGGTTCAGAGAGTTGGACAGATAGATAGAGAGAGAAGAGAGAGAGAGAGTTAGGTCGTCTGAAGTTTAGAGCTCCTTTTATTTCTGCTAAGAGGTGTCAGTTGAAAGTATTAGACTGAGCACATTCAAACCCTTTTCTTATTTTATATAAAAAAATCTTCTTTAGAGATAGAAGTCCACTGACTTTTTTTTTTTTTTGTCAGCGTCTGCAGCCAACCCACAGTGCTGCAGAATGGAACACTGAAATCGAGCGTTAGGACACTAGTGAGGCCTGCTGACACTAGCCTGCATTAGAAGAAGGTATAATAAAAACCTGGCACAGGAAAGCAAGTCACTGTGCACCTATTTCTCCTGCAGGAGCAGGTGTAGAAGGGCCTTTTGAAAACCATCAGCAAGTCTGTGTATGTAGCAGCAGGTTTCAGCAAGGGTAGGAAGCGTGTATTAGAAGGCATCATCAAGACTAACCTGGGATGACAATTAGCTATAATGAGTAGATTCAATTTAGCATGTGATAAAGCAGTGTTTCATGGTTCAAACATGTATGCACACATTTGACAAAGTGGTAGAGGAGCTTCTTCATCTGCAATAAACCTTGCATCACTGATTGTGTGTGTTTGCACAGACAGAGATATGTACTAAGATGGGTTACAAAGTGTCTCATTGGGGGGAAACAGACCTTTTTGGACCCTTTCTTGGTGTATGTTTTGGCTAAAAATTAACATCTGTTGAAAGCAACACACACTCACACGCACACACATTACAAAGGAGCAAGCTTTCTATTATCGTTATTTACCTTTTCCCAAATCAACGTGGTGCCTTTTCTGTGTAGAGGTGATTCATTATTGTAATTCGTATTAAACTCTGAAAACAACATTTCATTCTTATCTGCAGGCAAAGTTCCCTGAAACAATATCTCATCTCATCTCATTATCTCTAGCCGCTTTATCCTGTTCTACAGGGTCGCAGGCAAGCTGGAGCCTATCCCAGCTGACTACGGGCGAAAGGCGGGGTACACCCTGGACAAGTCGCCAGGTCATCACAGGGCTGACACATAGACACAGACAACCATTCACACTCACATTCACACCTACGGTCAATTTAGAGTCACCAGTTAACCTAACCTGCATGTCTTTGGACTGTGGGGGAAACCGGAGCACCCGGAGGAAACCCACGCGGACACGGGGAGAACATGCACACTCCACACAGAAAGGCCCTCGCCGGCCACGGGGCTCGAACCGGACCTTCTTGCTGTGAGGCGACAGCGCTAACCACTACACCACCGTGCCGCCTATTTAAGAGTTATACCACAAAATTGAGTTGTACATGAACTGATAGCTGATGAGGCGCGTAGCACCAAGTCGGCTATAAGCCATGGACAATGAGATTGAGTGGATTAACTGTTTTATTCTATCCACATTCACTGGATTTTGAGAAACAGATCATTTTTACTTTTATTTTTTGCAAATTCGATAAATAACAACTTTATACAAAACATCCGACAAAATTATTTCCGCTTAGAATGTAAACAAACCAGCAAAATGACAGTAGCAATTTGTGAAAAATGCTATATATGTACGATATATATTCTTACCATCCAATACTTTCATTCCATATTTTGTTGCTTTTTTGTATTTTTGGGGTTTTGTTTTCGAGTAGAGTTTTTGTTTTGTCCTCAGTTGATTCAGCAACACACGCCACCATTTTGTTTGTCTCTACTCACGGTATATGAGTTGATAGCCTAGTAGTAGAGTAGCCAAAGTAAAGTGTGGGATTGCTCATGTCCAGTGAATGTGGATAGAATAAATATATTTTTAAATTTCATATATATATATATATATATATATATATATATATATATATATATATATATATATATTAGTGCTGTCAAGCGATTAAAATATTTAATCGCGATTAATGTCGCGACTGTCATAGTTAACTCGCGATTAATCGCAATTTAATCGCACATTTTTGTCACATGAAAAACCATTGTAATTCTCTTATCAGCATAAAAAAGTGAATGGGCTTGCTCACCGTTCAAACTATGGGGGTACTCGGAGGATCTGAGATCCCCTGAAACAGACATGAGATCCCTTGAAAACATGATTTGGGAAATGTTGGGGGGTCTCTAAAATATTGGCAAAATGATGTTTATTGACATAGCAATCGTGTGTAATGGGAAGCATTTGCATATCCGAAGTGAGCACGCGATGGAGAGCCGCGCTCTGAGACAAGCGCAAGCACCCCCCCCAAGGGAAAAAAAGGGACCCCCCAAAAATATCAGCATAGTTCGAACACTGGTTGTACCAATGTTTTTTTTTTTTTTATTGCAGAGCATAACACGTCTTGTCACAGCCACTGCAAAGTCGGGCTGGAGCCGCCGATGGGAAAACGAAACCTAAGCCGAGCACCATGGCTCTTCGTCCCGAGGCGCGGGGCTAGCGCGCCCTGCCCGCGCTGGTTCTTTGGGGGGAGGGCAGAGGACTCTGGCTGTGCGGGGCGTGGCATTACAGTCTAGCTGCTATCGTTTTTCTAAGCAAAATCTCTGTTCCAAGTTCCTGGCAGTTTCAAAAGCTTATGAAAAACCTGCATCATGTCACAGAGTGTTAATCTCGCGATAAAAAAATTATCGCCGTTAAAATTGAGTCAAGTTAACGCGTTAATAACACAACATTTTTGACAGCACTAATATATATATATATATATATATATATATATATATATATATATATATATATATAAAATTTCAGGATTTTTTTATATTCCTATAATTGTCATCATGGGGCATTTGGTCCTCTTGATCAGACACTAGGCAATAGGTAGGGATACACCCTGGATGGGATGCCAATTCACTGCACACATACAGTTACACATCCATTCACACCTAGGAGAAATTTAATGTAACCAGATGGCCTACCAGTATTTTTGGAGAGGTGGGAATCCAGAGAACCCTAAAGAATCCCAGGAGAACACTGGGAGTACATATGAAACTCCACACAGACAGCAACCCGAGCTCAGGATAGAACCGGTGATCCTGGAGATGTGAGGTGACAATGCTACCTACACATTGTATACTTAAAATTCATTTTATCATTTAAGTGTGCTATGATGCAGGCTAGAGCTGTCTGCATTTTATTATAAACCACTGGTATTTGTCTTACTCATGGCCCAGAAAATACCAAATACCAAATCTGACTCCGGACCCACTGAGATCACAAAAAGATCAAACATTTTAACTCAGCTATGATGTGGGGCTATAAAAATTACCCTGCATAGATGATTTTAAAAAAGTTTATTACTGAACTATGCAGGATTTCCAAATGGCTACAACTTGTCTGTAGTAAGAGCAAGTGCCCATTTAAATTTGTCTGTAGGGCAGACTGAATTTATTTGGAAAAATAAGAGCAGATCAGGGGTGGCATAGTGGTGTAGCGGTTAACGCTGTCGCCTCACAGCAAGAAGGTCCGGGTTTGAGCACTGTGGCCGGCGAGGGCCTTTCTGTGCGGAGTTTGCATGTTGTCCGTGTGGGTTTCCTCCAGGTGTTATGGTTTCCCCCACAGTCCAAAGACATGCAGGTTAGGTTAACTGGTGACTCTAAATTGACCGTAGGTGTGAATGTGAGTGTGAATGGTTGTCTGTGTCTATGTGTCAGCCCTGTGATGACCTGGCGACTTGTCCAGGGTGTACCCTGCCTTTTGCCCGGGATAGGCTCCAGCTTGCCTGCAACCCTGTAGAACAGGATAAAGTGGCTAGAGATAATGAGAAGAGCAGATCACAATATGAGCCAAACAGAGCAGAACAACTGATTAAGGTTTTTTTTGCCTGGATGAAATACAGAAGATGATGTTTTGTCTTGGAGAGAAGATGATAATAAATAGGTAATAAATGACATCTCAGAGCCTATGTGAAAAACATGCTATGCAAGCATAGGATAGTATGACAATTGGCATACTGGCCAATCAAAATGTTTATAAAATACTTATACATTCACAAAATGAAATATAATGATGTTCTTAAAACAAACTATTGCATAAATAAAGTGTCTACTGTTTAGTCTGATTTAGTGTTGAATCAACTGACTATCAATGCGCTACCAGTTTACTGGGTATACCTGTCTTGTAGCTACAATTATTGGCCATTTGACCAGGTATATCCATCATATAGGTCACTTTGTAGGCATAGTTACTTACAGTAGACTTCTTGAGATGCACAATGTGTTAGTCCCCTCTACTCTGCGGAAAGAGACCACTACAATATAACCACTGACTAGATGTTATTTGGGTGATGGATCATTCCTAGTGTTGTTGTTGTTAGGGGTTTTATACATAGTTGGTATTTAGTTCTCTTGAAGATGTACTGTTATAGACTACTAGCTTTAGCCCTTTAATTTCTTGCAGGGATGTATTCTGTTGATGGAAAACTCAGGAATAGAATCACTGCAAAAATGACAGCAAGTTAAAAAAATTGTTTTTGAATCTAGGCAAATTCAAATGATTTTTCTTTATTAGATTTATTAGCTTTTGAAACAAATATAAGATCACTAAAACATGTTTTACTCACTTCAAGTTTGAAATTGCCTTGAATTCTGTTGGAAGTCAATTTTGCTTGTTTTAATTGTTTATTTCTAGAAAGAAGCAAAATAATTTCTTAATAGAAGATACATTTAAGCTCGAAATGAGTAAATATGTCTAGAAATTAGATTACCGTATTTTCTGGACTATAAGCCGCTACTTTTTTCCTAGGTTTTGAACCATGCGGCTTATACAAAGGTGCGGCTATTCTGTGGATTTTTCTTCCACCGCTAGGGGCGCTCTAACCGGAAGTAGAATCAAAAATAAGATAGACGAAAAATCAATGCAAAGAAGAATTAGCAGATCTTTAGCAGATAGAACACGCACGACAAATTACTAACTGGTAATTATTTTCAAATCCAGCGAAGATGATTAAAGTGACTTGTGGTTTCAAACACAGGAGAAATGAAGGTAAATAAATACCGGTTATTTTCTCTTGGTTCTTTTCCGTTTTAATCAGCAAAGTTGCTGCCGTGTTAAAAGGCACTGTTCGGAAAGAATCTGTTCAGGTACATACATGTACATTTACAGTACAAAATCGTTCTGTACATGCAGTAAATATCTAATTTTTCAACATAGATATCTGCGGCTTATAGCCCGGTGCGGCTTGTATATCTTTTTTTTAATTTTTTTTTAAAAATAGAGCGGATGTGGCTTATATACAGGTGCGCTCTATAGTCCAGAAAATACCGTAATAGCCTTATATTTCATATAATAATTTCATAATGAAAAAGATATCTGAAGAATGAGAATAATATTTACAGTGCTCAGTGTAAATGAGTCCACCCCCTTTGAAAAGTAACATTTTAAACAATATCTCAATGAACACAAACAATTTCCAAAATATTGACAAGACAAAGTTTAATATAACATCTGTTTAACTTATAACGTGAAAGTAAGGTTAATAATATAACTTAGATTACACATTTTTCAGTTTTACTCAAATTAGGGTGGTGCAAAAATGAGTACACCCCACAACAAAAACTACTACATCTAGTACTTTGTATGGCCTCCATGATTTTTAATGACAGCACCAAGTCTTCTAGGCATGGAATGAACAAGTTGGCGACATTTTGCAACATCAATCTTTTTCCATTCTTCAACAATGACCTCTTTTAGTGACTGGATGCTGGACGGAGAGTGATGCTCAACTTGTCTCTTCAGAATTCCCCATAGGTGTTCGATTGGGTTCAGATCAGGAGACATACTTGGCCACTGAATCACTTTCACCCTGTTCTTCTTCAGAAATCCAACAGTGGCCTTAGATGTGTGTTTAGTCATGTTGGAAAAGTGCACAACGACCAAGGGCACGGAGTGATGGTAGCATCTTCTCTTTCAGTATAGAGCAATACATCTGTGAATTCATGATGCCATCAATGAAATGCAGCTCCCCGACACCAGCAGCACTCATGCAGCCCCACATAAGGACACTGCCACCACCATGTTTCACTGTAGGCACCATGCATTTTCCTTTGTATTCCTCACCTTTGCGACGCCATACAGTTTTGAAGCCGTCAGTTCCAAAAACATTTATCTTAGTCTCATCACTCCAGAGTAGAGAGTCCCAGTAGTCTTCATCTTTGTCAGCATGGGCCCTGGCAAACTCTAGGTGGGCTTTTTTGTGCCTGGGCTTTAGGAGAGGCTTCTTTCGTGGACGGCATCCATGCATGCCATTCCTCTGCATATGCTGTATTGTGTCACGGGAAATAATCACCCCAGTTTGACTTTCTACTTCTTTAGATAACTGCAGTGAACTTGCATGCCGATTTTCTTCAACCCTTCTCATCAGAAGACGGTCCTGTCGAGGTGTTAACTTCCGTGGACGAGCTGGACGTCTCTGTGAGATGGTTGCAGTTCCATCTTTCTTAATTTTTTGTACCACTTTTGTTACAGTATTCTGACTGATAAGTAAAGCTTTGCTGATCTTCTTGTAGCCTTCACCTTTGTGGTGTAAAGAAATTATTTTCTTTGGGGAATTCTGAAGAGACAAGTTGAGCATCACTCTCCATCCAGCATCCAGTCACTAAAAGAGGTCATTGCTGAAGAATGGAAAAAGATTGATGTTGCAAAATGTCTCCAACTTGTTCATTCCATGCCTAGAAGACTTGGTGCTGTCATTAAAAATCATGGAGGCCATACAAAGTACTAGATGTAGTAGTTTTTGTTGTGGGGTGTACTCATTTTTACACCACCTTAATTTGAGTAAAACTGAAAAATGTGTAATCTAAGTTATATTATTAACTTTACTTTCACGTTATAAGTTAAACAGATGTTATATTAAACTTTGTCTTGTCAACATTTTGGAAATTGTTTGTGTTCATTGAGATATTGTTTAAAATGTTACTTTTCAAAGGGGGTGCACTCATTTACGCTGAGCACTGTATTTCCATAATTGGATGATGTTCAAATTATATTTGGAATTCTGTAGAACAACTTCTGAGGAATTAATTTTACAATTAAAGTCCTATACACAAGGAGCCTAATGAGTCTATTGATCATTTTGATTACTACACCACTGCTGAGTGATTCATGTTGAATATATCTTCCTAGTGATTGTTTCGTAAATATAAAGGTTATATAAACAGATGAATAATTGCTGCTATAAATCATTTGCTCTTTTTTTTACAGGTCCGGAGGTCATAGGAATGAGACTGGGGCACGATGGCCAATGGCAGTCATCAGTACATACGAGTCACTAAGTGCAGGCACGTGGCCTTGCACCTGCTCACAGAACCATGAGTGTGTGTGAAGGGGTAACAGGGGGTTAAAGGGGGTGCTGGGCTTTATGTGTGTGCTGAGTGAGACTTCCATGAAAAAAAAGGGTTGCCAAATTAGTTTGTTTGTTTGTTTGTTTGTTTGTTTGTTTGTTTGTTTGTTTTGTTACAAAAACATACTTTTTTAACCATACAGCAGGTTTTTGTGTACATAAATTATATACATAGCCTACATGATAAGTCATTGTTATAATCAGTGGACTACTTATTCATTAAAGTGCTGTGGGCCTGCATGTTTCGGTATTTATGGTAACATGCAGTTTTGATGCAGACCACTAATCCATAACCTAGAATCTTATGTCTGAGAGGTTGCAGGGCTGTTAATAGAACTAACCCTCTTCTAAAAGGTCATGATGTGAGGTCCCATCTCTTTTATCACTCTCATTTCACATGCAAACGCCTGCAGGTGAAATTCAAGCCATTATTTCATTTCATTGCCACCAGTGTTTGTTTACAATGGTTGAGTGCTCTAATATGGATAATGGCCTACAAAAGCGTGCACAATAGAGCGTTGTGCATTACACTCAGAGAGACAGTCTGATATAAATAAGGGTTTTGGCCCAGTGCCCCTCTCCATCCCAACCCCTCATTTTCACTGACGAGTCATTATTTCAAAGACCTCAACGTAAATTAATCCATCTCCATAGTGTCTATATCTGAGAAGAAAATTCACCATGGATCATTCCAGCATCTTTGTTCTCGAAATCCCTTGCCTGATATGTATAAATCCATGTTATGCTGAGATCAGACTGCATGAATTCAGGCAGATTTTGACAATTTTGACATGGCTGACAAATTTCCAGTGTCAGGCCTGGATATGAATGTTGGGAAAGATGAACTTGCCTCGTCGTGTGATATAATCGAAGAACAGTGCTGCCGTGCAAAGGCAAACTGCAGTATCTGCATATTGTGTCGGTGGCAAAAGACGGTCCAATAGCGAATAGGTGACATTATTGGACTGTCTTTTGCCACCGACAAAATATGCAGATACTGCAGTTCGCCTTTGCACAGCAGAGTGATCCGGCAACTTTTTTTGTATTTTATCGCCTAGTTTAACAACAATCCTACAACATAGTCCTTGATAGCCATGACAATTTCATGACCCTCCTTCCCAATGACACACAAGGGCATGAATGATGATTTGTTGGGGTCAAACTTGTAGTGTTGTCAGTCTCCTGGCCAAGACACGACAAGAATTTACGGCACTATGATTGCCTCATCTGACATCGTGATTAAAAGTGCATTATAAGGCCTATTTATGCATAAATAGGCCTTATAATGTCTCATCTCATCTCATTATCTCTAGCCGCTTTATCCTGTTCTACAGGGTCGCAGGAAAGCTGGAGCCTATCCCAGCTGACTACGGGCGAAAGGCGGGGTACACCCTGGACAAGTCGCCAGGTCATCACAGGGCTGACACATAGACACAGACAACCATTCACACTCACATTCACACCTACGCTCAATTTAGAGTCACCAGTTAACCTAACCTGCATGTCTTTGGGGGAAACCGGAGCACCCGGAGGAAACCCACGCGGACACGGGGAGAACATGCAAACTCCGCACAGAAAGGCCCTCGCCGGCCACGGGGCTCGAACCCGGACCTTCTTGCTGTGAGGCAACAGCACTAACCACTACACCACCATGCCGCCCACCTTATAGTGTATTGGTGTTAATTGTATTAATGCACATGAAAGTTAAGTGATGAACTGATGCGGCAGCTCAGACCTATAAAGTTCAGGATGTAAAAAGAGGCAGCTCTTATGTATAAATAGAGTGAATTTATTTATATATATATATAATATATAAAACATTTTACACAAAATACAGCATATCTGTTAAATCACATATATGTACATTTTCTTAGTCTACAGGAAGAGAGAACAAGTGCATATCTTGTAAAAACATTTCCATACAGGTTGCTCATTATCATGGAGCATCATGTCTAATCAGTACTATGATCTATCGCATTCTATTCAGTGTTAAAAGCAATAACGGATCTTCCAGCTAATTAGTTTACAACATGGTCGTTGTCACAGAGAGGCAGTGTCTGTTTTTTGTTGTTTTGCTCAGCATACAAAAATAAATCTTCATTTTATTTTTATTTTTTTAAACAATACAACTTATAGTACAAGTTTCCATTTTAAAAACGTTCAGGTCAGCGACTAGTTAAATCAACAGAGACACACTAGATGATAATAACGGCGTATAATATTCCTGGACTAAAGTCTAGCCGCTACAGCTGTTTTCAAAGTTTGTCAACATTCACACTGCGCATGCGCAGTATGTTTTTCTCCCATGTGCGCCGAGGGTCGTGAACGCGCGCTTTTGAATCCAAAACAGTCCCACACTGACTTTTTGTCTCTACTTGGCTGGTGTTGATTAAAAATGGATAGAAAATGACATACAACATTAAAGTCCATAATTGCACTTTTAAACGTCGGATTTTTTTTTTTAGTCCTTTCTCCTCCAATCATCATTACGCATGGAAAGAGAAAGAGGTGGGTGGGTGAGGGGGTCCCCGGTGGTGTTGCGTGGTGATTCGAACTTCATCACTGCTTTAATCCTTGTCTTGCCTTTGAACCTTGAAAGATGTTGGATTCTGGATTGGGTCAATGCTCAGTCGGAAGACTGGGATCCAGGTGCGCTCAGCTGGAGTTGGTGGAAATGCGCAAAGCACTTCATCAGTATCTGTTGAACCATGTGGTGAAGTCCAGCAGCTCCTGCTCTTCGGAGCTCAAAGGCTCGTAACTCCCGTCGTCAGAGGAGTAAGACGAATGTGGCGACTCTGGGTCGGCGGAGTAGCTGTTGGACAGGGTTGGAGACGGGACGCCGCACTGAAACGCGGCTGAAATGGCGTCGTGCTCGTCCAGGAGCTGCTGCAGAGCGCGTATGTACTCCACCGCCGACCTCAGTGTTTCTACTTTGCTCATCTTTTTGTTGGCCGCGCCGTTCGGGACGTGCTGGCGCAGGGTCTGAAAGCCCATATTGACTTGCTTGACCCGGTTCCTTTCTCTCTCGTTGCGCCGCGCCACGGCGACCGGCTGCTGCTGCGGGATGCTGTAGCCCAGGCCGGTGAAGCTGAGCCTCCTCTTGCAGCGCAGCAGCTCTGGAGAGTTGGAGCGCTGTCTCTTCAGCACCTTGCTCTTGCTCTCACTCTGGCTCGTGTTGGAGACTGCGCACTCTTCACGTCCGAAGTGGCACTGACCCTGCGCCAGTTGTGTCGTTGGCATACTGCTGGTGGTCTCCATCTCGATCTGGGGCTACGCCAGGACGGACCTGTACAATGATTCCACCAAGGCGATGCAGAAGAAGTGATCACAAAGGAAAACGGGGGGGAAAAAAAACTTTCGCGTGTCTTTCGCGTGTGTGGCCAGGTCTCAGTGTCGAAATGTCCAAGTGTCTACTGGCCCCCTACCAGTGCTCGATCTGATACAAACTTTGGCAGCACTCGGCCCTTTTTCAACACGCGTCCGACACCCCACCCCCTTAAAAAGACGCACGCTCGTGTGGGAGTCTCCGCCCCGCTGCGGGATTCTTGAGCTGCAGCTCGGCGGGCCAGGCGCGTGGCTGCACGGGGCTCAATAAACAATCCGACGCTTTCACTGCGCCAGCACGCGCTCTGCTCATTTACATCCCAATATCTGCAGCCTGAAAGCCTATTGGTGGATGCAAAACGCCTTGCAAACTAGCGAGAGAGAGAGGGAGGGGGGAAAAGAAATAAAAAAAGAATAGTTTTCTTGGTGCTTTGAAATGCTTTTTTTTTTAAACAATGTACCCATTGGCAAGAATACAATTTATCGGTTTTCCCCACTTCCCCTCCCAGTCCCAAGCTTTTTAAATCCGAAATACCAAGGAGACTCAGTGGTATCCAAGGTGCTGCCTGTTTGTAGAAAGTGAATGCCAGGCGCCCGGCTGAACGTGTGCCCTTTGCGTATTTGCGCGGTGCAAACGAGCACCTAAACGTTTGCACAGATCAGATAACACAAAGCAGGAACCATATCACAACCACACAGGGGGAATCATGGGCTGGATAAAGTGCTGCTGTTGCACAGATCCTGACAACCCAAACTTTATCCTGAGATAAAGTCATATTAATATTAATTAGTGCCGCGTCTATGGAGGTGTAGTGGTTAGCACGGTCGCCTCACAGCAAAAAGGTTCTGGGTTCGAGCCCAACAGCTGGCGAGGGCCTTTCTGTGTGGAGTTTGCCTGTTCTCCCTGCGTGGGTTTCCTCCGGGTGCTCCGGTTTCCCCCACAGTCCAAAGACATGCAGGTTAGGTTAACTGGTGACTCTAAATTGACCGTAGGTGTGAATGTGAGTGTGAATGGTTGTCTGTGTCTATGTGTCAGCCCTGTGATGACCTGGCGACTTGTCCAGGGTGTGCCCTGCCTTTCGCCCGTAGTCAGCTGGGATAGGCTCCAGCTTGCCTGCGACCCTGTAGAACAGGATAAAGCGGCTACAGATAATGAGATGGATGGATGGATAGTGCCGCCTCTCAGTAAAGGATGCCAGAGATCATGCGTTGTGGTTTGTCCCTCTCGTTATTATTATTAGCCTATTCATTATTTATGTTTCTTCACCAGCCCTAAATGCATTAAGATGTGAAATTATTAAGTGACTGCAAAGTAAGAGTCCTCCCTAAATTCAAATGTATTTCAACAATGTTCAAATAATCAGCTTGTTTAGAAAAAAAATGAATATATTAATTAAGATAAGATAAGGTGAGATAAGATAAGATAACCTGTTGTTATCCCACAAGGGGAAATTTACATTGTTACAGTAGCAAAATATATAAAGAGAAAAAGATAAGGCAGTGTAGGAGTAGTGCAAAAGTACTAAGTATACAAAAATAGTATATGTACAGTGCCTTGCAAAAGTATTCATACCCCTTGAACTTTTTCACATTTTTCCACCTTACAACCACGAACTTAAAAGTTTTTTATTGAGATTTTATGTGATAGACCAACACAGAGTAGCACATAATTGTGAAGTGAAACGAAAATGATAAATGGTCTTCAAAATTTTAAACAAATAAAAATCTGAAAAATGTGGTGTGCAGTAGTATTCAACCCCCTGTACTCTGATACCTCTAAATACAATCCAGTGCAATCAATTGCCTTCAGAAGTCATCTAATTAGTTAATAGAGTCCTACTGTGTGTAATTTACTCTCAGCATAAATACACTTGTTCTGTGAAGGCCTCAGTGGTTTGTTAGAGAACACTGAAGAACAAACAGCATCATGAAGACCAAAGAACTCACCAGACAGGTCAGGGATAAAGTTCTGGAGAAGTTTAAAGCAGGGTTAGGTTATAAAAAAAATATCCCAAGCTCTGACCATCTCAAGAAGCACTGTTCAATCCATCATTCAAAAATGGAAAAAGTATGGCACAACTGCAAACCTACCAAGACATGGCCGTCCACCTAAACTGACAGAGCGAGCAAGGGTCAGAGAAGCAGCCAAGAGGCCCATGATCACTCTGGAGGAGCTGCAGAAATCCACAGCTCAGGTGGGAGAATCTGTGCACAGGACAACTATAAGTCGTACAGTCCACAAATCTGGCCTTTTTGGAAGAGTGGCAAGAAGAAAGCCATTGTTGAAAGACAGGCATAAAAAGCCATGTAGGGGACACAGCAAACATGTGGAAGAAGGTGCTTTGGTCAGATGAGACCAAAGTTGAACTTTTTGCCCTAAATGCAAAGTGCTATGTGTGGCGGAAAACTAACACTGCTCATCACCCTGCACACACCATCCCCACTGTGAAACATGGTGGTGGCAGCATCATGCTATGGGGATGCTTTTCTTCAGCAGGGACAGGGAAGCTGGTCAGAGTTGATGGGAAGATGGATGGAGTTAAATACAGGGCAATCCTGGAAGAAAGCCTGTTGGAGGCTGCAAAAGACTTGAGACTGGGAAGGAGATTCACCTTCCAGCAAGACAATGACCCTAAACATACAGCCAGAGCTGCAATGGAATGGTTTAGATCAAAGAATATTCATGTGTTAGAATGGCCCAGTCAAAGTCCAGACCTAAATCCCATTGAGCATCTGTGGCAAGACTTGAAAATTGCTGTTCACAGATGCTCTCCATCCAATCTGGCTGAGCTTGAGCTATTTTGCAAAGAAGAATGGGCAAAAATTTCAGTGTCTAGATGTGCAAAGCTGGTAGAGACAAACCACAAAAGACTTGCAGCTGTAATTGCAGCAAAAGGTGGCTCTACAAAGTATTGATGCAGGGGGGCTGAATACTAATGCACAACACATTTTTCAGATTTTTATTTGTTTAAAATTTTGAAGACCATTTATCATTTTCATTTCACTTCACAATTATGTGCTACTCTGTGTTGGTCTCTCACATAAAATCTCAATAAAAAACTTTTAAGTTCGTGGTTGTAAGGTGGAAAAATGTGAAAAAGTTCAAGGGGTATGAATACTTTTGCAAGGCACTGTATATATAAAAGAAATAAACTACAAATTTAGAGATGAAAAAAATAACAAATTTGCATAACATTGATGATATTTATTGGGCTGTTTCTTTTTCCACTAACCCCCCCCCCCCCCCCCCCCCCCCCCCCACACACACACACACACACACACACACTGTAGCCTGTATTATATTATTCTTTATTATCTGAATCAATTAGTCGTGACGACTCTGTTCAAGCTACAGAGCACGATTTCATTCTTTTTGTACAAAACACCCAGTTCTCCACCTTTCCATATTTGTAGATAACAAACAGTTGCTACAAAAATACAAGATAAGTGCTTTATTCGTGTTTATTTCATAGCGACAGCATTAAAACATCTTACAGAAGATCATCGATCACACACACACACTAAACACAAAAACTCATGGGAATGTTAATTAAATAGATGTCTTGTGACATCTAGTGGCCACTAGTGGTAGTGCAGTTCACTTCACACTGTTAGCTCAGTCACCAAAGGAACGAAAATTCCCAAGCTGCATTCATTTCCTGTTCTGAGATCTCATCTCATCTCATTATCTGTAGCCGCTTTATCCTTCTACAGGGTCGCAGGCAAGCTGGAGCCTATCCCAGCTGACTATGGGCGAAAGGCGGGGTCAGGGGCGCCGCCAAAATTTTTGGGCCCCCCAACTTTGCCCACCCTCGTCACAATTGCACTATTGTCATTATTTGACTTTTGATAGCCCATGGACCTTGAGTTTGTGACTTTGTTATTACATTTTATGTATTAACCTACCAGGGACAAGTTTGATGCATTTAAATGAACTCCATACTCAGTAGCCTTACAAATGTTACCCATAAAAGACAGGAAACATCTCATCTCATCTCATTATCTGTAGCCGCTTTATCCTTCTACAGGGTCGCAGGCAAGCTGGAGCCTATCCCAGCTGACTATGGGCGAAAGGCGGGGTACACCCTGGACAAGTCGCCAGGTCATCACAGGGCTGACACAGACAACCATTCACACTCACACCTACGGTCAATTTAGAGTCACCAGTTAACCTAACCTGCATGTCTTTGGACTGTGGGGGAAACCGGAGCACCCGGAGGAAACCCACGTGGACACGGGGAGAACATGTAAACTCCGCACAGAAAGGCCCTCGCCGGCCACGGGGCTCGAACCCAGGACCTTCTTGCTGTGAGGCGACAGCGCTAACCACTACACCACCGTGCCGCCCCTGACAGGAAACATCTTATTATAAATTTATTTCAAAGTGACACGGAGTGACATTTCAATTTGATCAATTACGTACGTATTTCTTCATATGTTGTAACCTCTATCCCTCTTTTATGTGTGCTGCGCTTTCTCCAGCTCCTCAATTTGAAACCAATGGTTTAGAACGTGTGAACATTCCACACATGTAACCATGTCAAACACTTGACTGGTGTCCGTTATTAGCAACACTTTAATCTAGCAAACTGTATATGGCGCTCGCTCATTAAAAACTTCAATCCTAAAGCATTTATGGGTTGTATTGCTGCTTACCTCCTTCTCCAAAGGGGGGTTCAGTGGTTTGGTAGGGCGGAGGTCCCCCTGAGGCTGAATCTGTGCATATTTAGGGCACCCCATTAGTTATGAAACTGGTTATTAGCACTAGTTATTAGCACCAGCATAACGTAATATTTCATCCTGTTTATCACACAAGTCAGTTCAGTTATTAAAATGGAAAAAATGTCACTGTACAAACTGTAAAAGTGTTCTCTTGATAGGCTAATCCAACCACGTTCATACTGTTCATTTACCATTCGCTAATATTTTGAACACACATGTGAGCGATAGCTACCTTTCTTTGGGAAAAACTGAGTGAGCAGTTGCCTGCCTCTCTGGTCCCTCTCAGCTTTCAGCTGCCTTTCTTTACGTTTTTGACAGCCACTCTTCATATTTAGCGATCATAGACTGTACGCACTCCACTGCTGGCTGGCTGGCTGCTGCACCGCGACACAGCAGCAAGTAGCGTTGCACTGATCAGCACACAGATTTAACGCATCGCGCTTCTACCAGAACTGGACCGTACCATTTCGCAAAAGGGGGAGGGTTAAATGACAATATGTTGAAGAACTCAAGAAATAGACAACCTTGTTCAATTAGCTCATTTTACCAGATGGAATATTGCATTGTTGTTATTTCAAAAGTCTTATTAAAATCATTAAAAGCATATTATCAGCCCCTTAAAGGGCCCCATGGCAGTGCTGGGCCCCTAGAATTGTTCTAACCTTTCCCCCCTGGCGGCGCCCATGGGCGGGGTACACCCTGGACAAGTCGCCAGGTCATCACAGGGCTGACACATAGACACAGACAACCATTCACACTCACATTCACACCTACGGTCAATTTAGAGTCACCAGTTAACCTAACCTGCATGTCTTTGGACTGTGGGGGAAACCGGAGCACCCGGAGGAAACCCACACGGACACGGGGAGAACATGCAAACTCCACACAGAAAGGCCCTCGCCGGCCACGGGGCTTGAACCCAGAACCTTCTTGCTGTGAGGCGACAGCGCTAACCACTACACCACCGTGCCGCCCCTGTTCTCAGATATCAGTAAAATTCCCTCTGTTTCTGAATAGAGAAATAGTATAATAATAGAGACAATAAAAAAATTCTAAAATTTCCTGTATTTATATTACTTTTAGACTAAAGGGGCTCGTTTTTAGTAAGCATTAACTTATTTTTTTTTATCAATAAAAAAAAAATTAGTCAGCTACTTTAGGCTAGTCGCCCAGCAGAGGGCGCTAGTAATCCAGGTCAAACCAGTCCATCCATCCATTATCTGTAGCTGCTTATCCTGTTCTACAGGGTCGCAGGCAAGCTGGAGCCTATCCCAGCTGACTGTGGGCGAGAGGTGGGGTACACCCTGGACAAGTTGCCAGGTTATCGCAGGGCTGACTCATAGAGACAAACAACCATTCACACTCACACCTACGGTCAATTTAGAGCCACCAATTAGCCTAACCTGCATGTATTTGGGGAAACCAGAGCACCCGGAGGAAACCCACGCACACACAGGGAGAACATGCAAACTCCACAAAGAAAGGCCCTCGCCGGCCGCTGGGCTTGAACCCACAACCTTTTTTCTGTGAGGCTACAGTGCTAACCACTACACCACCGTGCCGCCCCCAAACCAGTCCAAACAAGCCTAATGCTTCCCAGCATTGTTTTCTATTTCCTCATCAGTTCTGCAGTTTTACCACTCCTTTTCCTCTCCACTCCAGCCATTCAGCGTCTTACCTGAGTATATAAGCAGAAGGATTGATTTCTCACAGAATAAAATGAAAGCAGTCTAATTGCAGCTAAATTTAGCCAGATGAATTTTAGGTACTTCTGTGGTACTTCCCATGGAAAGTGTTGCATGTGTGTTTATGTGGTAAAATGTCTGTGTATGCACAATGTTCCACTCTACAGCATTAGCAAATAAGGAGACCAAACCCATATAGATACTGAGGCCTAGTGTCTATAACCTACAGTCAGAAGAGGAAAAAAAATCCAACCTATCTCTAATAGACTCAGGCTTTCTGTCACATTAAGTATGAAAATATGTATAATAATAATAATAATAATAATAATAATAATAATAATAATAGTTGTTATTGCTGGTGACAGTGTTATAGCCTTTCCTTCCTTATCTATCTGGCATATCACTGCAGTGACATGGCCACTCTGATAGCTTCAGCCATCAAAATCTCTAGGGAAGAATTACAGTAGTGGTTTCCCATTGCCTTCTACTGGATTATTATAGAGATTTTCTCCTCTCAACCATTCACACACAATTTAGAGTAACCAATTAACCTATATGTCTTTGGGGGAAACTAGAGCACCCAGAGGAAACCCAGGGAGACCATATAAACTCCACACAGAAAGGTCCCCGTTGGCCACTGGGCTCGAATCCAGAACCTTCTTGCTGTGAGGTGGCAGTGATAACCAACTGCACCGCCTTGCTGTCCTTCCTGCCTTCCTTACTTTAATTATAAATGTCAAAGATTTTGCATAGGGCAGCACGGTGGTGTAGTGGTTAGCACTGTCGCCTCACAGCAAGAAGGTTCTGGGTTCGAGCCTGATGGTGGACTGGGGCCTTTCTGTGCAGAATTTGCATGTTCTCCCCATGTCTGTGTGGGTTTCCTCTGGGTGCTCCGGTTTTCCCCACAGTTCAAAGATATGCAGATTAGGTAAAATATCCAGCCACGTGGGTTGTACAAGACAGTGCTTGCTTAGTGACAGTCTCAAGCCTGGATAGATTAGGGAGGGTTGTGTCAGGAAGGGAATCTGGTGAAAAACCTATGCCAAATCAAATATGCGGAACAGATCTGCTGTGGCGACTCCTAACAGGAGCAGTCGAAAGAAGAGTAAAAGATTCTGCATAGACATTTCATGGTTTCTACCTGGTGATCTGGTCAGCAAATGTCACTTTCGGGCCTCTGCTGCACTTGGAAAAGGATGGCTCAGAAGGGATAAATGATAATTTTTGTGAAATGTGATTCTGGTAATATGTGAGACGTGATACTGGTCATCCATCCATCCATTATCTGTAGCCACTTATCCTGTTCTACAGGGTCGCAGGCAAGCTGGAGCCTATCCCAGCTGACTATGGGTGAGAGGCAGGGTACACCCTGGACAAGTCACCAGGTCATCACAGGGCTGACATATAGACAAACAACCATTCACACTCACATTCACATCTACGGTCAATTTAGAGCCACCAATTAACCTAACCTGCATGTCTCTGGGGGAAACCGGAGCACCCAGAGGAAACCCATGCACACACAGGGAGAACATGTGAACTCCACACAGAAAGGCCCTGTCAGCCACTGGGTTCAAACCCAGGACCTTCTTGCTACTCTTTTACTATGGAGCCAAGCAGTTGTAATATGTGCAGAATGTAGTTTGGCATTGTTTTGCTGAAATAAGGAAGGCCTTCCCTGAAAATGATTTTGTGTGGATGGCGGCATATTGTTCCAAAACCTGTATATATCATTCAGCATTAATGGTGCCTTCCCAGGTGTGCAAACTACCCATGCCATGTGCACTAATGGGATACTCTCACAGTCCCTTGTGTACAGAGATTTCTCCAGATTCTCTGAATCTTTTAATGATATTATGTACCATAGTTGTATTTGAAGCAAAGGAGTTTGACTGAATTTCATTACTTTTTTTCCAACAAAAAACACCTCTGCACATTGAAATAAAAACTTAAGTCTGACTCTCCATTTCTTGGTGTGACTTGGTGTACTTCTCTATACTGATGTGAGTTTTGCATAAGAGAGAAAGGGGATGTGAGAATTCTGCGTTACGGAGATGAAAAAGGGGGACCCCCAGCTCAGCTGAACCAGGCCAGGTCTGTGCGTGTTGAGTCCAGCCACATGAATGGAGGACAGCACTTCCAGCGAGCTTTAAAAAGGAAGCTCACCAGTAAGAGCGAGATTCATTTCCTTTTTCCTCAAGTTAATATGGAATATGCACATGCACAGGTCTGCTGATGAAAGTGTGCAATATTCTCCTTGTGGACTGCAGTTATGTGGAACTCCATCCACAGCTGTTTTTACACTCATGTCATGTGGTTGGAAAAAAAATGAATAAAAGGTTCACACAATGAGAATCATGTTTTTCCCCGAAAGGTGTACAGACATAGAGAGAGAAGCATACACCTGCTGCTGAGATGATGTGGCATAGAAACTGCTCCGCCCCACATACACACACACACACACACACACACTATTTGTAGAGGGAGCATTTTATACAATTAAATATGATTTACAAAGACGTGAGCCAAACATTGTCACTTTATCAGAATTCAGTTGCTGCACTTTACTGTATCATTTATTGCATTAGTTATTGTCATCATTTGATTGTTTACCTGTTAAACTAAAAACTATTACTAAAATCTGAAAAATACTAAAAATGTTTTGCTCAATTTCTAAACCACCATTTAAAAGAATATACATATGTATTATATTGTATATAGTATAGTGTATATAGTATATTGTATGTAGTACAGTGAACATTTTCAGTTGATTTTGCCCTGAGAATAAGAAGATGATATAAAATTGTTGGCCTGTCTGTGTAAATCGAAAAACAAATGTTAATTTTTCGTCCCTGTCACGTTTCCTCCATCTCTCGGGGTTTTTTTTTTTTTTTAAATCACACTTGAGCACACACATCTTGTGGATGCAAACAGTTCACTGATATTGTACATATTATTAAAAAATAAAATGAAAGTGAAGTGATTATTTTAAACATTTGTTTTGCTATAAAACCTAAAGACACAGCCAGGGTCATTGAGACCTGCATTACTGTGTGGTAAAGAACGTTTATGGGTTAAATAGCACAAATAAATTTAAATTGGCATTCCACTACATATAAAAGAGTGATGTAACTTCCTTATTACAACACACTAACAGGAGCATGTTGAACCCTAGCAAAGGGTTTTGTTGACGCTGCTGAGAGTAATTACCTGAGAATTAAGTAATAAAAACTGTACACTACAGCCATGCACTCTCTGTATCCAAACTATCCATATCTGTACGACGTGATGAAATTCCCTTGGCATAAAAGACACTGGGGTGTTTTTATGTCATTGAAAGTTTCTGGTTTGGCAGAGGTTGTTTGACTTAGAATGACTGGTTTCTGTCTCTCTCTCTCTCTCTCACACACACACACACACACACACTATGTATGTAGGGATCAGATGTTACATCTTAGGGGAGCCCCCTACATTGCTAGGCCCTGTACAGATACAGTTTCTATTGGTTTCTTTCCCATCTAAAAAAAAATTACATTTTTTTTAGTCCAGGATCAAGTTGAGATCGATGTGCAAAGGTCTACAAATTCCTCTACTGTCTGTTTTATTCTAAGGAGAGTTGAGGACAAAGATCTGCATTGTTTGCATTTATCAAAATGTAAAAATACACAAGCTATAAATAAAATGTACGTGCATCCTGTGGCAACACCACAATAAAAAATATAAAGCAAACTCTACAGAAAATAAATAGTTGAATAGATAAATCACAGGGGAAAGGTCAAACGGCTCAGTAATCTGAATGATAGCAGTTATGTAAAGGACAATTGGGAGGATTTAAAAGCTACTCAGAGGATATGCTATCAGGTCAGAAGCAGTTATCAGAGGCAAAGGGTGGACATACAGTACAAATGAGAGAATAGGCTTTGGGATACTGATTAGAAGGTAGTGAATTCAAATCCCAGCACCACCAAGCTTAGGTCCTTGAGCAAGACCCCTAACCCTAACTGCTCACTTGCATCCTGTCTCAATTGTAAGTCGCTTTGGAGAGAAGCATCAGCAAAATGAGCAAATGTAAATATCACATTAAGAAAGGGAGATGAAATGGGGGAGGGAAGTATTTTTCTGCACGGATATTATTATAACATCCATCCATCCATCCATCCATCATCTGGAGCTGCTTATCCTGTTCTACAGGGTCGCAGGCAAGCTGGAGCCTATCCCAGCTGACTACGGGCGAAAGGCGGGGTACACCCTGGACAAGTCGCCAGGTCATCACAGGGCTGACACATAGACACAGACAACCATTCACACTCACATTCACACCTACGGTCAATTTAGAGCCACCTGTTAACCTAACCTGCATGTCTTTGGACTGTGGGGGAAACCGGAGCACCCGGACAAAACCCATGCAGACACGGGGAGAACATGCAAACTCCATACAGAAAGGCCCTTGCTGGCTGCTGGGCTTGAACCCAGGACCTTCTTGCTGTGAGGCAACAGTGCTAAGCACTACACCACTATGCTACCCATTATAACATACAGCATTTGAAAATTTTGTTGTTGTGATCGCTGTAGTACCCTGTATGCAAGGTTTTACACAATTCTCTGATAGGGCAGCACAGTACACGGTGGTGTAGTGGTTAGCACTGTTGCCAGACAGCAAGAAGGTTCTGGGTTCAAGCCCAGTGGCTGACAGGGGCCTTTCTGTGTGGAGTTTGCATGTTCTAACCATGTGGGTTTCCCTCACAGTCCAAAGACATGCAGGTTAGGTTAATTGGTGGCTTTAAATTGACTGTAGGTGTGAATGGTTGTTTTTGTGCACCTTTTGGTGGGACTGTGGCTGCTACACCACTGGAATGATATCCTGACCTCTATTTGGTGGACTTTTTTTCTTTTCTTTTTTCTGCCTATCATTGTAAAGCGACCTTGGGTTTTGAGAAAGGTGCTATATAAATTGAACATATTATTATTATTATTATTATTATTATTATTATTATTGTCTGTCAGCCCTGCGATAACCTGGCGACTTGTCCAGAGTGTACCCCGCTTCTCACCCATAGTCAGCTGGGATAGGTTCCAGCTTGCCTGCAACCCTGTAGAATAAGATAAGTGGCTACAGATAATGGATGGATGGTACACAGTGGTGTAGTGGTTAGCACTGTCGCCAGACAGCAAGAAGGTTCTGGGTTTGAGCCCAGTGGCCGACAGGGGCCTTTCTGTGTGGAGTTTGCATGTTCTAACCATGTGGGTTTCGTCCAAAGACATGCAGTTTAGGTTAGGTTAATTGGTGGCTCTAAATTGACCATAGGTGTGAATGGTTATTTGTCTCTGTGTGTCAGCCCTGCGATAACCTAGCGACTTGTCCAGGGTGTACCCCGCTTCTCACCCACAGTCAGCTGGGATAGGCTCCAGCTTGCCTGCGACCCTGTAGAACAGGATAAGTGGCTACAGATAATGGATGGTACACAGTGGTGTAGTGGTTAGCACTGTCGCCAGACAGCAAGAAGTTTCTGGGTTCGAGCTCAGTGGCTGACAGGGGCCTTTCTGTGTGGAGTTTGCATGTTCTAACCATGTGGGTTTCGTCCAAAGACATGCAGGTTAGGTTAATTGGTGGCTCTAAATTGACCGTAGGTGTGAATGGTTATTTGTCTCTGTGTGTCAGCCCTGCGATAACCTGGCGACTTGTCCAGGGTGTACCCCGCTTCTCACCCACAGTCAGCTGGGATAGGCTCCAGCTTGCCTGCGACCCTGTAGAACAGGATAAGTGGCTACAGATAATGGATGGTACACAGTGGTGTAGTGGTTAGCACTGTCGCCAGACAGCAAGAAGGTTCTGGGTTCGAGCCCAGTGGCCGACAGGGGCCTTTCTGTGTGGAGTTTGCATGTTCTAACCATGTGGGTTTCGTCCAAAGACATGCAGGTTAGGTTAATTGGTGGCTCTAAATTGACTGTAGGTGTGAATGGTTATTTGTCTCTGTGTGTCAGCCCTGCGATAACCTGGCGACTTGTCCAGGGTGTACCCCGCTTCTCACCCACAGTCAGCTGGGATAGGCTCCAGCTTGCCTGCGACCCTGTAGAACAGGATAAGTGGCTACAGATAATGGATGGTACACAGTGGTGTAGTGGTTAGCACTGTCGCCAGACAGCAAGAAGGTTCTGGGTTCGAGCTCAGTGGCTGACAGGGGCCTTTCTGTGTGGAGTTTGCATGTTCTAACCATGTGGGTTTCGTCCACAGTCCAAAGACATGCAGGTTAGGTTAATTGGTGGCTCTAAATTGACCGTAGGTGTGAATGTGCTGCTGCAATTCTGGCCAAATCAACCAAACATGGTTCGCCTCAAGTCTGGATTGGGTTTGGCAGTGACAATGATGACCCAAAATGTAATAGATTTGCACTGTGGGGCAATAATAATGATATAAGTAGCTACTGTAGGGGGCGGCACGGTGGTGTAGTGGTTAGCGCTGTCACCTCACAGCAAGAAGGTCCGGGTTCAAGCCCCGGGGCCGGCGAGGGCCTTTCTGTGTGGAGTTTGCATGTTCTCCCCGTGTCCGCGTGGGTTTCCTCCGGGTGCTCCGGTTTCCCCCACAGTCCAAAGACATGCAGGTTAGGTTAACTGGTGACTCTAAATTGAGCGTAGGTGTGAATGTGAGTGTGAATGGTTGTCTGTGTCTATGTGTCAGCCCTGTGATGACCTGGCGACTTCTCCAGGGTGTACCCCGCCTTTCGCCCGTAGTCAGCTGGGATAGGCTCCAGCTTGCCTGTGACCCTGTAGAAGGATAAAGCGGCTAGAGATAATGAGATGAATGAGATGAGATGAGCTACTGTAGGCCATGTAATAACGCCTTGCTTTGTTATAATCAGTCAATACAGTGTGAAGGAAATGGTGACGAAACTGTGGCTGAAACAGCGTCTGTGTTTGTCTTTCAGTTTTGATAGGGAAATTTCAAAGAGGTGCGGCTCTACACTGCTGTCGTGGGATGCCATGACGTGCCCAACCGGAACATCCATATATGGATCGAAAGCCTGTGTTGCTTTTGATCTACGTCATGCTGGGTATAAACATGCAGCTCTCGAGAGGAGAAAACACTACTCTGATCACCACTGGCTTAGAGTAGCATGGCAATAATGAACAGGTAGAGTGTTGTTTATGTAAAGATGGATTTTTAATGCTAACTTACATTATACATGCGCAGTCAGTAAGTGCTGATGCAGTATAACATAACTGATGATGATGATGTTGTTGTTGTTGTTGTGAGCAGTGCAGGGAGACCGCAGTTGGGACAGTGGCTCCTCGAGCAAGTGCAGTCCGGACGGTATGGTGGACTTTACATGCTCGACAGGGACACATTCCGCATCCCGTGGAAACACAACTCGAGGAAAGACTGTGGAGACGAGGACAACCGAATATTCCGAGTGAGTCAGATCTGGATACTAAACCCAATGACTGGTGAAGTATTTCCGGTGGCAGGCAGGGCGTCGGTTTCTGTAGTTGCAGAGAAGGAACTCAGAATGCATCATCATAGTCCTCACATGTCACACTGAGTTCTCATAGCAGTTTGGCTGGTCCCTTGAACTGTTTAATGCAAACCCCAGTAACATAGTTACTGGGAGACCAAATGGTTTGGTCTCCCAGTAACCAGATGGTCTCCCAGTGGCCAGATTTGGTCTCCTAGTCAATGCCAAACCAGCTTCACTGGGAGACCAAATTTTAAACCAAGTTATGTTAGATTGATGCTGAAAAGTAAAACTGAAATGGGATTATGGGAGATGCTTGAATTGCTGGTCCAAATTCATAAGACAGTAACCAGATGGTCTCCCAGTGGCCAGATTTGGTCTCCTAGCCAATGCCAAACCGGCTTCACTGGGAGACCAAATTTTAAACCAAGTTATGTTAGATTGATGCTGAAAGGTAAAACTGAAATGGGATTATGGGAGATGCTTGAATTGCTGGTCCAAATTCATAAGACTGTAACCAGATGGTCTCCCAGTGGCCAGATTTGGTCTCCTAGCCAATGCCAAACCAGCTTCACTGGGAGACCAAATTTTAAACCAAGTTATGTTAGATTGATGCCGAAAAGTAAAACTGAAATGGGATTATGGGAGATGCTTGAATTGCTGGTCCAAATTCATAAGACTGTAACCAGATGGTCTCCCAGTGGCCAGATTTGGTCTCCTAGTCAATGCCAAACCAGCTTCACTGGGAGACCAAATTTTAAACCAAGTTATGTTAGATTGATGCTGAAAGGTAAAACTGAAATGGGATTATGGGAGCTGCTTGAATTGCTGGTCCAAATTCATAAGACTGTTTTCTTTGGATTGGAATGTTTAAGAAATATTGAAGTTGGGTTGTCAAGACTGTTCCAATTTCCAAATTATAGACTAAATATAGTTATTTGATACTATGTTTCACATTGAGCAATAAAATTGAAGATTTTCTTATTTCTTATTTTTCACTGTTTCTTAAAATACTTGATGTTTCTTAAAAAAATTGATATTATGTTGGCTGAAACGAGGATTC
Organism: Neoarius graeffei; assembly: GCF_027579695.1. Taxonomy (NCBI): domain Eukaryota; kingdom Metazoa; phylum Chordata; class Actinopteri; order Siluriformes; family Ariidae; genus Neoarius; species Neoarius graeffei. The sequence goes on along the minus strand of NC_083570.1, from coordinate 85,012,857 downwards.
GTAATGCAGCAATTTGCATCACAGAATATGCCGTAGCGGTGCAGCCGCATGGACTCTGGGGCCTGTGATTGTATTGCCCAGACCAGTTGGTCTCCTAGTGGAAAATCCTTAAAAAATGCTCTGTCAGTAACTACCAGATAATAGCTCAATCATATCAACTTAAACCTTATTTATTCTGTGAGTAAATATTTCAGGACGCAGCCAGAATATGATTGTGCACATTCGGAATACGCCTAATATCTGAATTAGGATTGTGTTGTATGGTGATGTAATGGTTAGTACTGTCACCTCGCAGCAAGAAGGTTCTGGGTTCAAGCCCAGACGGCCTTTCTGTGTAGAGTTTGCATGTTCTGCGTGGGTTTCATCCGGGTGCTCCGGTTTCCCCTACAGTCCAAAGACATGCAGGTGGCTCTAAATTGACCATAGGTGTGAGTGGTTGTTTGTCTATGTGTCAGCCTTGCGATGACCTGGCGACTTGTCCAGGGTGTACCCCGCCTCTCGCCCATGGTCAGCTGGGATAGGATCCAGCTTGTCTGCGACCCTGTAGAACAGGATAAAGCGGCTACAGATAATGGATGGATATCTGAATTAGGATTATGTTGTGTTGTCTGGTGATGTAGTGGTTAGTACTGTCACCTCACAGCAAGAAGGTTCTGGGTTCGAGCCCAGCGGCCGACGGGGGCCTTTCTGTGTGGAGTTTGCATGTTCTCCCCATGTCTGCATGGGTTTCGTCCGGGTGCTCCGGTTTCCCCTACAGTCCAAAGACATGCAGGTGGCTCTAAATTGACCATAGGTGTGCATGTGAGTGTGAATGGTTGTTTGTGTATGTGTCACCCCTGCAATGACCTGGCGACTTGTCCAGGGTGTACCCCGCCTTTCGCCTGTAGTCAGCTGGGATAGGCTCCAGCTTGCTTGTGACCCTGTAGAACAGGATAAGCAACTACAGATGATGGATGGATGGATGGATGGATGGATGGATGGATGGATGGATGGATGGATGGACATTCTGAATAATAAGCCTAATATCTGAATTAGGATTATGTTGTGGTGATGTAGTGGTTAGCACAGTCACCTCACAGCAAGCAGGTTCTGGGTTTAAGCCCAGCGGCCGACGAGGGCCTTTCTGTGTAGAGTTTGCATGTTCTCCTCATGTCTGCATGGGTTTCCTTCGGGTACTCCGGTTTCCCCCACAGTCCAAAGACATGTTAGGTTAACATGGGGCAGCCATGGCTTGAGGTTGGGCTGAAGTGCCCTTGAGCAAGGCACCTAACCCCCGACTGCTCCCTGGGTATGTGGGTGTTGTAGCATAGCTGCCCACTGCTCTGGGTATGTGTGTACCCACATTGCTCACTTGTGTGTGCATGTGTGTTTCAGATGGGTTAAATGCAGAGGAGGAATTTCACCATGTGTGCTTAAGTCTGTGCTTGAGTGTACATGTGACAAACAAAGGCTTCTTGGCTTATTTTGTTTTATGTTGTATTGTAGCTGGTGTATGTTATGTTATGTTATGTTATGTTATGTTATGTTATGTTATGTTATGTTATGTTATGTTATGGGGATTTCTGGCATGGATTATTACTGTACTGTAGTAATGCTCTAAAAGCTTATTAAAGCTACACCAGCTCCATCCTCCTTGGTAGAAGATATCTACTAAAAGTTCAAAAGACATCCCCTGGATGATACCACCTGAGATCGCACCTTTATTTCTGAGCATATTTTAGATGTGTATTAATTAGGATGTCAAAATAGTGCACCCCTGTAGCATATACTGTAGATTGAGAAGAAGTTTCAGTACTGAGAGAAGTCAGTCCACTTCATTGTTGCTCCAAAACAAGGTTTCATCCACATAGTTTTATTCTTTATTCTACAGGTTTAGCCTTACATTAGCAGTTCAGGTAGCATGTTAGAATTTTATTACAGCACGTGATTAAAATAAGAATGACAAAGTCTCTTTAGAGCAATGGATGATAAAATATTTGGAGCAAGGGGCCTATTTCACTGTAAAATACATTTACAGACCTTCTCAACACATTTATGAACATAATCCACATTTTAAAACATTAGGCTCAGTATTGAAATGTGTACAGTAATACTCTGTTTATTCAAGCCCTCGTTTTGTTTGTTTGTTTGTTTGTTTTCCTCATTATTATTCCTGAACTTCCCAACAGCAGTAAACATCAGGTGTACGCTGACATTATTTTTATAGACTACTTTTTGGCATTGTTGAGGTTTTGATTAAACACATTCAATACAAGTGATAAGAACTCAAATATAATAAATGAAAGTGGGTTGTGATTTTCACCTCTGTATTAATTTCTAAACTCTTGTGGTTACCAGAGGACCAGCCCCCCACTGTAACCCTTAGCTATGTAATAGGTGAGAGGCCGAGGGCTACAGAAACGGAGGTTGATGCCACCTAATGTGCCAAACGGTGCGGGAAGGACTTTAGACTTCAGATTAATTTTTAAATCTCAGAACCCCTGGCTATGATTCATAGACCTCACTGTGAGAACCATTGCTTTAGAGTGATGCTATTTAGTTATGCTATTTTTAGAGTGACACTTTTTTATGGAAGGAACCATTTTTGTTGATGCAACCATTCATATTTGGCACCATACTGAAATAATTATTCAGTTCACATCCTATTCTCTATTGTGTATATACTTTCACAAATGCTGTGAAAGTATATACACTTTACATGCTACACACTGTTGCTAATTTATCTTATGTCTACACTCACTGGCATGGCAGTGCTGTGTCCAATTTTTGGTTATTTTTTTTGGTCAACCCAACCTCATTGGTCCACCTTATATCCATTTTTTTTTTCCATACAGAATTTGTGCCATTTGTCTTCTAGCTTTATTTTAGTGTCTGTTTGAGATGACTTGAGAACACTGTTGTCTGGAAGTTTTTGGTTGATAATAAACCAGTAGTGACACTGAATTATTTAAAAACACTGCTGAGTCTATAGTGACACGGTTGTGTGTGTACTGCATATATGCTGCTGGTATAAGTGTGGCAAAGCCGTATAAAAGAGTCCTTTTTTTTTCTCCTGTTCTAGGAATGGGCTGTGGTTAGTGGTAAGATCAATGAGTATCCCAATGACAAGGCAAAGTGGAAGACCAACTTCCGCTGTGCCCTCAACGGCCTTACACAGTTCAAGATGATCCATGACAACTCCAAGGACTTGGAGAATCCCCATAAAATCTACCGTATCGTCCGTCCTGAAAGTAAGACACCTGATGCAAACAGAATAATTAAAACCGCTAACCTTGGTCTAGAAGAAGCTGAGTCACATCTGTCTTCTTCCATAGAACATCAGCAGTGCTCAAATTCAAATCCTCAGCAGTGCTCAAACATTCAAATTAAAGCAATGTACAGCTCCACAAACAGCCAATGTGAAGAAATGGAGGTAAGTTTCCAAAAGACTGCTGTCAGTATTGATATACTCTGTTCTGATGAGAGTAAAGGCAATTTTCTTAGCTATTAAGGATTATGGTTCTTCACTGAAATTCAACATAGTACATGACTTTTATCATCTGTATTTCTGTATGTTTTCAGAAAGTAAAATTAGTGAGAGCAGATATGCTTAAACATTGTACAGTGTACTTTGATTCGAGTAGAATCTCTACACTAAGTGCTATTTACAACAAATATGGCTCAAAGTGCAAAGTCATTTACTGACATCATCTTGTTTTAATACAGTATGATTTGCCAAACCATATGGATACCTTGCATCTAAATCAACAGCCCACAGGTATGTTCCAAATATCAGCTTTTATCAAAATCTTTTCCAAAACTTCCAGATACACAAAATGATTGCTTGCTAAGGTCCGGACAAGCAACGAGCATGACTGAATCATGATGATAATTACCTTTAAATGCTTAACCATTTGTGATTTAGTTTATGGCTATAGACAGTTCAAAGTGATTATATTTGTGTGTTTCACCCCATTATACTATGCTGTATATAGTGGCATAATAACTAGATGTACTGTGCCAAGGGCACAGCGGTATCCCATTTCCACACCTGAGGCCTTGGGACAAAGATCAAGGTCACAGAACTGAGAAAAATGAGGCCACTTGTCTGGAATCTGATGACAAAGGGAAAAGGATATATTTCCATGGTCAATAATATCAACTAAGTTCCTATTTTTCACCAATTTCTTGATGCAGGCCAGTGAAAAATATGCGGATCACTGATCTGACCTGTCAAGGTCACTCTAGGGCAAAACCAATGTTCTCAAATGAAAGCCCATATATGACTTCCTATTCATGGTTAATAGTAACGATGGCTTTATCTTGCTCCATTTTTGAGACATGGCCATTGAAAATATGTGACCTAATATTGACCTAGGTCAAAGGTCAATAGGTTAAAACTATGAATATTCATTAAAACATATTTTTCGATGGCAAAGGAGCACGGCTAGCTCAGAGACCATGAAAAATAGACAAAACTCTCACTTTTTGCTATACAAGTTCAAAGTCACGTAACTCAGTGAAAATAGGTGAAATGGCTTAACCGATGTGAACTATTTTGAAGCCCCCCAAACATGTTCTCCATACCCCATTTGGTGAAAATTCATGAAAAAATGAGGGAGGAGTAGCGATTTAACGCGTAAGTGACCTTTGACCTAATTCTGGCAAAGGGTCAAGGTCAGAGGTCAAATGAGTGCAAAAAAGCATTAAGGTATAAGGGCCATGGAAGATGGCATGAAAGAATTTTGTCTAGCTTGTTCTGGTACTGTACCAGGTAGTCCCATTCATAGCCAATCCTGAAAAATTTATGATGTCATAAAATGGTGTCATGATGCCATGTGACATCATGCATGATATGGAGATCACAGATGGTCACTACCTATGCACACCAAGTTTCATCCAGATATTGAAAACTGAGCAAGAAATGACCCTTGTCTAACTACTTCTATGACGTGTACATTAAACCTAAGCAATTTCAAGATCCCATGTCCACTGAAGTGGAAATGGGATGATGATGATAATAATAATAATAATTTCCAAATCCATTCAACAAAATTGCTGTTTAGACCAGTGCGGGAAAATAAAACTAAATGAAAATCAATTAAACTGTGTAAATTCTTCTCCTTCTGACCTGTAGCTAGTTTCTAGTCATATGAGCTGCCTAGAGCTAATTTACATAGGGCAAATGCACGTGCCTGTTTTTCATATGTTTACTGGGTTTGCTGCAGTATTTCTTTTTTTACAAGTACTTACACGTATTATGGTGAGTCCATCAGTTGACAACCCCTGCTGAAGTAGCTACCATTAAATACACTATTATTGGCAATGATATTTGGATACCTGACCATCACACCCATAAGTGCCTATTCCAAAACCATGAGCACAGTCGGAGTTCCAATTTGTCCCGAAGGTGTTCAGTGGGGTTGAGGCCAAGGCTCAGGCCACTCATGTTCTTCTACACCAACCTTGGTAAACCATGTCTTCATGGACCTCACTTTGTGCACATCATCCTGTAACAGGTTTGGGCTCTTTAGTTCCAGTGAAGGGAAATCTTAATGCTACAGCACACAAAGGCATCCTATCCAATTTTGTGTTTCAAACTTTGTGATAAGGGTTTGGGGAATACCCACATATGGGTGTGATGGTCAGTTGTCCACATACTTTTGGCCATATTGTGCAATATTACAACCATTTCTGTGTTTGCAATATAAAGACAAATTCTTTAACTACGTGTTGAAACAAATGTACAGTGGTGCTTGAAAGTTTGTGAATGCTTTAGAATTTTCTATATTTCTGCATAAATATGACCTAAAAAATCATCAGATTTTCACGCAAGTCCTAAAAGTAGATAAAGAGAACCCAGTTAAACAAATGAGACAAAAATATTATACTTGGTCATTTATTTATTGAGGAAAATGATCCAATATTACATATCTGTGAGTGGCAAAAGTATGTGAACCTCTAGGATTAGCAGTTAATTTGAAGGTGAAATTAGAGTCAGGTGTTTTCAATCAATGGGATGACAATCAGGTGTGAGTGGGCACCCTGTTTTATTTAAAGAACAGGGATCTATCAAAGTCTGATCTTCACAACACATGTTTGTGGAAGTGTATCATGGCACGAACAAAGGAGATTTCTGAGGACCTCAGAAAAAGCATTGTTGATGCTCATCAGGCTGGAAAAGGTTACAAAATCATCTCTAAAGAGTTTGGACTCCACCAATCCACAGTCAGACAGATTGTGTACAAATGGAGGAAATTCAAGACCATTGTTACCTTCCCCAGGAGTGGTCGACCAACAAAGATCACTCCAAGAGCAAGGCGTGTAATAGTCAGCGAGGTCACAATGGACCCCAGGGTAACTTCTAAGCAACTGAAGGCCTCTCTCACAATGGCTAATGTTAATGTTCATGAGTCCACCATCAGGAGAACACTGAACAACAATGGTGTGCATGGCAGGGTTGCAAGGAGAAAGCCACTGCTCTCCAAAAAGAACATTGCTGCTCGTCTGCAGTTTGCTAAACATCATGTGGACAAGCCAGAAGGCTATTGGAACAATGTTTTGTGGACAGATGAGACCAAAATAGAACTTTTTGGTTTAAATGAGAAGCGTTATGTTTGGAGAAAGGAAAACACTGCATTCCAGCATCAGAACCTTATCCCATCTGTGAAACATGGTGGTGGTAGTATCATGGTTTGGGCCTGTTTTGCAGCATCTGGGCCAGGACGGCTTGCCATCATTGATGGAACAATGAATTCTGAATTATACCAGCGAATTCTAAAGGAACATGTCAGGACATCTGTCCATGAACTGAATCTCAAGAGAAGGTGGGTCATGCAGCAAGACAACGACCCTAAGCACACAAGTCGTTCTACCAAAGAATGGTTAAAGAAGAATAAAGTTAATGTTTTGGAATAGCCAAGTCAAAGTCATGACCTTAATCCAGTCGAAATGTTGTGGAAGGACCTGAAGCGAGCAGTTCATGTGAGGAAACCCACCAACATCCCAGAGTTGAAGCTGTTCTGTATGGAGGAATGGGCTAAAATTCCTCCAAGCCGGTGTGCAGGACTGATCAGCAGTTACCACAAATGTTTAGTTGCAGTTATTGCTGCACAAGGGGGTCACACCAGATACTGAAAGCAAAGGTTCACATACTTTTGCCACTCACAGATATGTAATATTGGATCATTTTCCTCAATAAATAAATGACCAAGTATAATATTTTTGTCTCATTTGTTTAACTGGGTTCTCTGTATCTACTTTTAGGACTTGTGTGAAAATCTGATCATGTTTTAGGTCATATTTATGCAGAAATATAAAAAATTCTAAAGGGTTCACAAACTTTCAAGCACCACTGTATGTGACCTTTTGGATAAGAATTATCATCAAAAAGGATAATATTATAATGTGATAATTATTTAATATACTTTTGAATCCTTTTTAGAAATACAATATTGGCAACCCTATCAACAACCTATCCAAAACCTAGCAGGTCACACCAACTATGGTGTTCCCCAAATGCCAGTTGTACCAGTACCGCAGCATTGCCTTCCGAATAACATGCCTGCTTCAGCACCAATTTTAGCACAGCTACCCTACAATACAGGTATGCACAAGCCAACAAGTTGTTCAATGTTTCTATTTCTTATTTACATGCGTTTCCTGGTGCAATAGTTACTCAACTCTAATACTAGGGCTATGAATTACATATTATTTCAAAACAAGCATTTAGCAGTGTCTAACTCTCTACTCTCTCTACTTGTGCCTTCTCAGTGCACCAGTCTTTAATCATGCATTCTATCAACGACCTGGAGATCTCCATTCACTACAGGAGAACGGAGATGCTGAAGGTGCAGTGTGTAGGTCCACGCATTCAGCTCCACTCACAGTGTGATCAATCAGAGCTCAGGGGCGTGTCCGTGCCCTTCCCCAGCACAGAGGAGCTCATTGACCACAAACAGATCCAGTACACTAAGCGTCTCCTGGACAACATCAAAAGAGGTCTTCTCCTAGAGGTCTTCCCCTCAGGTATCTACGGCTTCCGCCAGGACAAGTGCAATGTGTTCATCAGCACCTGCGATCCAGCCGAGATCCAGAACCCAGAGCCCAGAAAGCTGCTGCAGAACCAGAATGAACTGCTGTTCAGCTTCGACAAGTACAAGAAAGGTAGGACAACCAAGACAACCGGAAGCTCAAGATTAACATCTTTATGAATTATCTATAGACTAGTATCTGAGATTGGAAACTGTTTATGAAAGAAATAACAACCAATAAAATTGTACCAACAGAAAATAAATGAAATGAAAGGGCACTGTATTGTACAAATGTCAATAATAGGTTGCTCATCTGGATGAATGTAACTTTATCATAAAATCAGATGATCAGTTGTTGGTGAGTGCAAACCTGAGATTGCCTTTCGTGCTTCATGTCCAAGAATAAAATAATATTGACATTCTGATGTTCCAGGATTATGACTGTAGGATGCATAGGGTCAGAATCTATATGTGATTTGTTTATCAAGCCTAATGGAACACTAAGACATCCTGAAAAATCATCAGACCATCAGCGTGGGATTATTTGGCATAACGTAAATCTCTAGATAAAATGTGCACCCAGTCAGTGAAAAAGCCGGCTAAAACTTTCTTGACGCTGGTAGATTCCTGACCTGACAGGCTTGGTATTGATAAGTAGGTAAGGTGAGAAATAAGCAACTATTAGTTTAGAAACAACACATGCAACAGTTTATTGTTTGGGACGCTTATTAGGACAATTTCTTGGGTGTTATCTGACTCATACCAACATCTGAAAAACTTTTCGTACATGTTTTACTTTGATGTGAATCTGCAGGTTATCATTTTTATGTAAAGTTCAAATATACTGTAACTTGTTTATACTATATACAAACTCCACCGCTTCTCATTCTTCCAAGTTCTTTGTTACACTACCGTTCAAAAGTTTGGGGTCACCCAGACAATGTTGTGTTTTCCATGAAAAGTTACACTTTTATTTCCCACCATAAGTTGTAAAATGAATAGAAAATATAGTCAAGACATTTTTCTGGCCATTTTGAGCATTTAATCGACCCCACAAATGTGATGCTCCAGAAACTCAATCTGCTCAAAGGAAGGTCAGTTTTATAGCTTCTCTAAAGAGCTCAACTGTTTTCAGCTGTGCTAACATGATTGTACAAGGGTTTTCTAATCATCCATTAGCCTTCTGAGGCAATGAGCAAACACATTGTACCATTAGAACACTGGAGTGAGAGTTGCTGGAAATGGGCCTCTATACACCTATGGAGATATTGCACCAAAAACCACACATTTGCAGCTAGAATAGTCATTTACCACATTAGCAATGTATAGAGTGCATTTCTGATTAGTTTAAAGTGATCTTCATTGAAAAGAACAGTGCTTTTCTTTCAAAAATAAGGACATTTCAAAGTGAACGGTAGTGTAAAATAAATTAAAATTGATGTTAAAATGCATCATTTACTTGTCTTGTTTTTACTGAGCAATAATACTAACGGGGCGGCACGGTGGTGTAGTGGTTAGCGCTGTCACCTCACAGCAAGAAGGTCCTGGGTTCGAGCCCCGTGGCCGGCGAGGGCCTTTCTGTGTGGAGTTTGCATGTTCTCCCCGTGTCCGCGTGGGTTTCCTCCGGGTGCTCCGGTTTTCCCCACAGTCCAAAGACATGCAGGTTAGGTTAACTGGTGACTCTAAATTGAGCGTAGGTGAGTGTGAATGGTTGTCTGTGTCTATGTGTCAACCCTGCGATGACCTGGCGACTTGTCCAGGGTGTACCCCGCCTTTCGCCCGTAGTCAGCTGGGATAGGCTCCAGCTTGCCTGCGACCCTGTAGAAGGATAAAGCGGCTACAGATAATGAGATGAGATGAATAATACTAACGGCAGTAACAGTAAAACCAGGACTAGCTTCTTGTTAAGCTTACATTCCAACAGGCTTAATGTACCGAGAGAATTTTGATGAAAACTTTGATCAGTTGTTTGACCAGATCTGCCCGAGAGGGTGTAACGGATACCAGGAAATCAGAAACTTCAATAGTTGTAGTAGAAATCTATAAACTGTATAAATTGTGCATTGTTATATAGTTATCAGCAGTATCACGCATGTTTCTTAAACCTCTATTTCAGATCTCATGGACTTCAAAGAGAATAAACGTGGCTCTCCTGAGTACACCATCTATTTGTGCTTTGGGGAGAAGTTTCCAGATGGAAAGCCACTGGAGAGGAAGCTGATCGTTGTGAAGGTAAAATGTGGTCTGCTTTGTTTCCCTTGAAACAGTTCGCCCCTTTTGCATGCTTGTAACATCAGGGGTTTATTTCTTTGGTTTTTGCAGGTCGTGCCTCTGATTTGTCGCGAGTTGCATAAGGCAGCACAGCTGGAGGGAGCGTCGTCTTTGCAAAATGACAACATCAGCCTGCAGCTCTCCCACAACAGCCTGTTTGAACTGATTGAAGCCACTTTCTCACCACCTCCTGCTGTATAGTTTTTTGTTTATTTTTTTTCTTCATCCTGACACTGCTTGCTGCTCTCTACATTCTGACTGATGAGCACAGTTTTAACCACAATACTGGTTTCACATGTCCTCGGTCATGTAGCATTCCTTGGTTGCAGGAATGCAGAATGACTGCACAAAACATACCTGTTACACTGCCAAAATGAAACTGGTATCCCAAACTCTAGCAGTTGGTTTGTTAAATGTGTTTACCTATTTTGTTCAATATAAAATAACTTCAGCCTAAAATATTCAACTGGAAGTAATTAAAATTTAATGTATAGTCCCTTTCTTTTCTCTTTCTTTTAAGAAACTGTCTGCTTTGCTTTCTTTTGCTATCAATCACAACCTTGTTTATGTCTTTAGTGAAGAATTGTCCTGGCTCTGCCAGCGCTACACTTTTAAAGTTTTCTCATCTATTACTTGAAAGATTATTTCTACTATAGTTTGTCATATGGACAGTAAAATCAATTTATGCTGTGCTAGCAAATATGTTTTGAGAATCTTTGAGAGACACTTGTGTGACAATTAACATGTGGGGGGGGAGAAATGAAATTTTTGTTTTCACTTTTATTAAATAAATTGTTAAAGAAATGCATTTACAAATCAGCAGAATGGATTCTCCGGCTCACAATGAGAATCAAGTATAATTCAGTAATAAGGCAGCACATTAGACAAGGAGGATTATCAACAGTCTGCCTTCAGCAACTATGAAAACAGTTCCTGCTTCTACGAGTCTAATTACACTGATTTTGTCTTTGAATTAGAGTTACCAATCATGCTTTGAATGGGGAAGTGGAAAAAATACATTTCAAATTACTGATAAGTAAATGAACACAAAGAATAGAATAACAAAAGCACCTTGTTAAAAAGATCCTCCCCCTGTCCCAAAGACAAATGTTATGTGGTTTACAGGAACAATGTTCAAGAAGCTTTATTCCTATAATACACTGCAGGACCACACTCTGTATTCTCCTACACTTAAAATCTCTGTACAGAAACATAAATATATAATTGGCAAAACAGCTCTCGGGCAATATTCAACAGAAACAATGACGGAAACACGGTTAATGAAGATGATTTATATCCAGTTAATCTAAATACATTATTTCATACTGGTTGTTAAACATTTTCTATATGGCTTAAGTATATAAACAAAAAAAAAAAAAAAAAGGATTTTTTTAGTCAAACTGGAGTTTCTGTTGAGTCATGATACAATATTCAAATCCTTGAACATGTGTATATAAAATCTTCTGCATATTTTCTGTAAAATAATCCTTTAATGTCAAAGACCAAAAAAAGATTCATTGGGATGGTGATACGAGTCTAAAAACAGCTTCGGACCAAGGCTGGATACTGGCGCTTAGCTTTTCGAACTCTCTCCAGTGACAATATTTCACAATGATTTTTTTCCTGCACACATTCCACAATATTAGGCAGGCCTTTATGCTGTAACCAGGAAACACCATGTCATACAGTCATCATGAAGCTAGTTTAGCCTTATGAGGCAATCTATCCAACCACACATACTGAAAGTGTTTACTGACAAATCTGGTTTTTACTGGTGTGCAAATTTTCCAGATTTAAATCCATAGCAAGCCCAGTGTGATAAATATACATCTATACTATCAATACCTAAATACTCTTCTATTGAATAACTGTTATTTTGAAAAGGTCAGTTTTTTCCAGTTCTCAAAGTTTTAATGACAGCAGTACAACATTGGCAAACCAAAACTATGAAAAAGGAGCAGCCTCAGTGGTGCAATTTCCAAATTTCGCTGAATAACAATGTTTATCAAACATTTCAAAACAGATCATGTTGACTTTGACCAGATAAAAAAATGTCACTATATTAACAATAGTGTACAAATATGCTAAAGGTCATACCATACTGCTGGTATACATGTAAAACGGTTTTGTTCAACCCAGATCGCTAGCTTTACGGAGGTGAGACCCTCTCCACAAAGAACACAATGAACTAAATTTATTATGCAACTGTGCAGCTCTTCAGGGTCACATTACTTTCAAGAAGTCTGACTAATAGAAGGGCGTGCATCAAGTTTACGGAGCGTGTTTGCTTATCAGCCAGGAGTCTCCGAATCTTTGGAGCCTTCAGCAGTCTGCTTATCCTCTGCTTTACGATGTTTCCTGGCATGTTTGTACTTATCCACATATGCCTTGACCAGGTTGGCTACCTTCACTGGATTGATTTCACCACTCTTACTGTGACATACCTAGTACAAAAAAGCAGGAAGCAAAGTTACTTACAACAATGGAAAATATGATTCTGAGGAAATCATGTGCTTCACTGCTGCATATGATTCAGAGCCTAACCATCAGGGATGAAAACCACGCGTACGAATTGCATACCTTCTGGACAGCTTTCCGTAAGATCTCTTTGTACTCCTCCTTCGTTATGTCCCTTTTCTGATAAAAGGGTTTGATGGCCAGTTTCACCTCCTCTATGGCCCGTTCCTGCATATGAAGCTTCTTCATGTACTACAGGTGGTGAAACAAAACGTTTACAGACTTAACATTGTTTTTCTAAAGCTCCATAGACGTGCATTCATTGAACCATTAACTCCTAAACTCATAAACTTGGAGTTTGCCCTAAACATTAGTCAAACTAAGCAAAATCTAAATTATAATCTTTTTCTGCTGTAAATTTGTCTTTGTTTCCGGGTACCGCAAACAAAATTGAGTTCTGGTTTTATATTTGTGCAATGATATAAAACCAGCCCTCTTTTCCCTAATTCTAACCATTACCTTGTTACATGCCACAAATCTTACTCTGTGTACACACACCTTGTCCTTCTGATCAGGATTCTGTAACAGTTCCTCTTTGCGGGATTTAGATTTCTCCTGGCCGGTGTTGGACTTCCCTTCCAGTGCTGGAGAACCGATGCTCGTGGCTGCTGACTTGGACCCACCCTGGACAGCAGCTGCCACCTGGGATAAAGAGAAAACATGGTGGTGACTTATGTTTGCTGTGCTTAACTATTAAAAATATATATACACTACCGTTCAAAAGTTTGGGGTCACTTTGAAATTTCCTTATTTTTGAAAGAAAAGCACTGTTCTTTTCAATGAAGCTCACTTTAAACTAATCAGAAATCCACTCTATACATTGCTAATGTGGTAAATGACTATTCTAGCTGCAAATGTGTGGTTTTTGGTGCAATATCTCCATAGGTGTATAGAGGCCCATTTCCAGCAACTCTCACTCCAGTGTTCTAATGGTACAATGTGTTTGCTCATTGCCTCAGAAGGCTAATGGATGATTAGAAAACCCTTGTACAATCATGTTAGCACAGCTGAAAACAGTTGAGCTCTTTAGAGAAGCTATAAAACTGACCTTCCTTTGAGCAGATTGAGTTTCTGGAGCATCACATTTGTGGGGTCGATTAAATGCTCAAAATGGCCAGAAAAATGTCTTGACTATATTTTCTATTCATTTTACAACTTATGGTGGTAAATAAAAGTGGGACTTTTCATGGAAAACACAACATTGTCTGGGTGACCCCAAACTTTTGAACGGTAGTGTATATTCTTACAATGGCATTAAGGGCAGGAAAAAAAAAGAAGAAACCATCTCTGTGACTCCTTGTGCTCTTTACTTAAAGGTAGACTGCCTTTCAAATTTTTCAAATTTAGGTCATAAAATGAATTTTCCCTAACACCCAATTATTTTTGTTTAGTGGACCGAAAACTACTGAATTCGAATCACAGACTTCCAATTTTATTAGTTTTTTTTTTAACAGAACAATTAATGAATTTAGGGCCACATGGCCCTAAATTCTCTGCTATTTTTTCCTGCTTCACCATGACACAATTCAAGATACTACGTCATGCATCACGTGATGAGCGTTCTCTGTTAGTGCAAGGCATTGTGGGATACAAATTTGAAACAGGAGTGAACAATGGAGGACGTGAGTGTGCAAATGAAACGTGAAAGACTGACTATAGTAACAGAAAGGGAGAAGAAAAGACGTTATATAGCGAAGGAAAGGAAACGCAGGACCAAACTAATAAATATCGGCAGTCAGCGAGCACCTCGGTGTGATCAGCTGTTCGCTTAGCAACAGAATGATGGAACTGTCAGTGCACGGTCAAAGGTAAACCTGTAGATGGCAGTAATGCACGGCTCGAAATTCGCGGTGGTCCAGTCGCCCGAGGTGACTTAATTTGTCATTTGGCGGGTGATTCCTGTCACTAGCCAGCCCGGCTGGCTAGTTGAAAATTTAAAAAAATATATGAAGCGAAGATTCAGACACACTGTCAACTAAAGCCGCCACATATTAAGCGCGTGCCGTGTCTGTGTTAATCGATGTGTTTATCGGCAGGACGGAAAATACCGAAGAATTCCGAATCATATCGTGTACGAGTCAGGCTGTCGGTTTTTTCACTACTGCGCATGCATATAACGCATCTCGTTGAATATTGCAGTAATCACGTTATCAAATTCAATAGATGTGGCCACATTATCGCCCGTTTAAACACGTGTTTTTGTTGTTGTTTACATCTACATCTGCCAAAGCTACGTTGCGATGTGGAATTTTCTGAAAGGTGTACAGAAACCGCCAGAGACGGGGGACAAAGCGACCTCGGTCTGAAGAGGAGAAAAAGGCCGCCGATAAAGCGTACGAGAAGGAGAAACGACAAAGGACTTATAAGCAAACGTGGGAGCAGGGTAGGCCTTGGCTGCGATACGATTTTTATGGAATAATTAATTTTTTTCAAGTTGATTCCTAGTCAATATGAAGCTCCTAATGCTTTCTCTCTCATAAATGGTTAAATACAGAAAGCATGTTGGACATATTTTGGGTGCTATAGTCAGGATAGTAAGTAGATTTGTTTTCAATACTCATACACCAAGTTGCCAAGTTTTCCAATATATTTATTATTTGTTGATATTATATTATGGTGCTCTGTGTTGTTCTCATTTATGTATTTAACAGTATCAAAATACTCGGGTCTTAAAATAAATGCGCATTAGTCATGAACAATGGTAACTACTCTCTTTTGTGTTATTTTTGACAGAAGTAAAATTCATACATGAACAAATTTTGGCGAGTTGATTTTCTGTTTGGCGAGTTACTTTGGAAGGTAACTAGTCCGGCTGGCTGGTGAAAAAATATATGAATTTCTAGGCCTGCAGTAATGCAACACTGGATGCAAGCTGCCGTAAAACCCTAAAGATGATGACGACAGCTAAGGTAAACCTGCGCATGCGCACACAGACTACTTCTGTCTGTGTGACTGCGCGAAGTGAGCGATTCCATGCACATTATTTGCTCAGGAATCCCCTCAAATTAAATTACCGTATTTTTCGGACTATAAATCGCACTTTTTTTCATGGTTCGGCTGGCCATGCGACTTATACTCCGGTGCGACGTATATATGTTTTTTTTTTTTTTCACCGCGGAATAACTTGAGCTGATGCTGAGTCTGACGACAGCCACGCAGAAGAAGAGGAAACGGCGCTTCGTCTGCTGCTGGAGTTGGCAGAGTTGTTCAGAAGCGACACTGAGGATGAGGAATTCAATGGATTTGCTGATTTGGAGTGAAATCATCAGCTTGATAAACTTGATTGACCTGTGTTTTATTATTAATGATAGGCCTATAGTTATTTAAATAAGTTATGTAGTGATTTTAGGCAGTGCTTAATTTGTGAAGTGGGAGGTCCCGGAACGCAGGAGGTGGGTGGGTCCGGCGACTCAAAAAAAAAAAAAAAAAGGCGGGGGGTGGTTTACTATAACTTTACGCACACGCTTATTGTGTGTGTAAAAAATAATAATAATAATAATATCAGACATTATGATCTTAGAAAACGCTTTAGTGACGAACAGTTACAGACAGTAATATGTCATGATATTATGTTATAAAATATTTTTTATTAGTTTATATATTAAATTATATATTAAATTTATCTTCTAAAATAACAGACTGGGGCGGCACGGTGGTGTAGTGGTTAGCGCTGTCGCCTCACAGCAAGAAGGTCCGGGTTCGAGCCCCGTGGCCGGCGAGGGCCTTTCTGTGTGGAGTTTGCATGTTCTCCCCGTGTCCGCGTGGGTTTCCTCCGGGTGCTCCGGTTTCCCCCACAGTCCAAAGACATGCAGGTTAGGTTAACTGGTGACTCTAAATTGAGCGTAGGTGTGAATGGTTGTCTGTGTCTATGTGTCAGCCCTGTGATGACCTGGCGACTTGTCCAGGGTGTACCCCGCCTTTCGCCCGTAGTCAGCTGGGATAGGCTCCAGCTTGCCTGCGACCCTGTAGAACAGGATAAAGTGGCTACAGATAATGAGATGAGATGAGAATAACAGACTGTACTCTTATCACAACTGGTTTATTTCACCATTGGAGATCAGATCACACAAGACATGAGTTAAATGACTCATTTTAAGGATTTAAGTAGGGTATTTAAAAGAAGTGCCAGCGGGACTTCGTGGCTCAGGTGGGTAAGGAGCCATACCATAAATCCGGGGACCCGGGTTCGATTCCAACCTGCGGTCATTTTCCAAGCCCTCCCTGTTTTTCTCCTGCTCATTAAAAGCAGTGCCAGCAAACATAAGTGCAATCAATTCAAGTAATAGTTAAGAAATAAAGGGTTTACAAAACAAGTTGGAGAATTCATTTTAAAAATTTTAGTAAGCTTTCTTGTTTTTTTGCCATTTTTTCCACAGCGCAAGCTAACGGCTACAAAAAACCCGGTGTTCTATTGAGCGGAAGTATACACCCCATGTCCCTCCCTCTTCCCCTTTCGCATAGATTTTGTGGATGTCATAGGAGAGAAATCAACAACAGATATCAAAATCAAAACCGAACACTAAACAAATTTTTATTTACTTATTTAATTTATTGTTTGATTTTTTTCCCTTTGTGATGGTCACGGAGGTGATCTGATCCATTTAAATAGCTGCCGGAACACCCAATGAAATGAAAATAGCTGCCGGATCCGACAACGGAGGTTACGGATCTTGTTCCGTCATGTTCCGGCTCAAATTAAGCCCTGATTTTCGGCCTATAGGCTATTGAATAACTTGATGTTACGGTCCATATTCAGCCAGTTTTTCTCTGGGCTATTATAAATGATTTTGTTTTGCATTTTTAAAAATAACTCTCCTTCCAAGATGAACTTTATTCTTCGTCTCTGATGTTATGGTGTTAATGGTCTGAATAACGTTTAATGTTTTTATCTGATATGACGTTAACTGGCAGGCGCACTTTCTGCCTGTTTTTTTCTCTGAGCGGTGGTTGTTTTTTTTCACTAGACGGTTGTTTTTACTACCGTACCTGTCTTTGGAGATGATATACCTATAGCCTACTTGACCTCTGATTTGATGAAATAAAATTCGACAAAAATGAAGCATGACACTCCTCGATGATGACTACAGCTTTAATAACACAGATGAAAGAGCCATGGGGCGATAATAAGCCCTACCGGTAAAAATATTCTAAAAGCAAACTGATTAATGCATCAGTAATAGGCTACTAATATTAGTTATAATAATAATATAGGCTATTAGTAATAACGATAGTGATAGTATTAAAAATAGTAGTAGATATTTAAAATAATCAGACTAGGCTACTTACAGGGCAAAGGGCGCGTTATCACTGCTCCGCTGTTCGTTTATTAAATAAACAATGCAGTCGCGCAGTAACCACGCACCGCTTATCAGATAGAATCACAGATTCTATGGATAGAATAACCCTTCAAAAAAGTGCGACTTGTAGTCCGGTGCGACGTATACGCATATGTTTTTTTCGTCTTCATAATGCATTTTTTGGCTGATGCGACTTAAACTCCGGAGCGACATATAGTCCGGAAAATACGGTACTTGCCAGACACAGAATGGCTTTTTTTTTTTTTAAAGATATAACAGAAATAAACATCTCAAAATGACCAAATTTCAGAGGGAACTAAATTTCACTGATTTTATGAAATCGAAAGGCCGTCTACTTTTAAAAACTAAACCTTTCAACATTGTCTAGCGATATTAACCAATCAGATTACAGGCTGTCTCACTGCACTGCATTACGTTGTGTGCATAGAAATAATCAGGACAGAAATTCACAGAGACAAGGATTGAGGCAAATTATTGCTTATATCGGATGCAATCAAATGCATGAAAGGCAGACGTTTTTAGGTTTCAGAGAAGCTTATAACACAAAACAGTTTAAGATGATGATCAGGCAGACAAGAGTGAACACTGAAATGGCTTTTCAACATGTGAGAGACCTGAGGCAATTGAAGAGTTTGAAAACGAATGCTCCCTTTTCTTCTGCTTAATGGGTAATAATTATTCTTGGCTGTTTCTCGTGAAATTTCTTATCCTCCATCACCAAAACATATACGGTACAACCCCAAGTCCAAAAAAGTTGGGACGCTGTATAAACTGTAAACAAAAGTAGAACGCAATAACTTGCAAATCATTGAAAATAGTACAAAAATAACATATCAAATATTGAAACTAAGAAATGTTATTGTTTTTTGAAAAATATATGCTCATTTTGAATTTGATGCCAGCAACACATTTAAAAAAAAAAAAAAGAGAGACAGGGGCATGTTTACCATTGTGTTGCATCACCTCTACTTTTAACAACACACTGTAAACATTTGAGATCTGAGACGACAAATTGCTGTAGTTCTGAAAGAGAAATGTTGTCCCATTCTTGCCTGATATACAGTTGTGTTCAAAATAATAGCAGTCCAACATGACTAACCAGATCAATCACTCAGTGCGTTTACATGCACATCCAAATCGAGCTACTGTCGGTAATCGAGCTAAGGGTCCCAGCAGGGGTGCCAGAGAAATCCAATCCTACATGCACACAAGGAAATCGAGCTATTGTGTGAGGTACATTGTGCACCCGAGCCACAGGTGGCGCTACACGCCCCATCGTGTTCGTACACTTCCGGTTGTCGTCATGAAGAAGAGCTATTCAAGAGTGTAAACAAAGTCATCAGTTCCGTGTTCGTTCGTTCTCCTTGTTCCTCCTGACCTCTTCTGCTGCTTGCTACTGCTACTGTTGTCATGCCGACCGAGGCTGTTGTGTTTCCCGCTTGTGGTCTCGTCACTTCCGGAAGGGGCGGTGCTGAAGTAAGTAGCTCGACAGGGTTTACATGCACCAAGTAGCTCGGCTACAATCACATAATCTAGGTCGCGTAGCTCGATGACGAGAAATCCAGTTTGGTTCGATTTCAGCCGAACTAAGGTGTTTCCATGGCATTTAGAACTTCGATTTCAGTCGAGCTACGGCAGAAATTCGATTTTATCTATGTGCATGTAAACGCACTGACTGTTTTTGGTAGAAATTATGTTACTACATGGCAAATAATTTACCAGTAGGTGTAGGAGAGTCATAGAAAACCAACAGACCCAGCATTCATGATATGCCTGCTCCTGAGTCTGTGTAATTGAATAATTAAGTGAAAGGGGCGTGTTCAAAATAATAGCAGTGTGGACTTCAATTAATGACATCATTCATTCTGTGAAAAAACAAATGTCAATCAGGTGGCACTAATTTAAGGATGAAGCCAGCACATGTTGTACATCCATTTCTCTCTGAAAACCTGAAAAAAAAGGGTCGTTCCAGACATTGTTCAGAAGAACAGCGTGCTCTGATTAAAACGATTGGAGAGGGGAAAACGTATAAAGAAGTGCAGAAAATGATAGGCTGCTCGGCTAAAATGATCTCCAACGCTTTAAAACGGACAGCAAAACCAGAGAGACGTGGAAGAAAACAGAAGACTACCATTCGACTGGATCAAAGAATAGCCAGAATGGCAAAGACTCAGCCAATGATCAGCTCCAGGGTGATCAGAGACGGTCTGAGGTCACCTGTGAGTACTGTGACAATTAGAAGACGCCTGTGTGAAGCTAATCCATCGGCAAGAAGCCCCTGCAAAGTCCCACTGTTAAAAAAAAAAGTGGTGAAGAGGATACAGTTTGCCAAAGAACACATCAACTGGCCTAAAGAGAAATGGAAAAACATTTTGTGGACTGATGAAAGTAAGATTGTTCTTTCTGGGTCCAAGGGCCGCAGACAGTTTCAGACGACCCCCAAACACTGAATTCAAGCCACAGTACACTCTGAAGACAGTGAAGCATGGTGGTGCAAGCATCATGATATGGGGATGTTTCTCTTACTATGGTGTCGGGCCTATTTATCACGTACCAGGGATCATGGATCAGTTTGCATATATCTAAATACTTGAAGAGGTCATGTCACCTTATGCTGAAGAGGAAATGCCCTTGAAATGGGTGTTTCAACAAGACAACGACCCCAAACACACCAGTAAGCGAGCAGCATCAGGGTTCAAGACCAACAAAATTAAAGTTTTGGAGTGGCCAGCCCAATCCCCGGACCTTAAAGGAACAGTCCACCGTACTTCCATAATGAAATATGCTCTTATCTGAATTGAGACGAGCTGCTCTGTACCTCTCCGAGCTTTGCGCGACCTCCCAGTCAGTCAGACGCAGTCAGACGCGCTGTCACTCCTGTTAGCAATGTAGCTAGGCTCAGTATGGCCAATGGTATTTTTTGGGGCTGTAGTTAGATGCGACCAAACTCTTCCGCGTTTTTCCTGTTTACATAGGTTTATATGAGCAGTGATATGAAACAAGTTCAGTTACACAAATTGAAACGTAGCGATTTTCTATGCTATGGAAAGTCCGCACTATAATGACAGGCGTACTAACACCTTCTGCGCGCTTCGGCAGCGCATTGATACGGAGCTCAGATATCAATGCGCTGCTGAAGCGCACAGAAGGTGTTAGTACGCCTGTCATTATAGTGCGGACTTTCCATAGCATAGAAAATCGCTACGTTTCAATTTGTGT
This sequence comes from Neoarius graeffei, assembly GCF_027579695.1. NCBI lineage: Eukaryota > Metazoa > Chordata > Actinopteri > Siluriformes > Ariidae > Neoarius > Neoarius graeffei. The sequence continues at coordinate 84,991,520 of NC_083570.1, read as the reverse complement.
AACTGAACTTGTTTCATGTCACTGGTCATATAAACCTATGTAAACAGGAAAAACGCGGAAGAGTTTGGTCGCATCTAACTACAGTCCCAAAAAATACCATTGGCCATGCTGAGCCTAGCTACATTGCTAACAGGAGTGACAGCGCATCTGACTGCGTCTGACTGACTGGGAGGTCGCGCAAAGCTCGGAGAGGTACGGAGCAGCTCGTCTCAATTCAGATAAGAGCATAATTTCATTATGGAAGTACGGTGGACTGTTCCTTTAATCCGATTGAAAACTCGTGGGGTGACATCAAAAATGCTGTTTCTGAGGCAAAACCAAGAAATGCAGAGGAATTGTGGAATGTTGTCAAATCATCCTGGGCTGGAATACCTGTTCACAGGTGCCAGAAGTTGGTCGTCTCCATGCAACACAGATGTGAAGCAGTTCTCAGAAACCGTGGTTATACAACTAAATATCAGTTTAGTGATTCACAGGAATGCTAAATCCTAAAGATTTTTTCAGTTTATACAGTAAATATTTGGAGTTTGTAATGAAAAATGCAGACACTGCTATTTTTTTGAGCAGCCCAATATTCATTTTTCTTCATTTTCTGTAAAGTAATTAAAATATTGATACATTTTTCTTCATGTTTTGATGTAGAATATAATGTGCAGTGTTCCCAATGCATGGAAATAAAAACTATTATAAGGATTTTGAGCTTTACTCATGTATTTAAACACACTGCTATTATTTTGAACATGACCGTACAATTTCAGTTGCTCAACAGTTCGGGGTCTCCTTTGTTGTATTTTGCACTTCATAATGCACAAAATGTTTTAAATGGGAGACAGGTCTGGACTGCAGGCAGACCAGTTTAGCACCTGAACTCTCTTACTATAGAGCCATGCAGTTTTAATATGTGCAGAAAGCAGTTTGGCATTGTCTTGCTGAAAGAAGGAAGGCCTTCCCTGAAAAAGATTTTGTCTGGATAGCAGTATATTGCTCTGAAACGTGTATATATCATTCAGCATTAATGATGCCTTCTCAGATGTGCAAGCTACCCATGTCATGTGCACTAATGCACCCTCATACCATCACAGATGCTGGCTTTGGAACTGTGCACTGATAACAAGCCGGATGGTCCCTCTCCTCCTGGAGGACGTGGTGTCCATGATTTCTAAAAATAATTTCTACTTTTGATTTGTCAGACCTTGGGATAATTTTCCATTTCGCTTCAGTCCACTGTAAAAAAGAGTTCAGGCCCAGGGAAGGTGGTGGTGTTTCTGGATATTGTTTATATCTGGTTTTAACTTGCATTTGTGGATGCAGTAATGAACTGTTTTCACAGATGATGGTTTTCTGAAGTGTTCCTGAGCCCATACAGTGATTTCCACTACAGACACGTGTCTGCTTTTAATGCACTGTCTCCTGAGAGCCTGAAGATCACAGGCATCCAGTGTCAGTGTTCAGCCTTGTCTCTTGCATACAGAGATTTCTCCAGATTCTCTGAATCTTTTAATGATATTATGTACCATAGATGATGTGATCCACAAATTCTTTGCGATTTTACATTGAGGAACGTTATTCTTAAATCGTTGCACTGTTTGCCCACGCAGTCTTTCACAGAGCCGTGAAACCCCTCCCCATCTTTACTTCTTAGAGACTCCGCCTCTCTGGGATTCTCTTTTTATATCCAGTCATGTTACTGACCTGTTGCCAATTGTTTTTTTTTTTGTTTTTGCTTTTTACCAAATTAAGGGGGTTTTTTTTAGCATTACACAAGTTTTTCAGTCTTTTGTTGCCCCTGTCCCAACTTTTCTGAAACGTGTAGCTGACATCAAATTCAAAATGAGCACATCTTTTTCAAAAAACAATAAAATTTCTAGGTTTCAACATTTGATATGTTGTCTTTGTACTATTTTCAATGAAATATAAGGTTTCCATGATTTGCAAATCTTCACATTCTGTTTTTACTTATGGTTTACACAGTGTCCCAACTTTTTTGGAATTAGGGTAGTCTTTAATAGCTAGCGGACACTCACTGCAAATACACTAAATGAAGATGGTTCTTATAAAACTGCCATTCAGACAATTATCCTAAATGGACAATCACAGAGTTCAAACAAAGACTCAAATAACTGATTGTGGCAGCGGGGGCATGGTCAAGTGCCGGTTTGTGAATGGAGATCGAGGCCGGGGAAGGTGAGTGGCAAAGTGGAAGCACCTGTTGTAAATTAATGTGCTGTGTGTGTGTGTGTGCGCACACAGTGAGAAGGAGCAGATAAAAGAGAAGAGCAGTACAGAGTGAGGTTCTCTTCCCCTGGCTGAAATCACATCGGTGAAGTGGCACACAGAAGTTTATTTTGGATACTGCTGAAAAGTGTTTTCTGTGTTCAACTAACAGTTTAACAAAAACGAATGTGACCTTGATCCCACCTGCCCGTTCCCATGTCCACTGTACTCGGGAAGCCGTGACACTGATAATGCCATACACTGGGACAATGTCCTGAATAGACTAATTAACTATTAATCATAATTTACAAAAAGCAGTACTGTTGCTGATATTAGAAAGTGCATATTGAAACATTATCTCTTGTTAAAATATCCTGACTGTGGCTGAGAACAAACTATGCTTGTGTGGTATCAGATTCAGAACCGCAGACGTGTAATCTGTGCCAAATTGCAAAATCGTACTGTATATGTACGCATTTCCTAAAGGGCCACTGTTATTCCTGAATAGTTATAATTACCCAGCTCTGGGTTCACTTTCATTTCCCTTGAAAACCCTGCTCGTCTACTTTCAGTTTTAGTCACATGACAGAGCAGCTATATCCTCCACAGTTGCAGCCAGCCATTTTGCACAAAACCACCACCCTGCTACATGACTGAAAGGACAAGTGAAACCAGCATTGTGGTTAAAACTTTGCTTATCGGTAGGAATGCAGACAGCACCATGCTGCCACCATGAGACTGTCATATGCATGTACACTATCTCCAGCCCCGATGAGTCGCTATGGTATTGACGTATTGAGAGAGGCAGAGGAACATCACTGTACCTGGCCAGTGTTCTGCATGGAGGAGGATGAGGCAGCCTTACGAGACCCTTCCTGCTTCAGTTTCAGTTTGAATAGTGCAAGCTCTGAAAGTGATGAGAGAAAAGAAAAAACAAAACTTTACTGGCTAAATAATTAGCAAAAATCCTATCAAACCCAACTCTGCATTGCATTACATTCCCTTTGAGCCACTAACAAAGAGGTTCCCAAACTAGGAGTCCTGCTTGATTTACAAATGGGCTCACAATATCCTCTACTGTTTTATTCATTTATGTTGCAAATTAGTATAATAAATATCACTAACTATGAGGACAGATTTTCTACACTACTTCTTCCTTTGGCTGCTCCCGATTAGGGGTCGCCACAGCGGATCCCTAATCGGGAGCAGCCAATAACTCTACGCTAATATTTCAAAATGTTACTGGGAGACAATCGAGCCACATTTAAATTAAGAGTGTAACTGCTGTTTCAGTCTTTTTCACCATGCTCACATGCAGCACAGTTCAACAATATAAATGGATACATTTCCACATCTCCACTAAACTAACCAGATTTTCTATTTCAGTTAGTGTTTGAATTGTAAAAATTTTTTTTTTCTTAAGGGGCGGTCACACAGCACTCCGCGTCTATATCACGTACAAAAAGATACAAAAATCTGGTGGACGTGGTCGTAAGTGCTAATTTTTGGTCAATTTTGGCTTTGCCGTGCTTTGTACGGGGTATGGCCGTCGGCGGCTGTTTCACTGCTGCAGCACTGCCTAAGCACAGCTAACCAAGTCCAGCCACGCACCCAGATGTTCCGTACCACCCTCCTCCTCCTCCTCCTTCTTCTTCTTCTCTCAGCAAGGATATGTTGAGCCTGTATCAGTTGGTTCTGTTGGTGCTGGAGCATTAAGATGAGGACATCACAGCGTTGAGGGTTCATGTTCACCCCTTGACATCTAGACTGCAAGTGCCGAGGTCTCAGAAAATTACGGTATTTATACATGCCGCAAATCAGAAGTGATGCAGAAGTGATTAGACAGTGATCAACCGAATTTAGAACTTGTTTGAGACGTCGTTTAACGGGCTTAGACAGTGCTATGTACGCGGAAAAATCCATTTCTCAGTGATAAGCCGCTAAACACACGCTATATCCCGTGATACCAACGCGTAACACCCGTCCGATGACCGTGCTCTGCCCGTGATAGACCGCCAAACTTTCACGTCTTACCACGTCTCCCCAAGTTTTAATAACGGCCGGGACACTGATTATCACGTGTTTTTCACGTGTGTTGCACGTCTTTACCACGTGTGCCGGCCGTGGTTGTCCGCGGTCTAAAGTTTTGAGCAGTCCAAAACTTTTTACCGCGTCCGACGCCGTTCCGATTTTCCCCTGCGTCCTGTCACGTCTGTATATCGACTGTAACACGTCTTAACTTCGACATCAACACGAACAACATCGTCTGCTTCACGGGAGAGCACTTTTTGACGGGTTTTGGCCGTGATAAAGCCGTAAAGCGCTGTGTGACCGGGCCTTTAGACTCTGATTTATTTGTACTAACATGAAGATATGCTTTTGATAGAGACATGTATGTTATTTACCAGCTGGGAGGTCCATATCATGAAATACTGTGACCGAGGTCTTGAAAGTACTGAGCGAGGCCCTCTGGGCCGAGGTCACGGTATTTCACCATATGGACCGCCCTCAAGCTGGTAAATAATATATTTATTTTTTTCTTTCCCAAATTCTAACAGAAAACGAGAGCGTCCGAAAGGGAAAACCGAGCTGAGCCGCCATTTTGAATCCTCATTCACGGCTGTAATGCAAATTGCTTCCTCCTCGGTATACAAGTGCACTTCCATGGCAGGAAAACAACTACATTTTGCTGCCTATGTAGTCCCCTATTTATACAAATAGGAGTCATTCAGGATTCAGCCATGTTTTTGCGCGGCGTTAGCAAGTTAGAGGTTTTTAGCTTTCTCCTGAAATGTTTTCTTTTATTTCTTTTCCTCAGGGTAGTAAAACTCGCTTTCGCTGTGAACACTGTCATTATCGCTATCCATGATGTAAAATTAATGCTATTCTGAATCCTCATTCACGGCTGTAATGCAAATGGCTTCCTCCTCAGTATACAAGTGCACTTCCATGGCAGGAAAAAAAAAACTAAATTTTGCCGCCTATGTAGTCCCCTATTTATACAAAATTGAGCCATTCAGGATTCAGCCATGTTTTTGCTCGACATTAGCAACAGTTACAGGTTTTAGCTTTCTCCTGAAATGTTTTCTTTTATTTCTTCTTTCTCAGGGTAGTAAAACTCGCTTTCGCTATCCATGATGTAAAATTAATGCTAAAATTTATAAGATTTTTGATAAAAATCTTATAAATAAATCTTATTAAAAATATAAATGTTGACAAAAATTGCTACGTTTGTTGTTGCTGTGAACGAGCGAGTCACCAGAGGTCCATAACCGGGGTCCGTACCATAGGATAAGGACCCCGCTCGTCAGCCAATCAGAGCGCAGGATTTGATGGAAACCGGACCGCGAAAAAAATAATATAAAGTAAGTCGCTCAGGGTAAGCTGCTAAGTGCTATGTAACTGAAAGTGTGTGCATCTGAACTTGCAATTTTGTACAATAACTGTTCAAGCATTTTTCTATGCCAGTCACAAATGTTATAACTTTTGAAGTGCCTCCAAACTGTCAAAAAAGTGCACTTTGCTGCTTACTGGCTACAATGCAACTTAAATTTTTCAGTTAACATTACGCACAGCATTGTGAAATCAGAATCCTAAAATATATTGATCAGATTCCAGGGGTACAAAGGTGTAACATATGAGAAAAATGAACAATTTCACAGTCACTTATCTGTCATCAGAATATTGATTATTAATTAGATTTGATCATGAGAACAAATATTTTAGTTATTCTGAGAGATTATCTATTATGTTATTCATTTTAACTAATACCCAGAAGGCATTGCAGGTGTGGTCTTTTTTTTTTATATTTTCACATTTATTGTCTAAGATTTGCATTCTTGTGCAGAAATCATACAAGTTCATTTTTATTTCTAAAAAGAAGGCATTACTTCCTCATCTTTGTACCTTTGTCCATGTTTGTGCGCGAGGATCCGGTTTACTTTGCTTTCCCTTTTCACGCAGCTTCTACATTCTTTCCCTTGCTTTTTCAGCCAGCGCCTCCCGGTTTCTCTCATAGTACTTTCTTTTCTTCGTTTTGTTTTTTTTCTCCAAATCGCTACTGAATTCGTAGCGAAGCGTAAAAAGTCACGCTATCTTCGCTAGTCACACGACATTTAGCAAGGCTGTTCGTCATATCTATTGTTATTAGGGGTACTATTATATTAGCCCTCCTCTAACAGTTCATCAAAGATCTTCACACTAAGAAGAAATGGCCACGAAGTGAGTGGAGAAGAAGCAAGTTCGAACCTTTTTGTTTACCACGCTCACTTGCTTTGTAAACTAATACTGCCAAAGCAATTCTTAGACATTGGTGATCGAAATGTGTGTTCGGGGTTTCAGAAAATGTGTAATTTTGGGAGCTGTTTACGATGGAATCAAGAAGATTTGGTACCAAAAGAACATTTGGGACATGAGAATGACAGTTCGAGCCTTGCTGTTGTTAAGACACACTGTACGCGATCCCAAGAAAGCATTTTTCAAAGCAAAATGGCTGAGTTTTCCTGCAATTTTTATCTGCATAAATGTGTTCGGGGGTTGAGAATTCAGTGTAATTTTGGAATCGTTTTTAGAAGTAGAAAGCTGAAAATTCACAAACACTAAGTAAATCGTATGAGAACTCTTGCGTATTTTTTTTGGAAGAGAACTTTAGTTTCATTGACCTATGGTCATGAGCTTTGCGTAATGACCGAAAGAACAAGATCGCGGATACAAGCGGCCGAAATGAGTTTCCTTCGCAGGGTGGCTGGGCGCTCCCTTAGAGATAGGGTGAGAAGCACAGTCACTCGGGAGGAGCTCGGAGTAGAGCTGCTGCTCCTCCACATCGAGAGGAATCAGCTGAGGTGGCTCGGGCATCTCTTTCGGATGCCTCCTGGACGCCTCCCTGGGGAGGTGTTCCAGGCATGTCCCCCCGGGAGGAGGCCCCGGGGAAGACCCAGGACACGCTGGAGGGACTATGTCTCTCGGCTGGCCTGGGAACGCCTCGGTGTTCTTCCCGAGGAGCTGGCCGAGGTGTCTGGGGAAAGGGAAGTTTGGGCTTCCATGCTCAGACTGCTGCCTCCGCGACCCGGCCCCGGATAAAGCGGACGAAGACGAGACGAGAACTTTAGCTTGTATGAAGTTAAAACTTAGTGATTTATTTTATATACGAGTATAATTAAAAACAGTATTACATAATGCGTTTTGTTATTTTGCTTGAAATCTTTCATTCTCGAGTTCCATATTCTCCAGTTTGGGTCCATATTGTTAGCATAATAGTCAAAGTGTAAAATTCATTCAAAAATTAAAGAAAATTGATGCATTTTTTTTAAAATAGCGAGTAAAAGTTCTGTTGGTGAGCGGCTTTCATGTTACACGTTACACTGGAATTTAGCTCAAATTTCCAAATACTAAAATCGCTTAAAAAAAAAAAAAGATAAAATAAAATAAAAAAAATACATGTTGGTTGTATTCCTATGACTTTTGGTGTGGAAGTAGTTTTCCCTTCTAGTAACCTGTGTGAGCAGTACTGATTTTATTGCCCTGTTCATTGTTACATATTTTAACAATATATACACGGGATACATCTTGTACCCCTGGATCCTGCAACTGATAATTATTCTATCCACATTCACTGGATATGAGCAACTGCACGCGCTGATTGGCTACTCTACTACTAAGCTATCAGCTCATATACCGTGAGTAGAGAAAAATAAAATCGCGGCACGTGTTGCTGAACCAACCGAGGACGAAATAAAAACTTAACTCGAAAACACCCCCCCCCCCAAAAAAAGCAACAAAATATGGAATGAAAGTATTTGATGGCAAAAACGTATCTTTTTTATTTTTCAAGAATTATTTTTGCATTTTTCACAAATTGCTCCTGTCGTTTCGCCGGTTTGTTTACATTCTAAGCGGAAATTATTTTGTCGGACGTTTTGTATAAAATTTTTATTTATTGAATTTGCAAAAAATAACAATAAAAATGCTCCGTTTCTCAAAATCCAGTGAATGTGGGTAGAAAGAAACAATTATTCCGCTCAATCTCGTCGTACATGGCTTACAGCCGACTCTGTGCCATGTACGACTCGATTTTGTGGAATAACTGTTAAATACGTATAATACCAAGACAGAATAAAGGACAGAGTATTGCCGTTTCCCTGAACATTAAAACACAACTGAGAGTATCATTAGCAATACAAAAATCATTCGGCAATCTGACATCTACATTAAAGGCAAATAAATAATAATTTACTCACTGCTCATTTTGTCTGGCTGGGACGCGACTGGTTCTTGTATATTCCAGGTGACTCGTTTACCCTGTGATTTGGCTTTGGTGCCCGCCATTACTAACACCGACTCCATCTCCTGTTTGACCCCTGCCGACTCCTTGCCCACATCAGCCTGGGGCTCCAGAACACCTGCAGCATTAGTTACTGACTCATCCGTCATCTCCTTCTTAATGAAGTCCAAGTTGTCAATCAAATAATCTACATTGATCTCTTCATCTGAAGAGTCCACGGGTTCTTGTTTTACTGGACATGATGCTTGCAGAGGTTCTACCTCCATCTCCTCTTTTGGCACTACAGGCTGGCTTGTTGTTTCACAATCAGGCATCTTTTCACAATCTGTGGGAGCAGGGCCAGGGGAAGACAGATTAATCACAAGAACATCATCATCACTGCTGGAGTCCTCATCATCAGGCCAAATCTGCTCGACTTTGACCTGTTTTGGCAGTTGATCTTTTAATAGCTGGGACTCTTTAATCTTACTAAGTGGGGAGTCTTTTTCATCTTTGATCTCAGTAGGTCTGGATTCGTGTGATTGGTGCGGCACGCTAATCGAAGGAACATCCTCCGAAATTGGTTTTCCAGACTCTTCAATTAATTGTGAATTCTCTTGACTACTGGAATCGGTCTCCTTTTTAATTGAAACAACTGAAAGCGTAGTGTCGCATTCATTTTGTGACTCCTTCTTCAGTAAAAGTGCACTTCTGTCTATACTACGTGTCGGCTCCTTTTCCTCAGCAGAAGCAGATGCTACAGTTCTGTCAGTGTGCCGTTCTCTGTGGCGAGGGCCTTCTGAAACATTCTCTCTCCGTCTCCGGTCTCTAGAATTTGATCTCGACCTTTTCCTTTTAGAACTTATTTCATTTCTGTCCCTGGATCTTGAGGAAGATCTATGTGAAAATGTTCGTTGTCTCCTCTTCTCTCTGGACCTCGACCTTGATCTGGATCTAGATCGAGATCTTGACCGTGAATAAGAATATCTTTTCTTCTTGGATCTTTTATGTCCCTCTTTGTCTCGGCTGTCGTGCCGCCGTCGTCTTCTCTTCCTTGAGCTTTCGCTGCTGCTGGAGCGAGTCGAGCGCCTCCTGTCTCGTAAATGACTTCGCTCTCTAGATCTTGAGCGAGATCGTCTGCGGCGTGGAGATCTAGAATGGGACCGTCTTCTGTCTTCGGACTGCGAGTGTTTCTTCTGTTTATCAGACTGTTTAGAGGCTTTGAAAGGAGGGCTGCTGGAAGCACACTGTGACCTCTTCTCCTCTCCTGAACTGGCACGTGGTGATCTTATTTCTTTCTCCTTGCTCTTGTGATTTACATCAGAACATCCTGATACGGACGACAGTTCATGTATAAACCCGTTCCCTTTGGTTACCTGAGACACAACTGGAGATGTGGATTTCACAGGAGATGGTTCAGGAGATGGTTCAAGATCTGGTTCAGACTTTACCTCTATCTTGACCTTCTCGTCACTGTGGTGACTGCAGGGTGAGCTAGATGTGGAACGATCCTGAGCGTTTGTTAACGGACCTTCAGAATTTCCACTGTCCTCAGCATCAGACGCCACAGGACTTCCACTGTATGCCACAAGAGCAGCAAGACTCTCTGACTGAGCTGCAAGCACGGTGGCTGGCTGATAAGAAAGTGATGACCATGAGTCATCCTTGGGAGAAGTTGGCTCCTTTTTAGCTTGCATTTTCTGTCCAGACGTTTCATCTTCCACAGGAAAATCCAAGTCCATGGACTCTGTTTTAATTTCATGTTCAGCATCTTCGTTTTGCCCCGCAGTTTGTACCGTGGGTGGATGTGGAGGGCTTTGGAGCTTCATTTCCGTTTTGCCGTTCTGATTCTCATCTTCAGAGTCCGAGGCATCAGATCCTGTGGGATTAAAGGGATCATAGACCTCACTCTCCTCAGAGGCCTTTTTAGCCTGAGAATAAGTCGACAGCAACATCTGCTTGCCTTTCTCATTTCTCTTCACAGATCCCTTATCCTTTGCAGGCAGGGCTTGATCAGGTGCTGAAAGCCGCCGAGCATGCCATGGGTTTCCACTGCTGCTAATGCGAAAACTAATAGCAGAAGAAGAGGATGGCTGTGAATATGAAGTTACACTAGCAGAGGTTGATGGAGTAGAAAAAGAGTTAGAAAAAGAAGCTGAAGGCACAGCTCTGTCTAGTCTCTGCCTCTGGCTGTCTATGGGCCTATCCTGCCTGCTTTCACTTGCTCCCTGTTGGTCAACTGAACTCTGCCGGCCTTTGTCACCTGCTAAACTCGTCATGGAAGATTCTGGTAAGTTGTTGCTATTGCTCCCAGTGCTGCCGTGTGCCACAGAATTGTTCTCTCTTTTAATCTTTGGTATTCTTGGCAACACAGACACATCCACCCATACTGGCTTGGGGGGAAGCTTTTTTGCAGGGACGTGTGTGGTACTTCGCCTTTCCCCAAGATTCGGGTCAGGAGCTCCATTTGTAACCCTTGCTGGGGGTTGGCCTCTGATGCTACAGGTGCCCCATTGACTGTGTCCAGGTCCAGTTGAGTCTGTGGGAGTTAACCTGCGTGGAAGAGGTGCAGATAAACGCGGGTGTTCAAGAACAGATGTAGGTGCACGGGAAGTGGGTGGGCAGGATGTTGAAAGTGTGACTGGGGCAGGAGTGGGCTGTAGGGAGCTTTGTGATGCATTTGTTAAAGGGCTGGAGGAAGGCGCAGGCTCTCTGCTGGAATGAAAGTCAGCTGCTCCTGTGGAAGGTGTCCGTTCTAAAGAAGAGCCTCCCAAGATGCTGCTCCTTGGAGATGACAAACAAGCTATAAAGAGAACAATTATGAAACACTCTCAGGTCATGATATAGTATTACACGGCAGAGCATTAGACTGTACAGGGATTTATACTGTGGTCACTGCAGAGCATTTTTTAACATAGTTACTGGGAGACCAAATGGTCTCCCAGTGGCCAGATTTGGTCTCCTAGTCAATGCCAAACCAGCTTCACTGGGAGACCAAATTTTAAACCAAGTTATGTCTTATCATTTGGTTCAATCAGTTGCAATTAATTAACCAAGTACCATGTAAGTATACATTTAGCAAGGAAAACGAAGATCTATGTTATAAGATATACACACAAGATCATGTTGGTTAAGAAAAACAAAACTAAAATTTGGTTACTGAGATGGCTGATGTCAGAATCCGATGTCATTACTGTGTAAGGGCCTCTGCATGCTCTTGCGACAAGGCTTTCGCAGATAGCTTTTCGCAGACAGTTGTAATTTATCGCTGAGCGGGGAGTAATAGGCGTGCGCGATGTTATTCACCGCCACAACGCAAGGGGGCGCGAAGTCGCGAAATTGCTAAGAGTAGTTGGTGGGTGTGGTTAGTGGAGTGTTTATCCTCCGGTTACTTATAATGACTAGAACTGGAGTCGTATAGATGTACGTACTTCCTCACTTCCTCGAGCTCTTCGTGCTGCTCCATCTTCGCTCGTGTTTTTAAAAATGGCAGTCGTGAAAACAAACCAAACCGGGAAAGGAGGGAAGCGGAAGTGCGTGTACAGCGGATGTAGAGTGGACCAATCAGAGCCCTCTTGTCTGCGACGCTGTCTGAGAGGCTTCTGTGGTGGTCACAATTTTTGGGAGGTGCGCGCAGAGCGTCTGCGAAGGTGGGGGAGCTACGCAGACGCCATCTGCGACGCCATCTGCGAGGACTGCGTTGTCAGCATAAATTGGCCTTAACTTTCAGTGTCTTTGACATAACATTTGTACTTGGTAATTGCTCTTGATAGCTGTGTAGTCACTGTAGTGTGTTTGTCTGTATGGTGATTGGTGAACCATTTTGCATCACAGAATATGCCGCAGCAGTGCAGCCGCATGGACTCTGGGGCCCGTGATTGTATTGCCCAGACCAGTTGGTCTCCTAGTGGAAAATCCTTTAAAAATGCTCTGGGTCACTGTCACTATTTTAAATAGCAGATGTGTTATTTTAATGCACTTCATGCACAAACTCTTTCTAAGGCATGCGCCCTGAAATACTGAAGCCAACTTCATAGTAGATTGCAATGGGATGGTTTAATGGGTAGATTGCAATGGGATGGTTTAGTGTGTTTCTCAACCACTGGGCCGCAGTCTATTAGTGGGCCGCGAAGCGCCATCTAGTGGGCTGCAATTATTATTATTTTTTAAGTTGAAGTCAACTTTTAGTAGGGTACAACTGCTGGGTTGCATCTGATGTCACATCCGCCTCATTAGATATGTAAGACATGAAGTGGTGGTCAGCTAAGCTCACTGTTCACAAAGCGTTACTACTGCTGGAGTGCCTTGTTAGTCGTTAAAATATTCTACGTTTGCGTTGTTTTGGGTTGTTCGAATCAAACAAACCGTGAAACTGATAAACGTTTCTTCCCTGTGGGTTCCCTGTGAACTGATAAAGGGTGAAAGAGCAAAGGATTTTACCAAAAGACGACAAGAAAGGTGGCTCTTGAACCTTTCACTGTGATGGAAAGGAGCGGAGTTGAAGAATGCTCAAGTTTGCAGTGATCACTTCGTGAAAGAATTAGAATGCCTTTATTGTCATTGTACACAGTACAATGAAACTGAAGTGCTGTATCTGATAATGATTAAAAAAGCATTTGCAAATGAGACAGACAAAATTTATAAGACAAACATAAAACCACGGCTCGAAATTCGCAGTGGTCCGGTCGCCCGAGGCGACTTAATTTGTCATTTGGCGGGTGATTCCTGTCACTAGCCAGCCCGGCTGGCTAGTTGAAAATAAAAAATATATATGAAGTGAAGATTCAGACACACTGTCAACTAAAGCCGCCACATATTAAGCGCGTGCCGTGTCTGTGTTAATCGATGTGTTTATCAGCAGGACGGAAACTACCGAAGAATTCCGAATCATATCGTGTACGAGTCAGACTGTCGTTTTTTTCACTACTGCGCATGCATATAACGCATCTCGTTGAATATCGCGGTAATCACGTTATCAAATTCAATAGATGTGGCCACATTATCGCCCATTTAAACACGTGTTTTTGTTGTTGTTTACATCTACATCTGCCAAAGCTACGTTGCGATGTGGAATTTTCTGAAAGGTGTACAGAAACCGCCAGAGACGGGGGACAAAGCGACCTCGGTCTGAAGAGGAGAAAAAAGGCCGCCGATAAAGCGTACGAGAAGGAGAAATGACAAAGGACTTATAAGCAAACGTGGGAGCAGGGTAGGCCTTGGCTGCGATACGATTTTTATGGAATAATTAATTTTTTTCAAGTTGATTCCTAGTCAATATGAAGCTCCTAATGCTTTCTCTCTCATAAATGGTTAAATACAGAAAGCATGTTGGACATATTTTGGGTGCTATAGTCATGATGGTAAGTATTTGTTTTCAATACTCATACACCAAGTTGCCAAGTTTTCCAATATATTATTATTTGTTGATATTATATTATGGTGCTCTGTGTTGTTCTCATTTATGTATTTAACAGTATCAAAATACTCGGGTCTTGAAATAAATGCACATTAGTCATGAACAATGGGAACTACTCTCTTTTGTGTTATTTTTGACAGAAGTAAAATTCATACATGAACAAATTTTGCCGAGTTGATTTTCTGTTTGGTGAGTTACTTTGGAAGGTAACTAGTCCAGCTGGCTGGTGAAAAAATATATGAATTTCTAGGCCTGATAAAACCAATAATAAAATATATTAAAGGTTTATAAATTCTTCGGATTTATTTCATTTGGATTCGCTAATGACTTTTATCGCCATTTTCCGTTATTTCGTGATGTTTTGAAGTTCAGGAGTTGCTCAAGTCCTCAGATGTATTTTTATTTACTGTTTGATCGCAGTCGCCATATTGTAAACTAATGCATATATACTACCCGTAATACCCAGGTCTTTAAAGGGGCTTCTGTGGAACTTTGTGAATGGTTTAGCTGGAAGAGAACAGCAGAGAGGATTGAGAATCAAGCGGCTGTGGTTTGTTTACACCCGATACTCAAACTTGTAGCATCCTAACAATCATCGCAAAGACGCGTACAAAAAGCCCAGAAATGCTACTTACACGGGCATAAACGATACAGAATTTATCTTGTAGTGTCCTGATCCCCAGCTCTTTAACCCAGCCACATGTAAAAAGTTGTACGCCTCCATCCTCTTCCAGGTTTTCATCTGTGTCCCCGTGTAGAACAATGCCTGAAGCACCAGCTAGTTTGAGATGTCGGGGAACTCAATAGATGGATCATTTTCCAACTCGTAGGAAAAATCCTTCTTTGTTAGCGTGTAAGGATCTAATCCCACTGAGTGGTTTCTATATCCACTTCTTTTGAGTGTACTTCTTGGTTTTAATAACTTGCTTGTTTGCTGAACACAAACATGGCAACAAGTTCTTGTGTTAATAGACCAGTCTCCACTTCTGGATCATTAATCCCTTCTGAGTGAAAATGCCCTGCATGCATGGTTTTGTGTTGGCTTCTGGCACATCCATACAGTTTTAAATACAATACCTACAATTAACAAGAGTGCTCCGAGAGCATAATATCCCCTGCTGGCAACTCTGCCATAACTCTGGTAAAATGCAACTGAATTGAACAAAATTCCAATATGCATATTAGTGACATATAACAAAGAATCCGGCCAAGTTTGGTGAAATTCCTCCACAAATTGTGACAGGAGTTGATTTCAGAAGGAAAACACACACACACACACACACACTCGTGAAACTGTCAAATTATAATTTTGTTAATCAAGGGCTGTAACTCTGGTAAAATGTGACCGAATTTAAGAAAATTATAATATGCGTATTACCGACATATAACACAGAATCCTGCCAAGTTTCGTGAAATTCCTCCAAAAATTGTGAGAGGAGTTGATTTCAGAAGGCAAGCACTCTTCCTAGGAGGGAGGGATGGATGAACGGAGGAACGGACGGACATCGCCACAACATAATCCCCCTTCGGGCCTTTCGGCCAGTGGGGGATAAAAACAGTTTGTTTTTATTGCATTTATTTAATTCCTGGGCTCCCATCTGTAACAGGAAGTGATGTTGCATCACACGTTATAATAGATTATTAGTTTCTAATAGAATAGATGAGCCAAAATAATTGGGGATCTTTTTTTAATGGGCCCCGACTCATTACAAGTATGAATAGGTGGGCCTTAAAGCAGAAAAGGTTGAGAACCCCTGGTTTAAAAAACATTTTGGATAAGTAGCTCATCATGGAGTCAACAACTGCAATGTAAAAACACCTAATTTACAGACTAAAATATTAAGTCTTTATTTGATTATTTTAGTTAGTTAAAGTTTCAAATATGCATGAATAAATGGAAAACCTACCAGATTTGGGGGCTTTAAGAGAGCCATCTCTGTTGATGACCACATCAGAGCTGTCCATAAGCAGCAAGCTCTGGCCGCTGAGGATACTTCCCAGCAAGTCCGGGACTGGTGCAGCCTCAGCTACCTCCTCCACCTGAGGGATACTGTGCCCTCGCCTGTTCACCAACGACACACACAGCACAGAGGGATATGCTTTAACCTGGCAACTTTACTTTAGCTTTTGTTACAAGACTGCGATTTACATTACCAAAACAAGAGAAGCATCACATCCTTGCATACGGATAAACTTTATGTTCCAAAGAAACATAAGTCAAAATCTATGTTTATCTAAGATGTAAAACTAACACATTTACATATTTAAATGCATCATACATATAAGCTTAAAACTGTCAATCTTTTGGCAGATAAGACAATTTCAAGGTTGACATGAGTCAACATGAGTAAGCCTATTCAGCAATAGGCTTAAAGAGCTTATTGTTTAACATTTTTAAAAAATCATATATCATATATATGTGTGTGTATGTATATATGTTTAGTCTATGTCTTTTTCTTATCTAGAGTGTTTATACTGTTTATTTCAATTATTCTATTTATTGCATTGCCTGTTTGCACCGTGGGTCAGAGAGGACTGAAATTTCATCTGTGCTGTATGTCGAGCATGTACAGGTAGTCGTCGACTTACGACCTATGTGACTTATGACCGATCGACTTTACGACCATCTGGTTATGACTGGCAAGTGTTTCCCAGCTGAGCTAGCCGAGTGTACGACAGTTTCCTCCCCAGCTCCCGGCAGCGCCCAGCATCCAGCCAGTGTTGCCAGATACTGCTGACGGTTTCCAGCCCAAAATATGTTCAAAACCCGCCAAAATACACTTAAAACCGCCCAATCTGGCAACACTGCATCCAGCCTCTTCTATTATGTGTGCAGTGCTTCGCTGGACAAACAACGAGCGAGCTACAGCACGCGTCCGGCTTAACCAGATCTTGTGCTATAACGTGCACAGCTGGTAATCAAAGTAACTTTCACTTTTCTGTTCTGTTACACTGTTCTGTGTCCAATGTCCAAAATGAAAAGTTAGTTTTCAACTGTTCAGCTAAAAAAAATGTAATTAAAACGATTGTGTTGTTGAAATGATGTGTTTGCAATTTATTTATAATCAAAAACTGATACAGGTGGATGAAAGAGTGATAGTGTGATAAAAAAGTACTATACTAGTACTACTGAGTGATGAGAAGTCCTAGTGAATGCTTGATAAGTAGACAATAATAAATAATTAGGTGTATTTTTTGGCGCGCACGCACTATGGCTCAAAATAACATACCGGCAAGAAATAAAAGTTACTTTCACCCCGAATATGCAGTGTTTGACTGAAACCAAATAATGAGCCAAGGTAATGAAATAAGAAAATGTTGATAAAATAAGACTTTAAGATGATTACAATATCATTACACATCACAATATACTTACGTTCATTTAACATAGGTCGACTTACGACCAGATCGGTTTACGACCGGTCAGTCGTAACCAAACGCAGTCGTAAGTCGACGACTACCTGTATAGCATATTTGACAATAAAGTTGACTTGACTTCAATCGGGTTGAGGTCTGGGGACTGAGATGGCTATGGGAGGAGCTTGATTTTGTGTCTGGTGAACCATTTTTGTGTAGATTTGGCCACATGTTTAGGGTCATTATCTTGCTGAAAGACCCAGTGACGACCCATCTTCAGCTTTCGGGCAGAGGCCACCAGATTTTGATTTAAAATGTCCTGGTATTTCAAAGAGTTCATGATGCCATGCACCCTAACAAGGTTCCCAGGGCCTTTGGAAGAGAAACAGGCCCACAGCATCACCGATCCTCCCCTATACTTCACAGTGGGCATGAGGTGCTTTTCCGCATGCTCATCTTTTGTGATGTATTAGAGTGTTTGTTGCCAAAAAGCTCTATCTTGGTCTCATCTGACCAAAGCACACGGTCCCAGCTGAAGTCCCAGTACCGCTTAGCGAACTCCAGACGTTTATGTTTATGCTTATAAGTGAGAAAAGTCTTTTTCTGTGCATGCCTCCCAAACAGCTTGTTGGCATGTAGATAGCACCTGATGGTTGTTATGGAGACGTTGTGACCCCAAGATGCTACTCTTTGATGCAATTCTCTAACAGTGAGCTTTGGAGAACTTTTTACTTCTCTTCCCATCCTCCTCACTGTGCGTGGTGGCAAGATAAACTTGCATCCTCGTCCAGGCTTGTTTGCCACTGTTCCAGTTGTTTTAAACTTCTTGATGATTCCTCTGACTGTAGATACGGGCCGGTGTAGGCGAGTGGCTATTTTCTTGTAGCCATTGCCTGACTTATGAAGGTTGACCCACATCTGCCTTACTTGAATGGTGTGTTTTCTTGTCTTTTCCTTGTTGAAGAGTGGATAAGAGAAATAGGCCTCTGTGTCACATCATATTTATACCCCAGGGAAACAGGATGTGATGAATTACTAATTAAAAGGTTCCTAGATGCTCTGATCAACTTTATAAACGACAGTAGAAATGACAGAAATGCTTCAATTACATTTATTTTCTTGGAATTATGGGTGCCAATAATTGTGGAACAGGTGATTTTATGAAAAATAATTATTTCTTAGTCAGGGATTTTTAATTTTTTTTTTAATTCACTTGAGTTAAGGGTTACACAATTTTCAGTGCGAGATTATGCTTCTGCAATAAAAATTGAATTTATTTTAAGGCTTTTAACACATCTTAACCAGGGGTGCCAATAATTGTGGGGGGCGCTGTATCTTTATTTGCTAAGATCTCTCTCTCTCTTTTTTTTTGCAGTGCAGTAATAGTTTTAGTTGAACACTGATTTGCTGATATACAGGATATAACTTATGTAAAAGAGACATGAGACATGGTTACCTGGACAAACCAGCAAGTATGGGTCTGGCTACAGGCTGGTGTGAGCGCAGAGCAGAGTGGGACAAACCCCGCCGCTTAGCTTCCAACAAAGAGGGCTGAACTGGAGCCTGCTCCATCTCCTCATCCCTGAAAAACAGAGTTGCATTCTTTAGGCCTAAAAATACATTGGCAACACTCATGGAAGCAAAACTTAAGTAAGTAGGTTATTATGTAACGACACGTGTATAAGGAGTATTCGAATAGTCAACCGCTTGACAAATTCTCATCATTTAATTTCACCTAAACTCATTTAAAAGGTAACGTGTCACAAACTCACCCATTATCAAAGGGATCGAGATCAAAGGGGTCTCCATAAATGGAGAGGGAGGCTGCCCCGATGTCTGCTCTCATGCTACCCAGTGTTTGCTCACATGGGCGGTACACAGAGGGGATAGAAGAGCTGCGGCTGGGTTTCTTCAGTCCCAGACTCTGAGCAATGCGGCCCTGAGACGTTTTCTTCTTTTTCACCACCTGAGAGGATACAACAGAGTCATTTATGAGTAGGTCAGGGATTCTTGGCGCATAGAGGTTCAATATTAATATCAACTAGACCGGACAATTCCCCGGGGGAAATTATGAGAGGATGCAGTGCGCGAAGCAATTCGGTCACGCATGTTCGCTGGCCGTGAATGTGTGACCCGCAATGATGTTTCAATGCAATGATTGTGTGTGTGCTCGAGACAGCAGCCGTCATGAAGAAGAGCTATTCAAGAGCATGAACAAAGTGACTACAGGCGGAAATTAGCATGTACTGCTATAACCTGGGACAGACATCTGTCCTTACCACAAGGATAATGTTTAATTTGTGCACTGTCCCTTTTAAAAATAAAATAAACTCTAAACTCTAAGAAGAGTGTTTGTAGGTTGTATGTACGAACAGAAGTGTTCCTAATAAAGTGGGCGGCTAAGGTGAGGCCTGTCGGCTGCCCTCCTCTCAGTTTGACGCTTGTCATTCAAAAAGTGTAAATCCTATCGTTTAGGTAGACACATTGTGTGAATCAGGACAAGTTTTCCTACTACTTTTGAGAAAATCATGTCTGTAGAGTGAAATTTGTGGGTGAAAACACAGTTTAAGCGAGAAAGTTTGAGCTTTTTTTTTCAAACTGTCTACACTCTGAGCTTAACGAGCTTCACTGGTGTGTAACGCAATAGACACCCATTCAAAAGCCGGATTTTCTCCCGGAACCCACATGGCGTTTGAGCCGGGACTGATCCGAAAGTGTAGAACCTAGCAGAAAAGTTGAATGCCAGATCCACAGAGGAGAAGTTTTCCTACGTTTTATGGTTTGAATCACGTCTCTAGGTGAAAGCATGCCAGAGCAGCGGACGTCTGAAAAACGTTGAAAAAGTGCTTTTTTTTCAATTAATTCCATAGAAATGAATGGGGTTTTTTGAGACGATTTTTTCGCGACTACGTCGTGAAAAAATCGCATTCTTTAGAGAAAAGTAATAGCATAGCGAGTCCAATCGAGCCGCACGTTTTGATATATTGTTTGTCTGTGTGCGACGTACGGTTGTGTGACCTGCTATGAAGCTACAATGCCATGATTTATGTGTGTGCTTGAGACAGCTGCCCCCCTCCCCTCTGTGCTCGCTTACTGAATCCAGTCGGCATGGTAAAGGGCCTGAGCAGGTTAAGACACACACACAAGAGTTTGTCAGGTGTCTGCTGAATTTTGCTAAGGGACAGGCCTCGAACAATGACAAATAACTCGACAACGGAAGCAGCTATTCACAAAATTCTTTCACAGTGAGCGCTAGAAGGGTCTCCTGAATAAAATGATGTATTTTTTTGTTTGTACTCTTAAAAATAACGACACTAGAGCGATTTAAATACGAGTGACTTTTCTCTCAGGTTTATAATGGGTGTCAATGAAGCCTGTCAGCTTCCCTGTCCTCAGTTTGACGCTTGTCATTCAAAAACCGTAAATCCTATCGTTTAGGTAGACACATTGTGTGAATCAGGACAAGTTTTCCTACTACTTTTGAGAAAATCATGTCTGTAGAGTGAAATTTGTGGCTGAAAACACAGTTTAAGCGAGAAAGTTTGAGCTTTATTTTCAACCTCTCTCCACTCTAAGATAACGAGCTTCACTGGTGTGTAACGCAATAGACACCCATTCAAAAGCCGGATTTTCTCCCAGAAGCCACATGGCGGTTGAGCCGGGACTGAACCGAAAGTGTAGAACCTAGCAGAAAAGTTGAATGCCAGATCCACAGAGGAGAAGTTTTCCTACGTTTTAGAGTTTGAATCACGTCTCTAGGTTAAAGCATGCCAGAGCAGCGGACGTTTGAAAAATGTTGAAAAAGAGCTTTTTTTTCAATTAATTCCATAGAAATGAATGGGGTTTTTTGGGGCGATTTTTTCGCGACTACGTCGCGAAAAAATCTTATTCTGTAGAGAAAAGTAATAGCATAGCGAGTCCGATCGAGCCGCACGTTTTGATATATTGTTTGTCTGTGTGCGACGTACGGTTATTGAGTTATTCGAAATCAAAATTTGCGTAGGAATAAGAAGAAGAAGAAGAAGGAAATACGTAGAAGAACAATAGTTGCAGTGCTTTGCACTGCAACCTATGGGCTCCCCTAGGGGAGCCCATAGGTTGCTGTGCTGCAGCACTGCATCCTAATAATAGCATTAATCCCCTGTCACTTTTTAAAGCATATACGCAGAACCATGGCCTCACTTTCGTTTATAAATGCCTTAAGACCTCAAGAATGGTACAGGAATAGTTTTAAGCATTAACAATAAATCTAATATAGTCATTTTTATGATTAAAGTGATTCATATAGGTAGCGGTCTGAGTGAATGACCTTGACATCCATAACGTCACAGCAGGAAGTCTATCGGTCTGATCGCCATTTCCGCTATACTAAAACACAGAGCTGACTGCAACTCCGGTCCTCCATTTAGAGCTAATTTATCGCCATGCCACGTAGATGTGCCAGCAACATGACAGAAGGTGGATTCATGTTGCATTCATGGCCCAAGAATGTTCAAACTGCAAAGATTTGGATGCGTTTTGTGAGAAGCTCACAGGCACATTGGGCGCCTACGAAGTGGTCTCTCCTCTGCTCTGCACATTTTACTGAAGACTCCTATGAGACCTCTGATCTGTTGAGGAGCGTTGGCTATAAACCCGTATTGAAAGAGGGTGCAGTACCAACAATTAAAGAAAACTACAAGAAAAGGAAAGCATTTATTTTATTTATTTTTTAAAAGGGGGCGTCACAGTGGTGTAGTGGTTAGCGCTGTCGCCTCACAGCAAGAAGGTCCGGGTTCGAGCCCCGGGGCCGGCGAGGGCCTTTCTGTGCGGAGTTTGCATGTTCTCCCCGTGTCCGCGTGGGTTTCCTCCGGGTGCTCCGGTTTCCCCCACAGTCCAAAGACATGCAGGTTAGGTTAACTGGTGACTCTAAATTGACCGTAGGTGTGAATGTGAGTGTGGATGGTTGTCTGTGTCTATGTGTCAGCCCTGTGATGACCTGGCGACTTGTCCAGGGTGTACCCCGCCTTTCGCCCGTAGTCAGCTGGGATAGGCTCCAGCTTGCCTGCGACCCTGTAGAAGGATAAAGCGGCTAGAGATAATGAGATGAGATGAGATTTTTTAAAAGGAAAGTAAGTTCAGTTGCACCAGTTCTCCAAGCGTGTGAGCCGAGGGTTGTTGGTAAACACCGGGATGGAACGGGATGTGACATATCGATCGGGCAGTGACCTCCCCGCGGTTGTTGCTAAAACCGGTGACATTTAGTTCCGTCCCGGGTTTTAATAATTGCCTGAGCCGAGCAGTAATGGCGGAGTACTCAGTATGGAGAAAATGGAGAATGAGTGGACCAGCCATCTGATTTCTCCGCTGGATATCGCTGCCATATCACCCTTACGTGGAAGAAGTGAATGAACAGAGAACTGAACGAACAACTGAAAGTCAGATTGTTTCAAAACAATCGGCCTTCAAGAAGCGAGAACACAGACGGGTAAGCTCCGACTCTCATTTGGATATAAAACAACAAAAACACCTTGTTTACCTGCATTTAGATTAATACATGTAACTTGTATTGTGTGTTTAAGTTACCGATATAATATTATTTAATTTGCTTCAGAATGTGATTGTCTCAGTTCATCTGATTGTTTAATTCGCCTTTTACGTTTTATCAGTGAACACGCATGCATGTACATGTACATTGCATAAGTTATAACACCCATCCTGTTTTAATGAGAGTCAACGCACAATCAGTGACGTCAAATCAGTCTTAGTTGAGCAAGTCGGGAACGGCATTTCTTACTTTCACCATAAATTATTATTTATATGACTTTGGTCTATAGCTGTAAAAGGCCTCGGCCTTAAAATCGGTTCCTGCTGTGACGTCACGCACTCAGGGCTGGCTGGCTCAGCGGGGCAGCTCGAACACCAACTTTGCGGTCGATTTTAACTCTCAAAAATATATTTTTTAATTCCCATTTATGCAGCATACAAGAGTCAAGGGTGGAGATACTATCCACTCAGAAATGTATTTAAAAATAAAGGTTCTGCGTATCTCCTTTAAACAGGACGGAAAGAAACCTGGCAGTTCTGACTTGAATGTCTTACAAATTAGTGTACTTTTCATCTGAGACAGAGAGTACATTATCATAAACTTGATTGCAGGAT
Organism: Neoarius graeffei; assembly: GCF_027579695.1. Taxonomy (NCBI): domain Eukaryota; kingdom Metazoa; phylum Chordata; class Actinopteri; order Siluriformes; family Ariidae; genus Neoarius; species Neoarius graeffei. Next base: position 84,968,133 of record NC_083570.1, on the reverse strand, counting down.
AAATCATTGACAAATATTAAAAGATGCAGCTTAGGTTATGCTCAAACAGACCACAACATACCGCTTTTTTCCTGAATTTCTTTCTCTTCACTTTACGTGTCCGCCTTTTCACCTTCGTGGTTGAGGTTTTACCCTTACTGCCCTTCCCGTCTTTTATGGTTTTCTTTCTTGCTGCTATTCCAAAGATATAAATGGCAGAAATTATTGGTAATATAAAATATAGTATATTCACCATGTCAGCATTTAATAAAGGGTCAAATATAAAATCATTTGTCACAGGTCACAGCATTCTGGGTACAAATAGAGACAAGTTAGGCTGATGTTTCCCAATTTTATTAGCTACCTTTCTTGCGTCTCCTGCGAGCTCTTGGGCGGGGAGTTAAGTCCCTTACATACACGGCTGTGTTAAGCCCAGCAACTACAGCATTGATCGTCTCATCCAGCCAGGTGGACCGCATTAGGTACTGAGGTGCGAGCTGAAATGGAAACAAAATCAGTCCAACGTCACTCAGCATGAAGGAATAGTTCAGGTAGGCATGCTGTGCTGCAATCCTCAGTTAAGGTTTTTAATGCACATCTCTTTAAATACACACACACACATAAAAACACACAAAATTTTATTTTGTGTGCCCTAGTCCACCCTACAGAGTATACCAATGTCTAACCCTGATTTTCACATGGCAGCAACTTTTTCATGCTTTTCAAACAGTTTCTAGTAGGCACTCAAACTTACTGAGGGATGCGTGATATCACTGGTACAACTTAACCAGTGCAACACAATTTTCCCCCCACTTAATAAAGTTCCTACCAACGAAGTCTGTGTTGAGAGACTTAGCATCACATTCTCAACACTCTGAGCTACACAGTGTTGAGAATGTGATGCTTTTGAGGAAACTGACAACAGCTCACAGTTCTCCTCTTAAATCTAAGCACCGGTATGTTAGTAGAGCCAGACATAAGCGTCATGCAAACCTGTGCAGCAGTGCGTGCCTGTGTGATACGGTGTCTGTTGACGTTAGCTCGGACCCTCTCGCTGTGCTGCGTCCGTGCAATTGCACGCGTGGGTCTGGAGCCTGCTGGCCGAGAGTGACTGGTGGTAGGAAGAACACTGCTCTCCTCCTCTATCAACTGCTCAGCCCCTGAAACAGAAACATAAAGGCTTTTCAGTGAGTCAAGAGTGAAAAGAGTGTGTATGAATGTTTTAAAACTGCAACAAACAGATACCATAACTGTATTAACTGTACAGTGGTGCTTGAAAGTTTGTGAACCCTTTAGAATTTTCTATATTTCTGCATAAATATGACCGAAAACATCATCAGATTTTCACACAAGTCCCAAAAGTAGATAAAGAGAACACAGTTAAACAAATGAGACAAAAATATTATACTTGGTCATTTATTTATTGAGGAAAATGATCCAATATTACATATCTGTAAGTGGCAAAAGTATGTGAACCTTTGCTTTCAGTATCTGGTGTGACCCCCTTGTGCAGCAATAACTGCAACTAAACGTTTCCGGTAACTGTTGATCAGTCCTGCACACCGGCTTGGAGGAATTTTAGCCCATTCCTCCGTACAGAACAGCTTCAACTCTGGGATGTTGGTGAGTTTCCTCACATGAACTGCTCACTTCAGGTCCTTCCACAACATTTCCATTGGATTAAGGTCAGGACTTTGACTTGGCCATTCCAAAACATTAACTTTATTCTTCTTTAACCATTCTTTGGTAGAACGACTTGTGTGCTTAGGGTCGTTGTCTTGCTGCATGACCCACCTTCTCTTGAGATTCAGTTCATGGACAGATGTCCTGACATTTTCCTTTAGAATTCGCTGGTATAATTCAAAATTCATTGTTCCATCAATGATGGCAAGCCGTCCTGGCCCAGATGCAGCAAAACAGGCCCAAATCATGATACTACCACCACCATGTTTCACAGATGGGATAAGGTTCTTATGCTGGAATGCAGTGGTTTCCTTTCTCCAAACATAACGCTTCTCATTTAAACCAAAAAGTTCTATTTTGCTCTCATCCATCCACAAAACATTGTTCCAATAGCCTTCTGGCTTGTCCACATGATGTTTAGCAAACTGCAGACGAGCAGCAATGTTTTTTTTGGAGAGCAGTGGCTTTCTCCTTGCAAACCTGCCATGCACACCATTGTTGTTTAGTGTTCTCCTGATGGTGGACTCATGAACATTAGCCAATGTGAGCGAGGCCTTCAGTTGCTTAGAAGTTACCCTGGGGTCCTTTGTGACCTCGCCGACTATTACACGCCTTGCTCTTGGAGTGATCTTTGTTGGTCGACCACTCCTGGGGAGGGTAACAATGGTCTTGAATTTCCTCCATTTGTACACAATCTGTCTGACTGTGGATTGGTGGAGTCCAAACTCTTTAGAGATGGTTTTGTAACCTTTTCCAGCCTGATGAGCATCAACAATGCTTTTTCTGAGGTCCTCAGAAATCTCCTTTCTTCATGGCATGATGCACTTCCACAAACGTGTGTTGCGAAGATCAGACTTTGATAGATCCCTGTTCTTTAAATAAAACAGGGTGCCCACTCACACCTGATTGTCATCCCATTGATTGAAAACACCTGACTCTAATTTCACCTTCAAATTAACTGCTAATCCTAGAGGTTCACATACTTTTGCCACTCACAGATATGTAATATTGGATCATTTTCCTCAATAAATAAATGACCAAGTATAATATTTTTGTCTCATTTGTTTAACTGGGTTCTCTTTATCTACTTTTAGGACTTGTGTGAAAATCTGATGATGTTTTAGGTCATATTTATGCAGAAATATAGAAAATTCTAACGGGTTCACAAACTTTCAAGCACCACTGTATATTATAATTAAAGGAAATAAAAATAGAATTATTTGCTGCTAATTGTAAAATCTGGCTTATTACTTCTGTTGTGGTTGTTTGGTGCACATTCTGGGCAAAACCACTCCTCAACAGGCACAGCATCCAACGGAGGCGTTAAACACTCCATATGGTACCTTTAAGAGGAAAGCAAGAGTGTCAGAAAGGTAGGTGATAAATGCCCCACTCAATAAAAATATTTAGGACATCATAAATGCTTATACCAATGGTTTTTTTTTTCCTGCATAAACAACATATTATTATTAAAATCAATTTTAAAACATTTCAATTCAGTTATTAGATGTGTGGGTTTTTTTTTTTTCCAAAATGGTGTTTGCAAAATGTAAATTCGCTGATTGTGTGTTTTACAAACCTTAACCATTAAACAAAACCCTGTGTGTCTTAGACACAAATACAGCATGAATGTCTCACCCGGCATCACAACCATCACAGAGCAGCAGGCGATCTTCTCTGTCTGTCCCTCTACACACCTCACAGCTGGTTTGCTCCAGATCCACATCCACATTCACTTGCTCCTCTTGTTCATTTGTCACTGGCCTCTGAACTGTAATCTACATGTGCACACGACAAACAGGTCCAACTCCTCAACAAAAGGGTCTTTTTACCCAGTATGGCTTCTTCTCGCTAGTCATGGTCAATGATTTGAAGGTAGAAAACAGATACATATAACTATGAGAAACTGTGTGGCAGCCTGGGAAAATCCTTCACATGATGAAATTTTGATGAAACGGATTTTCTACTATGTGACGTTCTGAAAACTGTGGTGCCAAATCACCAACACTGATTTGATTAACGGTGCCAAAGAATGCATTTATTCTGGATTTTAAATTGATCTCTGATATTTAAATACATGTACATGACTTTGATTGAGGGAAAAATGCCCAGATGCAGTTTTACACACCCATTTACAACCCTCTGATTTGGCCATAGGATGAAACAAGCTGTATTCCCTTTTTGGTGGGATCATTAACAACAGATCAATGAACTTTGCAGCGCAAAGGCTCACACAATGCACAGCAAGGGTCAGGGTTGCCAGATATTTCTATGTATCTCGGTCAAGAAGTCATTTAAATCACATTCACCATGAAGCAACTTTCAAAGCAATCTGAATTTTTGTCAAATTTCAGCAAACTCATGTTCAGAAAGGAAATTTGCAGAATCCAAATGTTATTAGAAAGTTTCAAATTTATAATAATATAAAATCTGGCAACCCATAGTCATGGATCATAGTAAAATGTCTAAAAAGCACATTCGAGTGGATCTCTCTAAGCAACTGATCTAATTAGCTTCCGAGTTATGTCTTGCTGATGAGTAAACTGATAAATTAGAGATTTACTTGACAAAGTGACTGATAAAGATGGGCCTTATATTCCAGATGTATAAAACACCACAGACTATTTCTCCGATCTGGTTTCGACTATTAACAAGTGGATAAAATCACACAGCATGGCTGCGACCTGCAACTCTCTTCAGAGTGAAACGCTGAGGGGAAGCCTGCTCGATAATGCCTAAGGTTTGAGAAACCATCCAGAGTGAAATGTGCAATGATTCATCCAGACACAGCAGCGTTGTTTAGCCTCCAGTGCGAATCATTCATAGAGCTGCAAGGAACTACAACCCCGATTCCAAAAAAGTTGGGACAAAGTACAAATTGTAAATAAAAATGGAATGCAATGATGTGGAAATTTCAAAATTCCATATTTTATTCAGAATAGAACGTAGATGCCATATCAAATGTTTAAACTGAGAAAATGTATCATTTAAAGAGAAAAATTAGGTGATTTTAAATTTCATGACAACAACACATCTCAAAAAAGTTGGGACAAGGCCATGTTTACCACTGTGAGACATCCCCTTTTCTCTTTACAACAGTCTGTAAACGTCTGGGGACTGAGGAGACAAGTTGCTCAAGTTTAGGGATAGGAATGTTAACCCATTCTTGTCTAATGTAGGATTCTAGTTGCTCAACTGTCTTAGGTCTTTTTTGTTGTACCTTCCGTTTTATGATGCGCCAAATGTTTTCTATGGGTGAAAGATCTGGACTGCAGGCTGGCCAGTTCAGTACCCGGACCCTTCTTCTACGCAGCCATGATGCTGTAATTGATGCAGTATGTGGTTTGGCATTGTCATGTTGGAAAATGCAAGGTCTTCCCTGAAAGAGACGTCGTCTGGATGGGAGCATATGTTGCTCTAGAACCTGGATATACCTTTCAGCATTGATGGTGTCTTTCCAGATGTGTAAGCTGCCCATGCCACACGCACTAATGCAACCCCATACCATCAGAGATGCAGGCTTCTGAACTGAGCGCTGATAACAACTTGGGTCGTCCTTCTCCTCTTTAGTCTGAATGACACGGCGTCCCTGATTTCCATAAAGAACTTCAAATTTTGATTCGTCTGACCACAGAACAGTTTTCCACTTTGCCACAGTCCATTTTAAATGAGCCTTGGCCCAGAGAAGACGTCTGCGCTTCTGGATCGTGTTTAGATACGGCTTCTTCTTTGAACTACAGAGTTTTAGCTGGCAACGGCGGATGGCACGGTGAATTGTGTTCACAGATAATGTTCTCTGGAAATATTCCTGAGCCCATTTTGTGATTTCCAATACAGAAGCATGCCTGTATGTGATGCAGTGCCTTCTAAGGGCCTGAAGATCATGGGCACCCAGTATGGTTTTCCGGCCTTGACCCTTGTGCACAGAGATTCTTCCAGATTCTCTGAATCTTTTGATGATATTATGCACTGTAGATGATGATATGTTCAAACTCTTTGCAATTGTACACTGTCGAACTCCTTTCTGATATTGCTCCACTATTTGTTGGCGCAGAATTAGGGGGATTGGTGATCCTCTTCCCATCTTTACTTCTGAGAGCCGCTGCCACTCCAAGATGCTCTTTTTATACCCAGTCGTGTTAATGACCGATTGACAATTAACCTAATGAGTTGCAATTTGGTCCTCCAGCTGTTCCTTTTTTGTACCTTTAACTTTTCCAGCCTCTTATTGCCCCGTCCCAACTTTTTTTGAGATGTGTTGCTGTCATGAAATTTCAAATGAGCCAATATTTGGCATGAAATTTCAAAATGTCTCACTTTTGACATTTGATATGTTGTCTATGTTCTACTGTGAATACAACATCAGTTTTTGAGATTTGTAAATTATTGCATTCCGTTTTTATTTACAATTTGTACTTTGTCCCAACTTTTTTGGAATCGCGGTTGTACTTAACATCAAGTGAAGTTGTGAACAAGCTTTTTAGCAACTTTCAAAGACCTTCTTTGCCTAGCACAGGGATGAGAATGAAAAATATTAAAAAAGTCTGAAAAAAGACAGGGCTTTGGGGGCCGCAGGCCCCCAGCGGGGCCCAGGGGCAGAGCCCCGGTGGGGGCCCAGGGGGTGGGAGCTAAAGATTTTTGGCTATTTTTTTTTACCCCAAAACCATTAATTTTATCAGCAAAAAGTTGCAATTTATTTGGAAATAAATTCCCCTTCTTGGTGGACTACCAGGTGAAAATGATATGGTACAAGAGACTTGTTTTTAATCAATTCACATTTGATGATTTCAAAAAATCAATGCACCTTTTAATATAAACGAGCTCTACAGTATTATATTTCTGCATTTTTGCTATTCATGTCTTTCAATACTCTAATCCTTTAAAATGAAGTGCAAACCAGAAAAAAGTTCTATCATATAATTCTCTTAAGCTTTCTTCTGATGTTATCATGGTAGCAGGAGGTCTTGCATATTAAGCAGGCAACATTCAACATCACTCATCACTTCCCTTTCAACTGTTGTGTGTACTAACTAGGTTTTATCTGGACAGGATGTTGTGTAATGTAATACAGATACCATATGGTCAATCTGAAGATCAAGATGGTGATTTTGAATTAAAGAACAGGCATGTACAATGGGCATTACATATTGGAAATTTTTTAAAAATCAAAAACTATAAGTTCATCTCGGCCTAAAAAATTTGGGCAGACGCTCCCGCGCAGTGCATGCCAGCAATTCCGTCCCCCTATGAAATGAGTAATAAGTAGGAGAGTTATACATGGTATCATACCTAAAATTTCATCAGAAATATAGATATGATACTATGATTCTCCCCAACATGCTACATTAGATAAGCTAACCCCATTTATAAAAGATACACATTTATATCTCATCTCATTCATCTCATTATCTCTAGCCGCTTTATCCTTCTACAGGGTCGCAGGCAAGCTGGAGCCTATCCCAGCTGACTACGGGCGAATTTATATATGACATGTATTAGATATATAGGTGATATATATGATGTATAGTCATACATCGTTACTTTACAGAAATCTTCAATAAGTTTGGTCTTTTCATGCCAGCCTGTTGTAGACCTAAATATAATGCACATGAAATGACACTCCTCACCTCAACATGTCCTTTGCAATCATTTAAGCCACCATGGGCAATGCTGAAACCACTGCTGCAAACAGTACATCGCGCAAAACTGTCATTATTTTTTACCCTTATCAGACAGGGATATTCTTTTGTGCAATCTGAGGTTGAAGTGGGTTTTGCACTTTGGTTTTTTGGGGCGCGCGCTCTCTGCCATGACGATCCTGTAGGCTGCACTGACTGAACTGAAAACTTCGGTCCTCGAGAAAAGAGATAAAAGCCCGCCCACACTGAAAGATGATTGGCTTATTTTTCTGAGTAACCCAATCAGGATGCTCTTTGTCTAGCATGCGCTACATAAACAGGCACACACGCAGTCTCTCTCTCGCGCTCCGTCATATACGCACATTCTAAGATGCACAAGGCAGACATTAATGTTTCGCGTGCACGCTGTTGCCCGCTTGCTCTAGATTCCGGGAGATATTCTCCAATTTGCAGGCATCAGGGAGCCACTATCAATATGTGGGAGACTCCCGGAACTTCCGGGAGACTTGGGATGTCTGCGTCATAAGGTGACCACAGATCGTTAACCCGTACCCCCCGAAAATTTCTCAACGGATTTACATCGATCTCAAAAACGATCATTTTGGTCTGAAAAAGTCGGACATCCGCCGATCGGCGGAAAATTCTCATCCCTGCTAGCATTTTCCTCGCTAAAGGTACAAAGCTGTCGCTCAACATATAGAGATGTCTCAGGGACTGCTATGTGCTGATTTTTACAGAGACAGAGACATGCTGGTGCCCGACAGGACCGTTGTGCTAACGGACTGGATGCTGCACTGCGCACACTGAACAAAAGACTCCAGTAAGAGCAGGGATATCTATATCAACAATAACTGGTGCACCAACTGCACTTAATCTTGTTGTATTTGAGCACCAATACCCGCAGAACTGTTGAAGCTTAGACTGTGCAGGCCCATGGTAATATCGCCTCTGAACTTGTACATAGACTGGGATGGTGTATGCAAATTTTGGTGCATGAATATTCAGAATCAGAATCCTGTTTATTGACCAAGTATGCTGACACACACACAAGGGATTTGATTCTGGCAGTTGGTGTCCAGGCCTTTCAATTACATGAAACCTGTGATGGATAACGTTGTAGGCGCCCAAATTAAGGTCAAGCGCCCAAAATATGCTATCAAAAGTAAAAAAACAAAAACAAATGTTGATTAAATAAACTTGGCTGCATAAAACCCAATGTCTTGACTTTCTTCTTTAAAAACACAGAAATTAGCGAGAATTAGGATGTATTTCTCGTAATTGACGTGAAATCCGCACCATTCCCATGTTGTTCCAGGTTCGTCGAACTAGCCGTAAGCCTCGTGCAGAGCATGAATTCTCCATCAAAGGCGATTGGCACGCCATGATTTCATGGAGGAGCGAGACTCGTGCATCAATGACCATTAGAAGAAGAAGAAACCTTTGTCACATGCACACTTCAAGCACAGTGAAATTCATCCTCTGCATTTAACCCATCTGAAGCAGTGAACACACGCACACACACCCAGAGCAGTGGGCAGCCACACCAGAGCGCCCGGGGAGCAGTCAGGGGTTCGGTACCTCGCTCAAGGGCACCTCAGCCCAAGGCCGCCCCATGTTAACCTAACTGCATGTCTTTGGACTGTGGGGGAAACCGGAGCACCCGGAGGAAACCCACGCAGACACGGGGAGAACATGCAAACTCCGCACAGAAAGGCCCTCGCCGGCCGCTGGGTTCAAACCCGGAACCTTCTTGCTGTGAGGCGACTGTGCTAACCACTACACCACCGTGCCGCCCATTTTAGGTAAATCGTCTTTCTTCTTCTTTTATGGTGGTTGGCAAACCGCTTTTAGGTGCATTATTGCCACCTTCTGGACTGGAGTGTGAACCAGAACGTTTACTACCCTATTGTGATAAATTCTCAGAATAATTCCTGTATCATTTAAAAACCTAAAAATAGCCCTATATCCCACATTATCTGACCTCAACTGCGATATCTCTCTGATACCTAGTGTCATATGATTTAAATCAGGTAAAAGACTGAATAAAAGAGAGCTATTCAGAGCACAACTGTGTGTATTTAAGATACAGCTTGCATCTTAAATCCACACAGTTGTATAAGTGTAGGTGGAATCAGTGACTTGGAGCTTGGTCCTCTTGTTGATGATGGTCTTAGGCTACATCCACACGACAACGGCAACGAGATTAAAAAAAAAAAAAATCGCGTCCACATGGGCAACGGATCAGTAAAATATCAGGTACATATGGGAATGCAACGCTTGCTGAAAACAATGCAATACACATGCCACACCTCTAGGGGCGCTGTAAGACGGTCCCATCGGAGACACCAGAACAATAGAAGAAGTAAGGACGCATGCGCATAAACTATTATGCGCGAGACTTCATATTAGCCACAATGTCAGAAAAATCTGTTCGTAAAATTACGTTATAATGACCAAATACAATGAAAAGTATTTTTCCAGTCTCACCTGTGAAACGTAATCCCATGTGATCTCGTTTGGACGGCAAACCTGTTGGTACAGTTAAACGCAGCACATGAATGAGGCATCTTTATTCTCCGCTTTGCCCCATCCAATATGGCGGCGAGGATGACGTATGATTCTACGCGGAAGGCGGCGTCTTTAATGGTCCGGAATAAATTGAATGCTACACATTGATGGATTAATTTGTTCTTCTACGCCCTTTTTGAGGAATGTATTGTAGGACTTAAACCAACATCTGAAGAGGTGAGATCGCTCCTTTTTTCCCTATTTTTGCTGGCGGGATTGACTCTGCCCTAAGGGCTATATTCTCTCTCTCTCTCTCTCTCACTTTGCACCATTACACAATAAATATTCACAGTGAAAATATTTTGTAAGCGCGTTTCATGAACCAAGTTATAGGATTTGTTGACAACTCGCATCGAGTTCGTCACACTTCTACCCGGCGTGAAGCACTGACAGTCATGTGGTTGTGACGTCATCGTAAACAAATCCGTTCTACTCATCCAGACGACTTCGCAACGGCGCCGTTGCCAGATTTTTCCACTCTGGAACCCGTTCTCAAAAGATTTCGTTTTGGGGCACCCAAAACGCCGATGCCGTGTGGACGCCAGGCCGAAACGATAAACAATTTTATCAGATTCACCTGAATCCGTTGCCGTGTGGACAGGGCCTTAGACGCCAGCCTTTCATTTAAACTAAGATCTTTTACCTGACTGCATGCTGTGAACTGCACTGCCGATTCTTGTGATGTGACTGAAAAACCTTTTGTGTCGCAGGTCTGCTACAGGTTTGTCTCTTTGATGGCAGCAGTGCAGAACTTGCTTTTTCATTCACAGGCTCCTCAGGCCCCAACACATCTTTTAAATACTAACTAACTGTATTCTAATTATTTTTGTCATGCACATGTACATCAAGAGGGATTAATGCGGTAGACATTTTGCAATCAAGGTAAAGATTCATAGATTTCTTTATTTATTCACAACTTTGTAGCTAAAAAAAAAGCAGCAGCAGCAGGTTTAAACACAGCGCACTGGGAAAACAGCACTTTGCGCGTGCAGAACAGCCCAAATTACCCTGCATCACGACAGAAAAAGCCCAAATTCAGAAATGCAGGGTGTAGCCCAAATTATGTCATTGAAAAGCCTGGTGTCTGTCTAGCGATACAGGGGAGGAAAAAAAAAGCGTGAATAAGTATTAAATAACTATTATATTAAATTAATTTTATTAAATATTATATACTCGTTACTATTCTTAAGGAGTTTCAACTGTTGTACAACAGTCCAAGATTTTGGAAATTGACCCGTTGTACCGCACTCTTTTACATAGGCAGGATTTGCATTTGAAAGAGGAAACAACGTTGTCTGAGGGTCACAGTTCCATGAACCAAACTCTCCTTTTTCAACTATGCCGAGGTAAATACGGATTTCCATTCTATGGCACCTTTACATACAGCCCAACATTCACTGTGAGAAGAAATCGCCCTTTGCTAGCAACAATTCGGACATCTTTAGTAAGAATAGACTGACTGCTTTTACTGCTGCACTTATTAAACTTAGACAGTCTGTACAAAATAAATAAATTAAAATCTTTCCTTGTATGACTGGATACACATACAGTGGCATGCAAAAATTTGGGCACCCTTGCTGAAAATATCTGTTACTGTGAATAGTTAAATGAGCAGAAGATGAACTGATCACCAAAAGGCATAAAGGTAAAGATGACATTTCTTTAATATTTTCCACAAGATTACATTTTTATTTCCATCATTTACAGGCGTGGGCGGCACGGTGGTGTAGTGGTTAGCGCTGTCGCCTCACAGCAAGAAGGTCCTGGGTTCGAGCCCCGTGGCCGGCGAGGGCCTTTCTGTGCGGAGTTTGCATGTTCTCCCCGTGTCCGCGTGGGTTTCCTCCGGGTGCTCCGGTTTCCCCCACAGTCCAAAGACATGCAGGTTAGGTTAACTGGTGACTCTAAATTGACCGTAGGTGTGAATGTGAGTGTGAATGGTTGTCTGTGTCTATGTGTCGGCCCTGTGATGACCTGGCGACTTGTCCAGGGTGTACCCCGCCTTTCGCCCGTAGTCAGCTGGGATAGGCTCCAGCTTGTCTGCGACCCTGTAGAAGGATAAAGCGGCTAGAGATAATGAGATGAGATGAGATTTACAGGCGTAAAATACCAAAAAATGAAAAGGACCTCAAGCAAAAGTTTGGGCACCCTGGATGGTCAGTACTTAGTAACACCCCCTTTGGCAAGTATCACAGCTTGTAAACACTTTTTGTAGCCAGCTAATAATCTTTCAGTTCTTACCTGGGGGATTTTCACACATTCGTCTTGCAAAAGGCTTCCAGTTCTACAAGTTTCTTGGGCTGTCTTGCCATGCACTGCTCTTTTGAGATCTATCCACAGATTTTCAATGATGTTTAGGTCAGGGGACTGTGAGGGCCAGGGCAAAACCTTCAGCTTGTGCCTCTTGAGGTATTCCATTGTAGATTTTGAGGTGTGTTTTGGATCATCGTCTTATTGTAGGACCCGTCCTCTTTTTAACTTCAACTTTTTTACAGATGGTGTGATGTTTACTTCCAGAATTTGCTGGTATTTATTTGAATCCATACTTCCCTCGACCAATGAAATGTGCCCTGTGCCACTGGCTGCAACACAACCCCAAAGCATGATCGATCCACACCCATGCTTCAGAGTTGGAGAGGTGTTCTTTTCCTGGAATTTGGCACCCTTTTTTCTCCAAACATACCTTTGCACATTGTGGCCAAAAAGTTCTATTTTGATTTCATCAGTCCACAGGACTTGTTTCCAAAATGCATCAGGCTTATTTAGATGTTCATTTGCAAACTTCAGACGCTGAATTTTGTGGCTAGGACGCAGGAAAGGTTTTCTTCTGATGACTCTCATGAAGGTCATATTTGTTCAGGTGTCGCTGCATAGTAGAACAGTGCACCACCACTCCAGGGTCTGCTCAATCTTTCTGAAGGTCTTTTGCAGTCAAACAGGGGTTTTTATTTGCCTTTCTAGCAATCCAACAAGCAGTTCTTTCAGAAAGTTTTCTTCATCTTCCAGACCTCACCTTGATCTCCACTGTTTCTGTTAACTGCCATTTCTTAATAACATTACAATCCGAGGAAACAGCTACCTGAAAACACTTTGCTACATTCTTATAGCCTTCTCCTGTTTTATGAGCATCAGTTATTTTATTATTCAGAATGCGAGGGAGTTGCTTAGAGGAGCCCATGGCTGTTGATTTTAGGGACAAGTTTGAGGAGTCAGAGAATTTATACAGCTTTGAAATCTGCATCATCTGACGTTGAGAATTTGAACAAGCCACAGCTCAATAAGCTAATTAAGGTCTGGAACCTTGGTAAAAGTTACCTGAGAACTCAAATGTATTGGGGTGCCCAAACTTTCACATGGTGTTCCTTTTCTTTTTTCACTCTCCAACTGGACAAAACAAAAATAATACACAAATCTTGCAGAAAACGCTGAAAAGAAAGAAATGTGTCGTCTTTACCTTTATGCCTTTTGGTGATCAGTTCATCTTCTGCTCACTTAACTATTCACAGTAACAGACATTTTCAGCAAGGGTGCTCAAACTTTTGCATGCCACTGTATTTATAGTTTCTTTAAGTTGAGGTGCCAAAGTATTTTATAAGCAGAAAAATCCTATTTTGACCAAAATCTGATTTTCTTCTATTTTTTGGCTGTTTTCCAAAATTCGTTCACCATGATATCTCATGGGTTTTCCCAGGATGCCACACAATTAAGTAAAGACACTAAATGATTAATGAGCTCCATACCGTCTTCTGGACTTTTCCTCCAAAGCATTTTCTCAGCAGGATGTTACTGAAGACGATGCGGTCAATTGGACAAGAGTTGGCATTCTAATGACAACAGGGGGAAAAATTAACATTAAAGACTTCCCAAGCGATAGTGTGTAAAGTGCTTGCAGGTTGGTGACCCGACAGTGGCGTGCTCACCTTCGCCCACTCCAGAATGCAGTCCAGACAGAAGTAGTGTTCACAGTTCTGGGGCGTAGCTACCGGCTGTTCATGGAAAGAGTTGAGGCAGATAGGGCATTTCTCAGCATCCTCATCTGAACTCAGCCCAAAATCAGCTAGTTCTGTCCCTCCTGCTCCCACCAGCTCGTTTTCACCATCTTCACCTACCAAATACATGCGCAGTATGAGGACAGAACTCAGACTACATAACATGAATATCGTTCAAAAATCTGCCTGCTGCTGGATAGCAGGAGAAAAACGCTAATGCAGCTTTAAGGTGCACAAAAGTTAACAATAGGGACCAACGGGTAAGGGATTTTTTTGGCACATATCAGAATCTGAACGCCTTTTACTGTCATTGCAAATTAACATACAACAAAATTTGCTGTCTCTCTTAAAACACAGGAAAAACTGTACCCCATTCACTCTACTCATCGATAGTGATTTAAAAAGGTCTGTGATTTCCAATAACCAATATTATCGACCAATACCCATCCATCGAAATGGACTAAAACAGTGTTTCTCAACCAGTAGGCCGCAAAGCGCCATCTAATGGGTCGCAAATTTTTTTCAAGTTGAAGTTAATTTTTTTTTTTTTTTTACTCGTAGCAGGGTACAATTGCTGGGTTGCATCCGACGTCACATCCGCCTCATTAAACTACAGTCACACTACAGCTCGCGATGCTTTGCGATGGATCATCGACGAAAATGAGGCATTTTGGTGGCGATGCATGGTGATATACATTTGAGCTAAAAGTTGTAGTCACACAGCAGGTGAACACTTGACTATCGCGCCTTCGAGTCTGGCGCAGCTCGAGCAGCCGCGCATGCTCACGGAGCGCATTGTGCGCACGCTTGGGACCCAGTCATTATGGGAAACACCTGACAGTGATTTGAGCGCAATCAACATGCACAGATACAGACGCTGTTTTCACAGAGGCTTTGCAAAGTATCATTATCATCACGGTCACGTTTGTTTCTAGCCATGTTTATAACGCTGTTTAAATACTCTGCTTTCTGTTTTGTTTTTATAAATATCACGCCTGCTAATAAACACTCTCCCTGCACTTAAATCCGTCTACTGCCATCTGTCTTGTAGTGTCCTGATCCCCAGATCTTTAACCTAGCCACATATAAAAAGTTGCACGCCTCCATGCTCTTCCAGATTTTCATCTGTTTGTTCATGCAGCACGATATCTAAAGCACCAGTTAGTTTGAGATGTCGGGGAACTCAACAGTTGGATAATTTTCCAACTCATCATGAATGAATGAATAACTTTATTTAAAACACAATAAGTTGATCAGCAGAGCTGGTGGGGTCGTGTATGTACAGATACAAATAATTACAAATACAGAAGACTAAAAATAAACACATCTGTTTATTATCCTATAAATCTGCTGATTACCTGTTAATTATCTTCACATTAAGTTAATTAATAGTATCCATAACTACTGCTTTTGGATTTAGTTACAGCTACAATAGGATCAAAATTTATTCTACTAATGTCAAATTTAGCTAGTAATTTTTTCTTTTACAGGAAAAATCCTTCTTTGTTAGCGTGTAAGGATCTAATCCCACTGAGTGGTTTCTATATCCACTTCTTTTGAGTGTACTTCTTGGTTTTAATAACTTGCTTGTTTGCTGAACACAAACATGGCAATAAGTTCTTGTGTTAATGGACCAGACTCCACTTTTGGATCATTAATCCCTTTTGAGTGAGAATGCCCTGCATGCATGGGTTTATATTTGCTTCTGGCACATCCATACAGTTTTAAATACAATACCTACAATTAAAAAGTGTTTGTTTTTATTGCATTTTTTTAATTCCTGGGCTTCCATCTGTAACAGGGAGTGATGTTGCATCCCATTAATACACTTTACAACAGATTATTCGAGTCTAATAGAATAGATGAGCCAAAATAATTGGGGATCTTTTTTAATGGGCCCCGACTCATAACAAGTATGAATAGGTGGGCCTTAAAGCAGAAAAGGTTGAGAACCCCTGGACTAAAACATTGTGAATAGCACAAAAATAGTCAAGCAGGCCTAAATGTACAAGAGAAGAAAAAAAAAAACTCTTTCAACAACAGAATTAATTAGGCCTATATAAATGACTATTCATCTGGAAAGATGAACATTTATTCATTAAAGGTTTTAAAGGTACAGCTTACTTAATTAGAAAAAAAAAATGTTTCTCCATCTTCACTCAAATATAGCATCAAAAAGTCAAAGAGTCCCATATACGTTATCGTACGTACGTTGGGGAGTGCCCGTTAGAGAGCACACTCTGTCTAGGCCGTCGGCATGGTGAGGTAGGGTGGCCAGTTCCTTTCCTCGCCGCCTTTAACTTCCCCAGTGTTTCCACCAGGTCCCCATTCACTGCTGGGTGGACAGGAGGCGAGCCCCAGATCACTGTCCGAGGCGAGGCTCGAACCGGGGACCGTTTGCTTGACGGTCAAGCGCCCTAACCACTTGGCCACCTCGCCTCTCCAAATATAGCATACACACAATGTTAATATAACTAGCTATAAAATACTTTAGGATACTTTATTTATATAGGAACTGTATAAAATTATTTCAGTTAAAAAAAAGTTGATTTGTAAATATATGGCATTAATTTGTGTGTACAACTGAAAAAAAAAATTAATAGCTGGTGGGCAGCTACTTTGCTGATTATATCATTGCCAACAGTGGAGTTTTGCTGTGCCTTCTGGTGGAAAAACTATGCAACGACACTCATAAGTTGGTTAATAGTTCCATTTTCCATCTCCCAGTTTCTTTTTAATTGTTATTTATTGTCCATTATAAACAGGGCTTTGAACCGGTTCAAGGAATGAAAACCGGGAACTTTTTCTATTTCACATGGAACAGAAACGAAACCAGAAACTTTATTATTTTTTATGTTCTGGAACAGAAACGCTTATTAAAAATAATGGTAACCGGTTAATACCGGTTTTTATTTCGTTCCTCAAAGTTTCCGTAGCCTACAAATAAAAAAGCCATTCTCCTCCTGCGCAAGTTTCTATGACCCGCTGGGGTTCACTTCCTGTGTGACGGTCGCTGACTGAATGGAGAGAGCGGGAAGGTGGACTACTATCACGTCTCCATTACTGAGTGTCTGAGCAAAGAAGAGCCTGAACGTTGCAACCTCCCTATTGGCTGTTTGCAAAAATGTATCAGTTGTTGCCCTTCCCACGGGAATCATCGCGGACTCGAGAGACGAGACCTGACGAGTTAGTTCGTTGGTAGCAGAACAAACTCGTCAGTGGACACAAATCGGGTTTTCAGAAAAGGAAAGAAAATAAACGCAGGGTCGAAAATACAAAAAAGGAGGCAGAAAATGCAAAACGAGTTTTAAGGTAGGACAAATGGTTACTTTTCTGAGGCAGCCCGCCGTGGCTGCCTGCAGGCTTATTTATTATAGCCCATTTAGTTAAAATAGTTGATCTAAAATGTTTATAGTTATGTGATGGTTGTCCTGATTTAGACTGGTGGTTTTTTTGGGGGGGTTGCGCGATGTTGCACCCGGGTCCAGATTAGGGCAGAACCGGCCCTGGCTACATTTCAGGTGTAGTTTGTTTTATGTATGCATGTACTTGCATAGACGTGTACTTGGTCTTCCAATATGGCGCCTAACAAAATCTCGCGGCGCGGTGACGTCATGCGGTAGCCCTCTATAGGGCCTGACTAGCCTTTGGTAACACACTAAACGAATTATCTTTCATTTTTGGCACTTTTTCTGTTTGTGTAGATGGGAAGACATACTGAGAATCCAAATCGCCAACATTTGAAATAATAATTGTTTTGAATTATTTCTTGTCTTATTTAATGAAGGTTGTAATAGAATTAGCCTACATTTGGCTTAAGCCGGATGAGACAGAGACATAATTTTATAGCCATTTGTTAAACAGCTGACAGGGAACGTAATTAACCGTTCCGGGAACGAAATTTTTTTGTTCTAACCGGTTCGGGAACGTCTATTTAATGGTGGAACCCAAAACCGGAAACGTTAAAATTCCGTTTCTGTTCGGAACGAACCAATAGGAAAAAAATTCTGGTTCAAAGCCCTGGTTATAAATGCCAATACCAATTTATCGGCAGTTGGCTCATATCAGCTGATAACATAGGCGCGCCAATTTATTGGTCAGACCCTAGTCAACAATATTACATTTATAATATGCTCATTTGTTTTATAAGCAAGACATTATGCGTGTAAATATGAAGTGGTATATGAATGTGCGCACTGGAAATATATTAAACAACAAAAACAGAAGTGTCTGAATACGTATTTCCCTGAATACTTATTGTAATTAACACAAAATTCGCATTATTTTGTGTCCATAACAGAGAATATGTTATACATTTTATATTTTCTCACAAGAAAAAAAAAATTCCCAATATTCCTGTTCACTGTAATTCCTTCCAAAATTGCAATTACTATTAGAGAGCAGTATTGGTACACATACACACTGTATATCCACATGTCTTAAAACAAACATTTCAGGATTTAAGATAAAATATAGCACCCAAAGTACTGAAAGGATCATCATGTCCTTACGATCACTCTCATCTTCCTCATCCTCTTCCTCGCCACCTTCATCTTCTCCATCCTGGGAAACATCTTCCTCACTGTCTGTACCTTCCTCAAGTGAGCCTTCGCCATCTTCCTCTAAAATGTGCAAATATTAGATCGGAATCAACATAAATACACCATCTCAGAGTGTCAGCAGCATTCAGATTAAATGTAATTCTTTCAAGATTTTTGAATGACCCTTAAAATGTCCTGAGGCCAAATTCAAAAAAGCTGTCATTAAATACTTGACGAAAAACATCCACACAACCTCACATACAGTCCACTCTGAAAGCACTGGAACGGCAAAACCAATTCTTTTGTTTTTCGCTATATACTGTATTTAATTTACAACCCTGATTTAAAAAAAAAAGTTGGAACGCTGTGTAAAACGCGTATAAAAACAGAACACAATGATTTGCAAATCCTATATTTAATTGAATACAATACAAAAGACAAGATATTTCATGTTCAAACTGATAAACTTTATTGTTTTTATAAACATACATTCATTCTGAATTTGGCACCTGCAACACATTCCAAAAAAGTTATGACAGGGGCATGTTTACCACTGTGTTACATCACCTTTTCTTTTAACAACACTTAGTAAACCTTTGGGAACTGAGGACACTAATTGTTGAAGTTCTGAACATGAAATTCTTTCCTATTCTTGCTTGATATACGACTTCAGTTGCTCAAGATTCTGGGGTCTGCGGTGTCATATTTTGCACTTCATAATGGGTCAAACATTTTCAATGGGAGGCAGGCCAGCCAGTTTAGCATGCGCACTCTTATTACAAAGCCACACTGTTGTAACATATGCAGAACGTAGCTTGGCATTGTCTTGCGGGAATAAGCAGGGACGTCCTGAAAAAGGTGCCGCCTGGATGGCCGCATATGTTGCTCAAAAACCTGTATGTATTTTTCAACACTAATGGAGCCTACACAGATGTGCAAGTTACCCATGTCATGGACACTAACACACCCCCATACCATCACAGATGCTGGCTTTTGAACTTTGAGCTGGTAACGATCTGGATGGTTCTTTTCTTCTTTAGCCTAGAGCAGGGGTTCCCAAACTTTTCCATGCCAAGGCCCCCCAAACAGCATTAGCTTCTGGCCGGGGACCCCTTTGCAAACCCACAGACAATGCTACAAAATATGTAAAGAAACATCAACTTTTAGAATGTTTTCTCTTACTTTTATTCAATATTCAATAATTGTTACATTTGTTTAGCATAAGAATATTATTAACTAACATGTTTTCAACACAAATATTTTCGCACTGAACAATAAACTGTATAACCTCCTGTAGTACCTGATTCAACTCGTTATCCATCCTTTTTGCGACCAGTGCCTTGCGATGGAGCATGCAGTGTGTGGCCACTACATGCGGGGCCTTCTGCTTAAAGGGGTACCAAATATAATATATACAGTTGCTGATGTGACAAAGTAACGTATTCTTAAGTATTCTATCAGATTTATATACTAGAAAACAACGAAATATCTTGGTAATTGTAAATATAATACTTTATACGCTAAACCGCACAAGAGTCGCCATTTTTAAAAGACCGTGACGTCAGCGCTACCCACTGCACTAGCGGAACTCTCCGAAATAGAGGAGATAAGCATGTAATCATGGCGTCGGGCGCATCAAGTGAAAGCGACAGCTCTGTCGAATCATACGAAGAGATCCCGCAAGACACACTGCAAGCAGGCTATGGCTTAGAAGGGTACCAGTTTGAACCTAGGAGAGGTACTCTCGACTCCGGTGATGAAATAAGAGAAGAAAGCTCGGATGACGGCGAGGATGAGACTGATGCTGACCATGGGCGTGGCGAGCGTGGGGCAGAGCGTCTGCGTGCAGGTGACACGGCGTGGTGCTCGTGCGGAAAATGTAACGTGGAGTTGCTCACGAGTCCAGCAGAATTTATTTGCTGCAATGAGATAGGCGCCACCCGTGGACTTGCGAAATCGTCGCAAGAGGCAGAAACAGGTATTTCACACGTGCTATTCCCAACCTCAATGAGCCAACACAACTGGGCACGTACATACGTCATGAGTGTTACGCAGAGAAAATGAACGTGCATTCTGATTGGATAAAATTAATATCATGGCGGGCTGTTCAAACTGCGGAAATAGTTTGCTCGAGCTACTTTCAAAACACTATAACTTTCCAACCTTAGAACAAAAAACTTGTGTAAGTCTTGAATAAGGTTCGTTAATGTGTGTTTTATTGTTATATTTACTCTATATATTGCCCTCTGTTCCTCTTTAATGAGAGCGGTCACTCCACTGATCTTCCCGGTCATTGCCGCGGCTCCGTCCGAACACACCCCCACACAACGGATCCAGTCCAATCCGTTAGACTCGATGTAATCGTCTAAAACTTGAAAAATGTCTTTCCCAGTAGTTCTTCTTTCAAGTGCTTTACAAAATAGTATTTCCTCCACAAATCTTTCCTGTGAAATAAATCTGATGTACACAAGCAGTTGGGCCTCATTGGATAAATCTGTGCTCTCATCCAGCTGAAGTGCGAAGTATTCGCTGGCTCTCACCTGCTCCAACAGCTGAGCAGATACGTCTTGAGCCATGTCACCAATCCGTCGGCTCACGGTGTTATCAGAGAGTGGGACAGCATCGATTTTTTTTTGGCAGCATCCTCACCAAGCAATTCTCGGACAATGTCTTTGGTGGCTGGTAAAATCAAATCTTCTCCAATTGAGTGAGGTTTTTTAGCACGAGCAATGTGGTACGAGGCTAAAAATGATGCCTTCAGGGCCCGCTCGGGGACAGTAGCTTGCTGGGTGAATGCAGCAGATTGCCTGACCAAATGCTCTTCTTTGCATCTGAAGAAATCTACTGTTTTTTCAGCATCTGTCGGATGTTTTTGTACCAAGTGACGCTGAAGTTTCGAAGGTTTTAAGCACTCGTTTGACAGGGTCTCCAGACAGAGGACACATTTCGGGCAATCATGGCCATTTTTCTGTATGGCTGTAAAGCCATACTTAATGTATGCTGCCTCATATTTTTGGATTTTAGTTGGCCAGGACTTCTTAGTTTTTTGCGCAGCAGTGTCCTCCACAGCAGGGCTGTTGGTTTGTTCCTTCGGTCTCTTCTTCAAAAGCCTGTCCATTTTGCGCTAGCAATACGCTAGCTTGAGGAGCAAAGCAGCTTGATAAATGGCGCAAACCGCAACGTCACAGGCAATCGGAGAGATGAGCATGGCAAACAACGTTTCGATATGATGTATTATTATTAATAATTATATTTTATAATAATGATTAAAAAACTAATTACAATATATTTAATAATAATCTCATCTCATTATCTGTAGCCGCTTTATCCTGTTCTACAGGGTCGCAGGCAAACTGGAGCCTATCCCAGCTGACTACGGGCAAAAGGCGGGGTACACCCTGGACAAGTCGCCAGGTCATCACAGGGCTGACACATAGACACAGACAACCATTCACACTCACATTCACACCTACGCTCAATTTAGAGTCACCAGTTAACCTAACCTGCATGTCTTTGGACTGTGGGGGAAACCGGAGCACCCGGAGGAAACCCACGCGGACACGGGGAGAACATGCAAACTCCACACAGAAAGGCCCCTGCCGGCCCCGGGGCTCGAACCCAGGACCTTCTTGCTGTGAGGCGACAGCGCTTACCACTACACCACCCTGCCGCCATATTTAATAATAATTACTTAAAAAAAGTTTTTGTTTTTTTTTGTCATCATCCCTCCAACTTTCTGAGGCCCCTAGCGCCCCCCACTTTGAAAACCACTGGCCTAGAGGGTACAACGTCCATGATTTAAAAAATTAAAAATTAAAAACGTGGACTCATCAGACCACAGTACATTTTTCACTTTGCGTCAGTCCATCTCAGACAAGCTCCGGCCCAGAGAATTTGGCAGTTTTTCTGGATGTTGTCGATGTATGGCTTTCGCTTTGCATGGTTGATGCAGTGACGAACCGTGTTTACCGACAACGGTTTTCTGAAGTGTTCCCAAGCCCATGTAGTAATATCCTTTATACAATTATGTCGGTTATTAACGCCGCCTAAGGGATCAGGTCACAGGTTAATGTTGATTTGTTGATTATGTCGGTTATTAACGCCGCCTAAGGGATCAGAGGTCACAGGTTAATGTTGATTTTTGACCTTGCCCCTTACATGCGGAGATTATCTCTAGATTCTCCGAATCTTTTAATGGTATTATGGATATGGATGAACAAATACGGATAAATTATTTCAAACTTTATGTTGAGAAATATTGTTCTTAAACTGTTGGACTATTTGCCCATGCAGTTTTTCATAAAGTGGTGAACCTCACCCCATCCTTACTTGTAAACAACTTGTAAACAAGCCTTTCCAATTACCAATTAACCTATTTATCTGTAGAATGTTCCAAACAGACGGGTTGTTGGGTTTTTTGTTTTTTTTTAGCATTCCACAACTGTCCCAGTCTTTTGTTGCCCCGTCCCAACTTTTTTGGAATGTGTTGCAGGCATGAAATTCAGAATGGAGTGTATATTTACAATCAATCAATCAATAAAGCTTCTCAGTTTGAACATTAAATATCTTGTCTTTGTTTTGCATTCAAGTGTATATAAGTCGCAAAAGGATTTGCGAATCAGTGCATTCCTGTTTTTATTTACGTTTTACGCAGCATCCCAACTTTTTTGGAATTGGGGCTGTTCGGAATTAGCAGGAATCAAGCAGAACCAGACGGAATTAAAAAATTTTCAAAATTCGTGCCACATTCGGGCGGGAATTTCAAACTGACCAACATTCTTACAGCTTTGTAAGAATGCCGTTCGAATACTTAGAATCCACTTCAAACCCGCTTCGAATGATTCTTGCACATTCCAGGTGTATTAGCTTTCGAATGCAGTTCAAATGTAGTTGGAACACAGTAGGAATACCTAGAATGCTGTTAGAATGCAGTAAGAATATTAAGAACGCACTGCGAATGCCATACGAGTGCGGTTCGATTGCTGCCCGAAGTCTGGTCAGAAGGTGCCTCGAATGATGTACGAATTCACCTCAAATGCAGTCAGAATGCTCCCGGAACAGCCGCCGAATATGTTTCAAACATCTAAGAATTCAAAGAGAACGCAGCTCGAATACTTAGAATGTACTTCGAATATCCCGGAATATACAAAGAATTTTCATTCCGATGGCATTCTGGCTCATTCCACCTTTAGTGTGACTACCCTATAAAGACACTCTGTTCCTACGCTTTTACTCATCTAAATATTTTGGTGGTCTGCCACCAAAGGTGTCATATTCAAAGTTGTTTAACACATCTAGACGTAAATATCAGGAAATGAAAGCTGGGATTCTGCTCTATTGTCTCACATTCATCTTTTGATCTCAATCCCAAATGTCTTCCAAGACTTTCAGAGGCGACAGTAAACAATTACGTGTTGTTTATTCAGTGGAATACCAAAACTACACAAACTCCATGTACATGAGCTACACCACTGGATATAATCTTGATTAAAAAAAAAAAAATCTCTGCATCCCTTCAAAGATGTTGTCAGATTATAACCATGAGCATTTGCAGTTTTTAGACACTTATTTTGTAAGAGATTTAATTTTAAGGAAGACTTTTAAAGACCTGCAGACATCCTGTTCCATCTTTATAGGGTAGTCACACTAGAGGCGGAATGAGCCGGAATGCCGTCGGAATGAAAATTCTTCGTATATTCCGGGATATTCGAAGTGCATTCTAAAAATTCTGACTGCATTCCAAACATTCGGGCCCATTCTTGTGGCCGGCCCGAATGTTTTGCTCATGCTCAAAACATTCAAGGTGCATTCGAAGAGGAGAAATATCGAACGGCACTCGAAGTGTATTCTAACTGCATTCTAAATATTCTTACGGCATTCCAACAGCATTCGAAACATTCTGATCGCGTTCAAGGGAAAAATCGAAATGGCAAGCCACTTCAAATCCCGTCAGAATGTCCTTCGAATGAGCTGGAATGCCATCGGAATGAAAATTCTTCTTATCTTCCGGGATATTCGAAGTACATTCTAAAGGCCAATTTATGCTGACAACCCAGTCCTCGCAGACGGTGTCGCAGACAGTGTCTGCGTAGCCCCCCCACCTTCGCAGACGCTCTGCGCGCACCTCCCAAAAATTGTGACCACCGCAGAAGCCTCGCAGACAGCGCCGCAGACAAGAGGGCTCTGATTGGTCCACTCTACATCCGCTGTACACGCACTTCCGCTTCCCTACTTTTCCGGTTTGTTTTGTTTTCACGACCGGCATTTTTAAAAACACGAGCGAAGATGGAGCAGCATGAAGAGCGGTTGATTGAGGAAGTACGTACATCTATACGACTCCAGTTCTAGTCATTATAAAAAAAAAAAGTTCTAGTCATTATAAGTAACCGGAGGATAAACACTCCACTAACCACACCCACCAACTACTCCTAGCGACTTCGCGCCCCCTTGCGTTGTGCCGGTGAATAACATCGCGCACGCCTATTCCCCCGCTCAACAATAAATTACAACTGTCTGCGAAAAGCTATCTGCGAAAGCCTTGTCATAAGAGCATGCAGAGGCCTTAAGTATTCGAGCTGCTATTCGGCGGCTGTTCCGGGAGCGTTCTGACTGCATTTGAGGTGAATTCGTACAGCATTCGAGGCACCTTCTGACCAGACTTCGGGCAGCAATCGAACCGCACTCGTACGGCATTCGAAGTGCATTTTTAATATTCTTACAGCATTCTAGGTATTCCTACAGTGTTCCAACTACATTTGAACTGCACTCGAAAGCTAATACACCTGGAATGTGCAAGAATCATTCGAGGTGGGTTCGAAGCGCATTCTAAATATTCGAACGGCATTCTTACAAAGCTGTAAGAATGTTGGTCAGTTTGAAATTCCCGCCCGAATGTGGCACAAATTTTGAAAAATTTTTCATTCCGTCTGGTTCTGCTTGATTCCTACTAATTCCGAATAACTGTGACGGAGGCCTTAGGTAATCTACCCCAAGAACAGAGGACCTGAAAAATCAGCACCTTGGGGAAAAGAAAAAAAAAAAAAGTACATCAATACATGATACCGTCATCAGAGAGAATAGATGTGGTAGGTCTTTTGCCTTTTCCATGAGAGAGGTTCTTGTTGATCAGCTCGTCCTGGCTGTCCTCCTCATCCATGGCTCAGCATCTGAAACTCCACAATCTGAATGCAGTACAGATGGAAACTTCTATGTATCTGACTGAGTGCTGGAAAAACAAACCAGAAACAACACGTTATACAAGCAAGACGACCAAATCGTGATCATGATATCTGCTTACATATTAGTGTAAATTCATTGAAAGAAAAAAACAACAACAGCAATCCACACACACACTTTTGTTTGCCAATACCTCCAGGTACAAGAGAACCGCCTTTTATATCATATAACTTTTACTGAAAGCTGTCTATAAAACTAGCTAGCTAGCACATACTGTCAGTAGTAGTTGTCAGTTAGAGCATTCAAAGTTTTCCTGATTGTTCCTTTCCACACACTGATCATGAATTATCAAAAATAAAACATTTACTTTAAAGTTCAGTTTTCTCTTTTCTCACACATCATTTGTTGTGTGTGTTTATATTCTTGAGCAAAATACGCTTTGTTTTGCTTCCTGTAACCAGTGAATAGTGTCAAGCAACGCAAGCTACAAACACAACACTGCAAATAAAAGTAATAACGTTTACATTTTAAAGATTAAACTACTCAAAATATATAACTAGCACCAGAATGACCAAATACTCATTTTCTGGCTGTACACCGAGCTTGTAAGGTCGTGTAACAGGACAGCTAATTGTTATTAGCCAAAAGGCTATGCTAAGCTATGCTAGGCTATGCTATGCTAAGCTATGCCCTTCTACATTCAGGCTAATTTTAACTCCTTTGCTTGACTGGCTTTATTCACTCATCAAGCCGCCAGTTTCCATGGCGGTTTGTTAAACGCATGCATGTCTTTACAGTGTATGAAGTGTGTGAGTTGTGCAGACCTACCCTACACAGCTGTGTGTGACATGAACTATTACTGTATTTTGAAACCCACACACACGGTTCTGGGTTTGGAGTGACAGACGGTACCGGCTGCACAGAAGAGACGGAAATGGCGGAAAGCACTCAGATCACAGTGTCACTTAAAGATACAGCGCACGTTTCACCTCAAACTCTGCATTTATTTTCTTGATTCCGTTTCTTACTATTGTTAAGTAATTATTATTAAATATGGCGGCAGGGTGGTGTAGTGGTTAGCGCTGTCGCCTCACAGCAAGAAGGTCCGGGTTCGAGCCCCGTGGCCGGCAAGGGCCTTTCTGTGTGGAGTTTGCATGTTCTCCGCGTGGGTTTCCTCCGGGTGCTCCGGTTTCCCCCACAGTCCAGAGACATGCAGGTTAGGTTAACTGGTGGCTCTAAATTGAGCGTAGGTGTGAATGTGAGTGTGAATGGTTGTCTGTGTCTATGTGTCAGCCCTGTGATGACCTGGCGACTTGT
Organism: Neoarius graeffei; assembly: GCF_027579695.1. Lineage (NCBI taxonomy): Eukaryota > Metazoa > Chordata > Actinopteri > Siluriformes > Ariidae > Neoarius > Neoarius graeffei. The sequence continues at coordinate 84,941,244 of NC_083570.1, read as the reverse complement.
CCAGGGTGTACCCCGCCTTTCGCCCGTAGTCAGCTGGGATAGGCTCCAGCTTGCCTGCGACCCTGTAGAACAGGATAAAGCGGCTAGAGATAATGAGATGAGATGAATACTATACAAAAGTCTTAGGCACATGCAAAGAAAGAATAACTTTATTCATCACACACTTGTGAAATTCCTCTCTGCATTTAAAGTGCATATCTCATCTCATCTCATTATCTCTAGCCGCTTTATCCTGTTCTACAGGGTCGCAGGCAAGCTGGAGCCTATCCCAGCTGACTACGGGTGAAAGGCGGGGTACACCCTGGACAAGTCGCCAGGTCATCACAGGGCTGACACATAGACACAGACAACCATTCACACTCACATTCACACCTACGGTCAATTTAGAGTCACCAGTTAACCTAACCTGCATGTCTTTGGACTGTGAGGGAAACCGGAGCACCCGGAGGAAACCCACGCGGACACGGGGAGAACATGCAAACTCCACACAGAAAGGCCCTCGTCAGCAGAGCCGGCCCGTGGCATAGGCAATATAGGCAAATGCTAAGGGCGCTGCGTCCATCCAGGGGCGCAGAAACGGGGGGAGAAAAATTATGACTTCCACTATTCTGAAAACGAGTCAGCATTATAATCTCATCTCATTATCTGTAGCCGCTTCATCCCTCCACAGGGTCGCAGGCAAGATGGAGCCTATCCCAGCTGACTACGGGCGAAAGGCGGGGTACACCCTGGACAAGTCGCCAGGTCATCACAGGGCTGACACATAGACACAGACAACCATTCACACTCACATTCACACCTACGGTCAATTTAGAATCACCAGTTAACCTAACCTGCATGTCTTTGGACTGTGGGGGAAACCGGAGCACCCGGAGGAAACCCACGCGGACACGGGGAGAACATGCAAACTCCACACAGAAAGGCCCTCGTCAGCAGAGCCGGCCCGTGGCATAGGCAATATAGGCAAATGCTAAAGGCGCTGCGTCCATCCAGGGGCGCAGAAACGGGGGGAGAAAAATTATGACTTCCACTATTCTGAAAACGAGTCAGCATTGTAATGTCGTAGCCTAATTTAATTGTACAGCAAAGCATGTAGTCAGGGTGCGATTTGTCAAAAAAGGTGGGGTGGGGTGGGGTGTGGTGGTGGTTGTTATATAATCATGAAACAATAAGCGCTCAAGTGCGCATCCGCGGCTATTCTCTGTTTTGGCCATGTAATAGCCTAAGTGTTGTTGGCTAAAGAGTGTTTTTGCATAACGTAGATAACTGACATAGATCTGTTGCTTGTTTTGAATATGGCTGCACTTGGAGCAGTCTGTCGGTGTCGTTGAGCAGTCTGGCCTGAAGTAAAGGTCTTTTATGCACCGAACACATTTCGCAGCGAGATATTCCAATGGTGCCTGGCACATTTAAAAAAATAAATAAAACAAAGTTGCTTTGTTGATCTGTGTTCTCATTAAAATGACAGTTTAGCAGCTCATTCAAGCAACCATGTTGCGAAGAGCTTCCTGGAGGAAAATATAATAAACGCGTTGAAAACAAGAAACAATCTCAGTGCGTCAAGACTGCAGGGAAACGAAACAAGCACTCAGATGTGTTCTCTTTACCAGCGCCGGCGATTGCCTAGAGCGCAAAGTATGCCCAGGGGCCCACCCCCAAAACCCCACCAAAAAGGAGGGATGGAGTTATTGAATGGAGATGTTACCAAGTGCATCAGTGGTGTACAGTGTTTTCAACCACTGTGCTGCCGAACTCTAGTACCGCGGAACACTAGTGTGCCGTGAGAGATCACCAAGTGTACCGTGGAAAATTATAGAATGACTGTATATTGTAAATATTGGCAACAGAGTTTTAGTTTCAGTCAACATTTTCTATTGGTGATGTGCCTTGAGATTTTTTCATTGAAAAAAGTGTGCCCTGGCTCATGTAAGGTTGAAAACCTTTTTTACAACACCTCTGATACGGCTGGGGATGTAGAAATACGCGCTCCTTACCTCTGCTGTTACACTACCTGTGACAGTAGCTTCTGCTGAAAGAAGCTTTTCAAAATTAAAACTGCTGAAGACATACTTAAGGTCAACAGTGAGTCAAGAACATCTGAATGGGCTTGCTCTAATGAGCATCAACCAAGAGATCTCAAGAGAAATATCATTTGATGATATTATCAAGGAATTTGCCATTAGGAAAACCAGACGAGTCCCATTGTAATGTTACTTCAATAACAAAGTACCCATAATAGCACTTTTGTTTGAAAATACAGCCCATTGATGTCCTAACGGGCGGCACGGTGGTGTAGTGGTTAGCGCTGTCACCTCACAGCAAGAAGGTCCGGGTTCGAGCCCCGTGGCCGGCGAGGGCCTTTCTGTGTGGAGTTTGCATGTTCTCCCCGTGTCCGCATGGGTTTCCTCCGGGTGCTCCGGTTTCCCCCACAGTCCAGAGACATGCAGGTTAGGTTAACTGGTGGCTCTAAATTGAGCGTAGGTGTGAATGTGAGTGTGAATGGTTGTCTGTGTCTATGTGTCAGCCCTGTGATGACCTGGCGACTTGTCCAGGGTGTACCCCGCCTTTCGCCCGTAGTCAGCTGGGATAGGCTCCAGCTTGCCTGCGACCCTGTAGAACAGGATAAAGCGGCTAGAGATAATGAGATGAGATGAATACTATACAAAAGTCTTAGGCACATGCAAAGAAAGAATAACTTTATTCATCACACACTTGTGAAATTCCTCTCTGCATTTAAAGTGCATATCTCATCTCATCTCATTATCTCTAGCCGCTTTATCCTGTTCTACAGGGTCGCAGGCAAGCTGGAGCCTATCCCAGCTGACTACGGGTGAAAGGCGGGGTACACCCTGGACAAGTCGCCAGGTCATCACAGGGCTGACACATAGACACAGACAACCATTCACACTCACATTCACACCTACGGTCAATTTAGAGTCACCAGTTAACCTAACCTGCATGTCTTTGGACTGTGAGGGAAACCGGAGCACCCGGAGGAAACCCACGCGGACACGGGGAGAACATGCAAACTCCACACAGAAAGGCCCTCGTCAGCAGAGCCGGCCCATGGCATAGGCAATATAGGCAAATGCTAAGGGCGCTGCGTCCATCCAGGGGCGCAGAAACGGGGGGAGAAAAATTATGACTTCCACTATTCTGAAAACGAGTCAGCATTATAATCTCATCTCATTATCTGTAGCCGCTTCATCCCTCCACAGGGTCGCAGGCAAGATGGAGCCTATCCCAGCTGACTACGGGCGAAAGGCGGGGTACACCCTGGACAAGTCGCCAGGTCATCACAGGGCTGACACATAGACACAGACAACCATTCACACTCACATTCACACCTACGGTCAATTTAGAATCACCAGTTAACCTAACCTGCATGTCTTTGGACTGTGGGGGAAACCGGAGCACCCAGAGGAAACCCACGCGGACACGGGGAGAACATGCAAACTCCACACAGAAAGGCCCTCGTCAGCAGAGCCGGCCCGTGGCATAGGCAATATAGGCAAATGCTAAAGGCGCTGCGTCCATCCAGGGGCGCAGAAACGGGGGGAGAAAAATTATGACTTCCACTATTCTGAAAACGAGTCAGCATTGTAATGTCGTAGCCTAATTTAATTGTACAGCAAAGCATGTAGTCAGGGTGCGATTTGTCAAAAAAGGTGGGGTGGGGTGGGGTGTGGTGGTGGTTGTTATATAATCATGAAACAATAAGCGCTCAAGTGCGCATCCGCGGCTATTCTCTGTTTTGGCCATGTAATAGCCTAAGTGTTGTTGGCTAAAGAGTGTTTTTGCATAACGTAGATAACTGACATAGATCTGTTGCTTGTTTTGAATATGGCTGCACTTGGAGCAGTCTGTCGGTGTCGTTGAGCAGTCTGGCCTGAAGTAAAGGTCTTTTATGCACCGAACACATTTCGCAGCGAGATATTCCAATGGTGCCTGGCACATTTAAAAAAATAAATAAAACAAAGTTGCTTTGTTGATCTGTGTTCTCATTAAAATGACAGTTTAGCAGCTCATTCAAGCAACCATGTTGCGAAGAGCTTCCTGGAGGAAAATATAATAAACGCGTTGAAAACAAGAAACAATCTCAGTGCGTCAAGACTGCAGGGAAACGAAACAAGCACTCAGATGTGTTCTCTTTACCAGCGCCGGCGATTGCCTAGAGCGCAAAGTATGCCCAGGGGCCCACCCCCAAAACCCCACCAAAAAGGAGGGATGGAGTTATTGAATGGAGATGTTACCAAGTGCATCAGTGGTGTACAGTGTTTTCAACCACTGTGCTGCCGAACTCTAGTACCGCGGAACACTAGTGTGCCGTGAGAGATCACCAAGTGTACCGTGGAAAATTATAGAATGACTGTATATTGTAAATATTGGCAACAGAGTTTTAGTTTCAGTCAACATTTTCTATTGGTGATGTGCCTTGAGATTTTTTCATTGAAAAAAGTGTGCCCTGGCTCATGTAAGGTTGAAAACCTTTTTTACAACACCTCTGATACGGCTGGGGATGTAGAAATACGCGCTCCTTACCTCTGCTGTTACACTACCTGTGACAGTAGCTTCTGCTGAAAGAAGCTTTTCAAAATTAAAACTGCTGAAGACATACTTAAGGTCAACAGTGAGTCAAGAACATCTGAATGGGCTTGCTCTGATGAGCATCAACCAAGAGATCTCAAGAGAAATATCATTTGATGATATTATCAAGGAATTTGCCATTAGGAAAACCAGACGAGTCCCATTGTAATGTTACTTCAATAACAAAGTACCCATAATAGCACTTTTGTTTGAAAATACAGCCCATTGATGTCCTAACGGGCGGCACGGTGGTGTAGTGGTTAGCGCTGTCACCTCACAGCAAGAAGGTCCGGGTTCGAGCCCCGTGGCCGGCGAGGGCCTTTCTGTGTGGAGTTTGCATGTTCTCCCCGTGTCCGCATGGGTTTCCTCCGGGTGCTCCGGTTTCCCCCACAGTCCAGAGACATGCAGGTTAGGTTAACTGGTGGCTCTAAATTGAGCGTAGGTGTGAATGTGAGTGTGAATGGTTGTCTGTGTCTATGTGTCAGCCCTGTGATGACCTGGCGACTTGTCCAGGGTGTACCCCGCCTTTCGCCCGTAGTCAGCTGGGATAGGCTCCAGCTTGCCTGCGACCCTGTAGAACAGGATAAAGCGGCTAGAGATAATGAGATGAGATGAATACTATACAAAAGTCTTAGGCACATGCAAAGAAAGAATAACTTTATTCATCACACACTTGTGAAATTCCTCTCTGCATTTAAAGTGCATATCTCATCTCATCTCATTATCTCTAGCCGCTTTATCCTGTTCTACAGGGTCGCAGGCAAGCTGGAGCCTATCCCAGCTGACTACGGGTGAAAGGCGGGGTACACCCTGGACAAGTCGCCAGGTCATCACAGGGCTGACACATAGACACAGACAACCATTCACACTCACATTCACACCTACGGTCAATTTAGAGTCACCAGTTAACCTAACCTGCATGTCTTTGGACTGTGAGGGAAACCGGAGCACCCGGAGGAAACCCACGCGGACACGGGGAGAACATGCAAACTCCACACAGAAAGGCCCTCGTCAGCAGAGCCGGCCCATGGCATAGGCAATATAGGCAAATGCTAAGGGCGCTGCGTCCATCCAGGGGCGCAGAAACGGGGGGAGAAAAATTATGACTTCCACTATTCTGAAAACGAGTCAGCATTATAATCTCATCTCATTATCTGTAGCCGCTTCATCCCTCCACAGGGTCGCAGGCAAGATGGAGCCTATCCCAGCTGACTACGGGCGAAAGGCGGGGTACACCCTGGACAAGTCGCCAGGTCATCACAGGGCTGACACATAGACACAGACAACCATTCACACTCACATTCACACCTACGGTCAATTTAGAATCACCAGTTAACCTAACCTGCATGTCTTTGGACTGTGGGGGAAACCGGAGCACCCAGAGGAAACCCACGCGGACACGGGGAGAACATGCAAACTCCACACAGAAAGGCCCTCGTCAGCAGAGCCGGCCCGTGGCATAGGCAATATAGGCAAATGCTAAAGGCGCTGCGTCCATCCAGGGGCGCAGAAACGGGGGGAGAAAAATTATGACTTCCACTATTCTGAAAACGAGTCAGCATTGTAATGTCGTAGCCTAATTTAATTGTACAGCAAAGCATGTAGTCAGGGTGCGATTTGTCAAAAAAGGTGGGGTGGGGTGGGGTGTGGTGGTGGTTGTTATATAATCATGAAACAATAAGCGCTCAAGTGCGCATCCGCGGCTATTCTCTGTTTTGGCCATGTAATAGCCTAAGTGTTGTTGGCTAAAGAGTGTTTTTGCATAACGTAGATAACTGACATAGATCTGTTGCTTGTTTTGAATATGGCTGCACTTGGAGCAGTCTGTCGGTGTCGTTGAGCAGTCTGGCCTGAAGTAAAGGTCTTTTATGCACCGAACACATTTCGCAGCGAGATATTCCAATGGTGCCTGGCACATTTAAAAAAATAAATAAAACAAAGTTGCTTTGTTGATCTGTGTTCTCATTAAAATGACAGTTTAGCAGCTCATTCAAGCAACCATGTTGCGAAGAGCTTCCTGGAGGAAAATATAATAAACGCGTTGAAAACAAGAAACAATCTCAGTGCGTCAAGACTGCAGGGAAACGAAACAAGCACTCAGATGTGTTCTCTTTACCAGCGCCGGCGATTGCCTAGAGCGCAAAGTATGCCCAGGGGCCCACCCCCAAAACCCCACCAAAAAGGAGGGATGGAGTTATTGAATGGAGATGTTACCAAGTGCATCAGTGGTGTACAGTGTTTTCAACCACTGTGCTGCCGAACTCTAGTACCGCGGAACACTAGTGTGCCGTGAGAGATCACCAAGTGTACCGTGGAAAATTATAGAATGACTGTATATTGTAAATATTGGCAACAGAGTTTTAGTTTCAGTCAACATTTTCTATTGGTGATGTGCCTTGAGATTTTTTCATTGAAAAAAGTGTGCCCTGGCTCATGTAAGGTTGAAAACCTTTTTTACAACACCTCTGATACGGCTGGGGATGTAGAAATACGCGCTCCTTACCTCTGCTGTTACACTACCTGTGACAGTAGCTTCTGCTGAAAGAAGCTTTTCAAAATTAAAACTGCTGAAGACATACTTAAGGTCAACAGTGAGTCAAGAACATCTGAATGGGCTTGCTCTAATGAGCATCAACCAAGAGATCTCAAGAGAAATATCATTTGATGATATTATCAAGGAATTTGCCATTAGGAAAACCAGACGAGTCCCATTGTAATGTTACTTCAATAACAAAGTACCCATAATAGCACTTTTGTTTGAAAATACAGCCCATTGATGTCCTAACGGGCGGCACGGTGGTGTAGTGGTTAGCGCTGTCACCTCACAGCAAGAAGGTCCGGGTTCGAGCCCCGTGGCCGGCGAGGGCCTTTCTGTGTGGAGTTTGCATGTTCTCCCCGTGTCCGCATGGGTTTCCTCCGGGTGCTCCGGTTTCCCCCACAGTCCAGAGACATGCAGGTTAGGTTAACTGGTGGCTCTAAATTGAGCGTAGGTGTGAATGTGAGTGTGAATGGTTGTCTGTGTCTATGTGTCAGCCCTGTGATGACCTGGCGACTTGTCCAGGGTGTACCCCGCCTTTCGCCCGTAGTCAGCTGGGATAGGCTCCAGCTTGCCTGCGACCCTGTAGAACAGGATAAAGCGGCTAGAGATAATGAGATGAGATGAATACTATACAAAAGTCTTAGGCACATGCAAAGAAAGAATAACTTTATTCATCACACACTTGTGAAATTCCTCTCTGCATTTAAAGTGCATATCTCATCTCATCTCATTATCTCTAGCCGCTTTATCCTGTTCTACAGGGTCGCAGGCAAGCTGGAGCCTATCCCAGCTGACTACGGGTGAAAGGCGGGGTACACCCTGGACAAGTCGCCAGGTCATCACAGGGCTGACACATAGACACAGACAACCATTCACACTCACATTCACACCTACGGTCAATTTAGAGTCACCAGTTAACCTAACCTGCATGTCTTTGGACTGTGAGGGAAACCGGAGCACCCGGAGGAAACCCACGCGGACACGGGGAGAACATGCAAACTCCACACAGAAAGGCCCTCGTCAGCAGAGCCGGCCCATGGCATAGGCAATATAGGCAAATGCTAAGGGCGCTGCGTCCATCCAGGGGCGCAGAAACGGGGGGAGAAAAATTATGACTTCCACTATTCTGAAAACGAGTCAGCATTATAATCTCATCTCATTATCTGTAGCCGCTTCATCCCTCCACAGGGTCGCAGGCAAGATGGAGCCTATCCCAGCTGACTACGGGCGAAAGGCGGGGTACACCCTGGACAAGTCGCCAGGTCATCACAGGGCTGACACATAGACACAGACAACCATTCACACTCACATTCACACCTACGGTCAATTTAGAATCACCAGTTAACCTAACCTGCATGTCTTTGGACTGTGGGGGAAACCGGAGCACCCAGAGGAAACCCACGCGGACACGGGGAGAACATGCAAACTCCACACAGAAAGGCCCTCGTCAGCAGAGCCGGCCCGTGGCATAGGCAATATAGGCAAATGCTAAAGGCGCTGCGTCCATCCAGGGGCGCAGAAACGGGGGGAGAAAAATTATGACTTCCACTATTCTGAAAACGAGTCAGCATTGTAATGTCGTAGCCTAATTTAATTGTACAGCAAAGCATGTAGTCAGGGTGCGATTTGTCAAAAAAGGTGGGGTGGGGTGGGGTGTGGTGGTGGTTGTTATATAATCATGAAACAATAAGCGCTCAAGTGCGCATCCGCGGCTATTCTCTGTTTTGGCCATGTAATAGCCTAAGTGTTGTTGGCTAAAGAGTGTTTTTGCATAACGTAGATAACTGACATAGATCTGTTGCTTGTTTTGAATATGGCTGCACTTGGAGCAGTCTGTCGGTGTCGTTGAGCAGTCTGGCCTGAAGTAAAGGTCTTTTATGCACCGAACACATTTCGCAGCGAGATATTCCAATGGTGCCTGGCACATTTAAAAAAATAAATAAAACAAAGTTGCTTTGTTGATCTGTGTTCTCATTAAAATGACAGTTTAGCAGCTCATTCAAGCAACCATGTTGCGAAGAGCTTCCTGGAGGAAAATATAATAAACGCGTTGAAAACAAGAAACAATCTCAGTGCGTCAAGACTGCAGGGAAACGAAACAAGCACTCAGATGTGTTCTCTTTACCAGCGCCGGCGATTGCCTAGAGCGCAAAGTATGCCCAGGGGCCCACCCCCAAAACCCCACCAAAAAGGAGGGATGGAGTTATTGAATGGAGATGTTACCAAGTGCATCAGTGGTGTACAGTGTTTTCAACCACTGTGCTGCCGAACTCTAGTACCGCGGAACACTAGTGTGCCGTGAGAGATCACCAAGTGTACCGTGGAAAATTATAGAATGACTGTATATTGTAAATATTGGCAACAGAGTTTTAGTTTCAGTCAACATTTTCTATTGGTGATGTGCCTTGAGATTTTTTCATTGAAAAAAGTGTGCCCTGGCTCATGTAAGGTTGAAAACCTTTTTTACAACACCTCTGATACGGCTGGGGATGTAGAAATACGCGCTCCTTACCTCTGCTGTTACACTACCTGTGACAGTAGCTTCTGCTGAAAGAAGCTTTTCAAAATTAAAACTGCTGAAGACATACTTAAGGTCAACAGTGAGTCAAGAACATCTGAATGGGCTTGCTCTGATGAGCATCAACCAAGAGATCTCAAGAGAAATATCATTTGATGATATTATCAAGGAATTTGCCATTAGGAAAACCAGACGAGTCCCATTGTAATGTTACTTCAATAACAAAGTACCCATAATAGCACTTTTGTTTGAAAATACAGCCCATTGATGTCCTAACGGGCGGCACGGTGGTGTAGTGGTTAGCGCTGTCACCTCACAGCAAGAAGGTCCGGGTTCGAGCCCCGTGGCCGGCGAGGGCCTTTCTGTGTGGAGTTTGCATGTTCTCCCCGTGTCCGCATGGGTTTCCTCCGGGTGCTCCGGTTTCCCCCACAGTCCAGAGACATGCAGGTTAGGTTAACTGGTGGCTCTAAATTGAGCGTAGGTGTGAATGTGAGTGTGAATGGTTGTCTGTGTCTATGTGTCAGCCCTGTGATGACCTGGCGACTTGTCCAGGGTGTACCCCGCCTTTCGCCCGTAGTCAGCTGGGATAGGCTCCAGCTTGCCTGCGACCCTGTAGAACAGGATAAAGCGGCTACAGATAATGAGATTATGTCCTAACAGGGTGCTTAAGTTTGCACAATTTAGAATTGTAGAATTTTTTATTCATTTAATTTGTTAATTCTTCAGAGATGACTTAACTTTTAATAGCAAAAAAGAAACTAAAAATAATTTCTTGTTTATTGTCCATGCACTACACTTTGAACAGGGTGCGGAAGAGTTTTTTCCCATTATATGGAGATATGTATTGAATTTGTGTGGTCATTTTATTTTGTGACACTTTATGTGAATAATGATAACAATAATAACAATAATGAAAAAGATAAAAATGACTTCTTGTTTATTGTCCATGCACCGTACATTGTTTAATAGTAATAGAATAGAGTGATTAGATTAAAGTATTATTTAGATGTTATTAGAGGGTTTTTTTTCTGGGGGGGGCGCCAAAACTCAATCTCCCCTAGGGCAGCCAAAGACCTAGAGCCAGCCCTGCTTGTCAGCCACGGGGCTCGAACCCGGACCTTCTTGCCGTGAGGCGACAGTGCTAACCACTACACCACCGTGCTGCCCCTCATCGCATCTCATCTCATTATCTGTAGCCGCTTTATCCTGTTCTACAGGGTCGCAGGCAAGCTGGAGCCTAGCTGGATCATATCTCGAACAAAGTGTTATATGGTTCACTCCAGCCTGTCTCCACTGTCATGCAAAAGTGACGATTGGCATTAGCTGGACATGTCATCCGTAGTAATGACCTGCTGACAAACTTCTTCTCTGGAAACCAGATACACAAAGGAGAATTGGTCGTTCTCGTGTGACTTTGAAGAAGATCATAGAAATAGAAACAAATCTTGATTGTGAAGAACTGAAAACCGCAATGACTGATAAGAATTTTTGGTGCTTCAACTTCTTCATGGTTTCACCGTCACCTCAAAGCATCAGATGAGTCAAGTGAAGAGAATAAATACCTGGAACTCCCCACTAGTCAGACAGAACTGAAGAAGCCTTTCGGATGAGAGGTGAAATGTCTTCAAGAAGTTCAAGCAAGTCCAGTTACCTTCTTTGGCACCTACGGTGTACTTTGCATGATGTTTCTGTTTTTAAAAATAGGACTCATCTTGTTGAAAGTGCCTTTTGATACAGCGATCAACATTACATTACAGGATCACATTACATTATCTTATCCAGGGCAATGTACAACATACCCAGAACAGCCTGGGGAACAGTTGGGGGTTAGGTGTCTTGCTCAAGTCCAGGGTATCAAACTGGCAACCTTTTGGGCCCAAAGTTGCTTCTCTCACCATTAGGCCATGGCTCCCCCTCCCCCCGTTTGCACTACCTCACTGCACTTTGACTATCATGTATATTTTTATTATTTTGTGTCTTGTCTGTAAATTCTTCTTCTTCAGTGTTCTTCCAAGTTTCTAGGAAAGAATTACAGTAGTGGTTTCCCATTGCCTTCTACTGAATTATTTTCTCCTCTCAACCATTCACACACATTCACATCTATGGGCAATGTAGAGTTGCCACTTAGGCCAAGTTTACATTAGACCGTATCTGTCTCGTTTTCTTCGCGGATGCACTGTCCGTTTACATTAAAACGCCTGGAAACGCCGGGAAACAGGAATCCGCCAGGGTTCACGTATTCAATCTAGATCGTGTCTGGTCCGGTGCTGTGTAAACATTGAGAATACGCAGATACGCGGATATGCTGTGCTGAGCGTCGTCATTGGACAACGTCACTGTGACATCCACCTTCCTGATTCGCTGGCGTTGGTCATGTGACGCGACTGCTGAAAAACGGCGCGGACTTCCACCTTGTATCACCTTTCATTAAAGAGTATAAAAGTATGAAAATACTGATGCAAATACTGCCCATTGTGTAGTTATGATTGTCTTTAGGCTTGCCATCCTTCCACTTGCAAGTGGTAAGTGACGCGCATGCCCGACATGCACTGAGATCACACACACAGCGGCTCAGTCCCAAATCACTGCTCGTGCACTTTACTCGCGCGCTCTGTGAGCTGCGCAGGGCCGGAGTGCGCACCCTCCAGAGGGCACTCACTGTTCAGGGCGGAGTGATTTGGAGCGCAGGATGCCTGCGGAGCCGAGCGTATCCGTGTATTGGCATTGCTGTGTGCACGCGAATCGTGTATTGGCGTTGCTGTGTGCACACTAATCGTTTTAAAAACGTTAATCTGATGATCCGCTGATACGGTCTAATGTAAACCCTACCTTAACCTAACTGCATGTCTTTGGACTGTGGGGGAAACCAGGGTACCCGGAGGAAACCCACGCAGACATGGGGAGAACATGCAAACTCCACACAGAAAGACTACTCATTGGCCACAAGGTTCGAACCTGGAACCTTCTTGCTGTGAGGCAACAGTGCTAACCACTGCACCACCGTGCTGCTTGGTGTCTGTAAATATCCTGTATATATTGTCTGTATATGCTGTACTGTTTATATTGTTAATAGCATACATATTTACAATGTATACTGTATATTATAGATATTGTATACTATTGATATAGATATTTTATGCATAGTATAGATATTGTCTATTGTAGATATATTTAGATTATAGATAGATATTGCATAATACAGATATTTTAGACATATTGTCTATAATATAGGTATTGTATATTATCTATATGGTATATAATAGTTATAATAGTTATTGTACATTGCATATTTGTCAGTCTGGCATGCTTTGTCGCGCGTACCTGAAGAACTCTCTGGCGCATCCCGGACTGTGCACATATCAAGCGACCTCTCGCACGTGCGCCGTTAACGACGCACACCTGCACATGATTGAGGAGCAATATGTGCACCTATAGTGCTAAGTATTACGCGATGTCAGTATGTATTACTGAGCCTTAGCTTACCTGTGACTGGTTTCCTGATCTCTGTGCCTCTTCCTAGTTTACGTTTTGCTCTTTGCCCGTGATATCCTGTTTGTGCCTTGCCCAACCTTTTGCATATCTTAACGTTTATGAGTTTGCTTGCTGATCTGGACTGTTTGCCTGTGTGTTTTTACAATAATAATAAATATACTTCTGCACTTACATCTACCTCCTACCTCGCATCTGACAATATTATTATATTGTATAATGTCTATATTGTCCATATTGTACATTACATATACATTTTCTTATATTACATATACATATCTTACATATACATAGTCAAACTTTTTTTTCTGTATCGCTAGAGAGACACAAACTGCCAGAACCAAATTCCTTGTGTGTGTCAACATACTTGGCCAATAAACATGATTCTAATTCTCATTCTAATTCTAATGAAAAAATAATGAAATGAAATGTTTCAACATAAAAAAATACTATAAACAGCAGTAAGCCATCATAAATTAAACAAATCAGTATTCGGTGTGAGACGACCCTTTGCTTTAAAAAAAAAAAAGTAGTCTCAGGTACAATGAGTGCAGTTTTATAAGGAAATGAGCTGTAGGTTTTACTGAGCATCTTCCAGAACCAGCCACAGTTCTTCTGGACACACTTGTTGTCACACTTGCTTCTTAATTTTTCAGTAAAACCCAGTAGCCTTCATTATATTTTTGTCATGAACAGTTTTGCATTCAAGTTTTCATCAATGAAGAGATATAACATCAACGAAACTGACTTCATGTTAAAACTGTTAATGTTATAGTCATGCTGTCTGTTGTTGCCTAAATGAGGATGGGTTCCCTTTTGAGTCTGGTTCCTCTCGAGGTTTCTTCCTCATGTCGTCTGAGGGAGTTTTTCCTTGCCACCGTCGCCACAGGCTTGCTCATTGGGGATAGATTAGGGATAAAATTAGCTCATGTTTTACATCATTCAAATTCTGTAAAGCTGCTTTGCAACTGTTTATTGTTAAAAGTGCTATACAAGTAAACTTGACTTGACTATTTTCTTTTTTAATCTGAAAAATGGTCTCTTATGTAATATGCTGCTCAGATACAAAAAATTTTCTGCAACATTTAATTCTGTGCTGGAAAACAAACGTTTGGACTCTAAAATGTTTTTGTACTGACTCAATAATGTAGAAGTCATAAAATAGAAATCCATAAAGTTTGTGTTAGGACTAGGACTGTTTTGGCCTCTAGAGGCCGCTGTTATTTCCTTTTCATGTCGTGTTTATTTTGGCCTCTAGAGGCCGCCACTGTTCCTGTGTTTTGTGTTTGTGTTAATTGCCTAATTATCTTCACCTGTGTCCTTAATTAGTTTGTCTATTTATACCCCTGAGTTCAGTCCTCTTGTCACGGAGTCTTTGTGCTGTTATGTTTATCTCCAGTTTCCTTTGTACTGTGTTTTTGATCTTCTTAGCTTTTGTATTTTTGCACTTTGCTTTTCTTTTGGATTATACTCTTTGGTTTTTTTTGTCTTTTGTTTTGCCCTGTATATAGTGTATATAGTTTAAATAAACCTTTTGATTCTTTTTCTACTTCCGCCTCACGCCTCTGCATTTGAGTCATCCCCCTGGTGGCCTAGTGGGGGTTTGCTGGATTATCACACCAACGAACCAGGTTCGAATCCCAGCAAAACCCTAACAGAAAGACTCCGTCATGACCGACTCAGCAGAGGCTGCTTCAACTGTCTACCCGGCCAACCTTCAGGGAATTATGGCAGCTTTGACACGCTTCGGAGCGACCATGGACGCTCATGGACGTACGCTCACCAGCCAACGTGAGGCCCTCGCTCGCCACGAGGAACTGCTTCAGCAAATTGGGAAAACCCTGGCACAGCTGACATCTCTGCCTGCATCTCCTGCTCCTGATCCAGTTCCTGCTCCTGATCCAGCTCCCACTCCTGCTCCAGTGCCTCCTGCAATGCTGCCTTCTTCACCTCGCGAACCCAGCCTTCCTGCACCACAGAGGTATGACGGCAAGCACAGTGAGTGCCGAGAGTTCCTTACCCAGTGTCAACTCACCTTTGAGCTTCAGCCTACCACCTACACTACGGATCGCCGCAAGATTGCCTTTGTGATCACCTTATTAGCTGGTAAGGCGCGAGCCTGGGCTACTGCTATCTGGCAAAGACAGGGACCTGAGTGCTTTGATTTCCAGATGTTTTCTGAAGAGATGCTTCGGGTCTTCGATCAGGCAGACATCAGTACCGACGCAGCCCGAAAGCTCATGTCCATCCGGCAAGGAGGAAGCGTCGCAGATTACGCCATCTCGTTCCGAACACTCGCAGCAGTAAGTGGATGGAACGAGACTGCCCTGGTGTCAGCCTTCCACCATGGTCTGTCTGACCCCATCAAGGACGGTCTGGCCTCTATTGGATGCCCAAGTGACCTCGAAACCCTCATCTCACATGCTATTCGTCTGGACAACAGGATGAGAGAACGCCACCAAGCCTTGAGCCCCCCCAGCCTCCCTACCTCTACCTGGAGACCATCTACCTCCTTCAGTGACTGTCCAGAACCCATGCAAGTGGGTCGTACTCGCCTGTCCGCATCTGAGAGGGAGCGCAGAAGGAGGGACAAGTGCTGCATCTACTGTGGCAAGCCTGGTCACTTCCGAGCATCATGTCCCGAACTCTTGGGAAAAGGACCGCCCCGTCCAGCCGAGGGAGGGTTGTGACGGGGCCTACCCTCTCTCCCGGACTCCCTGGCCAAGGAATCTACATCCCGGTCTCCATCTCCTGGGGTGAGTCTGTCCACTCTTGTCAAGCTTTGATAGACTCAGGGGCGGCTGGGAACTTTATGGATATTCACTTCGCCCAAAGCATCAATATTCCGACTGCACCTCTTGAAGTCCCACTGTCTGTGTCTGCCCTCGATGGCCAAGCGTTAGGTGATGGAAGAGTCACCCAAGTTACTTCTCCTGTCTTCCTCCAGTCTCAAGGTCACAAGGAAGAAATATCCCTGCACCTGATTCCTTCACCTGAGTTCCCAGTTATTCTAGGCCTTCCTTGGCTTACTCGCCACAACCCTCACATAGACTGGGTAACAAGCCAGGTTGTGGAATGGGGCCCTGCATGCCATGCCTCTTGTCTGCTCTCTAGCTCTCCTGTGTCTCCTGCCGAGCCCCCTGATCTCACCGAGTTATCTCAAGTTCCCACAGAGTACTGGGATCTCAAGGAGGTATTCAGCAAGAGCAGGGCCGCCGTTCTTCCTCCGCACCGGGCCTACGACTGTGCCATCGACTTGCTCCCTGGGACTACCCCTCCTCGTGGCAGACTGTTTTCACTCTCTCAGCCAGAACGCAAGGCCATGGAGGAATACCTCAAAGATGCCCTGGTCTCTGGGTTTATTCGACCCTCCACTTCACCTGCTGGAGCCGGCTTCTTCTTTGTCGGCAAGAAGGATGGGGGGCTCCGACCATGTATTGATTACAGGGGCCTGAATAAGATCACTGTGCGCAACCGATATCCCCTTCCGCTGATGTCCACAGCTTTCGACCTGCTCCAAGGCGCCACCGTCTTCACCAAGTTGGACCTACGGAACGCATACCACCTCATCCGTATCCGACAGGGAGACGAGTGGAAGACTGCCTTTAACACCCCGTCTGGGCACTACGAATACCAGGTGATGCCCTTCGGACTCACCAACGCACCAGCTGTTTTTCAGGCCCTAATCAACGACGTCTTAAGGGACATGATTAACCTATATGTTTTTGTCTACCTCGACGACATCCTTATCTTTTCCAAGACCGTGCAGGAGCACCGCCACCATGTCCGCCAGGTTCTCCAGAGGCTGCTACAGAACAATCTGTTCGCCAAGGCCCAGAAATGCGAATTTCATGTTCCCGAGGTCTCCTTTCTGGGATTTATTGTACGGACAGGCCAACTCCAAATGGACCCTGCCAAGACCCTGGCCGTCCGGGATTGGCCTACTCCCAAGTCCGTTAAGGAGGTTCAGCGGTTCTTAGGATTCGCTAACTTCTACCGCAAGTTCATCAGGAACTTCAGTTCTGTGGCAGCACCCATGTCTGACCTCACCAAAGGGACAGGTGGATCTTATGGCTGGTCTCCTCAGGCAGAAAAGGCGTTCAAAGACCTCAAGGACCGCTTCTGCACGGCACCCATTCTGGTTCTCCCGGACACCTCCCAACCATTCATCGTGGAGGTGGACGCCTCGGACAGTGGTGTCGGCGCGGTGCTCTCTCAACGTTCGGAAGGAAAGCTGCACCCCTGCGCTTACTTCTCCCACCGCCTGAGTCCTGCTGAGTCCCGGTACGATGTGGGGGATCGAGAACTGCTAGCGGTCAAACTGGCCCTTGAGGAGTGGAGGCACTGGCTGGAGGGAGCACAACATCCATTCCTGGTTTGGACTGACCACAAGAACCTGGAGTACCTCCAGCAAGCCAAGAGACTGAACCCTCGACAGGCTAGGTGGGCCCTGTTTTTCAGTCGGTTTGACTTCACCCTCTCATACCGCCCCGGCTCCAAGAACACCAAACCTGACGCACTGTCCAGACTGTTCTCTGCCACTAACAGGGAGAATGAAGTCGGGCCTATTATCCCTGTGTCCCGGATTGTGGCCCCTGTCCGCTGGGGTATTGAGGAGGCTGTCCGACGAGCCCAACGCCAGGACCCCGGTCCTGGGACGGGGCCACCAGGCCTCTTGTACGTCCCACATCAAGCCCGGGCCAAGGTTCTCCAGTGGGGTCACTCTTCCCCTCTCACCGCCCACCCGGGAGCTCGGAGGACCCTGGACTTCCTGAAAAGACGCTTCTGGTGGCCTAACATGGAGAAGGAAGTAAGGTCATTTGTCCTGTCCTGTGAGGTTTGCACCAGAACCAAGAACCCACGACAGCGTCCCCAGGGTCTCCTGCATCCTCTGACCATTCCCCGGCGTCCCTGGTCCCACGTGGCAGTCGACTTTATCACGGGTCTCCCTGAGTCACAAGGTAACACGGTCATTTTGGTCTTAGTTGACAGATTCTCCAAGGCCTGCCGCTTCATACCACTATGCAAACTCCCCTCTGCTCTTGAAACTGCGAAACTTTTGTTTAATCATGTCTTCCGAGTCTTTGGTCTTCCACAGGACATTGTCTCAGACCGAGGGCCCCAGTTCTCCTCCCGAGTGTGGCACGGGTTCTGCAAGGTCATCGGAGCCACTGCCAGCCTCTCCTCTGGGTTTCACCCACAGTCCAATGGTCAGACGGAGAGGCTCAACCAGGACCTGGAAACCACCCTGCGAGGCCTGGCTATGGATAACCCGACATCGTGGAGCACCTGGCTGCCATGGGCGGAGTACGCCCACAACACCCTGCAGTCATCGGCCACCAAGCTGTCACCATTCCAGTGCCAATTCGGGTTCCAGCCACCTCTGTTCCCGGACCAGGAGGAGGACGCGGGGGTGCCCTCGGTCAACCAATATGTGAGACGGTGTCGCAAGACCTGGAGCAAGGTCAGGAAGACCCTCATACAGACCTCCAGAACCAACCAGACTCAGGCCAACCGCCATAGAAGACCTGCACACGCTTTCCGCCCTGGGCAGCGTGTTTGGCTGTCCACTAAGGACCTTCCACTGCGGGTGGAGAACCACAAGCTTGCTCCTCGCTACATTGGCCCCTTCAAGGTGGTGCGCAGGGTGAACCCTGTCTCCTACCGGCTCCAGTTGCCCCGGACTCTGAGGATCAACCCCACTTTCCATGTTTCCCTGTTACGGCCCGTACTGACGTCTACGTATGCCCCTGCCCCTAGGAACCCCCCACCCCCCCGCATCTTCCAGGGGCAGACTGTGTTCACTGTGAATCGCCTGCTTGACTCCCGCCGGGTCCGCGGCGGGTTGCAATATCTGGTGGACTGGGAGGGCTATGGTCCTGAGGAGCGCTGCTGGGTTCCTGCTCGGGATGTCCTTGATAAAGAACTATGTCGGGACTTCCATTCGGCCCATCCGGATCGCCCTGGGAACGTCAGGAGACGCTCCTAGAGGGGGGGGTCCTGTTAGGACTAGGACTGTTTTGGCCTCTAGAGGCCGCTGTTATTTCCTTTTCATGTCGTGTTTATTTTGGCCTCTAGAGGCCGCCACTGTTCCTGTGTTTTGTGTTTGTGTTAATTGCCTAATTATCTTCACCTGTGTCCTTAATTAGTTTGTCTATTTATACCCCTGAGTTCAGTCCTCTTGTCACGGAGTCTTTGTGCTGTTATGTTTATCTCCAGTTTCCTTTGTACTGTGTTTTTGATCTTCTTAGCTTTTGTATTTTTGCACTTTGCTTTTCTTTTGGATTATACTCTTTGGTTTTTTTTGTCTTTTGTTTTGCCCTGTATATAGTGTATATAGTTTAAATAAACCTTTTGATTCTTTTTCTACTTCCGCCTCACGCCTCTGCATTTGAGTCATCCCCCTGGTGGCCTAGTGGGGGTTTGCTGGATTATCACACCAACGAACCAGGTTCGAATCCCAGCAAAACCCTAACAGTTTGTTAAAAAGAAATAGGGTGCCTCAGACTTTTGCAAAGTACTGTATACACACATTTTATATATATATTCCTCACAAGGTCACTTCAAGATTCAAGATTGCTTTATTGTTATTGTGTAAGATACACAACGAAATTCAGTGCACTGCCTTACAAAATGGTCCTCAGATATATAAATAAAAGATTCAAGATTTATGTAAAAGATTCAAGATTTACAAACATGAAAGATGTACAAATGTACAGACATTCACATAACATATGCTTGAGGAAAGTGAAGAGCACTTGTGAAGTATATTGCACTTGTTAATAGGTAAATAGATAAATAACCATAGTATAAATATAAATATTGCACAAAGTGTGGGTAGATTGACGTTATTGATTGTAGTGTGTGAGACTTCAGAGCTGAGTTCAGTGTGGTGATAGATTTGGGATAGAAACTGTTTTTGAATCTTGTGGTGCGTGCTTTGATTGACCTGTAACGTTTGCCTGAGGGCAGACGTTGGGCACACAAGTTATTTAAACAACATGTAGATAAATAACTTGTATATATAATATTTTAAAAATCACATTTCAGGACTTTAGGGGCTCACTGCAAAATAATTAAGGAATAAATCATGAGGGGACATGTGGTTATACTGAAAACATCAACGATGGGGTGGTGTAAAGTGGCTTATTTTCCTTCAATGGTTTATTACTCTTATACTACAACAATTTTAAAAATGTCGGTTGTACTTTGTTTAAGTTGTACTTTTAACCATTTATAATTAAATTTAATGATATAATGTCTATGAGATCATCCTCTCATAAACTGATTTTGTAAAATGTGTGTAATTGTTGCTATGATGAAGTTTTCCATAAAATTATGAGAATATTTAGTGACGTTGGAAGGGTCTCCAGTGTCAGTGCTTTGTAATAGTCATGGGAATGTTGTTATCGGGGGGGGGGGGGGGGGGGGGGGTTTAAATTTAAGGACAGGGAATAAACATTCACTGGTGATTGGCTGTTATAACATAAGTGATAACATGAGCTAACCTGTACTGTGAAAGTGAACATTAAGTATAACGATAAAACAATTTTTACTGCCACCAACTGTGTTGGAGGAGGTTATGTTTTTGCCTCCATTTGTTTGTTTGTTTGTTCCCATAACTTTTGAGGAAAGGTGAGCCATGGACCAAGGAACACTCGATTATATTTTGATGCAAATCTGGATATGTATGTGGATTTGGGATTTTTTTTTTGCCTGTTTCCAACGTAACTCAAAATGTTGTGAATGGATTTTGATGAAATTTGGTGTACAGCTCCCCCCCAGGTTCAATCCATCCATCCATCCATTATCTGTAGCCGTTTATCCTGTCCTACAGGGTCGCAGGAAAGCTGGAGCCTATCCCAGCTGACTATGGGCAAGAGGCAAGGTACACCCTGGACAAGTCGCCAGGTGACACAGAGACACTGTTAAGGGTGGCAAGATGAGGTGTGAGATTAGGATCCAGAGGACTGGAGACCAGAGGTTTGAGCTGTGATACGTGAAAGGTGGGGTGAACATGTCGCATGGTGAGTGGTAATGCCAGTCTAATGGAACATGGGTTGATTACCTTCTTGATGGGAAAGGGTCCAAGGAACCTGGGTGCTAGCTTGCGGGAGACCGTTCTAAGTGGCAGGTGGCACGTGGAGAGCATGACTCGTTGTCCTACCCGGTAGGTGGATGCCTTGGAGCGGCGTTTGTCGGCCTGCCTCTTGGATGCAAGGGCAGAGCGAATGAGTCTTCTCCGGGCCAATGCCCACATCCTCCTGCAGTGACATATAAAGAGCTGGGCTGAGGGTATGGCGACCTCCTCCTCTTGGCTGGGGAACAGTGGTGGTTGGTAACCTAGGGAGCACTGGAATGGAGAGAGACCTGTGACAGAGGAAGGGAAAGTGTTATGAGCATATTCGATCCAAGGTAGGTACTTACTCCAAGAACTGGCATCCCTGGATGCCATGCACCTGAGTGCAACCTCCAAAGCTTGGTTTGCCCATTCTGCCTGGCCGTTGGTTTGTGGGTGGAAGCCTGAGGAGAGACTACAGGTGGCCTCAATGTGTTTGCAGAAGGCCCTCCAGAATTGCACAGTGAACTGAGGACCCCGGTCAGAAACAATGTCAGTGGGCAGTCCATGTAGATGGAAAATGTGCTGGATGAGTAGTTCAGCGGTTTCTTTGGCTGAGGGGAGCTTGGGCAGAGGGATGAAATGAACGGTCTTAGAGAAACGGTCAATAACAGTGAGGATGCATGTGTTGCCACCTGAGTTGGGGAGTCCTGTGACGAAGTCCAGGGCGTGAGACCAAGGTTGATGCGGAGTCGGGATGGGTCTTAGCAAGCCGGCAGGGGGTCGATTGGCTGTCTTGTTTCGGGAGCATGTGTCACAGGCTGCCACGAGCTCCTGAATGTCTTCCTTGATGGATGGCCACCAGAAGCGCTGCTGGATGAGTGCCAGGGTTCGGGCAGCTCCCGGATGACAGGTCAGCTTGGAGCCATGACCCCACTGCAGCACCTGGGTTCGCACAGGACAGAGAACAAACAGATGATTACGTGGAATGTCGTTGGAGTTACCTTCTCTGGGGTCCTGCTTCAGGGCCTTCTGCACTAGTGTCTCAACCTCAAGTATGGCGGCCCCCACCAGGCAGCGTGGAGGGAGGATGGTTACGGGCATTTTGGACTCCTCCTGGCAGGAAGAGAACATCCTGGACAGGGCATCAGGTTTGCCGTTCTTGGAGCCTGGGCCGTAGGAGAACGTGAATTTAAACCGGGAGAAGAAGAGAGACCATCAGGCTTGTCGAGAATTGAGGCGTTTGGCGGACTTGAGGTACTCCAGGTTTTTATGGTCAGTCCAGACTAGGAAGGGAAGATCAGACCCCTCGAGCCAGTGCCTCCACTCCTCCAAGGCTAGTTTGACAGCCAGTAGCTCTCTGTTGTCGATGTCATAGTTATGTTCGGCTGGGGACAGCCGGCGGGAGAAGAAGGAGCACGGGTAGACCTTGCTGTCACTGGCTCTCTGGGAGAGAATGGCTCTGAACCCTGACTCGGAAGCGTTGACCTTGACGATAAACTGCTTGGTTGGATCAGATATGGTGAGAATGGGTGCTGTGGTAAACCTGGGCTTGAGCATGGAAAAGGCTTTCTCCGCTTCCTCCCCCCACTTGAATTGGGTCTTGGTCAAGGTCAGGGCTGAGAGAGGTCCAGCCACTGCGCTGAAGTTGTGGATGAAGCGCCTGTAGAAGTTGGCGAACCCCAGGAAGCGCTGGAGCTCTCGTCTCGAAGATGGGGTGGGCCAGTCAGCGACTGCCTCCAGCTTGATGGAGTCCACCTGAATCTTTGCCAGAGAGATGATGAACCTCAGGAACGAGACAGAGCTTTGGTGGAACTCGCTTTTCTCCACCTTGACGAACAGCCTGTTTTCTAGCATGCGTTGGAGGAGCTGCCAGATGTGGCCCCAATGTTCCTCCAGGGAGCGAGAGAAAATCAGAATGTCATCCAGGTACATGAAGACAAAGGTGTTAAGGAAGTCCCTCAAGATGTCGTTTACTAGTGCCTGGAAGACCGCGGGCGCGTTGGTCAGGCCAAAAGGGGCCACGAGGTACTCGTAGTGGCCTGTGATGGTGTTAAAGGCCATCTTCCACTCGTCCCCTTCCCTGATCCTAATGAAATGGTAGGCATTGCGTAAGTCCAGTTTAGTAAACACTTTGGCTCCCTGGAGTAGTTCGAAGGCCGTGGTCATGAGCAGTAATGGATAACGATTCTTGATTGTGATACCATTGAGACCCTGACAGTCAATGCAGGGGCGGAGTGACTTGTCCTTCTTTTCGACGAAGAAGAACCCCGCCCCTGCTGGGGAGGAGAAAGGGCGGATGATCCCAGCTGCCAGCGACTCAGTGATGTATTTTCCCATGGCTTGTCTTTCGGTGGGAAAAAGAGAGTAGAGGTGTCCCTTGGGTGGCGCTGTCCTGGGCAGGAGGCCAATACCACAGTTGTAGGGTCTGTGAGGAGGGAAGGACACTGCTCGGGTCTTACTGAAAACTAGCTTAAGGTTCAGATATTCCGGAGGCACATGAAAGAGGTCGGGAAACTCGCTGGCTGAGGGCTGTGGTGGTTTGGCGGGAGGCAGAGTGGAGTTCAGGCAGGAGGCCAGGCAGGAAGGACTCCGGCCTAGGATGGTGTTATTAGTCCAATTTAAGTGAGGGTTATGCTGCATCAGCCAAGGTAGTCCTAGAATGACGGGAACGTGAGGGTCATTCATGACGTGAAATTGAATAGTTTCAGAGTGATTGCCTGAAATCCTTAAGGTGAGTGGGGCGGTAAGGTGAGTGATGGTGGTCAAGCCAGTGCCACTGAATATCAGGACGGTGAGAGTGACCTCGAGGGCGAGTAACGGGATTCCGAGATCCTTGGTGGTGGTGGAGCGGATCAGGTTCCTGTCCGCCCCCGAGTCGATGAGTGCCTGAAGATGGTAATGCCGGTTCTTGTGGGTGATGATAACAGGGAGCAACGGTCAGTTAGCAGGGGACTGGTTCCGAGCATTGCCCACCAGGGCCCCTCGATTCACTGGTGGGCTCGTCCTTTTAGCAGGCAGGCTCAGCAGATGTGTCCTTGCTGACCACAGTAGAAGCAGGCCCCCGTGCTCTGCCAGTGCAGTCGTTCCTCCGCTGACACCTGTACCAATCTACCTGCATGGGTTCGACAGATGAGGTGGAAGGTGGAGAGGAGGTGAAGCTGGGGCAGTTCTTCTCTCTCCTCCATTGTTGTATCCGAGCTTCAATGCGATTGGCAAGGTCCATGAGGCTGGAGAGGTCCGACGGCAGTTCCCAAGAGACTAGTTCATCCTTAATGGCGTTGGACAGGCCATGTAGGAACACGGCGACCTGGGCACTCTCGTTCCAACCGCATGATGCCACCAATGTCCGGAACTCGATGGCATAATCAGAGGTAGATCAGGACCCCTGCTGCAGCTCCATGAGCTCCCTAGCCACCTCCCGGCCGGACAGAAAGCAGTCAAATGTTTGCCTCGTTTCCTCAGAGAATTCTTTGAAGCTGGAACAAAAGGATGCATCGGCATCCCAGACCACTGTTCCCCATTCCCTGGCCTTGCCGGTGAGGAGCGTGATGGTATAGGCTACCCGGGAGCTTTCTGTGGGGAAGGCCAGAGGTTGTAGCTCCAAGATCAGTGAACATTGAGACAAAAAAGATCTGCAGATACCTGGTTCTCCACTGTAGGGCTGAGGTGAAGGGAGTCTCGGTTCGTGGAGAGCGGCAGTGGCAGAAGGTGAAGAAGGAGGCAGCTGGGCAGGGGTAGGCATGGCTTGGGAGTGCTGGAGTTGCGTGGCTAGAAGGTTGAGTGAATTGGACAGGGTGGAGAGGTTCTGGGTAATCTGTTGGAGCTCCTGTTGGTGGGTCCCAAGGAGAGCTCCTTGCTGCTGTATAGCCATTCTCAGCTGGGTCAGTTCTGCTGGATCCATGTTGGCCAGAATGTACTGTTAAGGGTGGCGAGATGAGGTGTGAGATTAGGATCCAGAAGCAGAACACAGACAGTAATCCAATAAATAAGGTGATTTAATCCAGGGAAAAGGGCATGGCAAAAAGGTAAATAAACAGGATGAAAAAACAAATAGCAAAATAGTCCAGGTACAAAGAGACAAAAAACTTTGACAAAACAACGAGGCAGGCAAGGACAAAAAACGCTAGTGCAAAAAACCATGAACAAGAAAAAACACTAGTGCAAAAAAACCATGAACAAGAAAAAATGCTTTCTGCAAAAAACCATAAAGAAGAACAAATGCTAGAGAGAAAAACCATGAGAAGCATAAGAGGCACAGAACCAGCTAGAGTAACAAGCAAGACATTTTGGCAAGGTCCCACTCTGAGAACGGCGTTTATATACACAGCAGAAAAAACAGGAAGTGAATGCAGGCAAGATGGAATTCCTGTCCCAGATCCAGATTAGCGCTGACCTGGGAGATAAGTAATCTCCGGAGTGGAAGTTTGGGGCGGAGCATGACAGGCAAACAACCATTCACACTCACGGTCAATTTAGAGCAGCCTTTCTCAACCGGGGTGCCACAGCACCCTGGGGTGCCATCAAAAAATTATATATTCTAACATTGAAATAAATAAAATGAATTAAAATTCCAAAAAACGATAGTTACACTAACGCAGATCATTGCCACCTCATGCATCATCAAAATTTGTCTCACAGCCCCCTTTCCCATGTCACAACATCACTGCCGGGGTCAGCGTATGGTCAGCGTGACTGCGTATATTTTATATGGGGGTGCCTTGAGAATTTGCATACTTCTGAAGGGTGCCGTGACTGAAAAAAGGTTGAGAAACACTGATTTAGGGCCACCAATTAACCTAACCTCCATGTCTTTGGAGGAAACCGGAGCACCCGGAGGAAACCCATGCGGACATGGGGAGAACATGCAAACTCCACACAGAAAGGCCCCTGTTGGCTGCTAGGCTCGAACCCAGGACCTTCTTGCTGTGAGATGACAGTGCTAACCACTACACCACCGTGGCGCCCTAGGTTCAAGTGATTTGTATTTGATGTTGATAACATGTGGCTTGGCACAGGTATTCACTCTACTGCGTGCCCTTCTAGTTAAAATTATTTTAAAAATGTGGTGCTGTTATTTAATAAATAATAAAAAATGTCAGCAATTTGCTGTAGTATAATAGAAAAAAAAAACCACTGGTTTGCAGCGTGCATGGCTACAGTGGAAGTAGGTGATGTCAGGCATACTTATCCTGCATACTTATCAAAATTAGAAACAGATTCTGCATTCACATCATATGGGAATAACTACAATAATGACTAAATACAACTAGGAAAAATCTCAGCTCTTGATCCAGCATGGCCTTGATAAAGTAGCTTGAACAATAATCTTATTCAACAGCTATAATCCCTCTTAACTGACACATTAAAAAAAATCCTCAAAAATTGTTCACGTACAAAAAAAACACAAACAGGAAATGACTACAATGAACATTTCATATATTTTTAGCATTTTATATGGTGGGGAGATGCCACTGCTGATCATTACGTAATCTGTCATATTTACAGAGCTTTAAAGAGGTGGATTATGATCAGATTGCAGTATAGAAGATATATCTCTTGAATCTACTCTTTGTGAATGTTCAAATAGGTGACAAATCTTTATTACAAAGACTTTTAACATTTGAAATCATGTTGACAGAGGCTTTAATCCTCAAATCACCTCTATTCATATGAATGCAATTATTGGGCTTTGCTATACTATGTTTTAATAACACATAAGATGTCCATTTAACTGCTTTCTAAAAGATTCCAGTCTTTAAAGAGGCATAATCTGAACAATAAATTACATTACTGTTTATGTACATGAATTCACTGATAACTTCTCACTTCACCAGTGCCTACACATTCAGTAATCAAAATACTTTTAAATCATAAATAAAGTTTCTGTTTAGTTTAAATGCACTGAAAATTGTTTTACTCATAATGGCTCCAGTCGCGACTTTAAAAAAAATTGAACACAGCACAGTTCAAGAAATGCACATAAATAATAAATAAAATCTGTATTTTAATATATTTGGTTGGGTTTGGGCACCACACAGCTCCAGCATCCCTGGTTTGATCCTGTGCTCAGGTTACTGTCTGTGTGGAGTTTCAGCTTCTCCAGTTTCTTCCCACTTCCCATCAACATGCCAGTAGAGGGACTGAATACAATAAATTGCCCTATATGTGAATTTGTGTGAGAATGTGATTGTTCATGGTTCACTGTGTGGTGTATTCCCACTTCACCCCCACTGTTCCTAGGAAAGGCTCCAGATCCTTGGGGGGAAACCTGACCAGGGGTGGGTTTCCCAAAAGCCTCTTAACGCTAAGAGCATCTTAACTAGAAGAGAGAGTGTTCATTGTGCTGCTCGGTCTACCATTTAATAATTATCTTTGTCCTGCGATGCTTTTGGGAAACTCCGGGCAGAATAGTGTAGTTACTGATGAAGTTCATCGTTTGTTTAAAGATATGTACAGGTACTTTTTTTTTTCTTAAGCATGAGATATTGTTAAATAGTTCAACACAAAAGGGTTGAGGAATACTAGAGAGGTAGGCGCCTGACTGACAAAAATGGACGAGATAAAGGGGAAATGAATGGATCACTACTGAACCAATGAATGCATTTAAGGGCTAGTGGTTAGAATTTAGGTCCTTAATGCTGTAACCTAGGATTCTTGCTCTTTCTGGAAGATCAGTGGGTTAAAGTTAAATGCAACTCATCTCATCTCATTATCTCTAGCCGCTTTACCCTGTTCTACAGGGTCACAGGCAAGTTGGAGCCTATCCCAGCTGACTATGGGCGAAAGGCGGGGTACACCCTGGACAAGTCGCCAGGTCATCACAGGGCTGACACATAGACACACAATCATTCACACTCACACCTACGGTCAATTTAGGCTACATCCACACGACAACGGCAACGAGATGTTATTTAAAAATATATCGCGTCCAAATGGGCAACAATCAGTAAAATATCAGGTCCATATGGCAACGCAACACTTACTGAAAACGATGCAATACACATGCCACACCTCTAGGGGCGCTGTAAGACGGTCCCTTCGGAGACACCAGAACAATAGAAGTAAGGACGCATGCGCATAAACTATTATGCGCGAGACTTCATATTAGCCACAAAGTCAGGAAAATCTGTTCGTAAAATTACATTATAATGACCAAATACAATGAAAAGTATTTTTCCAGTCTCACCTGTGAAAGGTAATCCCATGTGATCTCGTTTGGACGGCAAACCTGTTGGTACAGTTAAACGCAGCTAATCTTTATTCTCCACTTTGACCTCTCCAAAATGGCGGCGAGGATGACGTATGATTCTACGCGGAAGGCGGCGTCTTTAATGGTCCGGAATAAATTGAATGCTACACGTTGATGGATTAATTTGTTGTTTCTCACCTGTGAAAGGTAATCCCATGTGATCTCGTTTGGACGGTAAACCTGTTGGTACAGTTAAACGCAGCACATGAATCTTTATTCTCCGCTTTGACCTATCCAATATGGCGACGAGGATGACGTATGATTCTACGCGGAAGGCGGCGTCTTTAATGGTCCGGAATAAATTGAATGATACATGTTGATGGATTAATTTCTTCTACGCCCTTTTTGAGGAATGTATTGTCGGACTTAAACCCACATCTGAAGAGGTGAGATCGCTCCTTTTTTTTCCCCTATTTTTGCTGGCGGGATTGACTCTGCCCTAAGGGCAGAGTCTCTCTCTCTCACTTTGCACCATTACACAATAAATATTCACAGTGAAAATATTTTGTAAGCGCGTTTCATGAACCAAGTTATAGGATTTGTTGACAACTCGCATCGAGTTCGTTACACTTCTACCCGGCGTGAAGCACTCACAGTCATGTGGTTGTGACGTCATCGTAAACAAATCCGTTCTACTCATCCAGATGACTTCACAACGGCAACGTTGCCAGATCTTTCCACTCTGGAACCCGTTCTCAAAAAGATTGCATTTTGGGCACCCAAAACGCCGGTGCCGTGTGGACGCCAGGCCTAAACGATAAGCAATTGTATCGGAGTCACCTGAATCCGTTGCCGTGTGGACAGGGCCTTAGAGTCACCAGTTAACCTAACCTGCATGTCTTTGGACTGTGGGGGAAACCGGAGCACCCGGAGGAAACCCACGCGGACACGGGGAGAACATGCAAACTCCGCACAGAAAGGCCCTCGCCGGCCACAGGGCTCGAACCTGGACCTTCTTACTGTGAGGCGACAGCGCTAACCACTACACCACCGTGCCGCCTAAATGCAACTTAATAAAAGATAAATAAAACGTTTAATAAAAGAAATGACAATTACATTTTCATATTGACAGTGACATATTTCCCTGACTGGATTAGCTGGTCCTGATGGAACATAAGCATGCATTTCACTACACAGAAGTCTGAAGACCACATAAGCATTTCAGTGAAACAGAAACTAAAAATGGCTACATTACAGTTCCTGCAGAGCCTTGCCAAAAAAGATAACTAGAGTCTGTATCGATGTCTGTCATGTTTGTTGTCTTCAGTTACAAAGAAATGTCAATGAATTTACCCTCAGTGCAATTTTTAAATTCAAGAACCAGAGGTATTAATATGTTTAAATACACTGCAAAAAATGATCTCTTGTTGAGAGAAAATATCTTTAATATGGGTGAATTTATCTATTATTTCTGATTAGAAGTTTACTAGAACTCAAATATAAGATTATTTAGCTTACTTTGAGACGCTTTTACTAATTTCAAGCCTTAAATTTTCTTATTCTATTGGCAGATAATTTTGCTCATTTTAAGCATTCAATTCTAGAAAGAAGCAAAATTATCTGCCAATAGAATAAGAAAATTTAAGGCTTGAAATTAGTAAAAGCGTCTCAAAGTAAGCTAAATAATCTTATATTTGAGTTCTAGTAAACTTCTAATAAGAAATAATAGATAAATTCACTCATATTAAAGATATTTTCTCTCAACAAGAGATCATTTTTTGCAGTGTAGAGCTTTCTCTACTACATACAGATATAAAACATATCACATAAACACTGACACTTTACACTTACAGTAAATCAGAGTCATTAGCCATCCATCCATTATCCGTAACCGCTTATGCTGTGCAGGGTCGCGGGCAAGCTGGAGCCTATCCCAGCTGACTACGGGCGAGAGGTGGGGTACACCCTGGACAAGTCACTAGGTCATCACAAGGCTCAGAGTCATTATTTAATTTGTAATCCAATATCATGAAGCACACAGCCTCCCAGTGAAGCTTCATTGCCTGCAGCTGTGCACGTAAAGTGTGTGTTTGTATAATCAAATGCTATTAATCTAGTAAATGGCATGCCAACTTGCTACACCCAGCACACTGTATAGTACACGAGTACATCCACAGTGGGAGGTCTAACACCACACCAAACTTTTTAATCAAATATCCAACAAGTAGCTTTGAAACAAAACATCTGGTAGCTTATCCTGTTCTACAGGGTTGCAGGCAAGCTGGAGCCTATCCCAGCTGACTATGGGCGAGAGGCGGGGTACACCCTGGACCAGTGGCGGAACAACTGCACACGAGGCCCTGGGGCAAAACACCAAGCAGGGCCCCCCTGGCGAAATTGCAAACAAACAAATTAGAAGGCTTGCGGCATATAGGCCTACTCAGGCTATATCTAACAAAAAGCAGTTTTTAAGAATGTAGCCTTTGGACCTAGCCATGGTGAAATTGCAAACAAACAGAAGGCCTGCGGCATATAATCAGGCTATATTAGAACAGAACTTGCTCAAAGTTTTATTATTATTATTATTATTATTATTATTATTATTGGGGTGGCATGGTGGTGTAGTGGTTAGCGCTGTCGCTTCACAGCAAGAAGGTCCGGGTTCGAGCCCCGTGGCCGGCGAGGGCCTTTCTGTGCGGAGTTTGCATGTTCTCCCCGTGTCCGCGTGGGTTTCCTTCGGGTGCTCGGGTTTCCCCCACAGTCCAAAGACATGCAGGTTAGGTTAACTGGTGACTCTAAATTGAGCGTAGGTGTGAATGTGAGTGTGAATGGTTGTCTGTGTCTCTGTGTCAGCCCTGTGATGACCTGGCGACTTGTCCAGGGTGTACCCCGCCTTTCGCCCGTAGTCAGCTGGGATAGGCTCCAGCTTGCCTGCGACCCTGTAGAACAGGATAAAGCGGCTAGAGATGATGAGATGAGATTATTATTATATTTTTTATAGGCCTACATAGCCTGCATTTTCCATTCATTTTTTATTATGTTCCAAATAGACACTAAACAACAACAACAAAAAAAAAATCCAGCAATCATGAATGATACACCCTCATTGTGTAAGCACATCTTCAACTACAAAGCCGACATGGAAACCTGCGTTCGTCATTAAAAAGGCATTCGACGCGCCTTGTGCTCCGCAAAGTCGTCGAATATTTGAGGGATGTTAAGCGCTCTTGCTCGCTCATTCTCAATTGATAAAATGGCCAATCCACAGAGTATCTCTTGACCCATTGCACTCCTGAGATAATTTTTTATCAATTTTAATTTGGAGAAAGAGCGCTCTGCTGTCGCAACTGAGACGGGGAGAGTGAGAAAAAGCAAGAAGGCCGTGCACACCTCACTAAATGTAGAAGTTACTGCTGGATGATCTACTACCAGCAACCTGGCCAGGCTAAGCACAGATGTGTGTCTCGCTATCTGCTCCTTGAAACAAGCCTTAAATGACACTAGTTGACCAGGAAAGCTGTAGTCAATATCCCGACTATAGTGATCACACAGTCGACGGGCCACTTCGTATAGCTCCTCGTCCTTGGCATGCTGGAGCGTATTTGGATGAATAGCCTCAAACAAATGAGCAGTCCAATTTAAACTGACAAACCTTTGTGACAGCTGCTGAATGATTACATCAAGGCATCCATAGAACACAGTCACCCGAAAATAATGTTCTGCATCGGAAGGTGATCAAAGTGGCGCTTCACTTTTTTCAACCTGGTGGCTACAAATTGCGTTTGACTGCCAATGCCAGAGTGGAAGCCTTTGCCTCATCAAACTGCTCCCTGTACTCCTGTAGAGTTCGTACAGCATTCTGCAATAATGCAGACGCTTTGAGGAGATCAGTGGTCTTCTCCTGCAGTAACTTTGAGATGGCATTAGTGCACTCCAAAATCTTTGTCTGAAGGCTGATTAAAAATACGAACTGAAATTTAGTAATGGCCTTTTTAAGTGCATCTGCCTCATCTCGTTCATTCGTTTTCTCACTTGTAAGTGAGAGCTTGTCGAGAGCTTTAATGACATCTCCATATCTGTACTTTAATGCAACAAGCGCATCGTAGCAGGAGGACCAGCGAATTGGGCAGAGGCTCTCAAGGTTATGTCCCTGCTCTCTGGGCTCAATAAGTCGCCAAGTAATGCCCATCTCTTAACACTGTTGGCAAAAACGTTGTGCAGTTGTTCAACCACATCATAAAACTGTCTAATCTCTGGGATAGTTTTGACAGAATCATCTCATCTCATCTCATCTCATTATCTCTAGCCGCTTTATCCTGTTCTACAGGGTCGCAAGCAAGCTGGAGCCTATCCCAGCTGACTATGGGCGAAAGGCGGGGTACACCCTGGACAAGTCGCCAGGTCATCACAGGGCTGACACATAGACACAGACAACCATTCACACTCACATTCACACCTACGGTCAATTTAGAGTCACCAGTTAACCTAACCTGCATGTCTTTGGACTGTGGGGGAAACCGGAGCACCCGGAGGAAACCCACGCGGACACGGGGAGAACATGCAAACTCCACACAGAAAGGCCCTCGCTGGCCACGGGGCTCGAACCCGGACCTTCTTGCTGTGAGGCGACAGCGCTAACCACTACACCACCGTGCCGCCCCTGACAGAATCATTCAGTACCAACTTCAGATGATGAGCCGCACAGTGCACGTACAAAGCAAGGGGCTCCCGCTCCGCTATTCTCACTTGAACACCAGAATAAATTCCGCTCATGTTCGCTGCGCCGTCATAACCCTGTCCACGGCATCTGGAGAGATCTAAGCCATTCCCTTCAATGCAGCTAATAATTCGGCCCTCCAGTTCAGAAGCGGATGCGTTGACAGCAGTGGCGGCTGCTGGTTTTTAAAACAGGGGAAGCCCATTTTACGCATTCATCGTAAAACCTGTAGGCCGGATATCAAAGCATAGAAAGGTGTGCCCCATTAGCATAGTGAACTAGACAACCCTACCTAGTGGCAGAAAGTATTTTTGCTTGTACATTTCATGTTATAGTCTGGCTTGCCAGGCTAGTGCCTCATATCCTTAATCAAAAATATCAAACATCCAAAAATCACTGGCTATTCAACGAAGAGCCTTGAACATCATACCCTGATATGCAACACAGAGTCTTTAAGACAACACCCAGCTGTGCAACACATCCTTGAACATCTTCTGCAACACAGTCTGGAAATCCATAACCAGGTAGGCTATGCAACACACAGAACCTTGAATATTATACCCAGGTATAACCTATAACACAGAGCCCACCATTCTCTTAACATTACTGAACAATATACACACTTCAGATTCATGAACATGAACACTATTTATACACAAATTCTGCCCTCCGCTCCTTTTCCAGAAAATGGTCTGTGACCCTGTCATACCAGCTGGTTGTGCTTTCCAGAGACTTCACCAATTTATGTTAGCAGCTAGCACTGCAGATCCCAATAAGGCTCAAGCTAGCCTACAACCAGATTGAACTAATGAAATAAACGAGTGAATTCACGAATGATCAAACTGATAGAATGGATGAAAGTTAACGGAGCACAACGAGTAATATTTACATTTATTTACAGAGTAATGTACAGAGACATCAATGAGAAGAAACGTTTATATGAAAAGAAATTCGGACAGCACTTTGGCACACGACTACACTTTCTCAACATCCGCTAGGGACTGATCATGCTTCCGTGTTCCTCGCCGACACCGAAGTACAGAGCCCGCCCTCCTCATGTCTTTCAAACACTACCTCCAATAATCCTTCATCAGCCCGGCTTCTTGCCCCTCCCACTGTCTCGTTTAGTCCCAGAGAAGCCCGGCTTCCCTGGAAGTGACGATTTTGTCGATTTTAACCAATAACAACTGGCCGAAATTGGCTGTTCAGAGCCGTCTCATAGACTGCAACGGATACCCGGCTGCCAGCCATAGAGCCCATTGAAATAAGAAAGGTTACAGCCAGTGTTGCCAGATTGGGTGGTTTTAAGTGGATTTTGGCGGGTTTTGAACATATTTTGGCTGGAAAACGTCAGCAGTATCTGGCAATGCTGGTTACAGCCTGGCAGCAAAGGTGATTCTCATAGCGAACTGCAAGTTCGTCAGACATCACTCAAATAAGTTACAGGATAGTTATGAACGTAAATACAATCTTGGGCATATATTATGTTATGCAAGTTATTGTTTTAATGAGAATTCAACGTCGTAGATGCCGCAGTTTGGGGAGAGAATTTTAGGGGAAGCTCGGCTTCCCTTGTTGTCTCTGAGAAATCGCCCCTGGTTCACAGTTATCTCGAATGCAAGAAAAGCCTCAACTATCCTGATATCTGTAGCAACACCCATTTCGTCTCGATCAATGAAAACATACTTTTTCTTTTCCTTCCTCTTTTGTGCCCCACTTTTACTTTTAAACATGCTGAATTCGTTTCTAGTAGACAACCAACAACTGCAAATAGGCATGCACCTTCCTAGTCTTGTTGTATGTAATCAGATGGATGAGGACGTGAGGCAGCCTTAGATCCTACCCATCATGCATTGCGGTTTTTTTGCAAATTCCTCAAACGAAAAACAATTAAATACAAAAGGAACAGCTTAGTTTAGCTTGAAAACATTACAATTTATTATATTTTAAGTTTGTTTAGGGATTTCACAGGGGTTATTTTATTTTATTTTTTTTAACCATGATAAGAATGTGTAGCAAAAATGAGAGATATATACCGGTAGGTCAACTAGTCTGTAATCATGTGAAAACTTGTAGGTTTCAAGGAATTTCCAATGAAATTGCATAAGGTACATTTATTGGGAGGGTCTGAATGGCAAATATAATGCCATATATATATATATATATATATATATATATATATATATATATATATATATTTATATGGGCGCTGTGTGAGACGGCTGCCTCTCCAGTAGCTCTGTAGTTTTTAGCTCTTTAAACCTCTTTTTTCCACCTTTTTTAACTTTTCTGCTCTTCTTACGAAGACATAGTATAACATGGATATTTTTAACTTTAACACGCAACCAGGAGCCAGTTTTCTCACTTATTCGAGAGAGGAGCTGCTGGCCCTGAAAACAATGGGACGAGCCGGGATACGACACTCCATCCCGGCCGAGCTGAGGAGGAAACCCAGGGGCTGCAAAGACGGAGCTAAGCTAAAGGCTAGGCTAGCGGACAACCGGCGGCGCTACAAACCATCCATTCCCTCCATTATCATGGGGAATGTGAACTCACTGCAGAATAAAGTCGACGAGCTTTCCGCTCTGTACAACCAGCAGGTTTACCGGGAGAGCAGCTTATTTATCTTTACGGAGACATGGCTAACACACCTTGTACCGGACGCTAACGTGGACCTGTGGGGATTCACTGCTGTGAGAGCTGACAGAGACACTAACACGTGGGAAAAGCAAAGGTGGGGGACTCATCATTTATGTTAACAATCGCTGGTGTAACCCGGGACATATCTCCGTAAAGACAGTTTTATGTTGCCCGGACTTGGAGCTGCTAGCTGTTAGCCTGCGGCCATATTATCTGCTGAGGGAGTTCAGTCATGTGATCACCATCTGTGTTTACATCCCTCCGAGGGCAGACGCAGATGCTGCATGTGAGGGGATTCACTCTGTCACAGCAAGGCTGCAGACACAGCACCCTGAGGCATTTATCATCATTTCTGGGGACTTTAATCATGCTACTTTGGACTCTACTTTGGTTGCTTTTTACCAGGGTGTGGATTGTCCAACAAGGAACAACAGGACAATTGACTTGCTGTATGCTAATGTGAGGGATGCATACAGAGCCAGACCCCTCCCCCCACTAGGGAAGTCTGACTACAACCTGGTTCTTCTACAGCTGAAGTACACCCCCCTGGTTCAAAGGCAGCCTGCAACAACTAGCTCCATCAGGAGGTGGTCCCCTGAAATGGAAGATGCCCTCAGAGACTGAAGACCTGCGCTGCTGAACTGGGTGAACCACTCCAACACATCTTCAACCTCAGCCTGCAGCTGGGGAGAGTGCCAACCCTCTGGAAGACATCATGTATTGTTCCAGTTCCCAAAAAGAATCGGACCAGCGAGCTGAACGACTTCCGACTGGTGGCGCTCACTTCACATCTGATGAAGACGTTGGAGCAGCTCTTCCTCAGCCTCTTCAGACCCCAGGTACAACATGCCCAGGACTGTCTGCAGTTTGCGTACCGGGCAGGTGCCGGTGTGGAAGACACCATCCTCTACCTGCTACACCAAGCCCACTCACATCTGGATAAGGGAAATGGCACAGTGAGGATCCTCTTCTTGGACTTCTTGAGTGCCTTCAACACCATCCAGCCCCTACTGCTTCAGGACAAACTGAACAGGATGCAAGTGGACCCCTGCCTGGTCGCCTGGATCTCCAGCTACCTCACTGACAGACCGCAGTACGTCAGGCTGAAGGACATCACGTCTGATACTGTAATTAGCAGCACTGGAACACCCCAGGGCATGGTGCTGGCCCCTCTTCTCTTCACCCTGTACACCGCGGACTTCTGCTACAACTCGGAGCTGTGTCACATTCAGAAGTTTGCCGATGACACAGCCATCGTTGGGTGTATCAGTGACGACAGAGAAGAGGAGTATAGGAGCCTGGTGAGGGACTTTGCTGTGTGGTGCAACAGGAACCATCTGCAGCTCAACACCTCGAAGACCAAGGAGCTGGTCATTGACTTTGGGAGGTCCAGACCAAGGTCACAACCAGTTCTGATCGAGGGAGTCGAGGTGGAGGCTGTGGATTCCTACAAGTATCTCGGGCTGTGGCTGGACAGCAAGCTGGACTGGACTTGCAACACCAATCACTTATACAGGAAGGGACAGAGCAGGCGATACTTCCTTAGGAGGCTTCGGTCCTTTAACGTCTGCAGGAAACTCCTGTGGATGTTCTATCAGTCTGTGGTCACCAGTGTCCTGTTTTACAACGTGGTGTGCTGGGGGGGCAGCACATCCAAGAAGGACACATCCAGGCTGGACAAACTGATCAGGCGGGCCAGCTTTGTGGTCAGCATGAAGCTGGACTCTCTGGTGACGGTGGCAGAGACGAGGTCTATGGGCAAACTATTGAAGATCATGGACGATGCCAGTCACCCTCTGCACACCGTCATCAGCAACCAGAGGAGCCTGTTCAGTGACAGAATGCTCCTTCCCAAGTGCAGAACGAACAGACTCAAAAACTCCTTTGTCCCTCATGCCATCAGACTGTACAACTCCTCTCTGGGGGGGAGGAGGGGTAACAGGAGGACAGAGGATGGGAAGGAGCAGTAGCCTAGCCTAGCCTAGCCTAACAATAAGCAATACCGGACAATGTGCAATATAAAGTGCAATATCTTTCCTGCTTCCCCCCCCACACACAGACACACTTACCCTAACCCCACTCGAGAAGTTTTTCTCTATTTCTTTTCTCTGTAATGATGCTGCTGGAATCTTAATTTCCCTGAGGGAACCCTCCCAAAGGGATCAATAAAGTTTTATGTAATCTAATCTAATCAAAGGGTGGGGCCCTGTACGGCTAGGGGGAGGGCCCAAGGCCCGGGGCAATGGCCCCGCCCACCCCCTTTAGCTCCACCCCTGCCCTGGACAAGTCGCCAGGTCATCGCAGGGCTGACACACAGACACAAACAACCATTCACACTTACATTCGCACCTACGGTCAATTTGGAGCCACCAGTTAACCTCACCTGCATGTCTTTGGACTGTGGGGGAAACCGGAGCACCCAGAGGAAACCCACGCGGACATGGGGAGAACATGCAAACTCCACACAGAAAGGCCCTCGCCAGCCACTGGGCTCGAACCCAGGACCTTCTTGCTGTGAGGCAACAGTGCTAACCACTACACCACCGTGCCGCCTGAAACAAAACAAATCAGCAATTAAAAAACAAACAAACACATGAACCTCCATCCATCCATCGATAGCCACTTATCCTGTTCTACAGGGTCGCAGGCAAGCTGGAGCCTATCGCAGCTGACTATGGGTGAGAGGCAGGGTACACCCTGGACAAGTTGCCAGGTCATCGCAGGGCTGACACATAGCGACAAACAACCATTCACACCTACAGTCAATTTAGAGCCACCAATTAGCCTAACCTGCATGTCTTTGGACTGTGGGGGAAACCAGAGCAAACCCACGCAGACACGGGGAGAACATGCAAACTCCATACAGAAAGGCCCTCGCCGGCTGCTGGGCTCGAACCCGGACCTTCTTGCTGTGAGGCGACCGTGCTAACCACTACACCACCGTGCTGCCTGAAACAAAATAAATCAACAATTTAAAAAAAAAAAAACATGAACCTGATGTGTAATAAATAATGTATGGGAAAAGTACATTTTAAAGTTTAATGTTTTGATTTAATACATAATATTTTAGCTTTATGTTTTGATCAATGTTAATTTAAAATTTTTAATTATCTTTAAATTTATTTCTCTGTGAAATATTCAATTTTAAACGTTTGGCTTTGTTTCATGCTCTATGAAAATAGAATGAATGAATGAATAGTTGCTTAGGCTACTATATTTGATCATTTTTTAAATTTAAAATCAAAGTCAATTTTTATCTGAAAATTCTCATTTCTAAACAGTGTTTGGAGGGTCATGAAATAATTCATTTATTTCGTTTCATGGAGCTCTCTCTCTCTCTCTCTCTCTCCTGCATCCTTGCTACGTGCACATCCACACCAGCTTCATGGCAACGCGATACACAAGCGAACTGAGCCCAACCACTTTGCTTAGGCGGCGAGGGGAGTCATTTTTCATAAAACAAATAAGTTTCTTAAAACGTTGCCTCCTATTGCTGATTTTACACCATATATTACACTTAAAAACCAAATGTCAACTAACAGTGCATTAAAGAAATCGTAATATCGCCAAAGACAAGAATCGAACATAATAAAAATGGTTCAGTCCTAAAGTAAGACGTGCAAAACCGAACGCACCGCACCCCAACTATAACTCAGGCAGAATCCGTCTAACCTATGAGTTATAACGCCCGCCTCCTAAAGCTCATCATTTGCGAATTTTATTTCAAGGGCGTGGCTAATAAAGAAACGTTGTCTTACTATTGGCCAATTATTAGGGCTGATAAATGGTAATTTGCATAAGCAGGTCAGGTTGCAGAGGCAGAGGAGTGGGCAAGGTTGGTGGAGTGCAAGTGAGCTGAACTTCTTGCGCTCTTTTTGTGAACCTTTTTTTAATGTATTAGTTTATTTAACAAATAATTTGTTTAAAAAGAAAAAAAAAACCTACAGCAAGGCTTCAGGCGTTTTATCGGGACCGACCACTTAGCAATAGCAGTTTCTGCACTTGATTGACGGTGTTTAATGGGAAACTTGAGTGGTGAGTAACAGACTTAATTATAGTAATAAATCACTCAGTGCCAGTACTGTTTTTGTTTATTTATATTTGTTTGTGGAAAGTAAAGAAAACGTTTAATTTCGAAATACTGTTCTATAATTGTGGTTAACTTTTCCCAGTATATTTCGAGTATAATTTTAATATTCAATTAAATATCTAAGTGCAGTGATTATTTTACTAAGTGTAAGTTAAAGAAGCACTTTAAAGTCTGGGATCATTTATTTTTCCTCCCACATAAAACACTTATTACTGTTCAAGTGGTTTCACGTCCAGCCAATTATTATTGAAAAGGAATTATTATTACATTACATTATTATTGATGTGAATAGTAATAATAATAATAATAATAATAATTATTATTATTATTATTAATGTGTGTGTGTATATATATGCTGGGATGAAATATAAACCAGACTAATTATGAAACCTAATACTTAACCGTGTCATTTCAGCCATTATGCTGGATTTGATAGTGTCTTTTATCCCCCAATGTTCAGTATCATTGTGTGTGTTATTTGTTCGAGTCTTTTATTGCCCTGTGGTTCCCTGTAGGTTTTCTGGTGACACTGCGCGGACTTTCTGAAGGCAGGTAAGCCACTGACTAACGCACACTGCGTCTGTTCCCTGCCCCACTGTGCGTGTGACAGCGGCTAACCAGCCTTTGGGTTCTTCTCAGAGTTCAGCTTCACTTCAGCACTGAAGAAAAAACCCCACTGGATAGTTTCTGAACATGTCTCACCGGAAGCCTCTTCTCCCTTATTGGTTTTTTTCCCCCTGTCAGTGTTAATGCTGTGGAGTGTGTACGTGCTCCAGGTCACATGTATACCTTCTTCATGATGAATGTGTCATGTACACTCCAGTCAGTTATTTCATCATCTCAGTCCTGGTAGTGATATGTACATGGGAATCTAATACAGTATGACTTACTGCTCTCTATGGCCACAGGATAGTCTACAAGTCAGTAACACAGATTAAATACAGTACAAGGGTGTAGCCAACATATCACAGTATTACTTCATCCAGACCATTTCAATGATAGTGTAGCCTGCGTGTGTAAACTACTTTATTCTATTTTAATTTGTATGTTATATTAGTAATAGTGCCAGAGTATAGTCTATATATAACTACGTTATTACCAGACTATAGTCTATACATAACTCTGTTACTACAGGAGTATAGTCTATATGTAACTAAATTAGTACCAGAGTATAGTCTATATATAACTACGTTATTACCAGACTATAGTCTATATGTAACTAAATTAGTACCAGAGTATAGTCTATATATAACTACGTTATTACCAGACTATAGTCTATACATAACTCTGTTACTACAGGAGTATAGTCTATGTGTAACTAAATTAGTACCAGAGTATAGTCTATATATAACTATGTTATTACCAGACTATAGTCTATACGTAACTCTGTGCTACTACAGGAGTATAGTCTATATGTAACTGCATTAGTGCCAGAGTATAGTCCATATGTAACTCTACATTACTACAGGAGTATAGTCTATATGTGACTGTGCATTATTACAGTAGTGTAGTCTATATGTAACTCTACATTACTACAGGAGAATACATGTAACTCCATATCACTACAGGAGCATAGTCTATATGTAACAGTGTCATTACCAGAGTATAGTCTGCATGTAACACCACGTTACTACAGGAGTATAGTCTATATGTAACTACACGTTACTACAGGAGTATAGTCTATATGTGACTGCGTTACTACAGTAGTGTAGTCCATGTGTAACTGCGTTATTGCCAGAGTATAGTCTATATGTAACTCCATGTTACTACAGGGGTGTAGTCTATATGCAACTGCATCATTACAAGAGTATAGTCTATATGTAACTCTACGTTACTACAGGAGTATAGTCTATATGTAACTAAATTAGTACCAGAGTATAGTCTATATATAACTACGTTATTACCAGACTATAGTCTATACGCAACTCTGTTACTACAGGAGTATAGTCTTTATGTAACTAAATTAGTGCCAGAGTATAGTCTATATATAACTACGTTTTTACCAGACTATAGTCTATACTTAACTCTGTTACTACAGGAGTATAGTCTATATGTAACTAAATTAGTGCCAGAGTATAGTCTATATATAACTACGTTATTACCAGACTATAGTCTATACGTAACTCTGTGCTACTACAGGAGTATAGTCTGTGTAACTGCATTAGTGCCAGAGTATAGTCCATATGTAACTCTACATTATTACAGGAGTATAGTCTATATGTGACTGTGCATTGTTACAGTAGTGTAGTCTATATGTAACTGCATTATTACCAGAGTATAGTCTATATGTAACTCCACATTACTACAGGAGAATACATGTAACTCCATATCACTACAGGAGTATAGTCTATATGTAACAGTGTTATTGCCAGAGTATAGTCTGCATGTAACGCCACGTTACTACAGGAGTATAGTCCATATGTGACTGCACGTTACTACAGGAGTATAGTCAATGTGTAACTGTGTTACTTCAGTAGTGTAGTCCATGTGTAACTGCATTATTGCCAGAGTATAGTCTGTATGTAACTCCATGTTACTACAGGGGTGCAGTCTATATGCAGCTGCATCATTACAAGAGTATAGTCTATATGTAACTCCACGTTACTACAGGAGTATAGTCTATATGTAACTAAATTAGTACCAGAGTATAGTCTATATATAACTACGTTATTACCAGACTATAGTCTATATGTAACTCTGTTACTACAGGAGTATAGTCTATATGTAACTAAATTAGTACCAGAGTATAGTCTATATATAACTACGTTTTTACCAGACTACAGTCTATACTTAACTCTGTTACTGCAGGAGTATAGTCTATATGTAACTAAATTAGTACCAGAGTATAGTCTATATATAGCTATGTTATTACCAGACTATAGTCTATACGTAACTCTGTGCTACTACAGGAGTATAGTCTGTGTGTAACTGCATTAGTGCCAGAGTATAGTCCATGTGTAACTCGACATTACTACAGGAGTATAGTCTATGTGTGACTGTGCATTATTACAGTAGTGTAGTCTATATGTAACTGCATTATTACCAGAGTATAGTCTATATGTAACTCCACATTACTACAGGAGAATACATGTAACTCCATATCACTACAGGAGTATAGTCCACATGTAACAGTGTCATTACCAGAGTATAGTCTGCATGTAACACCACGTTACTACAGGAGTACAGTCTATATGCAACTACATGTTACTACAGGAGTATAGTCTATATGTAACTGTGTTACTACAGTAGTGTAGTCCATGTGTAACTGCGTTATTGCCAGAGTATAGTCTATATGTAACTCCATGTTACTACAGGGGTGTAGTCTATATGCAACTGCGTCATTACAAGAGTATAGTCTATATGTAACTCTACGTTACTACAGGAATATATGTAGCTGTGCATTATTACAGTAGTGCATTATTACAGTAGTGTAGTCCATATGTAGCTGCGTTATTACCAGAGTATAGTCTGTATGTAACTCTACATTACTACAGGAGCATAGTCTATATGTTGCTATCCGGTACTACAGGAGCATAGTCTATATGTAACTGTGCATTACTACAGTAGTGTAGTCCATATGTAGCTGCGTTATTACCAGAGTATAGTCGGTATGTAACTCTACGTTACTACAGGAGTATAGTCTGTATGTAACTGCGTTATTACCAGAGTTTAGTCTATACAGTCCTGCTCACCATTATTGGCACCCCTTCATTTTTTGCATAACCTGTACAATATCTTCAGAAATAAATGGAAATGTGCCAAATTTATATCGTCAGGATCTTCTAATTGGAGGTCCAAAGTCATTTAACAAAGAAATTGTTTTTTCAACTTGCATATTCTAATTTCAAAGAAGAACAGAAAAAACACCATGTGCAGCAATAACGGCACCCCTCTTTAATATTTCGTTGCACACCCTTTGGCAGTGATGACAGCCTCCAAATGTTTCGTGTAGCCATCTATAAGCTTCTTGCACTTCTCAGCTGGTATTTTCTCCCACTCTTCCTTTGCAGTTTGTTCAAGCTCTTGAACGTTTGCAGGGTTCTTTTCCCCAGTGGCAGATTTCAGCTCACCCCAAAGATTTTCGATCGGATTGAGATCAGGACTCGTTGCTGGCCATTTTTAAACAGTCCATTTTTTCCTTTTCAACCATTCCTGCGTGCTTTTGGATGTGTGCTTTGGGTCTTTGTCTTGCTGGAGGACCCATGATCTTCGACTCAAACCAAGTTTTCTTACACTGGGTAGGACATTTCGCTCTAAAATCTCTTGATAATTCTCTGATTTCATGATTCCTGTGATACGGTCAAGGCCTCCAGTACCAGATGCAGCCCCACGGCATTATGGATCCTCCACCATGCTGAACTGTTGGTAGGGTGTTCTTTTCCTTGTAGGCTTCATTGCGCCGTCTGTAAACAAACTGTTGGTGTGCATTGACAAAAAGCTCTATTTTTGTTTCATCTGTCCACAGAACATTTTCCCAGAAGGATTGCGGTTTGTCCAGGTACTCT
The DNA here is from genome assembly GCF_027579695.1 of Neoarius graeffei. Classification (NCBI taxonomy): domain Eukaryota; kingdom Metazoa; phylum Chordata; class Actinopteri; order Siluriformes; family Ariidae; genus Neoarius; species Neoarius graeffei. The sequence continues at coordinate 84,896,908 of NC_083570.1, read as the reverse complement.
TTGGCAAAGATCAGTCATTCCTTTTTATGTCTTTTCCTCAGCAATGGTGTCTTCCTTGGCCTTCGCCCATAAAGCCCTGTTTGGTTTCGTGTGCAGCGTATGGCACTTGTTGAAATCATGACCCCAGACTCTTCCAGGTTGGCCTTCAGGTCTTTGGATGTTTGACGTGGTGTTTTTTCAGGGAATAAAGGTGGCTTTTTAAAAACACGGAAGTCATCATTCATTGGCTAATTCATGTCACATAGGCACAGACAATTTATCACAGGTGATTCTCATTTGTGATTTATCACAGGTGTCATAATGTGTTTCCATACTGATTTACAGCAAAGGGTGCCAATATCAGTGACACAGCAAGCTTTAAGTTTTTCTATTTTTTCCCCTCATTGGTTGTTTTTAAATTGTTGTTTATCATTTGCTCTTTTGTATCAAACACGAGTTCTCTATAGAAAAAAGTTGTTTCACTTGATTCATTTTTTTCAGGAGATATTCCACATTATGTACTTAAAATTCATGGGTGCCAATAATGGTGAGCAGGACTGTACGTAACTCCATGTTACTCCAGGAGTATAGTCTATATGCAACTGCATTATTACCAGAGTATAGTCTATATGTAACTGCATTATTACCAGAGTATAGTCTATATGTAACTGTGTTATTACCAGAGTATTGTCTATATGTAACTTTGCGCTACTACAGGAGCATAGTCCATATGTTGCTCTCCGTTACTATAGGAGTATAGTCTATATATAACTATGTTGCTATGGGAGTATAGTCGTGTGTGTGTGTGTGTGTGTATATATGTGTATATATATATATATATATATATATATATAATAACTGCGTAGTCTGTATGAAACTCATTACTACAGGAGTATAGTCTATGTGTAACTGCATTATTGCCAGAGTATAGTCTATATGTAACTCTGTCACTACAGGAGTATAGTCTACACTACCGTTCAAAAGTTTGGGGTCACTTTGAAATGTCCTTATTTTTGAAAGAAAAGCACTGTTCTTTTCAATGAAGATCACTTTAAACTAATCAGAAATGCACTCTATACATTGCTAATGTGGTAAATGACTATTCTAGCTGCAAATGTGTGGTTTTTGGTGCAATATCTCCATAGGTGTATAGAGGCCCATTTCCAGCAACTCTCACTCCAGTGTTCTAATGGTACAATGTGTTTGCTCATTGCCTCAGAAGGCTAATGGAGGATTAGAGAACCCTTGTACAATCATGTTAGCACAGCTGAAAACAGTTGAGCTCTTTAGAGAAGCTATAAAACTGACCTTCCTTTGAGCAGATTGAGTTTCTGGAGCATCACATTTGTGGGGTCGATTAAATGCTCAAAATGGCCAGAAAAATGTCTTGACTATATTTTCTATTCATTTTACAACTTATGGTGGGAAATAAAAGTGTGACTTTTCATGGAAAACACAAAATTGTCTGGGTGACCCCAAACTTTTGAACGGTAGTGTATATGTAGCTCTACATTACTACAGTAGTGTAGTCTATATGTAACTGTTATTACCAGAGTATAGTCTGTAAGTAACTCCACATTACTACAGGGATACAGTCCACATGTAACGGTGTCATTACCAGAGTATAGTCTATATGTAGCTCTGTTACTACAGGAGCATAGTCTATATGTAACTCTACGTTATTACAGTAGTGTAGTCTATATGTAACTACCTAATTACAGGAGTATAGTCTATGTGACTGCATCATTACAGGAGTATAGTCGATATGTAACTGTTATTGCAGTATTGTAGTCTATATGTAATGCTGCATTATTACAGGAGTCTAGTCTATGTAACTATGGTATTACAGTATTATAGGAGTATAGCCTATATGTAATGCTACAGTATTACAGTAGTGTAGTCCATATATAACTACATTACAGTAGTATAGCCTATATGTAACGCTACAGTATTACAGTAGTGTAGTCCATATATAACTACATTACAGTAGTATAGTCTATATGTAACGCTACAGTATTACAGTAGTGTAGTCCAGTGTTTCTCAGTCATTGGGCCGCAGCCCCTTCATGGGCCACGAAGTGCCATCTAGTGGGCCGCAAATTTTTTTTCTAAGGTGAAGCTAATTTTTTACTTGTAGTAGGGTACAATTGCTGGGTTGCATCCGACATCACATCTGCCTGATTAAGCTACAGTCACATTACAGCTTGCAATGTTTTACGATGGGTTATCGATGAAATTGAGGCATTTTGTCAGTGATCCATGGCGATATGCACGTGAGCTAAAAGTTGTGATCACACAGCAGGCAAACTCTGTCACGCCTTCGCACTCTTGAGTCTGGCGCAGCTCGAGTGGCCGCGCACGCTCATGGAGCACATTGTGCTCGTTCTTAGGATGCAGTCGTTATGGGAAACACCTGATACCGATTTGAGCACGATCAGCAGATACGGACATGTACGCTGTTTTCACTCAGGCGTTGCGAAATATCATTATTATGGTCATGTTTGTTTCTTGCCATGTTTATAACGCTATTCATATACTCTGCTTTATGATTCTGCTTTCATTTGTGGTTTGTTTTTGTAAATATCACACCTACTAATAAACAATCAGCTCCGTCTGTCGCCGTCTATCTTGTAGTGTCCTGATCCCCAGATCTTTAACCCAGCCACATATAAAAAGTTGTACGCCTCTATGCTCTTCCAGGTTTTCGTCTGTGTCCCCGTGTAGAACGATGTCTGCAGCACCAGGTAGTTTGAGATGTCGGGGAACTGAACAGATGGATAATTTTCCAACTCATAGGAAAAATCCTTCTTTGTTAGCGTGTAAGGATCTAATCCCATTGAGTGGTTTCTATATCCACTTCTTGGTTTTAATAACTTGCTTGTTTGCTGTACACAAAACATTGCAATAAGTTCTTGTGTTAATGGACCAGACTCCACTTTTGGATCATTAATCCCTTTTGAGTGAGAATGCCCTGCATGCAGGGTTTAATATTGGCTTCTGGCACATCCATACAGTTTTAAATACAATACCTACAATTAAAAACGGCTTGTTTTAATTGTATTCATTTAATTCCTGGGCTCCCATCTGTAACAGGAAGTGATGTTGCATCGCATTAATACACTCTACAGTAGATTATTAGATTCTAATCGAATAGATGAGCCAGAATAATTGGGGATTTTTTTTTTAACGGGCCCCGACTTGTTACAGTATGAATAGGTGAGCCTTAAAGTAGAAAAGGTTAAGAACGCCTGGTATAGACTACGTGACCCTACATTATTACAGTGGTATAGCCTCGATTTGGCCATACCTTACTATAGTAGTATAGGCTATATTTTACTCCACATTATCACAGCAGTGTAGTGTGATGTGTCTGTCACTACGTTTGCATGCACATAGAGAGAATCGAATTTCTGCCGTTGCTCGACTGAAATCGAAGTTCAAAATGCCATGTATACACCTTAATTCGGCTGAAATTGAACCGAACTTGATTTCTCGGAATCGAGCTACACGACCTAGATTATGCGATTTCTGCCGAGCTACTTTGTGCATGTATACCCTATTGAGCTAGTTGTCGAGCTACTTACTGCCCCTTCCGGAAGTGACGAGACCACAAGCGGGAAACACAACAGCCTCAGTCGGCATGACAACAGTAGTAGCGAGCAGCAGAAGAGGTCAGGAGGAACAAACGAAGAAGAGAAAATGGCGATGTAGAGCTCTCTGAAGTGTGGGTGGAGCACAGAGGACGGCAGGACAAAGCTTCTGGTACTAATAGGCTTTTTATTGTCAGACTTTTCAGTTTAACAGCCTACTTTTATTCTTGAGAGAAAAACAAACACACACGCGCGCGCGCTGTGTTCTAGTCCCGGGATGAGCTGTCCCCTCTGCTCTCCCTCTGCCTCCTTAAATAGGGCGCGGTCATTGGGAAGTCACACAAACACAGGTTAATTACCGTCAGGTGAAGTGATTCTGCCACTCACCTTCCCTGGCTCCGCCCTCCTGTCACAGACTGGCGCTTGACCACGCCCCCACTGCCACAGGCAAGCAGAAACGTGCACTTCTGGAGCAATGAGGAGACAGAGTTCATGCTCATTCAGCTTAAGGAGTTGAATATATTAAAATTCATGGACGGGAGAAAAACGCGCAATGGAGAACACGGAACTGATAACTTTGTTTACACTCTTGAATAGCTCTTCTTCATGACGACAACCGGAAGTGTACCAACACGATGGGGTGTGTAGCGCCACCTGTGGCTCGGGTGCACAGTGCACCTCACACAATAGCCCGATTTCATTGTGTGCATGTAGGATTGGATTTCTCTGGCACCCTGCTGGGACCTTCAGCTCGATTGCCGACAGCAGCTCGATTTGGATGTGCATGTAAACGTAGTCTGTGAGACCCTACATTATTACAGTGGTAAAGACTACATGTTAACATTGTACATTGTTAAAGTAGTATAGACTGTCTGGCTATACATTATTACAACAGTATAGGCCAGCCTTTCTCAACCGGGGTGCTGTCAAAAAATTATATATTCTAGCATTTAAATAAATAAAATGAATTAAAATTCCAAAAAACGATAGTTACACTAATGCAGATCATCGCCGCCTCATGCATCATCAAAATTTGTCTCACGGCCCCCTTTCCCATGTCACAACGTCACTGCCGGGGTCAGCGTGACTGCGTATATTTTATATGGGGGTGCCTTGACTGAAAAAAGGTTGAGAAACGCTGGTATAGACTACATGTGACCATACTGTATTATCAGCTGCATCTGAATATGCTTTTATTACTTTGTTCAGCAGCTATAGTGAATAGTAAGCAAGGTATATGAGGAATGTAAGTACTGGTGTGCCGATACGTTAAATTTTTAAGAGGTTATATATCTTCAGAGCCTAATCTAGGGCGTGTAATACGCTTTTTTTTATCTGTCTGTCGCACATCCACTTTTTGGGCACGAGAGTGATATCGCGTATCTCTTCATTTTGTCGCGCATTTATAAGTAGAGAGCGTGTAGTCGCGTTTTACTGAATCTTGTGCGTATCAATTTGTCAGCACCAGCTAGCAAGCACTGCGGTAAATATAGCGTTGTTTACACACCAATCGGAAAGGACCGAAGTATTCCGAATGGTTTATTTAGCAGGTAAAACAGTTTTGTGAACTATTATATCATTGGTCACTGAACCGGAAGACAGTGTATCTCAACCAATCGTGTGAAGTGTTTTAAAAATACCCAAAAGCACATGGCATATCGTTCTGTCTCATCCAAACATAATGTCAAAACGCGTGGTCACGTTGAAAGACCTTTGGACGAAAAAAGACAAAAGGAAACAAAATGAAGACAGAAGTGACACAGAAGTGAGTATTATGTTATTAATCATATTCAAATAGTAAAGGTGCTTAGTTGATCTATAAGACGTATATAAGTTTGTGTACAAATATGATCTTACGCTACGTTCACACTGCAAGGCTTAATGCTCAATTCCAATTTTTTTGTGAAATCCGATTTTTTTGTGAGGTCGTTCACATTAACAAATATATGCGACTTGTATGTGATCCTCAGTATGAACGAAAAGCGACCTAAAAGTGTTCCGCATGCGCATTGCAGGATACGATGACGTCACACGCAGTGAGCATGGCCAGTGTTTACGGAAGTAAAACCGCCCGGTTGCGGTATGACCCATCCAATCTAGCTTGAATAGCTGCATCTCCCCAAATGGAAATCAGCTCCCTAACCTCTGCATCCTTCCATTGAGAAGATTCAGAACCTTCACAGCCCGAAGCGTCCCTCGCATTGATGTCATGCGCAGGGGCGCAGATACGTTTTTTGAACTGGGGGGGGGGGACAAAGCTGCCAGCAAACCAACCCCGACCCCAGTATGCCTGTCAAACTTGTTGTGGGTTACTATAGCAACCAAGCTCGAGCTCGCAACCTGTGCAGTCTGCGCAGCTCAACCAACCGAATATCAGTCTTTGTTTTGTTTTATGTGAGTTGTTGCAACTATGTATACACTGCCATGCACCTCAATAAACCGAATGGTAATTAGTCTTTTGATTTTTCCGTGAGGTTTGCCTTATGCAAAGAAAGACAGCATAGACGTTTTTTCCTCCCTATAAGTGTGGGGGGGGACCGAACGAGGTGAATTTAAATCTGGGTGGGACGAGTCCCACCCTCTATCTGCGCCCGTGATTATGCGCCATGTTGTTGTAACTTTTTTTGAGAGACCCGCCGCCTACTTCAGCGCAGAATAGTGACGTTTGTGGCTTGTTGATGACGTGTAAGTCGGATGAATGCGACCTGGCGGTTCAGACTGAAGTCGCATATGAAAAGAGCGGATAGGAATCGGAATTAGGACCACATATCCAAACGGCCTGGGTCGGATTTGAAAAAATCGGATCTGTGTCGTTCATATTGTCAATAAAAGATCGGATACAGGTCACATATGGGCGAAAAGATCGGATTTGAGTCACTTCAGCCTGCAGTGTGAACGTAGCCTTAGAGTAATTATATGACAGTGTGAAGACATACTAAGTCATTTGATTCTGATTGATGATGGTTTTTGAAGTTTGAATTTGATATTTTCCTAATGCCAATATACAATTAGTTTGATAATGTTTGGTATTATGTAAGTTTTATTTAAAAATATTATGAAATATATTGAATCTGTTCTTGTGTAATTGTAGGTACTGTAAGATTGTAAATGATAGGTTATATACTTTTTAGGAAGTCTGAATTTTGAGATTATCTCCAGTCATTTATGTCAAAATCTAGTTTAAACATAGATAGATTGTTTAATGTTTTTCACTTTGATGAAAGGCGGTCTGAACAAAACAAATATGATAGCATTTTTAAATATTTGATAGTGATTTTATTTTATTCAGAAAGTCAGATTTTTCATCTTATTATTAATTAATCGTGGCAAGTAGGGCTGGGCGATTTTACGATTACGATGTTATTCACGATATAAAATCTCTACGATTAGAAATTAGACACGTACGATAAGCCTACGCCTTCAATAAAATTACTTCATCCGAAGTTTTGACAGGCACGCGAATAGCCAATCATAACTAAACAGTACCGCACGTAACCAATCAGTTGGAAGAGAGCCACGTCAAGTTAGGTTGCGTAACACACACACACACACACACACGTGTAGCAGCAATGCACAGCATGGCTGTGGTGAAGTTTGCAGGAGCGCGGCATTTCTCCAACAAAGCGATTATAAAAATGAGCGAGAAGCCGACTGAGCGGAGTTCTGAACAGGAAAGTCAGAGCACTGCCCTGGAGGACATCGTTGAAAAGAAGGGCCAGAGATCTTCGGTTGTGTGGAGGTATTTTGGATATTTAAAATCGGACATACAACAAAGTGTTACACAAAACCTTAAACACACTGACGTACAAGATTGCACTTTTTTCCTCCTTGCAGCATAAGGTTTACAAGTCAATATGTCTTTTATGTTTATTTGAAAGCTGCTAGAATTTGCACAAATGATTAACAAATGGTATATAGTTTTTATTTTTCAGTTTCAGTTTATTCATTTGAACAAAAAGAACAAAAGAATGTGCATCCAGTTTGTTTTGGTTCTGTGAAACTTGAAGGCTTGTTAAGCTATTTTTGTTAATTAGGAAGGAACTACTAATTTGTAATGTTCATATTTTGAGCAGAAAATTAAAGAAAATACAAAAATGGCGATTTGATTTATATCGTGATATATATCGTTATCGAAAATTTTGAAAAAATATATCGTGATATAATTTTTTTCTCATATCGCCCAGCCCTAGTGGCAAGACTACATGGATTTTAGACTTAACTATATCAAATGATGTAATATTAACCTAGTCATATTTGAAATGCAGCATTATACTACTGGTGGTCAAATTGGTAAAAATAGGCTAGTCACATGATTTATAGTAAAACAGTAACGTAGTCATATAACAGAAAACTAGTCATATTTGTAAGGTTTTGCAGTATATAATTCTTCATATAGCTTTTGATCTAAAATCTTTAAATTTTTAAAGTTCAGATCTGATCATAATGTTTGTGCAATACTATAAACTGTGGATAAGTGTTTGCTGATATGGTTTTCATATCACTGTATTAAAGGATATGTATAGTGCCATAATTATGATATTATATAGATTAACATCTGATATGAATGTTTGTTACATGTATTTAGTTTTGTTAATAAAACTGTTCTGTTTATAGATGTACTCTTGAAAATATCTACCAATGTATTACTTATTTTTCTGTCCCCACTAACTGGAACAAATGAGGGATATTTTTACCCATGTTACAGGGCTGAGAATTTTCCGCGAATCCGCGGAATTCCGAGTTTTTCCTGCTGAAAATGTCATTTTTGTGAAACGTGTAAATCCGTTGAGAAAATTTCGGGGGGTCGGCGCGAGGCGAGGCCAGGGTTCCTGCGGGTCCTTAAAAAGTCTTAAATACAACTTTCGGTTTTCAAGGCCTAAAAACGTCTTACATTGTTTGTAATGACTGGAATTTTCGAAAGGGAGGTATTAAATTTAATATCGGACCGAACGAGTGAAATGTCTCCATCCGGTTTGGGGTATTTTTTTTTTAACTGTAATTTTAAAAGTGACCAGCGTACCTTTTGGGGGCAGCATTGGTTCTGTGCGTCTTCTATGCATTCCATAGATCAAAAACTAACGTTAGGAGGCTGCTGGAGGCAGTGTGGTGTGGTGCGGTGCGGTGGTTGTGAAGAGTGAGAGATGCGCAGGTAGCTTACGTCGGCGCTAGAAAGCGTTGATAATTATGGGAAGATGTCTGTTTAACGATAAGTGGTTGGGGGATGACAAATACCCCCAAAATAAGGAGAAGAATCATTTGTGATAAAAAGCACTGGATCGCACAAATGTGTTTAAAGCCGGTACCGCAGCGCTGGGGACACGGCGGACTGGGAAACTGGTTTTTCATGGACACGAGGCGCGCGCGCGTGTTAGAGGTCAAGCGCTCTGGAGTAAAACGCAGGGGGGTTCATGCATGCGCACAAGAGTCAGGTGGAAAATGGGGCTTATAGGAAATACTAATAATAATGATTAGCATCATTTTTTTTACATAATTAACATTTGTTTATTGTACCAAGTTTAATATAAATATATAAACAACCTTTATTTCAAAACTCAGTTAAAAAGAACTCCAGAAAATACAATAATTCTAAATATAGTACAGTATAAATAATTTGCACAAAAAGTTTTTTAGTTTTATTACTTATCGTCTACAACAGTGTTTTTTAATATGATAAGAATAATATTAACAACCATGGTGGCACGGTGGTGTAGTGGTTAGCGCTGTCGCCTCACAGCAAGAAGGTCCGGGTTCGAGCCCCGTGGCCGGCGAGGGCCTTTCTGTGCGGAGTTTGCATGTTCTCCCCGTGTCCGCGTGGGTTTCCTCCGGGTGCTCCGGTTTCCCCCACAGTCCAAAGACATGCAGGTTAGGTTAACTGGTGACTCTAAATTGACCGTAGGTGTGAATGTGAGTGTGAATGGTTGTCTGTGTCTATGTGTCAGCCCTGTGATGACCTGGCGACTTGTCCAGGGTGTACCCCGCCTTTCACCCGTAGTCAGCTGGGATAGGCTCCAGCTTGCCTGCGACCCTGTAGAACAGGATAAAGCGGCTACAGATAATGAGATGAGATGAGATTAACAACCACAAATAATAATTAGTAGTAATAGTAATTATTATTGATTATTAATCGTTACTACTTATGAATTAGTGATTAATAAGTACTAGGGATTATTAAATGTTATAAAAGTAAGTTTATAAACGTTTTAAACCATCATTGAATTTGAAAACATTCATCTCATCTCATTATCTCTAGCCGCTTTATCCTGTTCTACAGGGTCGCAGGCAAGCTGGAGCCTATCCCAGCTGACTACGGGTGAAAGGCGGGGTACACCCTGGACAAGTCGCCAGGTCATCACAGGGCTGACACATAGACACAGACAACCATTCACACTCACATTCACACCTACGATCAATTTAGAGCCACCAGTTAACCTAACCTGCATGTCTTTGGACTGTGGGGGAAACCGGAGCACCCGGAGGAAACCCACGCGGACACGGGGAGAACATGCAGACTCCACACAGAAAGGCCCTCGCCGGCCACGGGGCTCGAACCCGGACCTTCTTGCTGTGAGGCGACAGCGCTAACCACTACACCACCGTGCCACCTGAAAACATATATAGTTGGCAGACATTTCAGAGTTTTTTTTAAATGTCCCATTCTCATCCCTGATGTTAATATTTTCTGTCCCCTGTTTCTACAACTAGTGAGGGATCTGTCCCCTATTTTCAAATTCCTAGATTAGGCTCTGTATCTTACAGTAGTACAACTTGTGTGGCTGTTAACTAATTAAATATCTATTACTGTAGTATAGCCTACCTATGGCTTTAAATGACTTCATTACTGGACTATAACCTACCATTAGCCATAAATGACAGTCTATTATTGTACTGTAACTTTCCTGTGGCTGTAAAATTCTTTAGCTCTATTACAGATACGTATTGTAGTAGAATTCAATTATTCAGACAAACAGTTTCGCAACTATGAAATGGCTTACATATGACTCCAAGTACTTTACTGCATAATACAGTAGTGTAACTCATTTTGATTTGGGTACGAAGAGGTAGAGCGTACATACCAAGATGTAATCTGCTGTTCCACTGTATAATAAACATGAATGAACTCTGTATCAACTTTGTTTTGTTTATATTTTGCCTTACTCCCTTGATATCAGTACTGGGGCTGAAGTTCCAGATCAGTACTTGATGTAGTTTAATTTTTATACGATCCAGTGACATATTTTATCCTGTGAACATGTGTAATATTTATGGATCATGCAAATAAACATTAGACCGCTATCACACCTGGGATGTTTTTCTTGAGAACGTCCGTCACAGCATTTTCAGGTATCATTCCAAACACACAGCTTATGCATCTCTAGACGCATACGTTAACATTCACATATTCTTTTGACCTTTCGGAACCTGAGAAAAGCGTGCATTTTTATGGCTATTGATTATAGTATGTTCCATTTAGTTTCTTTTGTGTGATGTCCACATGTAAGCAGATAGGCGTGTATGACTAGCACCATGAATAGCTAGTGCACAAAAGGGAATGTGCGATAAGATAAAACTCACTGAACTGTTGACCTTCCTGTTTAGCAAGACTTCACAAATCTGACACAAATACATTAATCTACTTTTCCATGGGAGAGGAGTTGTGCGTCCTGTTCCTCTGTTTGTTGTATCCTGTGTAGACAGTGTGAGTGGTGTTTGGCACGATGCTATAATTCTCAGAGATGGAGGGATTTAAGATTTTGCTTCCTTTAGCCATCAGACAGCTCCCTGATGCTATCACTCTAATCCGATTTCCCATAATTGATCATAATAGCGAAACGGCCACTTATGAACGGATCAAGCAGAAGAACATGTGCATCAGTCCAGATGGTGTGATTGTGATATGCATTATTGAGTAAGAAAGGATTCATAAAGAATCACTGATGCCCCTTTTCCACCAAATCAGTTCCAGGGCTGGTTCGGAGCCAGTGCTGGTGCTGGTTCACAACTCGTTCAACTTGCGAGCCAGCTGAGAACCAGTTTGCTTTTCCATAGCTCGCGGTGCTAAGTGGAGCCACGTCATTACGTCACTGTATACGTCATTACGTTGCTGTATGTGTCAGTTATGTCGCTACGTTTGCATAAACCTTGGCGCGAATATCAAAGCAAAAACAACATGAAAGAAGCAGCAACAGCAACAATAATAATGGCTGACTTCACATTTGTACAGCTGCTGGTTCTCGTCGCTTAAAAATGGCGATCTTTCGCGGTCTTGTTATTGTTGTCGGTCTTAACAACTCCGCCCCCCCCCCCCGCTGACGTAAGCGGTTCTTTCCTCTGGCCCAGCAGAGAGTTGGTGCTAGCCTGGAACCAGTTTTTCTGGCCCCAGAGCCAGTTCTTTGTCAGTGGAAACAGAAAACCCGGTTCCAAACTAAGCACTGGCCCCGAACCAGCCCTGGAACTGCTTTGGTGGAAAAGGGGCATGACTAACCTTCTTCTGCGTGTGTCGCAAATTCATGAACAAACCGAAAGTGATGCGTTTTGCAGGAACTTTACAGGGTGGCCGCGGGTCCTTAAGTCCTAAATTTAATTTTCCTAAAATAAGGCCATTTAAAAAGTCTTAAATTGTCTTAAATTTCAAACCCCGTGGTCTTAAATTTTCAATCTTAAATTTATGGAGATTTTACTCAGTCATATCGCTAAAACATGGTACACTTTGGATGGGGAAAAAGTTTAATCGTTTTTAATGCTCACAATTATACCGCGCAAGCTCCGAATCCACCGGTTGCTAGACACACGCGTGCTTGACAACCACTCATGCCCCTTTTCCACCAAAGCAGTTCCAGGGCTGGTTCGGGGCCAGTGCTTAGTTTGGAACCGGGTTTTCTGTTTCCACTGACAAAGAACTGGCTCTGGGGCCAGAAAAACCGGTTCCAGGCTAGCACCAACTCTCTGCTGGGCCAGAGGAAAGAACCGCTTACGTCAGCGGGGGGGCGGAGTTGTTAAGACCGACAACAATAACAAGACCGCGAAAGATCGCCATTTTTAAGCGCCGAGAAGCAGCAGCTGTACAAACGCGAAGTCATCCATTATTATTGTTGCTGCTGCTGCTGCTTCTTCCGCATTGTTTTTGCTTCGATGTTCACGCCAAGGTTTATGCAAACGTAGCGACATAACTGACGTATACAGCGACGTAATGACGTGTCTTCCCTTAGCACCGCGAGCTATGGAAAAGCAAACTGGTTCTCAGCTGGCTCGCAAGTTGAACAGACACTGCCTGATCTGTTGATGGAGGGTAGTCCGAGCCACAATGGGTAAATGCAAATTTAATGATAACTGGCTGCAAGATGCAAAATACTTGTGGTGGCTGAAAGCTGTACCCAAAGATGCCAGCGAGGCATACTGTGTAGCATGCTGTAAGACTTAAGTTGGGCACAATGGGGATAAGAGCAGTGGACTCTCATATGAAGAGCGCCAAGCACGTTGCTTTTGCTAAAGGCCGCGAGCATCAGCCTCGAATATCCGACTTCAGCGCAGCCACCACTGACGGTCGTGGAGAAGAGGATAGATCTGCGAGATGGAAGAGGATATTGTGTGTGTGTGTGTGAGAGAGAGAGAGAGAGAGAGAGAGAGAGAATATGTTCTATTGCGTGCATGTGAGAGAATAGTATTGTTTGTGTGTGGGTGTCGTTCCAAGTGTTTTAAGAAGTGCAAGTGAGCATACCTTTCAAGTGAGTGAGCCGAAGTTTCAGGTGTACAGTATGTGCATTCACATTGTTTAACTGTTGTTTTCTGCATTGTTGTTTGACCAAAGATGGAATTGAACAATTCTGCTTACAATGTGACTCCCCAAGCAGAGAAAATAATAATTTAAAAAAAAACTGTTGCATTGGATTCTGTGTGTGTTTGACTTCATTCACATTTTCACATTGGATTCAAACATTGTGACTGCATTCTGATTGTCACGTAGTTATAAGTTTATCCGATCCTTATATTGCGTTCTGAGTGTGTGAATGCCTGTCAAGGAAAAGAAATGAAGTACTTCTACTAGAATAGTGTTTTCTGGTGAATGTTTACAAGAACAATAAGTTACATTAAATTATATAGTTTTTTTTTTTCAAAAGAGTACGTTTTTGCGTGACTTTAGATTTGGTCTTAATTTTTTTTGGAACATGGTATGAAAAAGTCTTAAGTCTTAAATTTAACTTGGACAAACCTGTAGACACCCTGCAGGGCTGCAGCGATTCGCAATTCACAATTCAGACCCTTCGATTCGATTCTGCAACTAAGGGTGTTTTCACACCTGGTCCCCTTTAAAGGAACCAGACTCAGTCCTCTTTCAGTGGACCAAAAAGTGGACCAACAGAAAAAGAACTTGGTTCTTTTTGTGTTCACACTGTGAATTTATTACAAAGAGGACTGGGTTCTCTTTCTGGTCCAGTTAAAGGAACAGTCCACCGTACTTCCATAATGAAATATGCTCTTATCTGAATTGAGACGAGCTGCTCCGTACCTCTCCGAGCTTTGCGCGACCTCCCAGTCAGTCAGACGCAGTCAGACGCGCTGTCACTCCTGTTAGCAATGTAGCTAGGCTCAGCATGGCCAATGGTATTTTTTGGGGCTGTAGCTAGATGCGACCAAACTCTTCCGCGTTTTTCCTGTTTACATAGGTTTATATGACCAGTGATATGAAACAAGTTCAGTTACACAAATTGAAACGTAGCGATTTTCTATGCTACGGAAAGTCCGCACTATAATGACAGGCGTACTAACACCTTCTGCGCACTTCGGCAGCGCATTGATACGGAGCTCAGATATCAATGCGCTGCCGAAGCGCGCAGAAGGTGTTAGTACGCCTGTCATTATAGTGCGCACTTTCCGTAGCATAGAAAATCGCTACGTTTCAATTTGTCTAACTGAACTTGTTTCATGTCACTGGTCATATAAACCTATGTAAACAGGAAAAACGCGGAAGAGTTTGGTCGCATCTAACTACAGCCCCAAAAAATACCATTGGCCATGCTGAGCCTAGCTACATTGCTAACAGGAGTGACAGCGCGTCTGACTGCGTCTGACTGACTGGGAGGTCACGCAAAGCTCGGAGAGGTACGGAGCAGCTCGTCTCAATTCAGATAAGAGCATATTTCATTATGGAAGTACGGTGGACTGTTCCTTTAAGCTTTGATGGGGCCTCAGTCCTCTTTCTGTTCACACCAGGTCCTCTAGAGCCCTCAGACCCCCAGTGCATGGAATTCTGGGTAATTTTCTCTTGAATCAAAATGTCTGTTGCCATGCTTGCCCTGCTGTATTCTTTGATCAAAATAGTGCGGATTAAGGAAAATAACACTAAGTTCAGAGAACTGTAAAGCGGCTGTGGTAAGTTCCAAAAGGAAGTTGAGTTTCCCTGCTACAGTCACGTGACCAACTATGGCAAACGAAGAAGGTTAAACTACAGTGAAAAAGGCGAAGTGAACCCGGTGCGCTTTTTGTTCACAATGCGCAGATTAGACGAACCGTACTGAGACCACCTCCTGAGGTGGTCTCAGTTCGGTTCGCTTTAAAGGGGTCTGGGTACGGTTGGAGTGTTCACATATGCGCAAAAAATGCTGAGTCATCGATCCGAGTTCGGTTAGATGGCTGAAAGGGACCAAGTGTGAAAACAGCCTAAATATAAAGGACAAATGAACCTCAGATTTTAAACTTTAAACATCAGTCAGTTTTAACCGTCCCCACGTACCTGGTTTTTCGTCACACTTTTAGTTTTCAATTCGGCAGCACTTACTTCGTTTACATCCACGCTTTAAATGATTTGCAAGGTTTGTAGTTGACCCTCCCTTACACTTCACATCAATGTAACATGTCCGACACATCGCAGTGTCCTTCGTGTCTTCTCGAAACCCAAAATGTAGCCAAACTTTCGATTTAAGATTAGACGAAGGATCTTTAAGCTTGGCTTCCACCATTTTGTTGCCCAGCAATGGCGTTGCCACGTAAAGCGTCGGCTACTCTGACTGGACAAGAGCAAGGACCCAAACCAATCAAATTGCACGTTTTATTTAGAAGCAAAGCTGTGTTCTGTTCTGGCTGATCGCTTTCTCACATCGATGTAAGTGTAACGGTTACGCGGTAAAAGTGCGTTTTATAAATCAGTAAAAATTGAAATAAATGTCGCTGAATCGAATTGAAAATACAGCTACATAATCAGTACGGCAGGTATGAACCCGATTTTCGGTGCACTGTAGTGAATTGTTGCAGCCCTAGTGAGAAACTGATCATTATTTGCTTGCTTCTTATTACAGACAGTGAATATTAGGCACCACGTCTCTCTTATCACATGATGCTTATTGTATTATATCATCTTCAAGAGACTCATGCGCCATGATAAGGAATGCACACAAGATCGATATCATATATGAGCTCATACCGAAAGGACGCTTTCCCAGCTGGATGGCATGCGTTTCCTTTAGCGTCAGAACAAATCTTTTTATATCTGCTCTACACTTTGACATGTTAATCACAGGACCACTTGAGATGCTGATTTTAACGTGATGAATTAAAAACATTTCTTAACCTGAATGAGTTTAAAGATCGGTAAATAACACCGGCTTAACCAACCACACACGGACCAAAAGGTATATAAACACCAAGCGCTGCCTTTATTAGACTTAAATACATAAAAGTGATCGTTCTCTAGATAAATCTTTATGGTAATATTTTACAGTAAATAAAATGTTTTGGAATGTAACAAAAATGTAAACATATATTTGTATATACACAGCAGATATATATGATATAATATATACTGTTACATTGATGAGATGAGTAGGACCGTTAGCAGTAGCCGGTTAAGTACATAGGTGTAATAAGAGAGATCGTTGGCCCTTCAGGTTTTACCTCCAAGATGACTCTCTGGATGTCAGGACTGTAAGACAGAAGAATGAGATATGGAGTGATGTGCTCAGTGTTTGAGTTTGGAAGTTAGGACAAAAGAAATCCATGCACTGTGAGCCATTCCGGTTTAGCCAATTTATGTAAGAAACCTGGAATCACACAGCAACCAGGAGAGAAAGAGACCCAAAGGGAAGCAAAGTTTAAAAAAAGAAAAATTAGAATTTTTTTTTTTTTTTTTTTTGGTGGTGGTGGTGGGGGGGATTTAAACACAATGAGATCTTGTATAGCATGTCTATTATTGTATAGCTTATATTGGACAAGATGTTGACTTCTTTAGATCAGCAAATCAGCAGGCTTTACATTCCCACAGGCAGGGTTTTAAGAAGGGCGTAACAGAGCAAGTTGATAATCAATTTCCTCGGATACATTTTCCCTTTCAGAAAACTCATCTCATTATCTGTAGCCGCTTTATCCTGTTCTACAGGGTCGCAGGCAAGCTGTAGCCTATCCCAGCTGACTACGGGCGAAAGGCGGGGTACACCCTGGACAAGTCGCCAGGTCATCACAGGGCTGACACATAGACACAGACAACCATTCACACTCACATTCACACCTACGCTCAATTTAGAGTCACCAGTTAACCTAACCTGCATGTCTTTGGACTGTGGGGGAAACCGGAGCACCCGGAGGAAACCCACGCGGACACGGGGAGAACATGCAAACCCCGCACAGAAAGGCCCTCGCCGGCCACAGGGCTCGAACCCGGACCTTCTTGCTGTGAGGCGACAGCGCTAACCACTACACCACCGCCCCGCCCCCTTTCAGAAAACGGAGTCAGTTATTTCAGTGTTTCAGCACGGTCCTTGTTTGATTGGTGCGAAAATGAGGAAACGTCAATTCGTTGACATCTCTACAATTAAAGGAGTCGGCGTTTTGAATATTAACGGAGTCGTTCCTTAATTCTTATTCATTGTAAGAGCAGCGAGGGATGAATTCATAGCAATACTTAAAAAAAAAAATAATAATAATACCCCTCTCTAATCATCTTTCGGCTGTTCCCGTTAGGGGTTGCCACAGCAGATCTGTTCTGCATATATGATTTGGCAGAGGTTTTACACCAGATGCCCTTCCTGATGCAACCCTCCCCAATCTATCCGGGCTTGGGACTGGCGCCAAGTATGCACCGTCTTGTACAACCGCATGTCTTTGGACTGTGAGGGAAACCCACACAGACACAGTGAGAAAATGCAAACTCCGCACAGAAAGGCCCTATTAGCCATGAGGTTCGAACCTGGAACCTTCCTGCTGTGAGGCGACAGTGCCGTCTCTCTCTCGCCCCATGACTATTATTTAGATCACTAAATAGTTGATCGCAGGGCCGACACACAAAGACAAATAACCATTCACCCTCACATTCACGCCTACGGTCAATTTAGAGTCACCAGTTAACCTAACCTGCATGTCTTTGGACTGTGGGGGAAACCGGAGCACCCGGAGGAAACCCACGCGGACACGGGGAGAACATGCAAACTCGCAGCACTGTCTCTCTCGCCCCAATGATTCTATTATTTATATCACGAGATAGCTGATCTAAATATTCACATGCCTTTATCTCTGAACTAATAATGTATTAACTGTAAGGCATAACATACAATAATGGCAGATCATCATTATTATAATAATTATTAACTACAACACTCCTCATCAGGCACACTGTCTTGTTCTGCTCATAAGTCAACTGTTATCAGTGGCACTGTAATAAGAGTCATCTCGTCACACGGTTTGGATAATTAATTCACCTATAGTTCGTTGTTTGATTCTCCATCACCGTTTACTTCAACCAAGAGACATACATAGATACAGAGGACCAAGGAAACTGCAAACAAGCAGCAAAAAGGCAAACAAAATAAAGGGGGGGGGACAAAAACTGACTTAGCAAGTTTTTGCAAAATACAAAAGGAGAAAAACACTTGAGTTTATTATTAAAACCAGAGCCATGAAAACACCTTCATATAAAAATTTCTACCGTGTCTGTGCAAACACTGCACTCATCCAAAAGCCAAATGACTTACAGTAATGTGATGACGCAGCAGCTTAGTCAGTGATTAACGATGGCTTGAACGTGTAGCTTTTGAAGATGCTGTACAGATCAGGCTCTCGGTTCCTTAAACTAAAGTGTTGAAGGACACAAAGTCAACACTTTATTTGAAAGGCACCAGACAAGGACTTTACAACGTTCGCAAAAAATGGAATGTTGCATTAAGAAATCATTTGGCAGATAACTGACTGAATGAGATCCGTCATCTAACCACACATGCATTAAAGCTCTACTCCTTTGACTTAAGAGCTTTGTTTACGCCCATGTTCGGTATACAAGTAACAAAGCCCAGCTCGGAGTTTCATTAAAAAAAAAAAAAAAACCTAAAGCTTAAGAGCTTAAACGTTCTTAGCCCTGATTTGAGGTTTCTAATTCTACTGTTTGAGTTTCAAACATTTCAAAAGGATTACAGCCTAACAGCTATTCCTTTTCAAATCTATGATTTTGCGTCTTTGCTATCCTAAATTCACAGGACCTACTTTTAAGATGTAGGAGGAGGAAGTTCACAGGAGGCCGGGCTGCGCTTTTCTCTCAAATGCACAATCCAGAAATCGTTCGTAATCGGTTTCACACAGTGACCCTTTTCTCGAAGATGCAAGCATTTTAAATAAACCATGCTCGATTGTAAAACATGGATTTCCTCGAGTAAAACTAAATCGGTCTGTGGATTCCTTTGCAGCTTCTTCAGCGGACTAGTTCTATGCACACGGCGCACGTCCTATACTGCACAAAGACTGCGTACACACAGATTTGAATATCATAATCCTAACTGCTATTCATGCTGGTTTTATAGATATGTTTTTACAGCCTTGTATGATGCCAGCCAGATAAGGTGTCAGTATGGACACACGGTTATAAGCTTTATTAGAGCAGGCTTGGATGAGAAGGGGGCACCATGCGGGAACCTCCACCCAGAGAGCACTGTTGCCACCAGGCATGGCTGAGAGAGGTGCCATGGTAGGCCAGGGTGGATGAGCAGGACACTCTCACACATACACACCCTCAGGGTTCAGGCTGGACACCAGGGGGTGCTGCAGGTTGCGTGGATGCCCCAGAAACTGCTTAGCTGTGGGTCGCTGTAGAGAATCTGTGAACGGTGGGGGGAGTTAGAATAATTTATCCAGTAATGGGGAAAAACAGTGTCTACATAACGATATTAAAGTGCATATCACGGGTAAATTCAGGAGCAAGATCAATGTAATTCTCCTATGAAACTTTGGTCAAATATCGGTCACATTTTGTGCAATTTTTTGACCTTGCGCAATACCAGAAAAATTCAGTTGAAATCGAGCCATTTGAGTTGAATTGGTCCGCCTCTGAAAAAACCTGCCATTTGAATTTCCCAGCAAACGCTGATTTTCATGACGTCGCATGCGGGACGCCTCCCTCTGAATCCTACGTCAGCGCTGGTTTGTTTATGAGAAAATGACCTGGTGGTTTTCTGCAAATTTCTTCAACATTATCGCGTAATTATTAAAATGGTTAACAGATGTATCGTAGGAGGGTGTAGCAACACCAATCATGATGGGATTAGCACTCATCGTTTCCCAAAAGACCGGACAATGAGAGAGAAATGGGAGCGCTTGGTCTACACAGGCTGTGCACTGAAACCGTGCAAGCTCGCACAGCCTGCTGGCGCTTCCGCAGGTGACGTCACGAATCTGGCTCCAGACTCCCTTGGGATTTTTCCAGACGCGTTTTATTTTATTTTTTTCTGCTGTAGACAGATGGCCTTGTGCACAATTACCCTTCTGGATGAGTGTGTAAAGGGACATACTCATCTCATCATCTCTAGCCGCTTTATCCTTCTACAGGGTCGCAGGCAAGCTGGAGCCTATCCCAGCTGACTACGGGCGAAAGGCGGGGTACACCCTGGACAAGTCGCCAGGTCATCACAGGGCTGACACATAGACACAGACAACCATTCACACTCACATTCACACCTACGCTCAATTTAGAGTCACCAGTTAACCTAACCTGCATGTCTTTGGACTGTGGGGGAAACCGGAGCACCCGGAGGAAACCCACGCGGACACGGGGAGAACATGCAAACTCCGCACAGAAAGGCCCTCGCCGGCCCCGGGGCTCGAACCCGGACCTTCTTGCTGTGAGGCGACAGCGCTAACCACTACACCACCGTGCCGCCTAAAGGCACATACTTTCATATAAAAAAAAAACGAAATTGGTCCAGAATATGCACTTTAATAGTGTAGTGAAAAACATCACAGTGATGAATAACCTGATTACGGGCCAAAATCCATACAGGACTAAATTGATCACAATCTTATTTGGATGCACGATATAGTATTTTGTTATTTATAGCAAACCACTTGTATAAAGCTAAAATATGAGTATTAATTTGCATGACGTGTGCCATGTGTGGGAGTTGGGGTCTGTGTATGCTGTACCACTGTCTATAGACGTGCTCTGTAATAGCTGAGCCAGTTCCTGTTGGTCCAGCTGCTGGTGGAGGTCTGTACGAGAGGAGTTACTGGCTGGGAGCACGCCGGTCTGCTGGATAAACTGCTGCAGGTTACACTGCCTCAGCTCCTTATTCAGCTCGTCCAGTTGCTCCTGTTTAGCCTGGACACACACACACACACACAAGAGGAGCAAAGCACATTACACAAACACAGCGCTTTCATGACTTTATATAGGATTTAAGCCATTGTTTAAATGTAAACAAATAGACTGGGCAAGATCATCTCATCTCATCTCATTATCTGTAGCCGCTTTATCCTGTTCTACAGGGTCGCAGGCAAGCTGGAGCCTATCCCAGTTGATTACGGGTGAAAGGCGGGGTACACCCTGGACAAGTCGCCAGGTCATCACAGGGCTGACACACAGACACAGACAACCATTCACACTCACATTCACACCTACGCTCAATTTAGAGTCACCAGTTAACCTAACCTGCATGTCTTTGGACTGTGGGGGAAACCGGAGCACCCGGAGGAAACCCACGCGGACACGGGGAGAACATGCAAACTCCGCACAGAAAGGCCCTCGCCGGCCACGGGGCTCGAACCCGGACCTTCTTGCTGTGAGGCGACAGCGCTAACCACTACACCACCGTGCTGCCTGGGCAAGATCATTAAAATATTTATTCCACTAAAAAGTATTTAGAGCCAGTTGTGCACGTGTGAACTAATCAACCGTTTGGAGCCAAATTTTAATTGGACAAGTAAAATGGCTAGATCAGATCAAAACCTATTATGATGAACAATAAGGGAAATTAAAAGGTGAAAAGCAAAAAAAAAAAGGGGGGGGGGTTATTAATATAAAAATTCCTATTCGGAATCATTTTTAACTACCAACAATAAATCTATAGTAATTGTAATTCATAGATTTATGCCATTATAACACACGTCCCTTTGACAATTTATAATAATAAATCTTACTAAAGGAAGTCATTTTTCTATACCTGGTGTGTTTGCTCTCAAAAATTTCTGAAATAATTGTTTTAATTATATATATTTTTGTATTATTTAGCACTGCTAGACAAAAATGTGGAGTGGAGTGGAGTTCAGTATGCAAATATTTACCTCGCCCACTATGGAGTAAGCAGGGCAAGGTATTGTTTTCGGTCGTTTTTTTTTTTTTTGTAAACGATATTACGGGAAAACGGCTGGATCAATCTTCATGAAGCTTTCAGGATAGATGGGCATTGGTCTCAAATAGAACCTCCAACATTTTGAGGGTCATCCGGTCAAGGTCACCAAAAAGGTCAAAATCGTTTTTGTTGTGTCTACTGCCTCATATAGAGGCGCTGTAAGAGTGTAACGATGGCACACTGCGCATGCACATACATGTGTTCTGATTAAAATAGCCGGTGAGTGTATACAATTCAGTTCACCATTCGAAATAAATGCACTAGACTAAAGAAATCGCTTTCAGACATGTTTATGCTTATTACAGAGGGAAAGCGTGTTCCACTGAGCTCTAGCGCCGGGCCATTTCCGGGAAATAAGAGTTTGGGTCATGCTGACAGCGTGTGTATGTCAGCCTCGGTTCGGAGGTTTCAGTTTCGTAAACTGTAAGAGGTAAGAGTAGAATAATATAAAGTACAGACACTTGGTATATTTTACTTCTGTGATTTTTTTTAAATTGGACATT
Organism: Neoarius graeffei; assembly: GCF_027579695.1. Classification (NCBI taxonomy): domain Eukaryota; kingdom Metazoa; phylum Chordata; class Actinopteri; order Siluriformes; family Ariidae; genus Neoarius; species Neoarius graeffei. The sequence continues at coordinate 84,874,243 of NC_083570.1, read as the reverse complement.
TTTGGATTACGCTTCATTTTTGTGGCTACTGCCTCATAGAGTATATATATATATATATATATATATATATATATATATATATATATATATATATATATATATATATATGAGTGATTCCACACTTATGGGTACTGAAATGGGGACATAAACTTATTTTTAAAAATTCACCTAAAACCATTTCTTTTTTTACCATCAGGTCACAAAACATGTAATCTTTAATGAATGATATGTTAAAAGATAACTTTAATTTTCTGAGATGTAATAAAAACATATTTATATGCCAAAGTCAGAACGTAACAGAAGTGTTGTGGACATCTCATCTCATCTCATTATCTCTAGCCGCTTTATCCTTCTACAGGGTCGCAGGCAAGCTGGAGCCTATCCCAGCTGACTACGGGTGAAAGGTGGGGTACACCCTGGACAAGTCGCCAGGTCATCACAGGGCTGACACATAGACACAGACAACCATTCACACTCACATTCACACCTACGCTCAATTTAGAGTCACCAGTTAACCTAACCTGCATGTCTTTGGACTGTGGGGGAAACCGGAGCACCCGGAGGAAACCCACGCGGACACGGGGAGAACATGCAAACTCCGCACAGAAAGGCCCTCGCCGGCCCCGGGGCTCGAACCCAGGACCTTCTTGCTGTGAGGCGACAGCGCTAACCACTACACCACCGTGCCGCCCTGTTGTGGACATATATATTCTCAATTTTAACAATGTAGAATTACTTTTTGAAACATAGGAAGGTGATGTTTTAGCAAATATAATTAATAAACATGTGTAGTAGAATAAACATACACATTCTTTCAATAAGATTAACATGGTATATAGCTAGATTGTAATTAATTTGTAACAGACGCGAGATGGACAATCGTAACAGAAGTAATGGAACAGACATCATTTTGGAACTCATAGGCTTGACTTTGGCATATAAATATGTTTTTATTACATCTCAGAAAATTAAAGTTATCTTTTAACATATCATTCATTAAAGATTACATGTTTTGTGACCTGATGGTAAAAAAAAGAAATGGTTTTAGGTGAATTTTTAAAAATAAGTTTATGTCCCCATTTCAGTGCCCATAAGCGTGGAATCACTCATATGCTATATTTACTGTATGGACATCCATCCATTATCTGTAGCCGCTTATCCTGTGCAGGGTTGCAGGCAAGCTGGAGCCTATCCCGGCTGACTATGGGTGAGAGGTGGGGTACACCCTGGACAAGTCACCAGATTATTGCAGGGCTGTATGGACATGGTATCAGAAAACAATTTTATTTATTATCAGTAGCCACATGTACCCATAGGGTACCTTTTTTTTTTTTACGCAAAAGCTTCCTTCATATTCATCATAAGTGCCACCGGGCGAGGTTAGTTTTGCCTGGCAGCGCTCGTTTTAATGTGAAATTACTCAGGATAGTTTAAAAGCCTCTCGAGCCAGGAAGGCAATCCTTTAGTAGGAACTCATTCTACAGGCTTTGATTAACTTAACACTACATGAGCTGGAGAACGAACACAAATGTCTCTTGGAGCAAAAGGGGTAGATATTGTGTGACTAAATAATGTCAAAACATCAAACTGTTGAACAGTGTATTACTAAATCAGACACGTAAATTAGACTTGTCGGGCATGGTCAGATCTTCAGAAACGGATTGTACTTGCGGCGGAAACTGCAGGAGGAATTCTTCAATTCTTCCACTAGAGGACGACATGCTTCATAAGGACTCCTACATCCCTAAATTTATGCCTTGCGGCTCTCTTAACAGCAATCCAGGGATTTGTTCTCCAAGGGTGAGTTTCTGCACCTATAGTCTGTTTTCTACTCGTGAAATTAGTGAAAGTCAAAAGCCAGACAAGTCAAGACTAACAACCGTCGATGTGCTAGACACTGACACCTGATGCTCTGTAAGAAAACGTGATAATTAAATGTTCTGCTGCGGGAATGTTCCTCTCGGGATTTCTGTACTTAAGGGAACGCTATGCTTTTATGAGGAAAATTCCAGCTTCATTGGTATGTATGATAATTAACGGCGTTTGAGACAAAGGCCTGAGGCAATGAGGATGATTTCAGACTGCACTTCATTTACAACATTCAGTATACTGAAAGCTATTTTGGTCCAAACTACTGTTAATTCGTAAAGGTTTTTCTTTGGATTATCAATCAGTAATCTGAACAATCAGAGATGGCCATTGGCTAACAAGAACAAGAGGTAATTTAAGCATTATTTTGTTTCTCTTCCCAAAAACACTTTATTGTTTTTGCGAAACACTTAACTGTTGAGTAGAAACAAGACCAAACACTTTTGGACGAAATCACAATGGCGTCCACATTGCGAGCATCATTTTAGTTCTCGTGACAGCCTCTTTAAGACATAACGTTAGCTGCTTTGTCTCCAACTGAGAAAGAACAGCCAATGCTACCACAAGACCCCGTCCTCTCTGCTCACCTGCAGCAGCATTTCTGCTTTTCCCAGAGCGTTCTCCATCTCCACCAGCTCCGACTCCAACTCCTCCCTTTGTTTCTGCTGACTCTGGAGCTCCACTTGTACTACACCCACAGAGTCTTCTGGCTGTGTCTGTGTGGGCAGGGCTTCAGCCTCAAGCCTTTCCCTCTGGATGTCCTGCTCAAGCTGTGTGGATCTTGTGGTGAGATCGTGCAGGCTGGAGCCGCACTCCTCCAGCTTGGCGTGTAGCTCAGCCAGCTGCCTCCTCATGGCACGCTCGCGCTGCATCTCAGTCCTGAGCGCCTCTTCCCACTGCTCTTCATCTTCCAGCAGCGTCTGCTCTGTGGCAGCCAACTCCTCCTGCTGATCCCATGCCTGAGTCTCCCGCTCCAGGAGCTCGAGCTGGGCCTCCAGTTCCTGCAGTCGCTCCTGCTGCTGGAGAACGTGCCGGAACACATCCTCTCTAGTCAGACTGGGCAGATGGGAGGTGTGAGGCAACGGAGATGCTCTTGACTCAGGCAGGAGTTTGGTACTCGGAGTCCTGCGGTTCTGTTTGGGTCGGGTGCGTGGAGATGATGAAGGGCCTAGACTGAAGGTCAGGGATTTTCTGGGTGCGCTGCGTTTTGGGGGCTCTGCTTTGGGGGGTTTATGAAGAGATAGTGTACGCTCGTGGCTATCACTGTTGCTGGTGCTGCTGCTGGGGCCAGTACGCCGAAGGTAGAACTGCACCTCGTTACTGTGCTGCCCAAGCTTAGCCAAGGACTCCAGAGGACGCTCAGTAGCCAAAAGCTGCCGCTCAGTGTCTCTCAGTCTCTGGATGAGGACATAACGGCCCGTCTGGCCTACAGGAGGCAAAGGAAGCAATGAGGCCACACAAAATCTTTCATCAAGTTTCAACTAACCCAACACTTGCAGGACAATTTGCCATAAATACAAGGGTGGACAAATCAAAATTCATTAGCTAGCTCACTGGGCAAGTGAAAGCTCGAATATGCTGCCCTGTAGCTCATGTGACGTAATAATACAAACGGGTGGATGGATGGATACAAACGGATGGATGGATGGATGGATGGATACAAACAGGTGGGTGGGTGGATGGATGGATATAAATGGGTGGATGGATGGATTTATACAAACGGATGGATGGATGGATGGATGGATACAAACAGGTGGGTGGATGGATGGATGGATGGATACAAACAGGTGGATGGATAGATACAAACGGATGGATGGATGGATGGATGGATGGATGGATGGATGGATGGATGGATGGATGGATGGATACGGACGGGTGGATGAATACAAACAGGTGGATGGATGGATATGGACGGGTGGATGGATACAAATGAATGGAGGATACAAACGGATGGATGATACAAACAGGTGGATGGATGGATACAAACAGATGGATGATACAAACAGATGGAGGATACAAACAAACGGGTGGATGGATACAAATGGGTGGGTGGATGGATGGATGGATGGATGGATGGATGGATACAAACAGATGGGTGGATGGATACAAACGGGTGGATAGATACAAACGGATGGATGGATGGAGGGATGGTTGGATGGATGGATACAAACTGATGGATGGATTTATACTAACGGATGGATGATACAAACGGGTGGGTGGATGGATGGATACAAACGGGTGGGTGGATGGATGAATACAAATGGATGGATGGATACAGACGGGTGGATGGATACAAACAGGTGGATGGATGGATACAAACGGATGGATGGATACAAAGGGGTGGATGGATGGATACAAATGGGTGGAAGGATGGATACAAACGGATGGAGGATACAAACAGATGGATGGATGGATACAAATGGATGGATGGATACAAACAGGTGGGTGGATGGATGGATACAAACGGGTGGGTGGATGGATACAAATGGATGGATGGATAAACGGGTGGATGGATGGATTTATACAAACGGATGGATGGATGGATGGATGGATGGATGGATGGATGGATGGATGGATGGATACAAACGGGTGGGTAGATGGATGGATACAAACGGGTGGATGGATTGATGGATGGATACAAATGGATGGATGGATACAAATGGATGGATTGATGGATGGATACAAACGGGTGGATGGACGGATGGATACAAACGGGTGGATGGACGGATGGATACAAACGGGTGGACGGACGGATAGATGGGTGGACGGATGGATAGATGGGTGGACGGATGGATAGATGGGTGGGTGGATGGATGGATCACACTGCATTTGTATCCTAAAAAAATGCCAGGCAAATTTTCATCTATAAGTTGTACTGTTCTATCTGCACATCTGCATTTTGCTTGGTTTTGTCAGCATTTCCACACATCTGCATGATTCCAAATCAAAAAAGACTGTCTCGTCTGTACATGCTAATTAACCTGCTGAGAAAAACAGTTCAAATCACCAGTGGATTGTGTTTTAGCCGGTGTGTAGTGCAGCAGATGGTGGGATTCAGAAGCAACATGCACTATAGTCGCAGCACTGAGGCATGTCGCACCACAGTGAAGCAAATTAATAAATACAAAACATTAACAAAACTACAGGACCAGTCAAAAGTTTGGACACCCCTACTCATTCATATGTTTTTTCTGTATTATGACCATTTTCTACGTTGTAGAGCAATACTGAAGACATCAGAACTATGAAATAACATCTGGAGAATTATGTGGGAAACAAAAAAAAAAAAAAAAGTGATAAAAACCCCAAAACGTTTCATATTTTAGAGTCTTCAAAGTAGTCACCGTTTATCTTGATGACGCTTTGCACACTGTTGGCATTATCTTAACCAGCTTCATGAGGTCGTCACCTGGAATGATTTTCAATTAACAGGGGCCTCGTCAAAAGTTAATTAGTGCAATTTCTTGCCTTCTTAAATGCGTTTGAGCTCAAACAGTAAATAGCCCTGTTCCACAACTGTAGCAATCTATATTTTGTCAAGAACCGCTCAACTAAGTAAAGAGAAACGACATCCATCATTAGTTTAAGACATGAAGTGACTTAATGAAAATAAGGGGGGGAAAAAAAACCAAAACATTGACTTTGGTGTTCCCAAACTTTTGGCTGGTACTCTCTGTATACTAAATGAAACTTTTTGTTTTGGTAAAACAAATAGAGTAGGGTTTCGTTTGTCACAACTTTCTGCCAGGTAACTATGAACTAATTTGTTGACCCCAGAAATTATGCCACACACTATTAAGCTGGTGTGTAATGTGTGAACATACCTATGGCTTGGGCGAGAGCGATGACGACATCCTGACAGGACGTTTCCTCGGAGAGGCCACACACCACCCGTACCACACCATCCACCCACACCTTGAGCTCCATCAGCGTGGCAGTGGACCTCAGCTCAGCACTGCATGACCCAGCACAGGTTCTAGACCAGTACAAACAGAATACACATGAAGAAGGATGCAAAAGCTGCAAAGACAAAAGTGTTAAGAATGGAAAGAAAAAGGGAAAAGTTCTCTTTCACCACAATATTCCCAAATCATAATTATGCTTTTTCCAAAATATACTGGTAAATCAAATGGATAGGTTTTCCAGAATTTCAAGCTGTGACAAACTGTTCCAGTAGATAAACAAGTTTCTAAAATGATCAAGTACCTCTTGGCTCAAAAGCATAGCTCCGTTCTGATTAAACACAGTTTATTCTCTTCTAAGAAGTTACAGCACATTTGTGCTGAAGGGAACAGACAAACTTCTGCTGAGAGAGAGTGTGTATGACAGCGAGAGAGTCTGTGTCTGTGTGTAAAAGAGAGTGACAGGGAGTGTGTGTGTGTGTGTGTGTGTGTGTGTGTGTGTGTGTGTGTGTGTGTGTGTGTGTGTGTGAGAGAGAGAGATCTGTGTGTGTGTGAGAGTGTGAGTGAGTGAGAGATCTGTGTGTGTGTGTGAGAGAGTGAGAGAGATCTGTGTGTGTGTGTGTGTGTGTGTGTGTGTGTGTGTGTGTGTGTGTGAGAGAGAGAGTGAGAGAGATCTGTGTGTGTGTGTGTGTGTGTGTGTGTGTGTGTGTGTGTGTGTGAGAGAGAGAGAGAGAGAGAGAGAGAGATGTGTGTGTGTGTGTGTGTGTGTGTGTGTGTGTGTGTGTGTGTGTGTGTGTGTGTGAGAGAGAGATGTGTGTGTGAGTGAGAGAGAGAGATGTGTGTGTGAGTGAGAGAGAGAGATGTGTGTGTGAGTGAGAGAGAGAGATGTGTGTGTGAGTGAGAGAGATGTGTGTGTGTGAGTGAGAGAGAGATGTGTGTGTGTGAGTGAGAGAGAGAGATGTGTGTGTGTGTGTGTGTGTGTGTGTGTGTGTGTGTGTGTGTGTGTGTGTGTGTGTGTGTGTGAGAGAGATCTGTGTGTGAGTGAGTGTGTGTGTGTGTGTGTGTGTGTGTGTGTGTGTGTGTGTGTGTGTGTGTGTGTGTGTGTGTGAGAATGAGTGAGAGATCTGTGCGTGCGTGTGTGAGAGTGAGATCTGTGTGTGTGTGAGAGAGTGAGATGTGTGTGTGTGAGTGAGTGTGTGTGAGAGGTGGCGTGTGTGTGAATGAGTGAGAGATCTGTGCGTGTGTGTGTGAGAGTGAGATCTGTGTGTGTGTGAGAGAGTGAGATGTGTGTGTGTGAGTGAGTGTGTGTGAGAGGTGGCGTGTGTGTGAATGAGTGAGAGATCTGTGCGTGCGTGTGTGAGAGTGAGATCTGTGTGTGTGTGAGAGAGTGAGATGTGTGTGTGTGAGTGAGTGTGTGTGAGAGGTGGCGTGTGTGTGAATGAGTGAGAGATCTGTGCGTGTGTGTGTAAGCACGTCTGAATGAATATGTGCCAGTGCCTCTACTTTAAAACCTCACAACAAGAACAGATTGCAGAGCTTCAGTAGAGTGTAACACTGGAAAGCTTGGCAGTGCAGCAGGTAGCAAATGAGGCCCCAGGCAGGAGATTAATATGAACGGGGGCTGATGGATGGTGGCTGTGTGCACATTTACTGCACTTATTTGTAGACTTTGTAAACACACAGTCAGACAAAAGTCAAACGCATTTACTGAGACCAACCTCTTTTAATGGAACTCGGCAATGCTCAATCAGCAACTGCCGTTAAAATTAACGGCCGGTTCACCTAACAATAATTATGCTCAGGGAAAAACAGGTTTTAATAGAAGGAATGGACGGCAACGTCACAAAAATAGTCCTGTCTGGGGAGGTCGTTCTCAGTCATCACATACGTGAAGAGAAAGTAACCGAGAGGTACCAGGACTTGCACAGCATCAGAAAGGAGGGAACCAGTGGAATGCTGTGACTTCATTCATCATCCCGTAAACTCCTTTAAACCGATGTGCTGATCACAACATTCCCAGAAACACTCTGACCGTTCACTACATGGAGTCATCTGACATTCAGGCTGTAAATAAACACCCTTTGTGTAATGACGAACAAAGAGCTGTCTCTTTGGCAACATGGACACGTTTAAAACTTTAAGGTTAAAACGTCCACCAGCTTGTTCTCTTTTTCATCTTTACTCGTTCACATGCTCTCAAACGGTTCTTGGCGCGTACTGATACAGGTGCACAATCATCTGAAATAACTCAAAAGTACCCACACAAGTACATTCATTTAATAAACTCCTTGTACTTTTCTCTGACTGCTATTACTTTTAGTCGCTGTTATTTTTTGAAAGGAGTTGCCGTCCCGATTTGGAGCTCGGTACTCAAACCTTCATTCATGACTTTACTGAAGAAATGCCACTAAATAATAGTAGGCTGCCTCTAAAAAATTTTTTTTTAAAAAGTCAGGTTGGATCCCCCACTATTCTCCATGAGCTGGAAGAGGAATGCTGTCTTACAGGCTTGTGTGAGAAACTAAAACAAGTCTTTTGTCGTCGATGCTTGGACAGGCTTGAGCAATAAATCAAGGTCAAAGCCCGAGGGTGCACTTTTCTACACAGCATGACGGTTACTAAAGCTACCAGCTCCTGAAACCAAATACAAAGTGGAATCGATAAGTGTCACTTGGTAAATATGGGTAATTCCATGCAAATGATAAACCTTACAATAATAAAAAAAAAAAAAAGTGGGTTTTATCTTGTCGTCACGAAAACAGTACATGTCTTCAACTTTTATTTGTAAACCAATTTCACGTTTCATACAACAAGACGTCGTCACGTCCATAGAGTCTCTGGTATAGACCCTTTTCACGTGACGTCACGACAAACGCGGCCGCCATTTTGGACGTGTACTACCAGTAGTTTACCACAGCCAGCATTGAGGAACGGCAGCAAAGAAAGTTTTTACTTTCAGCAAGACTTCCATCATGCCACTATATTGTTGTGCACCTGGATGTAGTAACCATCCACAAACAAGGCAAGGGTTATCATTTTATCGGATCCCGGCGGAGAAGATGGATAGCGGCCATAAACAGGAAAGATTGGCAGCCCTCGGCATACCAACGCTTGTGTAGTGACCACTTTGTTGGAGGTAAGATGAATAAAATTAGCCAGAAAAGGCATTACATTGCTGTTAACATTCTGTGGCGGCGAGTGTGTAACCAAATAGGCTAAAATAACCCATTGTAACCTCTTTGTTCTTCTGTAGTAGCTATTAGCTAGCAACATTAGCTAGCGTTGTGTTCCTTTGCTGTTGGTAGACTGTAGGACAGATCAGAGGCAGTGTCCTACAAACAGCGCTTAATTTGAGGGGGAGCAAGCCGGAGCGCGCTCCGGAACCTCGGGCGTTGGCTCCGGCAGCTATTTACACTGGATCCGGTGATCCGACACCTCTTTTGACTATGTAACAAAAAAAAACAACAACAAATAATTAAATAAAAAAATGCAAGTTTATTTAGTGTTAATGTCTGATTTTGATATCTGTCTTGTTGGTGATTTCTCTCATGAAACGACATCCACAAAATATCTGCAGATGAACTTAATTTGCAGTGTTATTACAAAACATGCCCAGAAGCGCAGCGCAGAGCCCCCCTCCCCCCTCTTTTTTTCCGCACCGGAGCTGCTCATCCTCTGCGCTCCGGGACCTCCCACTTTACAAATTAAGCACTGCCTACAAATAAGTGTTCAAAACAAGAGGAACATGTATTTGTCTCTTAAATCCAGGCCGTTCCCTGTAATCTGTAACAACGGTTGGAGAAAGTAATGGCAAATAGTGAGTGCACAAACCATAGAAGGGAAACTGTACACAGCGCCAGGGCAGTGTGATGGTATGTCTACTTTTAGATTGTGTTAGCTTATCAATGAGCACACTCGTCACTCGATGAGTTTCACGTCTTTACAACGGATACTTAAATGTGTGTTAGGTATTATTGTTGCAGTCTAAGCAGTCATTGTAGCAGCTAGATGAGCGAGAACCGAAAGGGTCTGTGCCATAAACCGTTATTTCTGTACGGCGTTGCTAATGTGTTGTTACTGTTGTTATCTCTCCCTCTGCTCGCCCTGTAAATGCCCTACGTCGCTGGATAGCGAAGGTGTTTTCTGCATCTCGCTCCTTTTTCTTGTATGTTCTCCGTTTGTCGCCTTCAAACCAATTCGAGCCGAAGTCCGCTACATGTCCAAAATGGTGGTCGCGTTTACGAAGGTCACGTGACTGAAAAGGGTCTATATACACGGACAAGCAAACAGTTTTTAATATACTTAAACACATTTTTCCACCTAAACTGTTGAATTAATTTAAAATTTCTTAAATTAGGGTTGTTTTACAGTCAGGGTACGAAGTTTGTATCACAGGGGTACAAAATTCAAATTGATTCAAACTGGTTCTTGTAGCAGTTTTTAAGTGAAGGACAAGTTAAAGAACAGATTTCAGGTAGTTTTTTGACACGTGTATGGTAGTTTTGTGTAATCTACTATAAGATGGGAGAAACAAATGAAGTGATTCTCGGAGAGGACTTTTTTTTTTTTTGACAATTCAGAATCCACGACTTCCACAGTGCTTTTAAATATAAGGCTGTAAGCTTTGTGTTAGTTGTTTCTAATATTTATGTCCCAATATCTTGACCACATTTTAGGATGAAAATAATCATTTTAGATATGTTATTTTATATTGAAAAATTAGCTGTCTCAGAGAGGACATTTTTTAACACAATTACATACTAATTTGATCAAAATAGTCTGAAAACTTACTGGCATTCAACATTAAAACTTAACTATGTTTCCAATGATATGGAACCAAATATGTGTTTTATGGTATAAAGAATGATTTAAGTGCATCCCTTTTGGAGCTACCTGCGGAAGCCGAGAGAGGCCCTTCATATAATCCTTTTTTTTTTAATTCACCTTGTTATCCCGAGATAACGACATAATTAATTCAGGATCTCGAGAAAACAACACAACTAATTCGAGATCTCGAGAAAACAAAACCGTTATTCCGAGATAACGACATAATTAATTCAGGATCTCGAGAAAACAACACAACTAATTCAAGATCTTGAGAAAACAAAACCGTTATTTCAAGATCTCAAGAAAACAGCTGAGAAATGGTTCATTCAGGTGCGCCTAGAGACTTGTGATATGCTGACTTTGGGGCGATTTCTCATTCTGTATAGACGCAACTTGGTCATTAGAATGTCTGGAATAATCGATCACCTAATAAGGCAATAATTTGATCAGGGGTTGTCACAGGGAGAGATTGCATTAAGTCTTTTAATAAGGGATAATTTCAAAATTAGTCCGCGGCACCTCCGCAGAAGACTGGCCCGGCTTCGTCTCTACCGACGGAGATACAGTGATCCAGCTGAGATCATGAAAGAATTGTTTTGTTTTCTCGAGATCTCGAAATAACCGTTTTGTTTTCTCAAGATCTCGAATTAGTTGTGTTGTTTTCTCGAGATCCTGAATTAATTATGTCATTATCTCGGGATAACAAGGTGAATAAAAAAAGATTATATGAAGGGCCTCTCGCGGCTTCCGTAGCTACCTGTGGTCAAAAAAGCACTTTTTCTAAATGACATGAGTAATTTTGCTAAATATGACATACATTCACCAAAAATAACGTTATCACCACATTTTTTTTTTGCATGGTAAATAGAGCTATCACAGGGCTACAATAAACAACCAAGTTTATTTAGTCAAGCCTTTTGATATTGAGGATAATAAGTGTTAAATGTGATTTTTAGCTGGCGTACCCTGATTGTAAAACAACCCATTATTTATGTATGCATGCATGATGTTTTGTGTTTGTTGAAATACTATCCGTACAATTCAAATGTCACATCTTTAAGTCTAATGGGAGATGAACCCCTCCCAAGTGAGCTGCTCATTTTCATATATTTCAGGGCAGGAAATGAAAACGCAATTTTCAAAGCCATTACTATGAAGAAATATATCCACTCCCAACTATCTAAGGAAACTCACAGTTCAGTCACACTGTGCGCTCTCAGAAATGATTATGTATTCATCCCTTGAGATTTCTCGGTTATTGATCACAGCTCAGATGCTAAACTCCTGCTTTGATCTTCAGGGTGAGGCTCCTCAGACTGTGGGCTAGAACATGTGCGAGCAGAGTCAAGAAATGCAGACAGATGCACCCGAGAGCAGCCTGTCCCACCCATCCTCTGCGGTCCCGGAGACTCCTCTAAAGCCAAGATTATGGGAATCGTCTTCATCTTACAGCTTAATAGGATTGGGGGGGGGGGACCCTGAAGACTGAAAAGGTTCAGTAGGTTGTGGGCAGTCACAGATTTCTCATCTCAGAAATCACTATTGGTTATTGAGAAATTGTTCGTCAAGGGGATTTTTTTTAATATATATATAAATCACACACAACTGTGCAAAAGTCTTAGGCACATAAAAAACCCAGCAGTGAGCCATAATAAACGAAACAAAGTCAATATTTGATGTGAGACGACCCTTTGCTTTAAAAAAAATTTTTTTTAATAAAAATAGCAGTCTCGGGTACAATGAGTGCAGTTGTATAAGGAAATGAGCTGTAGGTTTCACTGAGCATCTTACAGAACCAGCCACAGTTCTTCTGGACACTTTGTCACACTCGCGTCTTCATTTTTCAGTAAAACCCGACAGCCTTCATTGTGTTTTCTTTTTTAATCTGAAAAGTGCTCTCTTATGTAATATGCTGCTCAGATACAAAGTTTTTTTTCCCTGTAACATTTAATTCTGTGCTGGAAAACAAATATTTGGACTCTAAAATGTTTTTGGACTGACTTGATAATGTAGACGTCATAAAATAGAAATATATAACAAAGTTTATATGAAACTAGAAAAGCACTCAGAGCACAGACCTCCGCCAAGAATCCTTTAAAAAAAATCCGGGATCCAGAAGGTGATCCGGATCACTGCCAAAATTTAATGGATTGTTACTTGTGCCCAGTCACACCTCTGGAAAAAATTTCGGAGCAATCCGTTCATTACTTTTTCCGTAATGTTGCTAACAGACAAACCAACAAACAAACAAACCAACGCTACCGAAAACATAACCTCCTTGGCGGAGGTAAAAATAATAACTAGAATGCATTTCTGGAGAAAATGCGAAAGTGTGCTTGCTCAGGTGCGCCGCCATGGCGACCTGGCAAGAGAGGCAACTGCACGCCAACACGACAAGTTTTGTCTCAACACGCGAAAGTTTGGCCGAGACACAAGGCGGATTCTCATACGGAGATGACAGGCTGGCAAGGTTCTTTACAGGGACATCCCAGAGCATCACTAACATCAAAATTTAGATGTAATTCTAAATCCGTAAAGAGATATGACCCAAAACACGGTTTTGCTCATTGTGGCGCCCCCTAGTGGCCAAATGACACCAATTTTGAAGAGGGTACATGAACTGGTGCCGAAAGTCGTCTCAACATATATGGTCTTGATACGTCAAAGCGTTTCTGAGATATGAGCCAAAATACATTTTTGCTAATTGTGACGCCCCCTAGTGGCCAAATGACACCATATTTGATGAGGGTAGTTTGGATGGTGTCGAAAGTCATGCCACTAAATATGGTCTTGATACGTCAAAGCGCTTCCATGATATGAGCTCACTTCCTGTTTGGTGGCTTCGCCATCGATTTTGATTGGCTGCCACGGGCGAACGCTTCAACGTATGAGAGCGAAATGAATATCATTCATTAGGTATGGACTGGAGATCATGTGTGCCAAGTTTCGTGATGATTGGACAAAACATGCGGCCAGGGTCACTCTACCTTCACTTTGGACAAAATCCAAAATGGCGGAAAATCTAATTAGGCGGAGAATGACGTCATAGGGTGCGTTGGAATCGTCTAGCTCCAAGGATTCCAATGGCACCATCTCATCTCATCTCATTATCTCCAGCCGCTTTATCCTTCTACAGGGTCGCAGGCAAGCTGGAGCCCATCCCAGCTGACTACGGGCGAAAGGCGGGGTACACCCTGGACAAGTCGCCAGGTCATCACAGGGCTGACACATAGACACAGACAACCATTCACACTCACATTCACACCTACGCTCAATTTAGAGTCACCAGTTAACCTAACCTGCATGTCTTTGGACTGTGGGGGAAACCGGAGCACCCGGAGGAAACCCACGCGGACACGGGGAGAACATGCAAACTCCGCACAGAAAGGCCCTCGCCGGCCACGGGGCTCGAACCCAGGACCTTCTTGCTGTGAGGCGACAGCGCTAACCACTACACCACCGTGCCGCGTGATGCCAAACTGAGCTCCAATAAACTCTAATAAAGTACAGTGTGTCCATGATGTCGAAGACACCTTCTGTATCAAACACAGCTGAATAAAGATTATATCTACACTGCTCTACACAAGCTGCTAGACTGCATATTGGATGACTACATCATTGACTCAACATTCATTAGATTGCAGCCTACAGGAGAAGTGTGATAACCTGTCTACTTAATTTTGTTTGAGGCGATGTCTTCAGTAATGACGTCCTGCTCCACCGAACTTTACAGTCACACTGTGCTCATTTAGGACGCCGTTGCTGAGCAGGGTTTGAGTAAGCACCAATGGGCAGTGCCAATCTGGTTGAATAACGCAGGCCAATAACATTCACTATTCAAGGATGTTGGGTTCCATTCATCATCCTGTGCATCAGAGGGCGTCTTGCTGATGTACACGCTGATGTATACCTTCTCCAGTAAAGTGATGAGAACAGCATTTTGCTCCAGCAACTTGACTGGACTTTGACTAAAACCCTATTCAGAAGGATTAGTTCTACAATGAGGTCTCGGGTAATTCCCCACTCCTACAGGTTCTACTTGGTCAGTTTACTTTGTCTGGACTGGCAAATGTCAAAGCTTTTCAGTCTCTGCCCCCGAGAAAATTCCAGTCTAAATTATCTCCTGCTTTTCTGTGAACGTATGGGTGGTCTGACAATTTCAGTCTGGTCAGGATAGAGCAGAGAGGTCTCCGATTTCACAAACAGATGTTGCCTTTTGTGTTTCTGCTGCTGGGCGTTTATTCGTCTTTGCGCATGCATCCAGAATTCGCTTCAGGAAAACACATCACCGCAAAATGCTTTCAAACAGTTTCTCAAAAATGTAATGGGCTGTATTATTTTGTCTCTGCGCTCTCCTCAGTGGGAGCCCATTTACTGAGAGGAGGGAAAGAAAAAAAAGAAAAAAAAATGCACAATGCAGAGTGCATTATTAGAAATTCAGACTCCAGCAGTGTGATCATATGACCATGTTTAACACAAGTATGCCAGGGAAAGCTGACAGAAACAGCTGGATGCAAGACTATCATAGAGGAAGTATGCGAGTATTTTAACACCGATATCACCTTAATAAAATAACATGCTGAATAGGGCTAATGCACAATGATGGACAAATACGAAACTAAGAAACGCACATTGATTTATTCACCGTTGCAGGTAAATGAGCAAGGACAAGCAGAAAGTCCCGCATGGACACATGTTCCTAAGCTGTAACTCGACAGCACTAAAACGCAACCCACCTCCTGCAACAATCAGCCAACAGAACAGCTGTGCAGCTATAGAGTACATGCCAACAATAACAGCTCACGCTTCCTGCGTCGTGATGAGCCGCTGACAAACGCATCCTGAACATGCCCCGGCACCAAATTAATCATTACAGTTCACTTATAATCTTTCACTGATAATTACCCAGGGTGCAGCTGAATTGGATGCATTTCCTGTGATGTGTTCCACAATTTCCTTTTTTTAGGATCAAAAGTTAACAGGCAAAAACCCGTAAATTACTAGAAACGGGACTGTACATGAAGGACGGGGTTAAACTTGTTTTTATACCCTGCTCCATTTTGTCTTGCACAAGATTGATACGTAAATTCATCATCTATGATCAACCCAGTGGGCGAGCAACGAGCAAGGACATTATGAAGCAATGATCACGGCTCTAATGGTGTGTGTCCTTTTTTGTAAAGAGGCAGGCAAGCGTGCATGTATAATGTTGGTAGTCGTATGATGCAAACTCATACAGCTTGTTAATTAGGGACAGCAGTTACTTGGCTGCATCTTTAAAAAAACAAACAAAAAAAAAACTACACACTCACTCACATTGTGAATAAACCGAGCATTTCACAGTACAATCTCATCTCATCATCTCTAGCCGCTTTATCCTGTTCTACAGGGTCGCAGGCAAGCTGGAGCCTATCCCAGCTGACTACGGGCGAAAGGCGGGGTACACCCTGGACAAGTCGCCAGGTCATCACAGGGCTGACACATAGACACAGACAACCATTCACATTCACACCTACGGTCAATTTAGAGTCACCAGTTAACCTAACCTGCATGTCTTTGGACTGTGGGGGAAACCGGAGCACCCGGAGGAAACCCACGCGGACACGGGGAGAACATGCAAACTCCACACAGAAAGGCCCTCGCCGGCCACGGGGCTCGAACCCAGAACCTTCTTGTTGTGAGGCGACAGCGCTAACCACTACACCACCGTGCCGCCCCCACAGTACAATCGTTTAGCAAATATTTAAAGAAAATATGTTTCTCATGCCCTTAACCAGAAGTGCTTACATTCATCTCATTGATACAAGTGAGCAGTTGAGGGTAAAGGGCCCTGCTCAAGGGCCCAGCAGCGGCAGTGCTGGGATTTGAACTCATGACCTTTCGATCAGCATCTTAAATCACTGAGCTACCATTTCCCGTTGCTTTTTTTTTTCCTCCATGCTTCGGAAACTCACCGAGCGTGCAGAGAGCGAGGATACGATTATGAGAAATGACATCTTCACATTCTGTTCCAGTATAAAAACATGCCTCAGAATCAGTAAAATGCTGATGGAAAATGGATGTTAAGGGAAAGGTAATAAATAAATAAAATAAAATAAAATACAGAAAAATGTTAACACTAAACTAAGAAGTTAATAGCCCTCAGTATCGGTGATTATGGGAACTTGGCAAGTCTTCAAACAGAAAAATCTTCCGTGGGCACTCAGGGCTGGTTCTAACAAGGTCAAACCTGCTTGGGCTGGGCAAAAAAAAAAAATCTCTGCCTTTACTCCAAGGACCAATAAGTACAATCTCTCGCTCACACACACAAATTGTTGCTTGTGAAGCACTCTCCACAGTGTCCTGTGTGGTAATTGCATCCCGGGTTTCCTACTAAAAGTACCTTTTAGTGGTGCAGATAACAATCTGGACTGGCCTACATTACAGGAACTGTGCAGACGGCCATGATGGCTCGTTCTCTGCACTCAGTTTAGGCAAGCGTGTTTACCCTTAGAACGTCTAGTGAGTTCTCCTTAACGCAGTTCAGTAACAATTTGCAACGATGCAATTCTGTCTTCAGTTGCTAAGCACACACCAAATGGAAACGCAGTCCAGGAATAGTGTGAACACAGTGAGAGAGACTGCATTAACAGGCTTGGAGAGGCTTGGCTCATTAGTTATTTACGCTCTTTTTTTTTTTTTCCATTTCTGCTGTTTTGAATAATTTAGAAATGTTTGCTGCACTAGTGTATAATGTTGCTGGCTGCTCCAAATTTATGTAAATGGTCCATGTCAAGGCTTGAGGCAAAAATAAATAAATAAATAAAGAGTGCGCTTACTGGGAAGATGAGCAGTCTGGAGCATGGACCCGTTTACTCATTTGCAAAGCAGAGAAAAAGTTAGAAAAACATTTTAATATTTTATTTTACAGTGATTATTTTTCAGAATAGCCATGTAGATGGGGGGGGTTTAAAGTTTGGAAAATAGTTATAGTAGATGGTTCAGGAAATGTAGCCTTATATGTCAGAAGTGGACACAAGTTAAAGATTTATCTAAAATGGACAAAAAGACATACACTAATAAGCTACTGCTTACTCTCTTGGCCCTGATGTGTTCCCTATGTTATGTATTTTAAAAATCTCATCTCATTATCTGTAGCCGCTTTATCCTGTTCTACAGGGTCGCAGGCAAGCTGGAGCCTATCCCAGCTGATTACGGGCGAGAGGCGGGGTACACCCTGGACAAGTCGCCAGGTCATCACAGGGCTGACACATATGCCACTTTTCTGCTACCAACGCGGCTGAGTTGGGCTGAGTCGAGCTGAGCGGGGCTGTTGGAGTTGCATTTCGACTACAACCGCGCTGAACCGTGCTGGCTGGAAGTGGGTGGACACATTGGGTGGAGTTACCGAAAGTGGGTGGATGTCACGTGATGTCGTTAGGCGGCGCAAACAGTGACATCAGTGATCTTTTAAGCGGTAGTCTCACGACCCGAATAGTAAACAATAAACATGGAGGACATGGAGTCGTTAGTGTTGCTGGTCTTGGTGCTGTGGCTTGTTGTCACCGACAACGCCAACAGATACTGGCAAGAGCGTATAGATGAGGCGAGGCGCGTAAGGCTTCAGAAATTCTCGTAATTCGTAATTCTTCTTCTTCCGGGTTTACGGTGTTTACAGATCCCAGCGTGCTCGCGGGGCGTGTGTGGGCATGTGAGGACACTCCTCCTCACCAATCAGTGCACAGGGGAGTGTCTGCTCACGCCCCTAGCCCCACTCGGCTCGGTTTGGCTCGCTTCAGCCCCACTTCAAAACCGTGCGAGTTTTGGGTGCTGAGCAGGGCTGAAGCGAGCTGAGTCGTGCCGCCCTGAGGTAGTCGAAATGCGAGCCGTGTCGGGCTGAAGTGAGCTGAAAAAGGGTAGTGGAAAAGGGCCAATAGACACAGACAATCATTCACACTCACATTCACACCTACGGTCAATTTAGAGTCACCAGTTAACCTAACCTGCATGTCTTTGGACTGTGGGGGAAACCGGAGCACCCGGAGGAAACCCACGCGGACACGGGGAGAACATGCAAACTCCGCACAGAAAGGCCCTTGCCGGCCACGGGGCTCGAACCCGGACCTTCTTGCTGTGAGGCGACAGTGCTAACCACTACACCACCGTGCCGCCCCTTATTTTAAAAAAATAACAAATAAATAAATGTGCCTCCCCTTCCAGGCCTTGGATCTGGAGTCCACAAGGAATGCACAGGACACGTAAGGCTCCAGGTGGCCCACCTGATCACACACACTTTGAATCCAGAGAGTGGATTCATCCACACACAAACAAACGTGCACAGCAAAACGGCACATTTCAGTAGGAGTAGGAGCTTAAAAACACGAGTACATTCCAGACATCCCACGGCCTGTTCTAGTCGACAAACTGCCTCTGAAATGCACAGAGTTTCTCCTCTCTTTTTACATGCCTTATCATGACTTTTTTAGGTATGCAAGTTATAGTAGCGCGGAATGCTTTTTTCTCCTAAATATTATGAGAATGCAAAACATCACATCACACCAGTAATAATTAGGCTGTTGGAGCTGGATGTTCAAGTTGCTGCAAGTTGCACAAGTAAAGAGAGGGACAGACAGAAACATGAGACAAATGCACCAAGCTATGGCCGTTAAGTGCTTTGGGGGCTCACAAAGGAGAATATTTGGAGTGGAGGTGGGAGAAGTGCCAGTCTCGGTACACTCATTACAAGAGATTCAATAAAGGATTAGTCAGAGGTCTCAGGGCCAGGGGTGGCGCTGGCGTTTGGATTTACAGCTCTGTTCCGTATATTCATGGTGCACCTAATGGAATAAGGTCGTATATTTACTTTGGGTCCCAGGCCTGTCGTGTATATAGGAGAGTGAAGTTTACAGCGGGTGAAGATTGATTTCTCACAGCTAAGACATCTCTGCACAAGGGAAGTGCAGATAAAAGTGAGCTATATTGCTGCCAAGTGTGAGAGAAATTGTGCTTTTCCATCACACAGTGGGGTATGGCACAGTACAGTTACTAATCAGAGTTCAGAACTGTCTGTACTATGGGTGAGGACCCATGTCTGCTTCCCATTGCTCACTAGAGGAGAACTTCAATAGAAGTTATGAACCGTTTTATTTTTTTAAAATCAATCATTCTTCATGCAACGCTAGTGGGAACAGTAAAACGCTATTTAAAAAAAAAAAAAGTGGCACCCATGAATGTTTCTACAATCGCAGGATCGCATCACTGTATGCAAAGTGGAACGAGCTGAAACGTGTACTTACCGATCGCAAAATCCACCTCAGTACTCGCATGAAAAGCTTAACAGCATGTGTGTTCTCTCAGTCATTATATAGCGCTCAGAAAGAATCCGAAGAAAAATGATAGCTGGGGGCTATACAAAGAAAAATGTACCTCCTGTAAGCAAACGTAAAAAGGGTGTTAACCCTTCATCCCTAGTGGATAGTGAGCCGGACTGGGCCTTGAAAATATCGAACGCTAAGCTTCATCAAATAACCCGATCACAATCAGTTGAGGATTTCGGTCACATCCAGCACCTCAAATACATAGCACGCGTGTGCCAAATGATGCAATACAGAAAGTTGTACTGTTCGACAAGAGAAGGAGTTGGAAGGAGGAGGAAGAATTGCTCAGGGTTGATAAAAAGCAGGCACTAAAGACAACGATGGTCAAGCAGGACTTCAAGCGGTTATTGGAGATCATATTTCCCTGCTCCAAGCAACCGCACCCCAAGGCCGGTCTCATGCCAGGTGGGAAACTATGATGGTGGTGGCCTGGAGTCTAAGAGAGCAAAACTGGCAGTGATGTCTGGGTGTCAATCATAGCAACACTAGTTAATTGTAGGTGTCCAGGAACTCGTTTATGCAGAAGAGAGTAGCGATGCATTAACTAATTAATTGTCCCTTAGCAACTTTAAACCAGATGCTTTTGGTAGCCATCAACAAGGTTGTGTTGGAATTCTGGTTGGATATTTGACCACTCTTCTTGGCAGAATTGGGAGAGCTCAATTAAAATGTGTGCGTTTCCTGTCACAGACCCAACTTTTAAGCACAGCCCACCTATTTTCAATAAGGTCAAGGTCAGAAATTGTTAAGCTTCATATAAAGTTTTAATGTGCATTTGGTTTCATAGTCCTGTTGGAACACCCAATTGTGTCAAAGTTTCTGATGGTTTGAGGTTATGCTGAAGAATTCTGAGGTAGTCCCCCTTCATTATTTCCTCAACCTTGTGTATTACACCAGTTCCACTGGTAGCAAAACAGCCCTGGGTCATGATGCTACCACAATCATGCTTAAGAGGCTTCTTTCTTGTATGGCAGCCTCTCAATCCATGATGGTGTAAAACTCACTTGACTCTCGACAATGTTCCAGCAGCTTCCAGTTCCTGGCAAGCCTGTGCCTTGGTGGTTCCTGACCATCCAAACCAAGTTCCTCTCAGCTGAGGGTGACAGTTTGGGTCTTCTTCCAGCAAAGTGGCTTAGACAAGTGGCTACACCTCCCAATAACTTGTAATTACAAACAACAGTTTGAACTGTTGATCCTGGAATCTGCAGTTGTTTCAAAATGGTTCCAAGAGACATTCCTGAGTGTAAATCCATGATGATCTTTCTCAGATCTGCACTGAGCTCCTTGCACTTTCCCATTGTACTGTACTGTGTGTTGGTCAATCCAATGAGTGCTGTCAAACAAACTATGTTGGCACAGAGAAGCTACCAGCTGTAGTCGATCATGATCACTAACAGGAAGTTAAGAGGCCTTTGCAAGTTAAGACATTTTAGAGGACATTTTCAGCACCAATGGATTAATAATCTAAGTCGCCATATATACAGTTAGGTCCATATATATTTGGACACTGACACAAACTGTGTTTTTTTACCTGTTTACTGAAACATATTCAAGTTATAGTTATATAATGGACATGGACAAAGTCCAGACTTTCAGCTTTCATTTGAGGGTATCCACATTAAAATTGGATGAAGGGTTTAGGAGTTTCAGCTCCTTAACATGTGCCACCCTGTTTTTAAAGGGACCAAAAGTAATTGGACAATTGACTCAAAGGCTATTTCATGGGCAGGTGTGGGCAATTCCTTCGTTATGTCATTCTCAATTAAGCAGATAAAAGGCCTGGAGTTGATTTGAGGTGTGGTGCTTGCATTTGGAAGATTTTGCTGTGAAGAAAACATGCGGTCAAAGGAGCTCTCCATGCAGGTGAAACAAGCCATCCTTAAGCTGCGAAAACAGAAAAAACCCATCCGAGAAATTGCTACAATATTAGGAGTGGCAAAATCTACAGTTTGGTACATCCTGAGAAAGAAAGAAAGCACTGGTGAACTCATCAATGCAAAAAGACCTGGACACTCACAGAAGACAACAGTGGTGGATGATCGCAGAATAATTTCCATGGTGAAGAGAAACCCCTTCACAACAGCCAACCAAGTGAACAACACTCTCCAGGAGGTAGGCGTATCAATATCCAAATCTACCATAAAGAGAAGACTGCATGAAAGTAAATACAGAGGGTTCACTGCACGGTGCGAGCCACTCATAAGCCTCAAGAATAAAAAGGCTAGATTGGACTTTGCTAAAAAACATCTAAAAAAGCCAGCACAGTTCTGGAAGAACATTCTTTGGACAGATGAAACCAAGATCAACCTCTACCAGAATGATGGAAAGAAAAAAGTATGGCAAAGGCATGGCACAGCTCATGATCCAAAGCATACCACATCATCTGTAAAACACGGCAGAGGCAGTGTGATGGCTTGGGCATGCATGGCTGCCAGTGGCACTGGGTCACTAGTGTTTATTGATGATGTGACACAGGACAGAAGCAGCCGGATGAATTCTGAGGTATTCAGAGACATACCGTGTGCTCAAATCCAGCCAAATGCAGCCAAACTGATTGGTCGGCGTTTCATAATACAGATGGACAATGACCCAGAACATAAAGCCAAAGCAACCCAGGAGTTTATTAAAGCAAAGAAGTGGAATATTCTTGAATGGCCAAGTCAGTCACCTGATCTCAACCCAATTGAGCATGCATTTCACTTGTTAAAGACTAAACTTCAGACAGAAAGGCCCACAAACAAACAGCAACTGAAAACCGCTGCAGTAAAGGCCTGGCAGAGCATTAAAAAGGAGGAAACACAGCGTCTGATGATGTCCATGAGTTCAAGACTTCAGGCAGTCATTGCCAACAAAGGGTTTTCAACCAAGTATTAGAAATGAACATTTTATTTACAATTATTTAATTTGTCCAATTATTTTTGAGCCCCTGAAATGAAGGGATTGTGTTTAAAAAATGCTTTAGTTCCTCACATTTTTATGCAATCATTTTGTTCAACCCACTGAATTAAAGCTGAAAGTCTGAACTTCAACTGCATCTGAATTGTTTTGTTTACAATTCATTGTGGTAATGTACAGAACCAAAATTAGAAAAATGTTGCCTCTGTCCAATATTTATGGACCTAACTGTACAACCCCAAATCAGAAAAAGTTGGGATGGTACATTGAAATTGAAATTAAAACTGAAAATCATTTGTAAATTTTTGGCCTGCATTGCACTCAAAACAACAAAAACATTATTTAATGTTTTATTTCGTGAATTTTATTGGGGGGGGGGTTCCCCCCAAAATAAACCTTTCAATTTTGATTCTTGCAACACATTTCAAACAAAAGTTGGGGCAGTAAAGCCTTTTACCCCTTTATAACTTTGCCATTCCTTTTCACAACTCCTAAAAGATGTTTATTGACTGAAGACACCAAGTGATTAAGTATTTCAGGTGGTATTTCGTCCCATTCTTCCTGCAAACAGGTCTTAAGGTATGCAACAGCTTGGGGTCGTGGTCATATTTTTAATTTCAAAATCTGCTACACATGTTCTATTGGGGACAGAGGGGAAAGGCGCCCTCTTCTTCCACAACCATGCCTTTGTACTGTGTGCAGAATGTGGTTTTACATTGTCTTGTTGAAATATCCGGGGAAGTCAGTCATGGCTTAAAGGTTAGAGAAGCAGCCTTGGGACCCAACGGTTGTCAGTTCGATTCCCTGGACCAGCAGGAATGGCTGAAGTGCCCTTAAGCAAGGCATCTAACCCTCAACTGCTCCGGGTATATTGTACGTTGCTCTGGATAAGAGAATCTGCTAAATGCCTGTGAAGTAAATATCCATGGAAAAGATGTCAGCTTGAAGGCAGAACATGTTGCTCCAAAGTCTCAATGTACTTTTGTGCATTCATGCTGCCTTATTGCTAGCCCCAAATTGCCCCTTTCACAACTTTTTTTTGGAATGTATTGTAGGCCTGAAACACAGGAATGGATGTAGATTAACAAATGAAATGAAGTTGACCCAAAGAAACATGAAATATCTTGGGTTCATACTGTCTGCAATGAAATACAAGTAAATTTAGGTTTGTTTTTTTGGGGGGGCACATTTTCCATACCATCTCAACTTTTCTGATTTGGGACTGTACGTTTTTGACCCTGGATGTATAAATTTGACCCGGTGTTCCTTTCAGCAAACCCAAAATAAATTGAAACCAAATTCTTGGGGTTATTTTCCTATTAAATATAAGGGGTGTTCACACGGCAACTTTTACTCCGGTGTAGCACCGGGGCTGCCCCGGTAGAGCGTTCACACAGTACAAAGTTATACCGGTGTCGCCCCTGAAAGCTGCTTAAACCGGTGCAAATCTAACCCTGCTCGGGAGGTGGTTTAAGAAATTTACTCCGGAGTAAATGCTAGTTTGTGGGGCAGCACCGATATAAAATGGGACGTCTGAACGCTACAGGGGTAGACTCGCTACGCGGGAGGAGAGTTGATTACATACGGGCATTGCATAATTTGCATCCTGGTATTTTGTGCTTCCAAAATGGCGAATATCAACAACAACAGAACTGTGTGTTGCCAGATTGGGCGGTTTTAAGTGCATTTTGGCGGATTTGAACATATTTTGGGCTGGAAAACGTCAGCAGTATCTGGCAACACTGGTGTCTTCATCCACATTGTTTTCCCAGTGCTTGGTGATGCCATGACAACCGGGAAAAGGAAGTGCATTTTCACGCATGCGCATATTTCATTTCCGCATGATTACTATCGTATAGCACGGTCGCAAAAACTGCCGTGTGAACGCAAGTGGGGCTGCACCGGTGCTAACACGCTTCTCTCTAGTAAGCAGGTTTGTGACGTGTGAACACGCCACAAAATTTATACCGGTGTAAGATATATCGCAACAAAAAACATCGGTGCAGCATCGATGCAAATATGTGCCGTGTGATCACCCCTATATGTTGTACAACCATTCTGCCTCAGTAAAAAAAGAGCTCAAAGAAAGCACTGGAAGCCCAACAATGTATTGCCATGACATTCATGTCCATGCATCTAAACTTCTGAAACTTCAAACTGTGATTCTGGTGCTGTAATGTATCAGTACTCACGCTGGCTCAGGTCCAACAAGAAAAGGAGGAGCTAGGAGATGAATCCATGAAGCCAAATTTTGTATGTACAACAAACAGTGACTGGCTTACAAAATCATTAGAGCTGCAGTGGACTGTGAAATCGTGGGTGGAGGTTCGCCAGCATAGAAACGTAGCCGATATTGCTTATCTATGCAAAAACAAGCACGACATGTCTCTATCTGTGCGGATGCAATCCATCTTCACACTGGAGATCTTAACAGATGATAATCGCAAGCCTTTTAAGAACGCAGAGTTGTCAGCGGTTTCCTTGAGTGTGTTTGTTGGAGCGCAAAGACAAACAGACAGAAAGCTCTTAAATATGCAAACGAAATGTGATTTAGTCATGATGTGTTAGTCTGAGGAATTTCACAAAAAAAAAAGTGAAGAAACGCTGTATCTGGTACAGACTTGCACCACTGTTCTGTGCATGTGTGCGCGTACGAGAGCGCTGTCACACAGGTGAAAGCCCAGCACGCTCACCGCTCTGCTCGCAGTCAGAGGAAGACCAGATTCACTACCCGACAGAGACACGCCGTCCACATCGATCACTCTTCCCTCTTTTTCCGTCCATGCCCACAAGCAGGCTGATATCCAAGGGCATGCTCTGTACTGGCAGAAATCAATGAATGCTCACACACTTCATGACAGCTCGTGTGAAGTAAGGCCTCCCCATGGGCTGTGTGCTCTTCAGAATTTAATAAAGAACAAGAGGACATTTTTCCTGTCTCACACTGCTGTACGTCTTCAATGACCAGTGGAGCGAGCCAGCTCCAGGTCCTCAGGGCCAGGGTGGCACGTATCCAGCAAATTTTCTTCAATAGTACAAAGATTTTCACAAAAAGGATTCTGCCTTGATGCTGCATTGTTTGGAAATGTTCCTTGCTTTCATGCAAGTCGCTTTTCACACACTGCCAAAACTGTCAATGGAGTGTGAATGCTCAGAGAGTCATAGAGTGAGACTGACAAGTCATGAAAACACAAAGAAACAAAGAATAAGATCAAGAGGAGGTGAGAACGTTAGACTGAGGAAAGAGGAAACGTAAACAGTTACACGTTCATGAAAACCTTCAGAAATCTGCTTTATTGCAGCTGGAGACGAGAAGTGCAAAGGAACTCGAGCTGTATGAATGTCAGCTCTTTACTGAAACTGCACACACTTTTTTTTTTTTTTAATTCTTTTTCTTTTCTGCTTAGTACTGCCAGTCAGCTCAATCAGTCTTGTACTTTTCACTGGAACTAAACGCCTTTATAAATACTGATGATGAATGTTAGAGCAATACTCAGCAATTTTCAACATGGTGAATGACTGACTGTGATAATCACTTCAACAAGTTTCCTTGCGCTGTGAAATTCACTTCCCCGAAACTCAGTCAAACTCACTCATTAGTTGTGACGGTCATTAAACCATTTTTGCATAAATGACACAGAGAGATTTTGTAAAATATTTTCATGAATATTTAAGCTCCAAGGGCGGCACGGTGGTGTAGTGGTTAGCGCTGTCGCCTCACAGCAAGAAGGTCCTGGGTTCGAGCCCTGTGGCCGGCGAGGGCCTTTCTGTGTGGAGTTTGCATGTTCTCCCCGTGTCCGCGTGGGTTTCCTCCGGGTGCTCCGGTTTCCCCCACAGTCCAAAGACATGCAGGTTAGGTTAACTGGTGACTCTAAATTGACCGTAGGTGTGAATGTGAGTGTGAATGGTTGTCTGTGTCTATGTGTCAGCCCTGTGATGACCTGGCAACTTGTCCAGGGTGTACCCCGCCTTTCGCCCGTAGTCAGCTGGGATAGGCTCCAGCTTGCCTGCGACCCTGTAGAACAGGATAAAGCGGCTACAGATAATGAGATGAGATGAGATTTAAGCTCCAAGTCTATTAAAAATGTCCTTTTGGAAAAATGGACTCATTCCTCCCCCCCCCCACTGGGTAAGGAAAAAAAAAAAAAACTCCACACACAAAAGTACATCATTGAGAGAACAGATATATGTGTGCTGTTAGAAAAACAAGATAGGAATATCTAAAGTAAACTAAAAGTGATGAACAATCACCCATTTTACCCTCTGCCTCCACGAATTAAGACGACTGCATACAATTTAAGAAACAACCAGTTACAATGCCTTAAAGTTAATACAGATAGATTTAAAGCTGTACTGCCTTTCAGATTTTTCAAGTGTGGGTCATAAAAAGACTTTTCCTGACACCCAATTATTTTTGTTTAGTGGACTGAAAGCTACTGAATTCGAATCACAGACTTCCAATTAGGGCTGTGCGATATGGGAAAAAATGAATATCCCGATACATTTTCTCCATTTCACGATATATATCTCGATATATTTAAATCTCCTCTAAAGGACCCCATGAAATCTAACTTTTACTCTTTACTGTTTTCACTACAATCCCTGCAGATTAAATAACATTCTTGGTTAACTTTACAGGTGGTTTTCAACAACACATTTTAAATTTTCATGTTAAGGCCCAGTCACACAGCCGATCACGCATAAATCACGTATAAAGTTGGCTTGTGCGTGATTGTCGGTGGAGAAATTGACCATTTTTTGGGGGTGTGCATGGTCGAAAATCACCGATTAATTGCGCATGAACTACGTACAAATCACTTACAATCACGCACATCACAGCGCATAGGGTCAAAAGAGGGACAATTTCTGGTTTTTATTGACGAACACTCCACGCATAAACTGCGTATGAACCACGTATAAGCACGCATGAACCGCACACTAGTACTGATGAACGACGCATAGAGCGCGCATGTCAGTGGATATCAGTGAAATGTACGTGTTACTACAGCGAGACATGCGTGATATGTGCGTTATTCGTCAGTGAAAAGTCATCGACGTGCGCGGTAGCGGTAAATTTCTTGCGATCAACCACTAACGGTCCACGCATATGTCGCGCATTGTCCGCGTCAGAACTACGGCAAAGGACGCACGAATTACGTTAAACGGCGCACAATCGCGCATACTTGTGCGTGATCAATATTTTTGAGCCGCTCAAAACCTGGAATCGCGCACAAACCCGATTCGTCGAACATCCACTGACAACTACTGATGCTCCATGTCAAAAAAACTTATGAGTTACGCACAGCACTGATGAATCGCGCACGACTCGAAATTTATGCGCAATTCATGCGTAAATCGTAAGTTTTGGCTGTGTGACTGGGCCTTTAGTGATTAATCACAATTGAGTTGAAATAAGACTATTTTTATTCAACAAAGATGTCGCACAAACTGCAAAAACAATCTTGAAAATTGGAACAAAGGGGCAATACAATACAGAGCTGCTCGGAGCTCAAATCAATAAAGTGCAAGATCAACACTGAGAGAGACATTTAGCCTAAATAAGAAAAGTGCTCTTTCATTAAATTATTTTAAAAAATAGATCTCCAAGCTATTAACCTGACTACTGAGAACCACTGGAACATTCACAATAGAGAGAGAGATTGAGGGAGAGAAGAGAGAGATCTGCAAAACATCATTTCTCTCTTTGCACACTTTTGAACTGAATGTTTTCTGGCTCTGCCTCTCAGATGTGTAAAATTCCGGCTGCTGCCTTTTGTGATGACAGGTTTTTTTGCACACTTTACAAACTGGCATTTGCTGTTCCACGTCCTCCTCGCGATATCCAAAAAAAAAAAAAACGCCAGATGACTGACCCCTTACTAGTTCTTTTAGGAACTAATTTGTCGCTGAAATTGACAGAGCTTACACGGTAGCCTACGCAACACCAGCGATTGCACGAACTGAGTCAGCGCTGGAAACCGGAACCAGGAAATCTTCCCGTACGGCAGTGTTGCCAGATACTGCTGACGTTTTCCAGCCCAAAATATGCTCAAAACCCACCAAAACGCACTTAAAACTGCCCAATCTGGCAACACAACCGAAACTAGAAAATCTTCCCGGAAGTTCCTTTCAGCACCGAGATGTCGCCCAGCATTGGTTGGCGAGTGCGTGACGTTATTGTTTTCTTTACCCTTAGGCAGCCTCTCACGTTACTGCCTGAGGGACAGGGAGAAAACCACCGGGAAGTGTTTTAAACAAACACGAAACGAACGCAAGTCGGAAGATGACCATAAAATACTCGATAGTTACGATATAATAATTTTATGTATCGCACACAGAATTTTCGGCGATATATCGAGTATATTCGATATATCGCACAGCCCTACTTCCAATTTTATTAGTTTTTTTTTTTTTTTTTAACAGAACGATGAATTTAGGGCCACGTGAGCCCAAATTCTCCGCTATTTTTTTCCCTGCTTCACCGTGACGCAATACAAGATACTACGTCATGCATCACATGGTGGGCTTTCCCAGTTCGCGCAAGGCATTGTGGGATACAAATTTGGAGCAGTTAAGAAAAACAGAGGACGTGAATAAAACGTGAAAGACCGACTACAGTAATGGAAAGCGAGAAGAAAAGACGTTATGTTGTGAAGGAAAGGAAACGCAGGACCAAACTACTGTAATAAATATCGGCGGTCAGCGAGCACCTCGGTGTGATCCGCTGTTCGTTTAGAGACAGAATGATGGAACTGTCAGTGCATGGTCAAAGGTAAACCTGTAGATGGCAGTAACGCGACACTGTGGATTGCCAGCTGCGTAAAATCCAAAAGAAGAAGGTAAACCTGCGCACGCACACACACGGATTCCTCTGTCTGCTTGACTGTGCAAAGAGAGCAATTTCACGCATGTTATTTGCGAGGGAATCTCCTCAAATTAAACAACTTCCCAGCTACAGAATGGCCTGGGTTTTTTAGATATTACAAAAATAAACACATCACAATGACCAAATTTCAGAGGGAGCTAAATTTCACAGATTTTATGAAATCGAAATGCTGTATACTTTTAAGAAATCTTTTTTTTTTTTTTAAGATATTTTTTTGGGCTTTTTGCACCTTTATTGGATAGGACAGTGTAGAGACAGGAAATGAGCGGGAGAGAGAGATGGGGAGGGATCGGGAAATGACCTCGGGTCGGAATCGAACCCGGGTCCCCGGATTTATGGTATGGCGCCTTATCCACCTGAGCCACGACGCCCCCAAGAAATCATATTTAAATATGTATTAGCTGTTTAATTACCAGCATATCAAATTTGCTACGCGTTTTTTGATTCTCGGCGTCTATAAATTTGTGTTCATTATTGTATATTTTTTTACTTCCACTTTGTTCTGTAAAATATGTATATTTGTCTTATTTAAAGACCATTGATTGATTGGCTGAAAGAATTCCTGTGCTACCGAAGCAGCCAAGATGCTGCAGCTCAAAGTGAACACAGGAGTGCCTCAATTCCAGCCTGATAACACATGGACATCACTAACCATAACTTTAATAAATATACCAAACTTGATTTGACTGTATTGCTTCTGTTTTGGAAATCTGTGTGGGAAGGCATTCCATCATGTCAGTTTCATCCTGAAGTTCAAGTCATAGTTGTGGTTTTTAATTTGCATTTTACAAAATTAATAATAAATTTATTTAATCATTAACTACTTCTTAACCGAGCGAGAGGTCTTTACGGAAAAATATCAGACTGAGGTCTTGACAGTCCGTACCTCTCCTACGGCTCGGTCCGTACAAAAAGACTGAGGGCTGATATTTTTCCGTAAAGACCGAGCAAGCGAGGTTAATCAGGAGTTTATTATATGGCTTTTTTTTATTTCTAAGATTAAAACAGACCATCATTATAATGAGGTGTGACGCTGCTTTCAGTCACGTTATATTTGCAACATAGTTGAGTCACACATGCAGAATAAACGACTAGAGGTTTCAAAACTGAATTTCCGTTAGCCGTTACCAGTTTCTGAACGCTCTTCGTTGCTCATTTCTTGAATAACTCTGATTCTTGCTTGTCTTTTGGCCATTTTTGATTCGGTTTTGATATTCAATTAATCTTTTGTCGTTTTGTTTTTTGCAACATTGAAAGACGGAGCCTTGGAAAGAAAGTCCGTAATCGCCTATGGGCATTATAGGAAAATTCTGCCCACCAAGGAACCAATCAGAGCGCACGATTTTACTGGAAGTAGCTCATGCCATATAATAATATGGATTACTGCCCTTAGACTTTCATTGGTCAGCGAGGTTTTAAAAAAATAATAAAAATATACAACCCCGATTCCAAAAAAGTTGGGACAAAGTACAAATTGTAAATAAAAACGGAATGCAATAATTTACAAATCTCAAAAACTGATATTGTATTCACAATAGAACATAGACAACATATCAAATGTCGAAAGTGAGACATTTTGAAATTTCATGCCAAATATTGGCTCATTTGAAATTTCATGACAGCAACACATCTCAAAAAAGTTGGGACAGGGGCAATAAGAGGCTGGAAAAGTTAAAGGTACAAAAAAGGAACAGCTGGAGGACCAAATTGCAACTCATTAGGTCAATTGGCAATAGGTCATTAACATGACTGGGTATAAAAAGAGCATCTTGGAGTGGCAGCGGCTCTCAGAAGTAAAGATGGGAAGAGGATCACCAATCCCCCTAATTCTGCGCCGACAAATAGTGGAGCAATATCAGAAAGGAGTTCGACAGTGTAAAGTTGCAAAGAGTTTGAACATATCATCATCTACAGTGCATAATATCATCAAAAGATTCAGAGAATCTGGAAGAATCTCTGTGCGTAAGGGTCAAGGCCGGAAAACCATACTGGGTGCCCGTGATCTTCGGGCCCTTAGACGGCACTGCATCACATACAGGCATGCTTCTGTATTGGAAATCACAAAATGGGCTCAGGAATATTTCCAGAGAACATTATCTGTGAACACAATTCACCGTGCCATCCGCCGTCGCCAGCTAAAACTCTATAGTTCAAAGAAGAAGCCGTATCTAAACATGATCCAGAAGCGCAGACGTCTTCTCTGGGCCAAGGCTCATTTAAAATGGACTGTGGCAAAGTGGAAAACTGTTCTGTGGTCAGACAAATCAAAATTTGAAGTTCTTTATGGAAATCAGGGACGCCGTGTCATTCGGACTAAAGAGGAGAAGGATGACCCAAGTTGTTATCAGCGCTCAGTTCAGAAGCCTGCATCTCTGATGGTATGGGGTTGCATTTGTGCGTGTGGCATGGGCAGCTTACACATCTGGAAAGACACCATCAATGCTGAAAGGTATATCCAGGTTCTAGAGCAACATATGCTCCCATCCAGATGACGTCTCTTTCAGGGAAGACCTTGCATTTTCCAACATGACAATGCCAAACCACATACTGCATCAATTACAGCATCATGGCTGCGTAGAAGAAGGGTCCGGGTACTGAACTGGCCAGCCTGCAGTCCAGATCTTTCACCCATAGAAAACATTTGGCGTATCATAAAACGGAAGATACGACAAAAAAGACCTAAGACAGTTGAGCAACTAGAATCCTACATTAGACAAGAATGGGTTAACATTCCTATCCCTAAACTTGAGCAACTTGTCTCCTCAGTCCCCAGACGTTTACAGACTGTTGTAAAGAGAAAAGGGGATGTCTCACAGTGGGAAACATGGCCTTGTCCCAACTTTTTTGAGATGTGTTGTTGTCATGAAATTTAAAATCACCTAATTTTTCTCTTTAAATGATACATTTTCTCAGTTTAAACATTTAATATGCCATCTATGTTCTATTCTGAATAAAATATGGAATTTTGAAACTTCCACATCATTGCATTCCGTTTTTATTTACAATTTGTACTTTGTCCCAACTTTTTTGGAATCGGGGTTGTATGCTGCTTGCCTCCAGGCTAGGCTCAGTGAGTGAAGCCTCGACTCTCTCGCTCTCAAAGGATGAAGGTGGTCTGAATTTATCCTTTAGCTCCCCACTTCATCTCTAATGGCTGGCTCTGTGCCGAGACACGGTGATCATCATAAAGCCTGAACCAAGCAGACGGCCTGCACGTCACCTCAGTCGTTCTCAGCTCACTTCAGTTTAAAAAGCCCGGTACTGAAGAGTCCCAAATGGCCCGTCATCACCAAGCTACTCATGAGAAAGTCCTGGAGTACCAACCCCAAAGACCTGCTTCTGGTCTGGCCTCATTGGTCTCTTACATGTTTGCAGGAGCAGGTCAGTCAAATGTCGAACAGACTTGATTTTTATTTACTCTGAAGACTGCTAGAGCTTGCAACTCTTTAATGATGTGTCAAAACAAGAATTTGGTTGGCTAAATGACAAGTTGCACTTGTACAAAAAATATATATATATATATATATATCACGCACTAAAACTAAATAGAACGAGCTCGTATGTACCAGAAGAAAGGAAAAAAAAGTGTATTTCTGTATTGGGAAGTACACTGTACTTCAAAACCGTATAAAAATTAGGACACAATGAAGGTATGAAAACTTTCATAACCCAGTCCTAGTTGTAATCCTAGTCACACACACACACACACACACCAGGCCAAGAAGAGATTAGAGGTGGACTGAAAATAAACAAAGTTCAGAGACTGGCATCCGTTATCCATGACATTACCTTGATAAGTTAAAGGTTGTGTAAAGAACGTGATGATTACGATCAGCTGCTCTTCATCACATAAACTGTGCTTTATCACAGTCTCTATCAGAGGTTCTTCATCTCAAAGGCAGGTGTGTGAAAACCGAGAGGCGCAGCGTGGCGCGAGTTTCACCCTGCCCTGCTTCCAGTCCCAACACAACACTACCAACAGGTTGATAAAACTCTGGAGTCTGACACGACAAGCTGGAACTCTCTCTCACACACACACACACACACACACACACACACACACACGTCTCTTACCTTGTAAAACAAACGGATGATTTTTTTTTACAAAACTTCCACAGACGTCTGCACAGAGGAATGGAGGCAGGCTGGAATGGAGCAGACTGAAGTCCAGTGAAGGTGTGTGCTAGTCACGATCAG
This sequence comes from Neoarius graeffei, assembly GCF_027579695.1. Classification (NCBI taxonomy): domain Eukaryota; kingdom Metazoa; phylum Chordata; class Actinopteri; order Siluriformes; family Ariidae; genus Neoarius; species Neoarius graeffei. Next base: position 84,840,311 of record NC_083570.1, on the reverse strand, counting down.
GGTGATTTGTAGGACACCCAGTAGCGGTTAGCTGTCCGGAAGGCTTGTGAAGAATGCAGCCCCGTGTGTGTGTGTGTGTGTGTGTGTGTGTGTGTGCGTCCTCACAATGCCTCCGAGTGCACTTCCCACTCACATCCGAAGCTGTTGATTCTTTCTCCCTCTCTCTCTCTCTCTCTGAGCGTTGATAAGCTCTGCTGACACTGCAGGTCCCTCCCTCTCTCCAGGTAGGAGGAGTGTCTTATTTCCACTCGCCTAGTTTCTGTCCTTCACACACTTTACTCCTCTCTATTTCTCTTTCCACATAAAAAACACCCATTAAAACCACCCTAAAGCACACAGGATTGAACACGTACTGAAAAGAAGAACTGTGATGTTCCTCTAGCGGGAAAGAGGACGGAAGAAATTTGGCCTGACACACAGCTGAATGTGGGAGTTTTGTGGAGGATCGGCTCTGGAGGTTTCTGTTTTATATGCTTAACTGGCTTCTCTCTCTCTCTTACACATTCTCATTCTCTCCCTCATTCTCATTCTCTCCCTCATTCTCATTCTCTCCCTCATTCTCATTCTCTCCCTCACACATTCCCTCACATTCCCTCCCTCATTCTCACGCATTCTCTCTCTCTCTCTCTCTCTCTCTCCCTCACGCATTCTCTCTCTCACGCATTCTCTCTCCCATGCATTCTCTCCCTCACGCATTCTCTCCCTCACGCATTCTCCCCCTCTCTCCCTCACGCATTCTCCCCCTCTCTCCCTCACGCATTCTCTCTCTCTCTCCCTCACGCATTCTCCCCCTCTCTCCCTCACGCATTCTCCCCCTCTCTCCCTCACGCATTCTCTCTCTCTCTCCCTCACGCATTCTCCCCCTCTCTCCCTCACGCATTCTCCCCCTCTCTCCCTCACGCATTCTCCCCCTCTCTCCCTCACGCATTCTCTCTCTCTCTCTCTCTCCCTCACGCATTATCTCTCTCTCCCTCACGCATTATCTCTCTCTCTCTCCCTCATGCATTCTCTCTCTCTCCCTCACGCATTCTCCCCCCTCTCCCTCACGCATTCTCCCCCTCTCTCCCTCACGCATTCTCTCTCTCTCTCTCCCTCACGCATTCTCTCCCTCTCTCCCTCACGCATTCTCCCCCTCTCTCCCTCACGCATTCTCTCTCTCTCTCTCCCTCACGCATTCTCCCCCTCTCTCTCCCTCACGCATTCTCCCCCTCTCCCTCACGCATTCTCCCCCTCTCTCCCTCATGCATTCTCTCTCTCTCTCTCCCTCACGCATTCTCCCCCTCTCTCCCTCACGCATTCTCCCCCTCTCTCCCTCACGCATTCTCTCTCTCTCTCTCCCTCACGCATTCTCCCCCTCTCTCCCTCACGCATTCTCCCCCTCTCTCCCTCACGCATTCTCCCCCTCTCTCTCCCTCACGCATTCTCCCCCTCTCTCCCTCACGCATTCTCCCCCTCTCTCCCTCACGCATTCTCCCCCTCTCTCCCTCACGCATTCTCCCCCTCTCTCCCTCACGCATTCTCTCTCTCTCTCTCCCTCACGCATTCTCCCCCTCTCTCCCTCACGCATTCTCCCCCTCTCTCCCTCACGCATTCTCCCCCTCTCTCTCCCTCACGCATTCTCCCCCTCTCTCCCTCACGCATTCTCCCCCTCTCTCCCTCACGCATTCTCCCCCTCTCTCCCTCACGCATTCTCCCCCTCTCTCCCTCACGCATTCTCCCCCTCTCTCCCTCACGCATTCTCCCCCCTCTCTCCCTCACGCATTCTCCCCCCCTCTCCCTCACGCATTCTCCCCCTCTCCCTCACGCATTCTCCCCCTCTCCCTCACGCATTCTCCCCCTCTCCCTCACGCATTCTCCCCCTCTCCCTCACGCATTCTCCCCCTCTCCCTCACGCATTCTCCCCCTCTCTCCCTCACGCATTCTCCCCCTCTCCCTCACGCATTCTCCCCCTCTCCCTCACGCATTCTCCCCCTCTCTCCCTCATGCATTCTCTCTCTCTCTCTCCCTCACGCATTCTCCCCCTCTCTCCCTCACGCATTCTCCCCCTCTCTCCCTCACGCATTCTCTCTCTCTCTCTCCCTCACGCATTCTCCCCCTCTCTCCCTCACGCATTCTCCCCCTCTCTCCCTCACGCATTCTCCCCCTCTCTCTCCCTCACGCATTCTCCCCCTCTCTCCCTCACGCATTCTCTCCCTCTCTCCCTCACGCATTCTCCCCCTCTCTCCCTCACGCATTCTCCCCCTCTCTCCCTCACGCATTCTCCCCCCCTCTCCCTCACGCATTCTCCCCCCCTCTCCCTCACGCATTCTCCCCCTCTCCCTCACGCATTCTCCCCCTCTCCCTCACGCATTCTCCCCCTCTCCCTCACGCATTCTCCCCCTCTCCCTCACGCATTCTCCCCCTCTCTCCCTCACGCATTCTCCCCCTCTCTCCCTCACGCATTCTCTCCCTCTCTCCCTCACGCATTCTCCCCCTCTCTCCCTCACGCATTCTCCCCCTCTCTCCCTCACGCATTCTCCCCCTCTCTCCCTCACGCATTCTCCCCCTCTCTCCCTCACGCATTCTCCCCCTCTCTCCCTCACGCATTCTCCCCCTCTCTCCCTCACGCATTCTCCCCCTCTCTCCCTCACGCATTCTCCCCCTCTCTCCCTCACGCATTCTCCCCCTCTCTCCCTCACGCATTCTCCCCCTCTCTCCCTCACGCATTCTCCCCCTCTCTCCCTCACGCATTCTCCCCCTCACGCATTCTCCCCCTCACGCATTCTCCCCCTCTCCCTCACGCATTCTCCCCCTCTCCCTCACGCATTCTCCCCCTCTCTCCCTCACGCATTCTCCCCCTCTCCCTCACGCATTCTCCCCCTCTCCCTCACGCATTCTCCCCCTCTCTCCCTCACGCATTCTCCCCCTCTCTCCCTCACGCATTCTCCCCCTCTCTCCCTCACGCATTCTCCCCCTCTCTCCCTCACGCATTCTCTCCCTCTCTCCCTCACGCATTCTCCCCCTCTCTCCCTCACGCATTCTCCCCCTCTCTCCCTCACGCATTCTCCCCCTCTCTCCCTCACGCATTCTCCCCCTCTCTCCCTCACGCATTCTCCCCCTCTCTCCCTCACGCATTCTCCCCCTCACGCATTCTCCCCCTCACGCATTCTCCCCCTCACGCATTCTCCCCCTCACGCATTCTCCCCCTCACGCATTCTCCCCCTCACGCATTCTCCCCCTCTCCCTCACGCATTCTCCCCCTCTCCCTCACGCATTCTCCCCCTCTCCCTCACGCATTCTCCCCCTCTCTCCCTCACGCATTCTCCCCCTCTCTCCCTCACGCATTCTCCCCCTCTCCCTCACGCATTCTCCCCCTCTCTCCCTCACGCATTCTCCCCCTCTCTCCCTCACGCATTCTCCCCCTCTCTCCCTCACGCATTCTCCCCCTCTCTCCCTCACGCATTCTCCCCCTCTCTCCCTCACGCATTCTCCCCCTCTCTCCCTCACGCATTCTCCCCCTCTCTCCCTCACGCATTCTCCCCCTCTCCCTCACGCATTCTCCCCCTCTCCCTCACGCATTCTCCCTCTCTCCCTCACGCATTCTCTCCCTCTCTCCCTCCCTCATTCTCTCTCTCTCTCCCTCACGCATTCTCTCTCTCTCTCCCTCACGCATTCTCTCTCTCTCTCTCCCTCACGCATTCTCCCTCTCCCTCCCTCACGCATTCTCCCTCTCCCTCCCTCACGCATTCTCTCTCTCCCTCACGCATTCTCTCTCTCCCTCACGCATTCTCTCTCCCTCACGCATTCTCTCTCTCTCTCCCTCACGCATTCTCTCTCTCTCTCCCTCACGCATTATCTCTCTCTCTCTCCCTCACGCATTATCTCTCTCTCTCTCTCCCTCACGCATTCTCTCTCTCTCTCCCTCACGCATTATCTCTCTCCCTCTCCCTCACGCATTCTCTCTCTCTCTCCCTCACGCATTCTCTCTCTCTCCCTCACGCATTCTCTCTCTCTCTCCCTCATGCATTCTCCCTCTCCCTCCCTCACGCATTCTCTCTCTCCCTCACGCATTCTCTCTCTCTCCCTCACGCATTCTCTCTCTCTCTCTCCCTCACACATTCTCTCTCTCTCCCTCACGCATTCTCTCTCTCTCCCTCACGCATTCTCTCTCTCTCCCTCACGCATTCTCTCTCTCTCCCTCACGCATTCTCTCTCTCTCTCCCTCACGCATTCTCTCTCTCTCTCCCTCACGCATTCTCTCTCTCTCCCTCACGCATTCTCTCTCTCTCCCTCACGCATTCTCTCTCTCTCTCCCTCACGCATTCTCTCTCTCTCCCTCACGCATTCTCTCTCTCTCTCTCTCTCCCTCACGCATTCTCTCTCTCTCTCCCTCACACATTCTCTCTCTCCCTCACGCATTCTCTCTCTCTCTCCCTCACGCATTATCTCTCTCCCTCTCCCTCACGCATTCTCTCTCTCTCTCCCTCACGCATTATCTCTCTCCCTCTCCCTCACGCACGCTCTCGCTCGCGCGCTCTCTCGCACGCTCTCTCGCACGCACGCTCTCTCTTGCTCTCTCGCACGCTCTCTCTCGCACGCACGCTCACATTCCATTAGCACTTACTTCTCATTTTGTACACCCTGATAAATAGCGCACGCGCACACACACACACACACACACACACCAGCCCATCACTGATGCCTTCTCTTCCAGTTCTGCCTCTACATGAAGTCTAGCTGAACAAATGGTAGTGTCACCGTCACAGCCATAAAGCCGAAACTGAAAAACGAGGAACTAAACACTTCCATATCCCACTGCTTACATAAGAACAGAAAATGTTGCCTGACTTATATTGCAAAGACACAGTTTTTAAACATCATCTTTGTTTAGAATTGTCTGAAGTAATTTAAAAAAAAATTTTTTTTCCCTCACGCATTCTCTCTCTCTCTCTCCCTCACGCATTCTCTCTCTCTCTCTCTCTCCCTCACGCATTCTCCCCCCTCTCCCTCATGCATTCTCCCCCTCTCTCTCCCTCACGCATTCTCCCCCTCTCTCTCCCTCACGCATTCTCCCCCTCTCTCTCCCTCACGCATTCTCCCCCTCTCTCCCTCACGCATTCTCCCCCTCTCTCCCTCACGCATTCTCCCCCTCTCTCTCCCTCACGCATTCTCCCCCTCTCTCTCCCTCACGCATTCTCCCCCTCTCTCCCTCACGCATTCTCCCCCTCTCTCCCTCACGCATTCTCCCCCTCTCTCCCTCACGCATTCTCTCTCTCTCTCCCTCACGCATTCTCCCCCTCTCTCCCTCACGCATTCTCCCCCTCTCTCCCTCACGCATTCTCTCTCTCTCTCCCTCACGCATTCTCTCTCTCTCTCCCTCACGCATTCTCCCCCTCTCTCTCCCTCACGCATTCTCCCCCTCTCTCCCTCACGCATTCTCCCCCTCTCTCCCTCACGCATTCTCCCCCTCTCTCCCTCACGCATTCTCTCTCTCTCTCCCTCACGCATTCTCCCCCTCTCTCTCCCTCACGCATTCTCCCCCTCTCTCTCCCTCACGCATTCTCCCCCTCTCTCTCCCTCACGCATTCTCCCCCTCTCTCCCTCACGCATTCTCCCCCTCTCTCCCTCACGCATTCTCCCCCTCTCTCCCTCACGCATTCTCCCCCTCTCTCCCTCACGCATTCTCTCTCTCTCTCCCTCACGCATTCTCTCTCTCTCCCTCACGCATTCTCTCTCTCTCCCTCACGCATTCTCTCTCTCTCTCTCCCTCACACATTCTCTCTCTCCCTCACGCATTCTCTCTCTCTCTCCCTCACGCATTCTCTCTCTCTCTCCCTCACGCATTATCTCTCTCCCTCTCCCTCACGCATTCTCTCTCTCTCTCCCTCACGCATTATCTCTCTCCCTCTCCCTCACGCACGCTCTCGCTCGCGCGCTCTCTCGCACGCTCTCTCGCACGCACGCTCTCTCTTGCTCTCTCGCACGCTCTCTCTCGCACGCACGCTCACATTCCATTAGCACTTACTTCTCATTTTGTACACCCTGATAAATAGCGCACGCGCACACACACACACACACACACCAGCCCATCACTGATGCCTTCTCTTCCAGTTCTGCCTCTACATGAAGTCTAGCTGAACAAATGGTAGTGTCACCGTCACAGCCATAAAGCCGAAACTGAAAAACGAGGAACTAAACACTTCCATATCCCACTGCTTACATAAGAACAGAAAATGTTGCCTGACTTATATTGCAAAGACACAGTTTTTAAACATCATCTTTGTTTAGAATTGTCTGAAGTAATTTAAAAAAATTTTTTAAAAAGAAGAGTATTAAGGTATTATGTTTTAGTCTCGTATCATATCCTCAGATATTTTTTCCCACCAGGCAAAATGGTTAAAATATTCAGGTTAGAAATGCAACTGACTTCACATTAAGGGAGTGAGATTTGCAATGCAGAAATAATTTATTCATAAAGTAACAAGGTCTGTAAACAAGCAATGCTTTGTGGAACTGCTAAAAATAGCTAAGTGCTTTTATAAAATATCCTTTAAAAGTTCCAGAAAATGTTTTGGGATTAAGATCAGCCCTTACTGCTGAAAAATCAAACTGTCAGTCAGACTCCTAATTAGATTTAACTGGTTAAATTTCACAGTTGTCTCTGGGCATTCCTGGGAGTCATGGCTTTACTCTCTCCTCCCTTCCTCCACTTGATCTGAGAAGCGATACACCGCGAGACCCCCAAACTCCATCAATGCTGGGATAAGACTTCAGCTCTAATCTGTGCGATGGTAAAGACAGCAGAATTGTCTGCAAGCTGCAGGATAACCACGCCACTAAAAGGTCAAACCTTTATGAATGAACCTTACGAAGGAACACTGTTTTCCCCAAACCCATGACTCACCACTTCTCATTAACACAAACAGTTCACTTACGACTGTAGCACAAGAAATATAGTAATGTTGTAATAGAGTATCTCATTAACTTTTCAGACAGAAACCTTTACAGATATTCCTATATGCAATGAAAATGTTAGTTATTTCAAAACAGTGCTCGGAGAGCACAATATCCCCCACTGGCAACTAGGCCATAACTCTGGTAAAATGCAGCGGAACTGAATGAAATTATAATATGCGTATTACCAACATATAACAAAGAATCCTGCAAAGTTTCACGAAATTCCTCCAAAAATTGTGAGGAGTTGATTTCAGAAGGTGAGTACCCTTCACCTTGATGAAATTGCCAAAGTTTCACAGAACTTAATAATCATCAAGAGCATAACTCTGGTAAAATTTGCCCAAATTAAACAAAATTTCAATATGCGTATAACTGTCATATAACAAAGCCTTTTGCCAAGTTTGGTGAAATTCCTCCACAAAATTATGAGAAAAGAGTTGATTTCAGAAGAACGTACACCCTCATGAAATTTGTGAAAGGACAAGGTTGTTAATCAAGGGCCAGAACTCTGGTAAAATCCGACCGAATTGAACAAAATAAAGCGGACCACAGACATAATGCCTTTTACCAAGTTTGGTGAAATTCCTCCAAAAATTGAGAGAGGAGTTGATTTCAGAAGGAAAACGCACTCATGAAATTGTCAAATTATAAATTTTGTTAATCAAGGGCTGGAACTCTGGCAAAAAGTGACCGAATTTAACGAAATTATAATATGCGTATTACCGTCAGAGAACAAAGAATCCTGCCAAGTTCTGTGAAATTCCTCCGAAAATTGAGAGAGGACTGAGCACAAATTTCAGAAAGTGAGTACCCTTCCCAGGACGGATGGACAGACATCGCCACAACATAATCCCCCTTCAGGCCCTTTCAGCCAGCAGGGGATTTTAAATAAATAAAGAAATAAAAACCCCACACAACAACGAGTCATACAGTGGTGCTTGAAAGTTTGTGAACCCTTTAGAATTTTCTATATTTCTGCATAAATATGACCTAAAACATCAACAGATTTTCACACAAGTCCTAAAAGGAGATAAAGAGAACCCAGTTAAACAAATGCAGAGACTCAGATTGTTGGCGCGCCCGCGTCTAAGACGCGCTATTTCGAATAATGAACGCATTGTCGAGAGGGGCAGGGGCCAATATGGACGTGAGCATTTTATACCCTATTTGGAACGTTTCGTGGCGTATTACAGACCCTCCAGGATTTTGCGATGTTGCGATTTGCAACTTCAACGCAAATTCAACCAATCCCCGCGAATTCAGGGCGGTGTTGCAATTATATCCAATCACCGCAACTTTCCCGCAAATTTGACCAATCGTTGGCGTCGTTTTGAGGTGACGTCGACAAACTACCTTCCGCCTTACTTCCAGTGTTGCCAGATTGGGCGGTTTCCCGCCCAGTTGGGGGGTTTCAAGTGCATTTTGGCAGGTTTTGAACATTTTGGGCTGGAAAACGTCAGCAGTATCTGGCAACACTGCTTACTTCCATGTTTCCGTTCAAGAGAAGCAGCACGTGCAAGTCAGTGTTTATATAGGCTTAAATTCTGTTTCTGAAAGTTTGTTATGTTTACAGTGAAGGACTTTTAAGGTAACTTCATGTGGTGCTGTGAGGTTCTCTGCACTTTAACTTTTGAACCAACAGGTGCATTTGGATAAGTAAAGCCTATTTTTCTGCATTTTTGTAGTCCTGGTCATCTTTTATATTGGTAAAGTTGTTTATAGGACCATTTCTCAGTGTCTGTTTTTTTTAATCAATAGTTTTTCAGTAATAACTTAATATTTAACATATCACTCAATTTTAATCACAAAAAGTGTCATATCACTCAATTTTAGTCACAAAAAATATGGTCATTTATTTATTGAGGAAAATGATCCAATGTTACATATCTGTAAGTGGCAAAAGTATGTGAATCTTTGCTTTCAGTATCTGGTGTGACCCCCTTGTGCAGCAATAACTGCAACTAAACATTTCCGGTAACTGTTGATCAGTCCTGCACACCGGCTTGGAGTAATTTTAGCCCATTCCTCCGTACAGAACAGCTTCAACTCTGGGATGTTGGTGGGTTTCCTCACATGAACTGATCGCTTCAGGTCCTTCCACAACATTTCCATTGGATTAAGGTCAGGACTTTGACTTGGCCATTCCAAAACATTAACTTTATTCTTCTTTAACCATTCTTTGGTAGAACGACTTGTGTGCTTAGGGTCATTGTCTTGCTGCATGACCCACCTTCTCTTGAGATTCAGTTCATGGACAGATGTCCTGACATTTTCCTTTAGAATTCGCTGGTATAATTCAGGATTCATTGTTCCATCAATGATGGCAAGCCGTCCTGGCCCAGATGCAGCAAAAACAGGCCCAAACTATGATACTACCACCACTATGTTTCACAGATGGGATAAGGTTCTTATGCTGGAATGCAGTGTTTTCCTTTCTCCAAACATAACGCTTCATTTAAACCAAAAAGTTCTATTTTGCCCTCATCCGTCCACAAAACATTTTTCCAATAGCCTTCTGGCTTGTCCACGTGATCTTTGCTGCTTGTCTGCAATTTGCTAATGTTCTTTTTGGAGAGCAGTGGCTTTCTCCTTGGAACCCTGCCATGCACACAATTGTTGTTCAGTGTGGTGGACTCATGAACATCAACATTAGCCAATGTGAGAGAGGCCTTCAGTTGCTTAGAAGTTACCCTGGGATCCTTTGTGACTTCGCCGACTATTACACGCCTTGCTCTTGGAATGATCTTTGTTGGTCGACCACTCCTGGGGAGGGGAACAATGGTCTTGAATTTCCTCCATTTGTACACAATCTGTCTGACTGTGGATTGGTGGAGTCCAAACTCTTCAGAGATGGTTTTGTAACCTTTTCCAGCCTGATGAGCATCAACAACGCTTTTTCTGAGGTCCTCAGAAATCTCCTTTGTTCGTGCCATGATACACTTCCGCAAACATGTGTTGTGAAGATCAGACTTTGATAGATCCCTGTTCTTTAAATAAAGCAGGGTGCCCACTCACACCTGATTGTCATCCCACTGACTGAAAACACCTGACTCTAATTTCACCTTCAAATTAACTGCTAATCCTAGAGGTTCACATACTTTTGCCCCTCACAGATATGTAATATTGGATCATTTTCCTCAAAACATAAATGACCAAGTATAATATTTTGGTCTCATTTGTTTAACTGGGTTCTCTTTATCTACTTTTAGGACTTGTGTGAAAATCTGATGATGTTTTAGGTCATATTTATGCAGAAATGTAGAAAATTCTAAAGGGTTCACAAACTTTCAAGCACCACTGTACATGAATTGATAGACGACGAGGCGTGTAGCACCGAGTTGGCTCTAAGCCATGGATGAGATTGAGTGGAATAACTTATTCTATCCAGTCACTGGATTTTGAGAAACCAAGCATTTTTATTTTTTTGCAAATTCGATAAATAAAAAAACTTTATACAAAGCATCTGACAAAATCATTTCCACTTAGAATATAAATAAACCGGCAAAATGTCAGTAGCAATTTGTGAAAAATGCGATAATAATAATTCTTGGAAAAAAAAAGAAAAGAGATGCTCTTACCATTATTAAATCCTTTTATTCCATATTTTGTGGCTTTTTTGTATTTTTGGGGGAGTTTTGTTTTCGAGTTTTTATTTCGTCCTCGGTTGCTTCAGCAACACGCCGCCATTTTGTTTTTCTCTACTCACAATATATGAGCTGATAGCCTAGTAGTAGAGTAGCCAATCAGAGCGCACGGTTGCTCATATCCAGTGACTGTGGATAGAATAATATGAATTATTCCCTTAGGTACTTTTAGTGAGCCTGTGACCACAGGATTCCTCAGATTCCTGTTCTTGGATCACAGAGTGGATCCTGATGTGCTCTTCTGCTGCTGTATCCCATCTGCCTCAAGGATGGAAGTGTTGTGCTTTCTGAGATGCTTTTCTGATCACCACAGTTATAAAGCCTGATTATTTGAGTTACCATATCCATCCTATCGGCTTGAACCAGTCTTGCCGTTCTTCCCTCATCTCGCTGATCAACAAGGTGTTTCCACCCACCAAAGTTCTGCTCAATGTTTTTCATGCCACTCTGTAAACTCTAGAGACTGTTCTGTACGAAAACCCCAGGAGATCATCAGCTTCTCTGGCACCAACAACCATGCCATGGTAAAAATGACTGAGATCACACTTTCCTAGTCTGATGTCAATATTAAGAGCAACTCTTGAAATGAATCTGCATGCGTTTATGCATTACACTGCAGTCACATGACTAGCTGGATAACTGCATGAATATGCAGGTGTACGTGTGCGGTGAGTACAAGTCAATATATTGACCCATCTTGTTCAAAGACATGTGGTTAGGTTGATATGAGGCAGCCTTGGGCTGAAGTGCCCTTGAGCAAGGCACCTAACCCCCAAATGCTCCCCAGGCGCTGTTAGCATAGCTGCCCACTGCTCAGAGAGTGTGTGTGTGTGTGTGTGTGTGTGTGTGTGTGTGTGTGTGTGTGTGTGTGTGTGTGCTCATTGCTCACTTGTGTGTGCTCACTGCTTCAGATTGGTTAAATGCAGAGGATGAATTTCACTGTGCTTGAGTGTGCATATGACAAATAAAGGCTTCTTCGTTGTCAGTATACTGAACATATTGTATGTTAACATTTAACAGTTATTCCACGAAATCGAGTCGTACATGAGCTGATAGCCAACGAGGCGCGTGGTGCCAAGTTGACTATAAGCCATGTACGACGAGATTGAGTGGAATAACCGTTTTATTCTATCCACATTCACTGGATTTTGAGAAACAGAGCATTTTCATTTTTTTTGCAAATTTGATAAATAAAAACTTTGTACAAATCAACAAAATAATGTCCACTTAGAATGTAAACAAACTGGCAAAATGATAGTCACAATTTGTGAAAAAATGCTATAATAATAATAATAATAATAATAATTCTTGAAAAAATGTTCTTACCATCAAATACTTTTATTCCATATTTTGTGGCTTCTTTTGTATTTGAGGTTTTGTTTTTGAGTAGATTTTTTATTTCGTTCTCAGTTGGTTCAGCAAAATGTTCCACCATTTTGTTTTCCTCTACTCACGATATACGAGTCAATTTCCTAGTAGTAGAGTAGCCAATCGGAGCACGTGGTTGCTCATATCCATCATATCCAGTGAATGTGGATAGAATTATATATCAGTGTTGTAGTCAAGTCACTAAACCTCGAGTCCAGTCTCAAGTCCCCAGTGTTCAAGTCCAAGTCATTTAAAAAAAATAAAAAACCTATTGAGTAGAGTCCGAGTCGAGTCCACTACTGATCTGAGTCGAGTCTGAGAACAAGACTCCAACTGCACCATTTGACGGTGGCTGTTTTAGCCCTATTAACTTTTTTTTTTTTTAAAGATATTTTTTTGGGCTTTTTTCACCGTTATTGGATAGGACAGTGTAGAGACAGGAAATGAGCGGGAGAGAGAGACGGGGAGGGATCGGGAAATGAACCCAGATCACCGGATTTATGGTATGGCGCCTTATCCACCTGAGCCACGACGCCCCCGAGCCCTATTAACATTAGTTTGTTCCTGAACATGACGTATGACCAGGTGAATGTGCTTCTCTTTGTCAGGGAGTGTGAAGTATTCTGTCAGAGATGGCTGGGAGACAGATGTAAGTGCAGAAGCTGTGTTTATTAATACAAGTGAAGATGGTAAACAATCCAGAACGGCAGGCAAAATCATAAGACCGGCAATAGGTCGAGCGAGGCACAAACAGGTTATTGTAGACTCGGCAGAATCAAAGACAAGAAACAGGAAAACCAGGATCAGGAAACCAAACAAGAAAATAAGGCTCAGTAAGTATCAGCAATGCAAGTCAATACTTCGCAAAGTAAGTGCGTTTTCACAGTTTTTGTATAGGTGTGCCGATTCTGGCTTAATCCCGTGCAAGTGTGAGTTGTTTACAGCGTGAGAGCCCGCTTGGCGCGCGCGCTGTCCGGCGTGCACCCGAGAGTCTATCTGATGCACGCGCCAAGGTGCGCAGGTTTGACACTCTTGCACAAAATTAATGTAGATATAAATATCTTATGCCAAAAATTATTATGGCATGTTACAAATACAGAAGACTTTATTGGATTCCCAGATGGGATCTTCATATCCAATTTACAATATAATGAAGAAAATTAATATATAAATCCCATTTACAATTCAAGAAATCATTAAAAACAACTTATCAATAATAATAATAATAATAATAATAATAATAATTATTATTATTATTATTATTATTAACTATGATTATTGGTTAAAATACTGCCATAAATTCTGATATGCAAACATTAACTCGTAAGCCAATCACTCAGCAAGTGTTGTCTCAGCTGGCGCTTAAAAGAGGCTACTGTAGAGCAGCTCAGTCTCATCAGGCAACGAGCTCCAAATTTTTACACCTCTGTTAAGCCTCGGTCACAACCGGCCGTACGTGCTCCTACGGCCGGTCTACGTGCAAAAAACGCAAGAAACACACGGAGGGCACGCGTGAAACGCACGGAGGGCGCACGTGTGACGTGCTGATTTTCCAGCCGTAGACCGGCCGCAGAGGTTCTTTGTCATGTCAAACAAACTCTACGGGCACTTATGTTTTTTTTCAGGTTGCAAGACAAATTTACGGCCAACGTGCGTCTTTCTCCATGAACAAAAAAAAAAAAATGCAGCGATTTGGGAAACGCCAAAAATCGCACGGCCAAAAAATCGTACGTCCGGTTGTGACCTAGGCTTAAGGAAATGAGTTCTGAGCTAGAGCAGTCCTGCACTTAGGGAGGTGCAATGAGTCCCTTTTTCTGGTGTTGTAGTTGTGAATTCATGACCTCTTGTTGAACATGTTGCACAAATAGCTGGGTGCTAATCCATTCAGGCACTTGTACATTTGCATACCATCTCTGAGATGAAGACAATCCACTACAGGAAGAAGTTTCAACTGTGAGTGTTGGCTGAATGTGGTTAAATTTCTGCTTTCCTTTTTTTTTTTTTTTAAAGATTTTTTTGGGGGCTTTTTTCACCTTTATTGGATAGGACAGTGCAGAGACAGGAAATGAGCTGCAGAGAGAGACGGGGAGGGATCGGGAAATGACCTCGGGTCGGAATCGAACCCGGGTCCCCGGATTTATGGTATGGCGCCTTAGTCCCCCACTCGCTTGCTCACTCGAGTTTGTTGACGGTGTAGTGGCTGCTGCTTTATGTCCCGGGGCTCCCTCATGCCTGTGTTACCTTCTGGCTCTCCCCTTTTAGTTATGCTGTCATAGCTAGTTGCCAGAGTCCCTGCTTACACTCAGTGCAATATGTATACTGTTCCTACTTATTCAGGTGACTTTGGGCATACCTAACAACCTGTGTCCCCCCCAAATCTGTTCCTCTGAGTTACATGTCGGTCCTGGGATCGAGATGCTGACCTCTTCTGCTCCTCGGACCTGCCTGATCCATCCTGGTGCCCTGTGTCTGGTTGGAGTCTCATCGCATTGCTCCTGTAGAGGACGGCCCCATGTGGACAGTTGAAAGTCACACTTGGAAGACGCTCTGGACGCTTACAGTAATGCTTTTATGGCTGAGGACTACAGTTGACTTGCTAACTTTAGGACTGCAGTTGTCATGAACAGTTTTGCACTCAAGTTTCCATCAATGAAGAGTTTATAACATCAACGAAACTGACTTCATGTTAAAACTGTTAATGTTATAGTCATGTTGTCTGTTGTTGCCCAAATGAGGATGGGTTCCCTTTTGAGTCTGGGTCCTCTCAAGGTTTCTTCCTTGTGTCGTCTGAGGGAGTTTTTCCTTGCCACTATCGCCACAGGCTTGCTCATTGGGGATAGATTAGGGATAAAATTAGCTCATGTTTTAAGTCGTTCAAATTCTGCAAACGTGCTTTGCGACAATGTTTATTGTTAAAAGCGCTATACAAATAAACTTGACTTGACTCTGCTAATCATGCCCAACTTTCCCATGAGACACGAAACAAGAGCGTCCACATGCTCCTTAAACGAGAGTCCTTTGTCTAAGATCACACGTAGGTCCTTCACAGAGCCTTCTACCATCAATTCCTCTCAGAGGAAAATCATTGCAGGAATCGAAACTTGATTCTACATTTTGCTTGATCCAAAAACGCAAAATTTGGTCTTCTCTGGGTTAATGAGTAGGCGGTTAGAACACCACCACGATGCCACATGCAGTAGGTCTTTCTTCAGATCAGCTAAGCTATCATCCATAGTATTCTGCAGGAAGGATAAATACAACTTGAATCGTCAACATACAAGTCCACGTTGCTGGTTTTACATACAAGGGGAAGATTGTTCAGGTAAAGATTGAAAAGCAACGGTCCCAAAATAGAACCTTGCGGGACGCCATGCTGGATAGTAAGGGCACTTGACAGCGTGCTATTAATACAAAAAAAAAATCTGAGTCCTCGTCTCCAATTTACAAGTCCGAATGTAGTTAATGCACGAGTCCGAGTCAGCAGTCCTTAAAATTAGGGCATGAGTCAGACTTGAGGACTACAAGCCATATACACACACACACACACACACACACACACACAATTTTAATTCCTACTAACTACTAATTTCTTTTCTTTTGATTGCTTCTGCGTCTTAAATGTTAGCGGTGTGCTTTTCCTTTTCTATTACAAAACAAAGAAATGCTAATATATTAAGCATGTGCTTTTATAAAGGTTTTTAGTGCAGCCTAGGACGAGAGGTCAATTTTTACAAAGACCAACCTGCTACAAGTGATCCGTAAACCCAAACCAGCAGTAATGAGGATTAAAGCAATATTACTTTCATAAAGAACCACCGTATCTCAGAGCTCCTCTCATCTACTTTGTGTACAAAGAACATAATGGCACAGTGAACAGGAACTCTAATGCTTTCCTGACATCTCTGTAACAGATAATGTTTGCAGAACAAGACCATAATAGAAATGAAAATTACGTCTGTGCCATGGCAGTTGAAGCAGGTGTCATAAGAGGAGCTTTGATCAATCCTACATGTTTAAACCTGACCACAAATGTCACTCGGTAGAAAAAACGTCTCTGGGCGTCCAACAGGCAGGATTTTTACTGAGTGCACAGGTGTGCTTTAAAGAAACAGCCTCAGACTTCCACTGCCAAGTAGGCCAACAGCCAAAAGACACTACTTCTGTTTAAAAAAAAAAAAAATTGGAATAAGGTGCTTGTTAAACAATGCACGAAGGCTCATCCAGGCACAACAATGGCCAGGGTTGCCAGATAGTTTTTATGCATCTCAATCAAGTAGGTCGTTTAAATCGCATGCAGCGTGAAGCAACTCTCAAAGCAATGTGAACTTCTGTTAAATCCTAAAAACAACTCCTGCTCAAAAAGTTAATTTTCACAGTCCAAATGTTATTAGAAAATAAATTTGCTGCTTGTTTTAAAAGGGACCGTGCAATTAAAAAAAAAAAAAAAAAAAAGTGTGAAATGTCTTTAGAGTTATTCATAGACATTTTTATAGGCAGATATTCCGCTGGTAGGATTTCATCCAATTTCGTTGTACAGTGTGAATGTGAAATGACAAATATATATATATCCCATTCTAACCCATTCTTTAATAATGTAACAATCTGGCAACCCAGTCCATGGCTCCTGGCAACATGTCTAAATAGCACAGAGTGGATCTCTCTAAGCAACTGATCTAATTAGCTTCTGAGTTATGTCTTGCTGATGAATAAACTGATTAAAGATTTACTTAACAAAGTGACTGATAAAGATGCATCTTATATTCCAGATTCATATAGCACAGGCAATTTCTTTGATCTGGCTTCAACTATTAACAAGAGTCATCAGGAGATGACAAATCCCCCTGGGCCCCACATGAAACCCCAATCAATTTTTCTAGATTTAATTAATTGCCATGGACATACGGAGGGAAAAAATAATAAATAACATCACAGAATCCCAAAATGTCAAAAGGCACAAAGACTAATTACTTAGCATACTGTAATTGTCAGGTGGGTGGCATGGTGGTGTAGTGGTTAGCACGGTCACCTCACAGCAAGGTGGTTCTGGGTTCGAGCCCAGCGGCCGACGGGGGCCTTTCTGTGTGGAGTTTGCATGTTCTCCCCGTGTGGGTTTCCTCCGGGTGCTCCGGTTTCCCCCACAGTCCAAAGACATGCAGGTTAGGTTAACTGGTGACTCTAAATTGACCGTAGGTGTGAATGTGAATTGTTGTTTGTCTCCATGCGTCAGTCCTATGATGATCTGGCGGCTTGTCCAGGGTGTACCCCGCCTCTCACCCATAGTCAGCTGGGATAGGCTCCAGCTTGCCCACGATTACAAGCGGTTACAGATAATGGATGGATAATTGTCAGATTTTGTGATAAAATTCCTAATAGTTTTTGAGTTATGCTCCGGAAACTAAAATGTTTACTGACAGACAGACGGAGCAATAGCTATAACCCCCCGCATTATATGCCGGGGGGATAAAAAGTGGATAAATCACACAGCATGGCTGCTGACAGGTTCTGGATGCGATGATAAATTTGGACCCGCACCTTTCTTGAGAGTGAAACCTGCTCAATAATTATCCAATGTTTGAAAAACCGTCCAGAGTGAAAGGACACGTCCAGACACAGCGGCTCTGAGCTCTCCATACTGATGCCATTTATCTTATTGGTCTTTATCATCTTTATTACAAGTTTAGTCACCAGTGTGAATCGTTCTTATAGCTGTGAGGAACTGCTTAACATCAGCTGAAGTTGTGAACATGTTTTTCACAACTTCAGTTGCATTACGAAAGAGCTAGCCAGCACCGGGAGCTCTGTGCATCATCACTATGCCAGGAGACCTAGACAGTGCCATAGGGAACACAAGAGCAGGTACAGTGCGCCAGGTTGCAGGTCAGGCTATGAAGTGCTCCACAGAGACCTTCTTTGCCAAGCGTTTTCCTCATAAATGGACAAAGTAAGGCTGCGCATGGATTTTTACAGAGATGCGTTGGTTCCTGATGGGGCTGTGGAGCCAACGAACCAGATGCTGCCCTGCACAAACTGAACAAAGGACTCCAGTAAGAGCAGGGATATCCATACCAACAATAACTGGTGCACCAATGCATACATGTCAAGTTATACAGTTTCCCTGTATTTTATACGGGAAAATGCAATTTTTTGGCCAATACGGCATACACTGATTTTCATACGGGAAAATTATGTTTTGTCTCATCTCATTATCTCTAGCCGCTTTATCCTGTTCTACAGGGTCGCAGGCGAGCTGGAGCCTATCCCAGCTGACTACGGGCGAAAGGTGGGGTACACCCTGGACAAGTCGCCAGGTCATCACAGGGCTGACACATAGACACAGACAACCATTCACACTCACATTCACACCTACGGTCAATTTAGAGTCACCAGTTAACCTAACCTGCATGTCTTTGGACTGTGGAGGAAACCGGAGCACCCGGAGGAAACCCACGCGGACACGGGGAGAACATGCAAACTCCACACAGAAAGGCCCTCGCCGGCCACGGGGCTCAAACCCGGACCTTCTTGCTGTGAGGCGACAGCGCTAACCACTACACCACCGTGCCACCAATTATGTTTTGTATCAGAGATTTTTTTCCGTTACTCCGAGAAAATTCTTAGCATCCACCATTTATTTTTTCAAACACGCATGCCCAATGAAACAGAACCATTTTCAATTTATGTGGTTTTCTCGTTGCACGTGGTTTTCTCAGGTCATTTAAGTACATCGGCTCGGACTGCCCAGACTTCTGTGATGGCTGTAGAAGTTATGTTCTGCCAATTTCTCATGGAACACAACATCCCCCTGATTGTGGCAGACCATTTTTTATATATATATATATATGTTTCCTGATTCAAAGACTGCACAGGTAAGCATTTGTGTGTTGTTTTTTTAAAAAAGTTTTTACTGTTTGCATGTAGGAAAGCTTCCTCCATTATGATGATAATTTAGGGAGGCGATACTGGGAGTCGCCGTTTATACAACGGCAACTGTAGTTACCCGGCGATTTCTGGTTTCACTTCCCTAAACATTTTAATTGCTGATAGACGTTATATGTAGACACAGATGACCAACACCCGTTACTACCATCAGTCATCAGTAAACTGGAAAAGTGTTGAACGAAGAGTAATGGTGGTAACGACCGTTGGTAACCTGTCTCCAAAATGTGTAGTAGGGGATGGAAGCAATTTAACACCATCTAACGTGTTTGCCGTGCTCTGATTTTCTTTTATTGACCAGGAAAATAATAGCTGTATATTGGGGAAAGGTCTTTGATGCAAAAGCTGCTCTGGGTGTTGCCAGGTTTCCAATGCTGAAACAACTTTTTACTGCTTTGCTGTGCCTCCCACATAGCAATGCAGATAGTGAGAGGGCTTTTTCATTGGTTAGGAAAATTCATCCTGAGGACAGAAAAAATCTGGCTGCAGACACATTAACTGCGTATCTGCAAATTAAAATGAACTGTGATGCGGAGCTACAACTGCTGCCCAAGCAGTGCTATTATAGCTCGTGCCCAGTGGTGGCTGGTAGCCTTTCAAACAGGGGAGGCTGGTTGGTTACGATATTTCCAGATTTTAAAAGAAAACACATCAATTTTGCCCATACTCTTGCCTCTGATCTGGCTGATTGTTGGCAGGGTCACAAACTGTGAAATAACAGGTTCTTTTGGCCCATTAGCCTACTGTCCAATATACATGATGGTGGTGTGTGTGTGTGTGTGGGGGGGGGGGGGGGGGGTATATTTTAACATTTTATATTTTAAAATTGTGGCATGTTGTTTAAAAATTGATCATTATTGAAAGCAGCTCTTTGTCAGGAACCTCAGCAGTAGAGCTGGGTGCCACACATTTCATTCAATGACACTTTCCCTATATTTTACTTATTTTGACTGAGAAATGTTTTATTGACAATTTTGATAACCCTTCACTTTTAATCCAGGTCTGTAGTGTGAAATGTTCTCGGCTGTGTTTTTGTTTAAAAATGTTTTCCAAATTGTAGCTGTGTTTAATTCATATCCAGAAAAATATATATTCCAATATAATATACTCAGCATAAACATTTTAAATAGATTCTATATTTTTGGTCCATCCATGACATATTACTAAAGTAGCCTATTTACTGTTGTTGATGTGGGTCACTTGCTGTTAGCCAATTCACTTTCTCGTACCAGGAGAGCTGAAAGGAACGAGTATTATTCCCTACCTTTTTCACCAAGTCAATTTGAGGCGTTGGTCTCTTTAATTTTAATTTTTTCCTCGAAAGGAAGACTGGCAAATGGCTTCGCCAAAATTAAATCAGCAATGCTTGGCATCCGTGCGCAGCTTTCTTGCTAGCTGACTAGCCCCCTCAAGTTCAATCACTCAAATAAACGAAATTTCTGGAACTAAGATAGCAAACTTGACAACACTATATTTACACTTTATTTACAATGAAAATATATACAAACTAAAAAAGCTGGTAGAAACCGTATGTAATGAATGAAATCGAAATGTAAGCTGATCTCTTACAATACACCACAGCACTTGCGAATCCGCATGGGACTGAACTGAGATTCACCGCTGCCTGTCTGTATTTGAAATGAGCTGTCAATCAAAGAAAATATCCGGCCGCTTTCACCAATCACCAGTCTCCTCACGGAAACTGCCATGTCCCTCCCATGTGAGGCTGGGAGTCCGTGGGGCGGGCGTTTTCGCAGTATTTGTCCAATAACCGTCTTGCATTTTGAGATTGAAAAGCGCATAGCTCCCAAATGCCACTGAAGTCCACTGAGGCTGGGAGTCCGTGGGAGTCCGTAGGCAGGCATTTTCGCAGTATTTGTCCAATAATCCTCTTGCATTTTGAGACTGAAAAGCGCAGAGCTCCCAAATGCCATTGAAGTGCACTGAGGCTGGCCTGCATCGCGCTGTCACGAGGGGGAGAAACTCACGCACACATTAAAAAGTTATAAGGGCATTTTTAGAGGAGGCTGAGCCTCCCTCGTTGTCTTAGAGCAATCGCCCATGCTCGTGCCAAATCTGCAACATCTTTGTACAACAAAGAACACTCCAAAAAGGAATAAGATTTAAATTCTTGTTATAAATTACTGAGAAGATTTTCAATTTAACTTCATAATTTATTAATATTTTCACTTATCCTTGTTTACATAATATACTTGATGTGGTTTGGTCATCTTTAGTTGGATCGAACACTGCTTGTGGTGTCAACACTTTTTTTCCTCAAATGGAACTTTTACTAACCTTCATTTACTGTTTGGCATGATTATATATAATTTATTACATGTAACCTACTATTTTAATTAAAATACCTACTTAGTACATACGTGTTATTTCCCAGCTGGGAGGTCCATATCGTGAAATACCGTGACCGAGGTCTTGAAAAGTACTGAGCGAGGCCCTCTGGGCCGAGGTCAGTATTCAAGGCCAAGGTCATGGAACTTCACCATACGGACCGACCTTAAGTTGGTAAATAATATTTATTTTGTTTCTTTACCAAATTCTAACAGAAAACGAGAGCGCCCGAAAGGGAAAACCGAGCCAAGGCGAGCCGCCATTTTGAATCCTCATTCACGGCTGTAATGCAAATGGCTTCCTCCTCGGTATACAAGTGCACTTCCATGGCAGGAAAAAAAAATAATACATTTTGCTGCCTATGTAGTCCCCTATTTATACAAAATTGAGTCATTCAGGATTCAGCCATGTTTTTGCTCGGCGTTAGCAACAGTTAGAGGTTTTTAGCTTTCTCCTGAAATGTTTTCTTTTATTTCTTCTTCCTCAGGGCAGTAAAACTTGCTTTCGCTGTGAACACTGTCGTTATCGCTATCCATGCTGTAAAATTAATGCTGTTCTCCTGAGAAATGCTGGCAAAAATTTAAGATTTTTGATAATCTTATAAATAAATCTTATTAAAAAAAATGTTGACAAAAAATGCTATGTTTGTTGTTGTGAACGAGTGAGTCGCCTGAGGTCCATAACCGGGGTCCATAACTGGGGTTTGTATTGTAGGATATGGACCCGCTCGCCAGCCAATCAGAGCGCAGGATTTGATGGAAATCGCACCGCAAAAAAAAAAAAAAAATGCTGTGATATTTCAAGTAATTTTCTTTGGTGGAGTGTAATATTGTAGGTGATGTCAACACTTGTCAAATAGAACTTTGTGTAATTTTTATGAACTATTTAATATTAATACATTTTATTTGCAAAATTTACATCAATAATTCTGGCATTACTGATACAATGTATATTAAATAATTAAGTTTATAGTTCAGTCAGTCAGTCAGTCAGTCAGTCAGTCAGTCAGTCAGTCAGTCATTCTCTTTAGTAGATAATTGTTTACCTGACTGTACAGTCCTTTTTAATTCAGTTGTTTTCTCTGGGATCTAAAATTTCTTTTTATTCAGTCCCTGCTTATTTGATCCCTTTAATTTGATGCAGTGTGATAAATATGCCTATTACAATAGGAGTGTACAATGTGGAATAAAACAAATCAGTGCTTCGGATTATATATTGGAATTTTTTCTCGTGTATAAGGGCTCATGGGTGTATGTAAGGGAAACGTACAGATTTTGTAAGGGCATGGGTAACTAAAGGTTGACATGTATGCCAATGACACTTGATCTCATTGTATCTGAAGGTTTGGCTGTGGTAATATCGCTTTTGAACTTGAACATGGGCTGGTGTATGCAAATTTTGGGGGCGTGATTATTCACGAGTCTGTACTGTTATGAAACACTCCAGGATTTACCGCCCTCTTTTGCATATCCATGTTTTGCATTTGAAAGAGGAGACAACAGTGTGTGAGCTCCACAGTATGTCAGTTCCATATGCTGAACTCTCCTTTTTCAAATATGCTGAGGTAAATACAAATTTCCATTCCATTGCGCCTTTAAGTAAAGTATGTACGAGGGTACTTCACAAAGTTCTCGGCCTCACCCAGAAAAAGTCACAGGAGAAAGATTGCTCTTGCATTATTTTTGAGTATAGTCTCCTTTAACGTCAATGCACTTGGTCTATTGATGCTCACGCTTCGCTATTCCTTCGTGGAAGGTGGTCACATCTTAAGCCTCCAGATCCTCCTCAACAGCACGGATGACTTCATAATCACTCTGAAAATGGCGACCGCACAAGTAAGATTTCAGTCTGGGGAACAGGCAGAAGAAGTTAGACGGTGCCAGGTCGGGTGAGTAAGGTGCATGGGGCAACAGTTCAAAGCCAGATTTATAATAAAGTTCAATTTATATAGCGCCTTTCTCAAAACCCAAGGTCACTTTACAATTATAAGAGAAAAAAAAAAAAAAGTCCACCAAATAAAGGTCAGGATGTCATTCCAATGGTGTAGCAGCCACAGTTCCACCAAAAGGCACACGAAAACAAGTCTCACACCGCCTGCACAGCCGCCACGATGCCATCGGGCAACATCACTCAGAACATCATGCCATGGATCCACAAAGCAAGCACAGACGCACTGCCACGCAGAGTGCTGGTATGTCCCAAACTGCCTGCACAGCTGCCGCGACACCACCGAGAAACATCGCTCGGAACATCACGCCAAGCACTAAAGCACCGCTGCACAGAGCGCTGGACAACCATGATGTTAAAATGAGCAACGAGCTCACTGCAGTCCATAGCAAGGAGCACAGGCATCACCCACGGCGAACCAAGGCCTGGAGGGAACCGACGCCCAAACACCACAACCGGTGGACAAAAACAAAAACAAAAACTACACAAACACAAAAAAAGAAAAGAGAAAATAAAATGTGGCAGATCACAGAATCCAGGGACACATGTCTGCCCGGGGGCATTTTGAGTTATTGACAGATTCAGAAAGTACAGTTTCTAAGCTTTCCAATGATGCCTTCCATGTGGAGATCTGACAATATTTGAAGAATGTGTGGCCTTTTGAAAGTGTATACTTCTTAAAACAGAAAAGGGAGAAAATCGCCCTCAAAGTTTTCCATCTCAGCTACTCTGGGTGTAGTGCGGGCACATAATGGTGCTCATTTGCATGGCATTAAGGAAAGCTCTACCCCCTACGAGCTAGCACGATACTACTTTCATGTAAACAAAAGATCACCACGTCAATTTTCCTTCCATGCAAAGTATGCCCAACGCAATTATGAAGTACAAAAATAAGTCCTAAAGTATACTTTAACGTTTTGTGGTTGAAAAATTACTCACACCGTAAGAAAGGAAGATAGCATGATGATGACACAACTAACACAACACTAGTTTCATGTAAAGCCTCGGTCACAACCGGCCGTACGGTACGCGCTCCTACGGCCGGTCTACACGCAAAAAACGCAAGAAACGCACGGAGAGTGCGCATGAAACGCACGAGAGTGCGCGTGTGATGTGCGGATTTTCGAGCCGCAGAGGTTCTTTGTCATGTCAAACAAACTCTACGGGCGCTTACGTTTTTTTCAGGTTGCAAGACAAACTTACGGCCAATGCGCGTCTTTCTCCATGAACAAAAAAAAAAAAAAAACGCAGCAATTTGGGAAACGCCAAAAATCACACGGCCAAAAAATCGTCCGTCCGGTTGTGACCTAGGCTTAACCAAACCACAACACTCTCCGTTACATGCAAAAATAAGCACACAGCCTTAGATTAATAAACTTACCCCATCAGAAAGAGAAACGGCGCCTTGCACACACCAATGCCTCCGATGGAATAATGTAGTCCTAGAACGGTCCGTGTATCATCCGATCATTCAAGTATTCCATTCAATCTGGAAAACGAGGTTGCGTTTTTTTTGCTAGAAATGGTGATCTCCAATGTAAATACCGTGTGTCTGTTTGCTTCGCGGTGTGTCAGCTCCTCTGCGCTCTGTTTAGTAACTCATTCCATAGTGAAATCACACGCCTGTATGCAGTTAAGTAGCCATGCGCTCAGCTCGGATCATACAGCTGATTCGCGGAAAAAAACAAAACAAAAGACTTAAATCATCATGTGAATGGCCCATATGGTAATTTACCCACACCCCCCAGCAGGCTACAGTCCTGACAAAAACGAGACAATTTGCAACAAAAAAAAAATGTATGCTTTTCCAACAAAACAATCTATTATCTGAAATACTGATTGCATTCTTCAAGATCTCAACTTGCACATGATGGAAAAAAACAAAAATCACAAATTTCGAAAAAAAAATGCTTCTTTTGCGATTATCTCGGATTCGTTTCGGCCGACATGTGTCCCTGGGTTCGGTGAGGGGTCACAAATAAAATGCTCTGGTGAGAAGCGGCAACCAGAATGCGCACGGTGTACTCTCAACCGGAAACGAAATGGGGGGGGGTTTATAAAAAAAAAAAAGCATTTGACTGCTTCTGCCACCTGTGCTGTGTGGACGGACACATTGTTCTGGAGCAACAGCACACCGGCTCCAAACTTTCCTCTCCTTTCTTCTTTCGTTTGAGTTTTTGTGGACCGTGATAAGGCTTTATAGTATACAGTTATGCCCCAAAATGGGAGTTACGCCCCTTGGTTCTGGGTGAGGCCGAGAACTTTTTGAAGTACCCTCATAAGTAAGTAAACCCATCCATCCAAGCTCAAAAATCCAAAACTCTTCGGCGTAAGCATGAGAGCAGGTTAGGCTTCACAGCATTCTTACTTTTATCGACTTGGCTTTTACAGCTGTGCGAGTAAAAGAAGAAAACAAGGTAGCGGCGTGTGATTGCTGTTTATGCTCGGAGGAGATAATTTTAGCTTCACTCTGTCATTATGGTCACAATGATAGCACTGCTGCATAATGCTAAATTATACTGTGTGTTCTTTCAGAACAGCGTGCACTTTACATTCTTGCTTCCAAAACAAAAACAGTGATGATAATATAAACCTTGGCTAAGCCTGAACAATGAAAGTCCAAAATTTCCCTCTCATGTCTACAGGAGCAGACGGTCTTTTAAAAGCACAACAGCAGACCACTGCATTTCACTTTGGGAATGTTATGTGGCATTTTCTCCATGCTAAGCGGATGGCCAGCCAGAAAGCCCCAAAATAAAATAAACTGCTTGAAACGTGAAGTGAAAAAGAGAAGGTAAATATTTCCGAAGGGGTGTTCTTGAAATATTTAGTACTAATCAGGCTTTCGTCTAAACGGGGGAACAGGGGCGCTGCGCCCTCTTACTCTCGGCGTGCGCCCCCTTACCGACTCCGTGAAAACATCCCAGCAACACTACGTGACAATGTGTCTGATCATCAAATACGTTATAATTGCTCCAAAAATATTCCAATCATAGTAGATACACCGCCAGACGGTGCAAAAACAATCCGAATTGGCGTTTTCCAGACTGAGGCGCCATATTGTTTAGTTGTTTACTTGTCGCGGCTGCTCTCGCGAGATTTGACATGGGTTACATACAAGGTCAGCTGACTTGTAGAGCGAGATTTCTTGAGACTGAATGACCTTTCACCCACCGGCGCGGGAGCTTTTGACAGAAGTAGTTCGCGAGTTGTTTTTGTTGACACTTGGGCATTTAAAGATGTCATCCCGCGGCACGAAACGGAAGAAAGCCAAAGACTGTCCGAGGCAGAAGAAGATTACTTCTCTCTTTTTCAATGTTGACAGACAATTTGTTACAATTTCCCTCTCAGATACTCAGAATGTCCCATTGGAGCATTTTTCAAAGGCTTTGCACGGTGGGGGGGGGGGGGGGGGACAACGGCACCATCCCCCCCCCGCTTCGCTCCCTCGCCATGGTGAGCGCCCTCATACTAAATTTTTCTAGAAAAAACCCTGCTAATAACATTAGCAGGTTGCTGTTCTGACAGGGACTTTAATGGAAGAAAGTGGTGTTTAACACTACGTTCACACTGCAAGGCTTAATGCTCAATTCCGATTTTTTTGTGAAATCGTTCACATTAACAAATATATGCGACTTTTATGTGATCCTCAGTATGAATGAAAAGCAACCTAAGTGTTCCGCATGCGCATTGCAGGATACGATGACGTCACACGCAGTGAGCATGGCCAGTGTTTACGGAAGTAACCTAAACTTTCCTGTGTATGACAGTAGCCAGCATGGAGTACCTGGCGATGATGCAGTTGTTGTTGCGACGGAGCCAGAACATGCACAATAGCCTGATGTTAAGGAGGAGGTTGAGAAGGAAGAGGGCAAGGGTTTTGGCTCAGGCGTTCTGCGGGGTAGTGACTGCAACCTCCGTTCAAAGGAACGTGTGGGTGCGGAGTCGCATTGATGTCATGCGCCATGTTGTTGTAACTTTTTTTGAGAGACCCGCCGCCTACTTCAGCGCAGAATAGTGACGTTTGTGGCTTGTTGATGACGTGTAAGTCGGATGAATGCGACCTGGCGGTTCAGACTGAAGTCGCATATGAAAAGATCGGATAGGAATCGGAATTAGGACCACATATCCAAACGGCCTGGGTCGGATTTGAAAAAAATCGGATCTGTGTCGTTCATATTGTCAATAAAAGATCGGATACAGGTCACATATGGGTGAAAAAAATCGGATTTGAGTCACTTCAGCCTGCAGTGTGAACGTAGTGCATAAAATGGAAGCAGATTCGGTTAAAAAGTCACTGGAGCTGAGCATGAGGACAGCTGGAATGGATCAGTGGCCAGTCACGGTCAGACAGCTTTCATTCTTCTCAGGAGCATGGTGGCCTGGGTCAAACCAAGGGCACGACAAGATGAAAAGGAAAAGCAAGGCAAAAAAAAAAAACATCCACAGCTCTCAACGTGTCATCCTGACATGCAGGCACACACGAGCGCAACAAACATGAGGCAGGACACACACACACACACCAATCCATTTTTTAAATCAATGAGTGAAACATCAGAAACAACCTACAGAACAAACATGACAAATCTGCTCTCTTTGGCCTTTTTGGTACATAAATCTGGGGGGAGTCGCGGCTGGCAACTCTGGTCTGGATTAGCCGAGTCAGACGAAGAACAGCGTTTTCCCCTTGTTATTTATTTCTTGGCCAAATGCTGCTTCTAGATCGAGAGACACTCCCACTGGTTGTGAGAGGAGTCAGAGAGTCTTGTTGGTAGATTGCATGAGTCAGTCCATGTGATTTAAAAAAAAAAAAAAAAGCTTTTCTATCAGGAAGTGTGTTATTGGAACGCGGCCCGTCAAGTGAACGAAGTAGTTCAGGGGTCATGAGGAACAAAAAACACAACATAAACCCACCTTCAAAGGGTAAACCTCTACCGTCGCTCTCTCTCTCTCTCTGCGTTTTTTCCCTTCATCTCTAACAGACTTTTTTCCTTCCCTCAGACGCAGCAGATATCCAGAGAGAACAATGACTCTTTCAAAAGCCTTCACGTTCAGCCTAACCTCCATCAAAGCTCTCTGTTGACAGACACAATGACTAAACCACAGCTTCTCTTCACCATGGCCAACTTCACTTTCCTTTCTTTTGTTATACATCAGGTGCCTTTTAGGTTGTAAACTAAACACAAGGCAGGCACTCATAAAATAAATCGGGGGGAAAAAAAAAAAGTACTTGCACAGTCAGAGACCTTGGAGTGGGGTGGAAGTCCAGGATTAGAGGGAGAAATTAATAATGAAGGAATGTCGGTTTAAGTGATGGCTCGTGGGTGGATTTGTGAAAGACGCAGTCCTTAGGGACCACGGGACCTCAGGCACACTGCAGGCAGGAAAATCCGGACCGTTCAGCCAGCCAAAGATGACATCATGCTTGTAACATCTTATCAATCAGCACTGGCTTAGGTTTTAATAACAGCTGGCCCACACCTAGCCTAAATATTCACCTTTTAACGGATATTCTGTCTCGGTTCAAGACCGGGCTTCTTAAAGGTTAGCTCGAAGAACTGGAAATATTAAAATGGTG
This sequence comes from Neoarius graeffei, assembly GCF_027579695.1. Taxonomy (NCBI): domain Eukaryota; kingdom Metazoa; phylum Chordata; class Actinopteri; order Siluriformes; family Ariidae; genus Neoarius; species Neoarius graeffei. The sequence goes on along the minus strand of NC_083570.1, from coordinate 84,811,553 downwards.
GAGAATATTCTGTCTGGAGAATTTTCTGCACTTTTTTTTTAAATCCAAAAAGCTTAGTGGTGGGCGGCACGGTGGTGTAGTGGTTAGCGCTGTCGCCTCACAGCAAGAAGGTCCGGGTTCGAGCCCTGTGGTCGGCGAGGGCCTTTCTGTGCGGAGTTTGCATGTTCTCCCCGTGTCCGCGTGGGTTTCCTCCGGGTGCTCCGGTTTCTCCCACAGTCCAAAGACATGCAGGTTAGGTTAACTGGTGACTCTAAATTGAGCGTAGGTGTGAATGTGAGTGTGAATGGTTGTCTGTGTCTATGTGTCAGCCCTGTGATGACCTGGCGACTTGTCCAGGGTGTACCCCGCCTTTCGCCCGTAGTCAGCTGGGATAGGCTCCAGCTTGCCTGCGACCCTGTAGAACAGGATAAACCGGCTACAGATAATGAGATGAGATGACTGATGGGATTAAAAACAGCTTAGAAATGCATCCATGACCACAACAATGTTGGTTTGCAAGTGACCATGATCATTTTGGGTGACCAGCTAAACCAGCCCTGGATCAGCACCAACAACAACAACCAGCATCATGGGATATGTGCTTGTTGAAGGCGTTTTATCAGCAAAAGAAGTAAAAACCTACCAGATCTGTAGGGAAAATATGGGTTCTTTATTGTGAGCCATCAATCAATGAAGAATCAGTAAAGAGACAAATAAGAAAGATGCAAGTTCAAGTAACAGGTAAGCTAGCTTGTTTCTTCATTATTACAGACAATTACTACCAAACAATTGGCACTTGGGCTCAAGGGCACTTCAGCCATTCCTGCTGGTCCAGGGAATCAAACCAGTGACCTTTTGGTCCCAAAGCTGCTTCTCTAACCTTCATTCACCAAATGCTACTATAAAAGGGGGGAAAAAAATAAATGTAAAAAATAAATAAATAAATAAATAGCTGCAAGAAGCGATGAAGGGCCCGAGCACCTCCGCTATACCAAATCTGGCATGAATCCAACAAACTGCCTAGGAGAAGAACGTCAAAATGTAACACGTCAAAACGCAGAAAACCAAAAATAACTCCCTTCTTGCTGACTATGGCGAACACGATGTACATCACAATTTTGTTTGTCTTGCAGCACTCCACATGCCTACCAAATTTGACATGGATAAGTGAAACTATATACCAGGCAAAAGTCTCAATGACATGTGGGGGTGCAATGGAGTACCCCAGACACACCCAGGGCCAAGCCTCTATCCCTGAGTAGTGGTGGCCAGGATTGAGGTGTGTACCAATTTCCACAAGTTTTCGCCCATGGGAACCACCTCAAAAATGGTCAAGTCTTGAAGAAAAAGAATGATGATGATAATGCTAATAGGGCGGCACGGTGGTGTAGTGGTTAGCGCTGTCGCCTCACAGCAAGAAGGTCCGGGTTCGAGCCCCGTGGCCGGCGAGGGCCTTTCTGTGTGGAGTTTGCATGTTCTCCCCGTGTCCGCGTGGGTTTCCTCCGGGTGCTCCGGTTTCCCCCACAGTCCAAAGACATGCAGGTTAGGTTAACTGGTGACTCTAAATTGACCGTAGGTGTGAATGAGAGTGTGAATGGTTGTCTGTGTCTATGTGTCAGCCCTGTGATGACCTGGCGACTTGTCCAGGGTGTACCCCGCCTTTCGCCCGTAGTCAGCTGGGATAGGCTCCAGCTTGCCTGCGACCCTGTAGAACAGGATAAAGTGGCTAGAGGTAATGAGATGAGATGAGAAGAAAACATTAGGGCCTTGCACCTCGGTGCAGCACCCTCTGGTGGACACAAAAAAAAAAAAAAAGAGTGAATCACAGGATCTCACAGCGAGTTCACACTAGAAAATTGTTCGTGTTGTTTATGGGTGTGCGCTGTTCAGATACGAGAGTTCACCGGTAGGAACTAAAGTTTGTGGGGATAAATCACACTATAGGATTGATCCAAAGACTTTACATGAGCTGAATGCTTGAATTTATCACTTTACTGCACTGTACCCAATTTGCATAGAAACCAGAAAAATCTCAATCTCACAGTTGCTTGTTGCTCCGTCTCCATGCCGCCGAGGTCAAAATCACAGCTCCATGTTGTGCACTTGCATAGAAAATGATCAGTTGTCTGAGCTCGTATGAATGCAGGGTGGATTATATTTGGTTACTCATGCAAGTAAATTGGGATTTTGTTTTCCAAACTGTCTTCTCAACTGAAACCTTGTGTTTTTATGTCGTAGACCTCAGTGTAGTGCATATGTGAAAACTATTAGTGCTTGGCCCTGCATACTGCACTAAATCAATCATGTCAACAAGTAACAGAAAACTAAACAACCAAACATTTTCCGACATATTTCTACCCTTCGAGCTGTGAAACAACAGAAAGCTGGGTTTGTACCAAAAGGTGTACGACACAATTAAAAAAAAAAAAAAAAAAAGTGTGCGTCTTTTTACATGCTAGTAAAAACTGAGACAGAAAAAAGTTCAAGACAATCCACAATGCAAAAACAGTACATCGTAAATTATATTAGTATTTAAATGTCTCAACAAGGTGAAAGTAGCATTAGGAAATCCGAGCAAAGCTTCTTCAGTAAACGTTATCTTTGTACATCACTCATCATGCACCTCTGAAGGAAATTCCACTTGTTTCTGTTGCCATGGTGACAGAGACAAGAACTTTCCATTATCCTTACTATGACCGAGGACACTTTGAAGGACTCGGTAAGAAATAATCAAAACCTCTTTAAAAAAAACACTTGAGCCTCCAGCCACTATGAGAGACAAACCTACACATAAAATGTTATCCTTGCATTCGATACTGAAGATCTACTCACCTCTATTAACTCTGTAGGAGGCAATCATTTGTATGATGAGACAAATCAGCTTAGAGGTGAATCTTTACCGGAAAAGTGTTGCGGGTGCACAAACCGTCGGCGAGACATAAAAATAAGAGGTTGGGGGTGCGGTGAAGTGGTGCCGCCATGCTCTGTTACCCAGGAGACTGATGCACTTTTAAAGAAACTGGCCAATGACAAACACTGCCAATTGTTGAGACAAAAAGTCACATGACAGCAGGGCTGCTGTTCACTCTATACAAAAAAAAAGGGGGTGTAAGGAACGCAGGCCTGAGAATAGTTCCAAAAGAAACGCAAGTGAGGCAGCCCGCCATGCCAAGCATCCAAATTTATTGTCTTCTTTCTCTCTGTTTTGGGGCCTTTCCAACACGTGGGGTCTCCATTTTTACATCAATCCCACAGACTTGATCTTGCTTTCCTGTTTACAGGAACAGCTCCATCTTTGCATTTAAAAACCAGGCTAGACATTTAAAAAAAAAAAAAAAAACACTAATGCAATGCCTTTCAGACAATGGGGTTGGCATTTACTGGTTTTGAGCTGAAAGAAAATATTGTGCAGGCTTAATGCAAAAAAAACAGGCAAAGAAATGGTTTAACAGTTGCGTGCTTTCAATTTAGCACCCAGCTGTAATTCAGGCCATGCACACGGCAATAACGTAGTAAAAAATAAATAAAAAGTCAAACATGTGGAGAGGGTGATCAGATCGTGCTCTTTAACCATTTCAGACCAAAACACAACTTTTTATAAATGTTTCCCAACATGCAAAATAGATATTCCTGTATATAAGCAGTTACGGATGGGTTATATAGCCTAAACTTTAACATTTTGAACCACAGTATGGAAATACAAGCACTGCAGAACAAAACAGGAAGTCCTCTGGCTTCTAGTCTTTGACGGGTTAGGGACGATTTCATAGTTGACACGGTCTTTAATGCCAATTTCAATTGCTGTAACCCAATAAGAATTTAACAGTCGTTACATTTAAGTCTAACAACATCCAAGAACACGCTCATGGAAGTTGGACCTGCTTTGGTCAGCATTCCTTAAAGGTCCCATGGCATGGTGGTTTGTTGATGCTTTAAACGGGCTCATGGAGGCTTCCGGATGTTATATCCGCAGCCTTTCTTGAAATGAACCCTCGGCACGTAAATATAGCCTCCTGGGAGAAAGCCCCATTTCAGCGCTTTTCCCAGTGCGTCGTTTTGCTAATGAGAAGCAGGAGGCGGGGAAGGGTAGAGGGTGGGGGCGGGCCATGGGGGGAGGGGGAGGGGCTTGACCAAGCTGCGCACGCACACATACTCGCTGCTATCAGCGCCTGTAGCCACGCTGTTAAGACAAAACCCCGTTCTCCCTCGGACTCCTTTCATAAACTCAACGTGACACAGAGAACAGAGTGTGAGAGTGTTCGGAGTGGTAGTTTACGAACGTATAATACCCTAGGCTTGAACACGCACTCCATAACCAAAGAGGATAGAAGCAGCAACTACAGCAACATATCGCTTATCCAACAGAAGACATGCATTGCGGAGCAATAGTCAAACATAAGCTCATAAGTTACAGTCAATTTCCAGACTAAACTCAGTTTAACAGAGCATGCTGCATGCTCTTTAGTTTTGTAGCGCAGATTACCTGGCTAACTGCAGGAAGCGGTTAGCTGCACAGCTAATGTAGCCATTGCTAGGCTAACGCACCGATTTTAAAACATGGCAAAATGACCAGTTATACACTTACTTGTTCGGTGTTTGTGGCTGATGCGGCAGGGATGCTTGGTACGGACCCAGGCTTCAGTGACAGTTGATGTGCAAAACCTGCCCTGTACTGTCCCAAGTTGTGGAAACATTCATCAGGAAAATGCTTCCGACAAACATACACCGTCTTAGGTAGACTCGACGGCGTATTATTGGAGTAAATAAAATTAAGCCACTGCGTCTTCAGGGGCTCTCCCGTCGGCAGTAAAAACAGACTCTTTTCTGTGTTGTCACATCCATGTACAGCGCAACTTCCATGTTTCGCTCGCTTAGGTGATGCCATGTTGTTGTGTCCTCTATGGTCTCCCAACTACAACTGGGCGGGCAATCCATACAGTGGGTGGGAATCCAGAGGGGGGGCGTGGGGATCATCTCCCTTGTTGACGTAGTAAAGGGAAGAGCTTATCAACGCGCCGTTTTGACGCGCCATTCTCAAATGTTGGGCGTAGTTTGGTTTACACATTATGAAATTTCTAGCCACTGGGGTGACTTAAGAAGGTCAGAGGAACTCATTTTAACGTTAAAAAACCTCAGAAAGTGAAATTTTCATGCCATGGGACCTTTAATTAAAGAAAAGAGAAAAAGAAGAAGAATGTAACGCTAGCACAACATTAAGGCGTTTATTGTTTAAATTGCTGTGGTTAGATGTAAAAGCATGACCGAAAGTATTTAAATGGCTAACCCTAAAACTTCTTGTCCTACAAATCATGTGCCATTGCCTTATGAAAAATCTCCCAGTTTTCTCAGCTAATTAACGAGAAGCTAAAAAGCTTTGTCATGATTCTCTCTTTTCCATAGAAGTACTGGCATTGATTCTTGCCAGTCAGGTCCAACACCTGAAAAATGCCAACTTTTGCTCAGGAACTGCTGCTTACTCAGCAAATGCACAACTTGTTCTTGCATAATTGTTACAAATGGTGTGAAAATTATTTTCAGTTTCTCCAGTGTCTTATTTCCATCTGTGTGCAGTATCATGGTGAGGCAACGTTCTCCATATTCTCAGTCAAAGTCACATGAGCATGACTGATTACTGAAAAAGCCTGTGACAAATGTAGAATTTTTGCACTGATTTTATTTTTAAAACACGGCTGGATGTACCAAGCCCAGGAAAAAGCCTAGGAGGTGGCAAGAGCTCTGTGGGAACCGGGTGTAGATTTCAGGGAGGACACGGACCATCATCCAAAGTCGAAAGAAGGGTGCTAAAGGACTGAAGAAAGAGGTCACCCAAATGGACTGATGCCAAATTCATGGCGTACAGTATAGTGTATGTGAGAGAGAGAGAGAGAGAGAGAGAGAGAGAGAGAGGGGATGTCTGAATAAGTACGTGCTATCTCCAGCTGGTACACAAGCCTTTTTGTTCTCATTCGACATGGCCTCTGGACAAATGATTCAGTGTGAAGGACTTTAGAGAATGTGAGGGAGAAAAACTCCATTTGATTCAAGCTTCCACATTGCATTAACGAGACCAAACCATATAAAACAAGCAAGCTGATTTACAAAAAAAAAAAAAAAAGTGCCATATTAACCCCTTGGCTGCCATCCAGAATTAACTGTAACGTGCGAGTACGCGCATTTTGGTACGTGAGAACTTTTTGGGGTTATGGGTAGCAAACCACTGCTGAGCCATCCTGTTAGTCTCAGTAACAAAACGGTCTACCAGTTCATCTGTGAGGAAACGGTGTTTATTTGGCTGTTCCATATGTGCTTCTCTAAAGATTGGCTGATATACATTTTGGTTTCCCTGATTATCATCATGATCATCACCACCACCACCACCACCACTTCGATCCCTAGCCTCACCATCACCTCCTCCACCAGCATCATCATTCTCAGTCTCACCATCTCCTCTCATACCGTGTCCTCCACCACCACGTACATGCACCCGACCACCTCGCCTGCGTGGCCCTCTCCCTCTCGGCATTACTCTTCCGCCACCTCTAGTTCTACCTCTACCAAGGCCTCGAGCTACAGCTCGCTTCCTACCTCTGATGACCAAATCAGGTATGCTGTCCTCACTGCCATCACTAGATGATCCATCAGCAACACTGCCCTGATAATCACTTCCACTGCTCTCATTTCCACTTTCATCCTCATCACTACTTCCCAATTCTATGTTCTGTGTCTCCCTAAATATTATGTCCCTCACTTCTCCTGCAGTATCTCTCTTTCTTGCCATAATTTGCTCCAAAACACACTAAAAGAGCAAAAAAAAAAAGAAAGGGAAATAACGCACTGTGTCAGACAATGACGGGACACCACATGACCAATACAGGGTCATGTGACTGTTTTGTACCGCCATACCAAAACATATCCAACTGGAAGAATGTTCTAGGCACTGACTAATTTATATGTGCCACTGTGAAGTAAAAGTAATGTGCCATGTACTGTAAGGTACATAAAAGGAGGGGTTTATGACAAGTAGCATACGTCATAAGGCACAGCAGTAAAAGAAAAGAAAGCACAACTTTATTCATCACACACTTGTGAAATTTCCTCTCTGCATTTAACCCATCTGAAGCAGTGAAAACACACACAAGTGAGCAATGAGCACACACACATACCCAGAGCAGTGGGCAGCCATGCTAACAGCGCCTGGGGAGCAGTTGGGAGTTAGGTGCCTCAGCCCAAAGCCGTCCCATATTAACCTAACCGCATGTCTTTGGACTGTGGGGGAAACCGGATCACCCGGAGGAAACCCACACAGACACGGGGAGATCATGCAAACTCCACACAGAAAGGCCCTCAATGGCCGCTGGGTTCGAACCCAGAACCTTCTTGCTGTGAGGCGACCGTGCTAACCACTACACCACCGTGTCAGCCGTGACTTGTCCAAGGGCACTGAAGGGGTTAATATGGCTAATTATTTCCATTAAGCCTGCTTGCGTTAACTTCAATTCTTTTTAACACCACTAATTTTTTGGACACAAAATTAACGCATGCATGTTCTGTGCCCCTCCCCCTTGGTTTGGGAAATCAGGAAGTGTGAGCGAGCGACGTAGCAAGTAGCTGGTCGGTGCAAGTCGTGATAAAGTGCACTTATGTACAGAATCAACTTATATTGTCGTATTCTGACAGTTTACATAAAATGTGCATTTTTATATGCGTTTGATGGTCCAGAGGGAAGAAAAGGCGGTGTGTTAAGGTCCAGGGGTGTGTGTGTGTGTGTGTGTGTGTGTGTGCATGCTGTCCAATTGTGCAAGCTGCACACTGGAGGAGTGAGAGAGTTTGTTTTATTGTGAGAAATTTGTGAATTATGTAAAGTGTTTTCATAAATGCAGTTTTTGCTCATGAATGTACTGTCTATTTACCAGCGAGTTCCAGTAAAATGTGGTAAAACATCTTTTTGAGCTAAGTGGAGAAACAAATGTATTTATTTGGGTTTTGTATTTTTATTTTCTTTATTTAAAAGATAGCCACTACTGTTGTCCAGAGTCCACATCACCGAGTTTTAGTTTACTGCATAGTTTGAGGCTGGAAGTTAAGGACAGAACGAGAGGAAATTATGATATTGTTTTATTTCACATTGAATTGTACTAAACCCTCAAAATTATAAAGTTAACACTTATGTAGTGAGGGAATAAAATACCCACAAAAATAATTTTTGCTGTGTCCAGCCTTATCCTTCCTGACCACATATATTTGCATAAAGCAAGTATACAGCGGTGCTTGAAAGTTTGTGAACCCTTTAGAATTTTCTATATTTCTGCATAAATATGACCTAAAACATCATCAGATTTTCACACAAGTCCTAAAAGTAGATAAAGAGAACCCAGTTAAACAAATGAGACAAAAATATTATACTTGGTCATTTATTTATTGAGGAAAATGATCCAATAGTACATATCTGTGAGTGGCAAAAGTATGTGAACCTCTAGGATTAGCAGTTAATTTGAAGGTGAAATTAGAGTCGGGTGTTTTCAATCAGTGGGATGACAATCAGGTGTGAGTGGGCACCCTGTTTTATTTAAAGAACAGGGATCTATCAAAGTCTGATCTTCACAACACATGTTTGTGGAAGTGTATCATGGCACGAACAAAGGAGATTTCTGAGGACCTCAGAAAAAGTGTTGTTGATGCTCATCAGGCTGGAAAAGGTTACAAAACCATCTCTAAAGAGTTTGGACTCCACCAATCCACAGTCAGACAGATTGTGTACAAATGGAAGAAATTCAAGACCATTGTTCCCCTCCCCAGGAGTGGTCAGCCAACAAAGATCACTCCAAGAGCAAGGCGTGTAATAGTCGGCGAGGTCACCAAGGACCCCAGGGTAAATTCTAAGCAACTGCAGGTCTCTCTCACATTGGCTAATGTTAATGTTCATGAGTCCACCATCAGGAGAACACTGAACAACAATGGTGTGCACGGCAGGGTTGCAAGGAGAAAGCCACTGCTCTCCAAAAAGAACATTGCTGCTCGTCTGCAGTTTGCTAAACATCATGTGGACAAGCCAGAAGGCTATTGGAACAATATTTTGTGGACAGATGAGACCAAAATAGAACTTTTTGGTTTAAATGAGAAGCGTTATGTTTGGAGAAAGGAAAACACTGCATTCCAGCATCAGAACCTTATCCCATCTGTGAAGCATGGTGGTGGTAGTATCATGGTTTGGGCCTGCTTTGCTGCATCTGGGCCAGGATGGCTTGCCATCATTGATGGAACAGTGATTTCTGAATTATACCAGCAAATTCTAAAGGAAAATGTCAGGACATCTGTCCATGAACTGAATCTCAAGAGAAGGTGGGTCATGCAGCAAGACAACGACCCTAAGCACACAAGTCGTTCTACCAAAGAATGGTTAAAGAAGAATAAAGTTAATGTTTTGGAATGGCCAAGTCAAAGTCCTGACCTTAATCCAATGGAAATGTTGTGGAAGGACCTGAAGCGAGCAGTTCATGTGAGGAAACCCACCAACATCCCAGAGTTGAAGCTGTTCTGTACGGAGGAATGGGCTAAAATTCCTCCAAGCCGGTGTGCAGGACTGATCAACAGTTACCGCAAACGTTTAGTTGCAGTTATTGCTGCACAAGGGGGTCACACCAGATACTGAAACCAAAGGTTCACATACTTTTGCCACTCACAGATATGTAATATTGGATCATTTTCCTCAATAAATAAATGACCAAGTATAATATTTTGTCTCATTTGTTTAACTGGGTTCTCTTTATCTACTTTTAGGACTTGTGTGAAAATCTGATGATGTTTTCGGTCATATTTTATGCAGAAATATAGAAAATTCTAAAGGGTTCACAAACTTTCAAGCACCACTGTATTTGTCCACAACCACGCCCCAAAAACTTGAAAAATACCCCTTTAAGGTACATTTAGAACAGATTTTAAAAAGTGCGAATTAACTATGGACAATAGTGCAATTAAATCATGATTACATATTTAAAAAAATAAATAAAACGACTGACAGCCCTAATTTCAATATAAATCATACAAAAGGAACTCAGAATGTGATATGACGACATACCACAGCGCTGCTGAAGTCAATTTGTAAAAAGAGTAATAGACATTGTCACAAAGCAGCTTTAAAGAAAATAAATAAAGATTTTAAACATACGAACTAATAAATTCATCCATAATGAGCAAGCCTGAAGTCTCAATTCTGATTGGTCAGAAGGTATTGATTACTTTTCTTTAACAGCAGCTCTGATGATCTCATCTCATCTCATTATCTCTAGCCGCTTTATCCTTCTACAGGGTCGCAGGCAAGCTGGAGCCTATCCCAGCTGACTACGGGCGAAAGGCGGGGTACACCCTGGACAAGTCGCCAGGTCATCACAGGGCTGACACATAGACACAGACAACCATTCACACTCACATTCACACCTACGGTCAATTTAGAGTCAGCAGTTAACCTAACCTGCATGTCTTTGGACTGTGGGGGAAACCGGAGCACCCGGAGGAAACCCACGCGGACACGGGGAGAACATGCAAACTCTGCACAGAAAGGCCCTCGCCGGCCCCGGGGCTCGAACCCAGGACCTTCTTGCTGTGAGGCGACAGCGCTAACCACTACACCACCGTGCCGCCCAGCTCTGATGATAGTACTGACTAATACATAATAAATCAAGTTTATATTAAATGCGCTTGTTCTAATACTTTATCATGTCTGTCGTAACGGGTCATTCACAGGAACTTGACCGTACGCTGGATGCTCCACATAAACAGAAGACAAGACAAGGAGCTTCGCCCTGAAATCAATATCCGTGTCCTCAACGCAGTCATTATTCTGACGCTGCTGTGTGCAAGTGAGACTCGGACAACTTCTAGATGTCACCTAAACAGCCTGGAAAAATATGATCAACATTGTCTTCGCAAGATTTTGGGTATCGGTTGGCAAGATAAACGGACAAACGTGAGTGTTCTGGAAGAGGCAAACTGTTCAAGTATCGAAACTATGATTATTCACAACCAGTTGCGCTGGGAAGGATACGTCCTACTGATGCCTAATCACCGTTTGCCTAAGCAGCTTCCCAGTTGCAAGATGGCCAAAGAACACAGGGTGCCCAACACAAGCATTTTAGACAGACAGACAGACAGACAGACAGACAGACAGACAGACAATCTTAATCTCAAGAGATGTGACATTGACAGACAATTGGGAACATCTGGCCTTAAACAGTCCTGGTTGGAGGTGCCTAGTGGCAGTTGGCACCCAACGCCACAAAGTAAGCCTATGCCAAGAAGCAGCTAAGAAAAGGAAGGGAGAGAAGGAAGGAAGGAACAGCAGAGCAGCAACAGCGCTTCCCTTCATCCAGGGACCACGACAACTTGTCCATATTGTCACAGGACTTGCAACTCTAGGATTGGCCTCTTCGGTCATCTGCGGGTCCATAAACAACAGGAGAACCATCCTCACTCGTTCGAGTGATAGCCAATGATGACAAATAGATTAAACATTTTGATAATAATATTACTCAAATTCAGTAAAACAAGGCTTAATGACTGATCCACATACTGACAAAAACATCACACTCCCAGCACTCAAAAATAAAAGCTGGACATTTATAATCACACCACATGAGAAACAGTACATATACAGGGGTCAAAGCTAACCAGAGGTTTCTTCAAACGCAGCCCTATCCCCTTGTTAAGGGCCTGATCCCACAACACCACTAACTATAACTATACCTATAACAACTACACCTATAACTATACCTCTGCCTTAATTTAGTTCCAGTCTGGAGCCGTCACACCACAACTATATCATCGCTTGGTGCCGCTACTTAGGGAAATAAATGCATGCAACCTGGGAATAGTCATGGAAGTTTTTTCCAAGTACGTAGTAGCACATTATTCCAGGTCGTACTGTACAGCTTAGACTTCAAAACAACCCATGCACACACTCCGGTGGTTGACAAAATATGGATAGGTCACGGATTATGGAAATATAATAAAAAAAGAATTACGCAGTGGTTACAGATTGGTCCTGGATGTTTCAGTACATTACAGTTTGGTTACCGATTTCATACAGATGATGCATCATGGATAAAAAAAAAATTAAGAAGTCTAAAAACAATAAAATATTTGGCTTGCCAAAGTTCATAATTAAAATATTTTACCTACATTTATATGTTTTAATTTACTATTACTCGTTCATGGCAAAAAAAAAAAAAAAAATCACATGTAATGAATAAAACGTCATTCATACGTAAGCGGAAATTGCGCGCGCAGCCTGGACCCAAAAAAGACTCAGCGATGCCTAGTTGTTGTGTTGTCGGGTGTCAGAATCGTAGCAGTGATGGGGTTAAAATGTACAGAATTCCAGCAGGATCTCACCCATTCCAAAAAAAAAAAAAAAGAAAAAAAAAAGAAAAGAAAAAAAAAATCGCCGACGTCTCTGGCTACAAGCCATCAAACGTGTAGACTGGGATGAAAGCACCATCAAAAATGTGCGGGTTTGCAGCGCCCACTTCATCACAGGTAAGATCAGGCTATTTATTAAATCTTTCTTTTTTATTCTTTCTAGTCTTCGTTTATTGATGTAGCAAAACACTTTGGTAACGTTTGTCTGATTAGCTGGGTCATAGTTACACAATGTAATGAATATTGTTAGCATGTTAACTTAGCTTTGCATGCAGTTTTGTTTGTAGGAGAGGTCTCGCTTGACTCAAGCAGTCCAGATTTTGTGCCATCATTATTTGCGTATGCCGAAAATCACAATTTTAAAGCAAGGATGGACAGGTAAAATTGTGTGCCCTCACTCTAAGGTGGGGTTTACATTAGACCGTATCAGCAGATCATCAGATTAACGTTTTTAAAACGATTAGCATGCACACAGCAACACCAATACACGATTCGCGTGCACATAGCAACACCAATACACGGATACGCTCGGCTCCGCAGGCATCCTGCGCTCCAAATCACTCCGCCCTGAACAGCGAGTGCCCTCTGGAGGGTGCGCACTCCGGCCCTGCGCAGCTCACAGAGCGCGCGAGTGGAGCGCACGAGCAGTGATTCGGGACTGAGCCGCTGTGTGTGTGATCCCAGCGCAGATCACTTACCACTTGCAAGTGGAAGGATGGCAAGCCTAAAGACAATCATAACTACACAATGGGCAGTATTTGCATCAGTATTTGCAGTATTTTCATACTTTTATACTCTTTAATGAAAGGTGATACAAGGCGGAAGTCCGCGCCGTTTTTCAGCAGTCGCATCACATGACCAACGCCAGCGAATCAGGAAGGTGGATGTCACAGTGACGTTGTCCAATGACGACGCCAGCTAGAGCTCAGCACAGCGTATCCGCGTATTCTCAATGTTTACACAGCACCGGACCAGACACGATCTGGATTGAATACGTGGACGCTGGCGGATTCCCGTTTCCTGGCGTTTTAATGTAAACGGACATTGCATCCGCGAAGAAAACGAGACAGATACGGTCTAATGTAAACTTGGCCTAAATGCCAACTTACGCTGACTGCTCTAACCTAGCTCCCGCCCCGTTCAGTTTCATTTCTGCTCTCTGCCTCTCGCTTTTTACGCAGCTCTGATTTCTCTTAGCTGCACCCTTTACACTATCATTCTTTTCATGCCATTACCTCCTGCAAATTGCTGTTTAGTGTTGGGATTTGCTGTTGGAGCTAAAGCCACATTGCCATCACATCACTGGCATGATTTGATTAAAACAAAATGAATATGAATGTCCCATTGTTAATCAAGTTGTACATGCCCGCACATAACAATCATATGCGTCTAAAGACTTGAAGGCACGAAGTTTTTCGTGGGTGTACACTGAAGTCTTGTCAATAAGGTACGAGTATATATCTGGCCATTGTATACCAGGGAACTTACTAACATCGTCCGTCCACTCTTTAATTAAATGCGGATCCAGTAGGCGATGTCCGCTTGTTAGAGTTAACTTATTTATGTAGCATTCTCGATCTTGTAACGACAATTGTTTGGCATAATCTGACAGCTCATAATGCCTGTCTATGGGCAGCGCCATTGTTTCTGGGTCCAGGCTGCGCGCGCATCCTGGCAACGGTCGGTTTGTTTACAAACATGCCAAGGGGTCTATAGAACAGCCTTGCTTTGTATTATATTTTTTATTTTCCATGAATCCCTCTAAATTGACCGTAGGTGTGAATGTGAGTGTGAATGGTTGTCAGTGTCTATGTGTCAGCCCTGTGATGACCTGGCGACTTGTCCAGGGTGTACCCCGCCTTTCGCCCGTAGTCAGCTGGGATAGGCTCCAGCTTGCCTGCGACCCTGTAGAACAGGATAAAGCGGCTAGAGATAATGAGATGAGATGAGATTTTCCATGAATTCATATTCCGTGACTTCATGATGCGACAAGGATGTAGAAAGATGCCCAGGAAAAATAGTACGTGCTCAGACAACATCAGATGTAAACAATTACCTGATTGGTCAGATGTTTTATGGGCTCAGGTCCAAGCCTGGAAAAATCTCTCCAGAAGCAACGTCACCGATACGGATAAACCCAGGCCTGGGCTATGGGGATCGTTATCTGTATCGGTCTGGTGTGAGCACCAACCACATAACCTGCAGGGGACGGATTTATTTATATAGTTATCGGTATTGTGGGACCGGGCCTTAATGGTCATACCTGTAGCAATAAGCCTGCACAGCTAAACGCATCAGCAGAAGATAAAGATGATGAAACCATAAGGACAAGTGATTACAGTGGAGCCTGTTTCATCACTCATCCTCCCGCGTATCGTAAGTCCAAGCAGCCATCAAAATGACAAACACTGCATTGCCTGAATGAGGTCAAACATCAGCGGCATCATAAGTCGAGCCGAGTGTTGCCCATCCTTCACTCCCCGACTCCTGCGTATTTACCATGTTGTTGTGTCTTCAGGACACAGATAAGCTGCATGCGTCATTTTGCCTCCCTGTTCTCTTTAAGCCACACTAATCTTGTCCTACTGCTTACTCAGCGCCTGGCACAACATCATGTAATAAAACACCAGACACCCAACACTGTTCAGTGCATCCATCAGATACAATACATCTGGACAGAATTCACTATACGGTCCGCTCCAGAATTATTGGCACCCTTGCATCAAAAAGTATGACGAAGAAGAAACCTTTATTTGTCACATGCACACTTCAAGCACAGCGAAATTCATCCTCTGCGTTTAACCCATCTGAAGCAGTGAACACACGCACACACACCCAGAGCAGTGGGCAGCCACACCAGAGCGCCCGGGGAGCGCCCTTGCTCAAGGGCACTTCAGCCCAAGGCCGCCCCTAACTGCATGTCTTTGGACTGTGGTGGAAACCAGAGCACCCAGAGGAAACCCACGCAGACACGGGGAGAACATGCAAACTCCACACAGAAAGGCCCTCGCCGGCCGCTGGGTTCAAACCCGGAACCTTCTTGCTGTGAGGCGACAGCGCTAACCACTACACCACCGTGCCGCCCACAAGTGACACTTTGAGCTTAAACATCTCATCTCATGATCTGTAGCCGCTTTATCCTGTTCTACAGGGTCGCAGGCAAGCTGGAGCCTATCCCAGCTGACTACGGGCGAAAGGCGGGGTACACCCTGGACAAGTCACCAGGTCATCACAGGGCTGACACATAGACACAGACAACCATTCGCACTCACATTCACACCTACGGTCAATTTAGAGCCACCAGTTAACCTAACCTGCATGTCTTTGGAGCAACCGGAGCACCCGGAGGAAACCCATCCGGACAACATGCAAACTCCACGCGGAAAGGCCCCCATCGGCCGCTGGGTTTGAACCTGGAACCTTCTTGCTGTGAGGCGACAGCGCTAACCACTACACCACCGTGCCGCCCACAAGTGATACTTTGAGCTTAAACATATTTACCTTTATTTAAAACAGCAGAAAGGAATTTAAATGGGTTTTTTTTTTTCAGAACATTTCAAAATTACTGGCACCCAACGATTACTCTTGAGTGAAGCCTTTCCTGGAGAAAATAACAGCAGCACCTAGAAGAATTCACTGCGCTATTAATATTCACTCTAGCACATGGACCACTAGATAAAAAACAGCCCTGAAGCATCAATGATTCACTACCATATTTTACAACACAGCCAAAACTGTTCTGGTCTCAGCCCACAACACAGAACTCCAGTATTTACTGGTTTTTGCTGGAGGAAAGCCAAGTGCCCTGCAATGGACTGGCATCCAGTGTTTCTGGAACTGGCTCTGGAGTTGCCACAATGCTGACTGGGAAATAGCGGTGACAGAAAGGGAGTGAGTAATTTCTCCAATTATAGGACTAGAAAACATGAATCATTGTGTGTCATGTTTATTTTGTATAATCTTTGTGGTCCATACGGATGGCCATGGTGTTGCAGAAGGTGGAACAGCCACCTCACAGCTCCAGGGTCTCCAGTTTGATCATGAGCTCAGCTTACTGTCTGCATGTGGTTTCTGTGTGATACATGTTCTCCCAGTGTCCACTTGGGTTTCCTCAATGTTCTGTGATTTCATCCCACTTTCCATTAACCATGGAAGTAGGGGTGTGTGTGTGGGGGGGGGTGTGACCCGAGATTGACTGGCATTCCATCCAGGCTGTATTCCTGCCTCATGTCCAGCATTCCTACCATGGACTCCAGATCCACCATGTCCAGGATAAAGTGCTTACTGAATATACATGAATGAATTCTTGAACTTTTGAAGGGTGTTAATACTAATTCTGAGGGAAGTGTAGCTGCAGCTGAGAACACTGTTCATTCCCAGAGAGAGAGACACACACACACAGACAGGGGAGAAAGAGAGAGAGGGGGCAGAGAGAGAGAGAGAGAGAGAGAGAGAGAGAGAGAGAGACGCATACAGAGAGAGAGAGAGAGAGAGAGAGAGAGACAGAGACAGACAGAGGCAGAGAGACAGACAGAGAAAGACACACACAGAGACATACACATACAGAGAAAGACATGGACAGAGAGAGACACACAGAGAGAGAGGGAGACAGACAGAGAGACCGACCGAGAAGGACAAACAGACAGAGGGAGAGAGAGCGCAACAGAGAGAGAGAGAGAGAGAGAACGCATTCTCAGACTACTTCAGCTAACAGTGAGTCTCAGACAGCAGGTGTTAAAGCCTGTGAATGAGTAGGAACTGACTAAGTTCTCTTTAATGCTCACGCCCTCACCCTCATGCCCCCACACCCCTCACCACCCTCATGCCCCCACACCCCTCACCACCCTCATGCCCTCACCACCCTCACCCTCATGCCCACACCCTAACGCCCACACCCTCATGCCCACACCCTAACGCTCACACCCTCACCCTAACGCTCACCCTCTCACACCCACTCACCCTCACACCCACACCCTCACCCTCATGCCCACACCCTAACGTTCACACCCTCACACCCACGCCCTCACCCCCTCAACCTAATGCTCACACCCTCACCCTCATGCCCACACCCTCACCCTAATGCTCACCCCCTCACCCTCACACCCTCACACCAACACTCACACCCACGCCCTCACCCTCTCACACCCCCTCATCCTCACGCCCACACCCTCACCCTCTCACACCCCCTCATCCTCACGCCCACACCCTCACTCTCTCACACCCACACCCTCACGCCCTCACTCTCTCACCCCCTCACCTCCACGCCCACACCCACACCCTCACCCTCTCACAACCCCTCATCCTCACGCCCACACCCTCACTCTCTCACACCCCCACACCCTCACACCCTCACGCCCACACCCTCACTCTCTCACACCCCCACACCCTCACTCTCTCACACCCTCACGCCCACACCCTCACTCTCTCACACCCCCACACCCACACCCTCACTCTCTCACACCCTCACGCCCACACCCTCACTCTCTCACACCCTCATGCCCACACCCTCACTCTCTCACACCCCCACGCCCACACCCTCACTCTCTCACACCCCCACGCCCACACCCTCACTCTCTCACACCCCCACGCCCACACCCTCACTCTCTCACACCCCCACACCCTCACGCCCACACCCTCACTCTCTCACACCCCCACACCCTCACGCCCACACCCTCACTCTCTCACACCCCCACACCCTCACGCCCACACCCTCACTCTCTCACACCCCCACGCCCACACCCTCACGCTCTCACACCCCCACACCCTCATCCTCACGCCCACACCCTCACTCTCTCACACCCTCACCCTCACGCCTACACCCCCTCACTATCCGGGGTTTTAACAGGTGCACTCACACAGTTCACTCATACAGTTCACAGCAAGCTAGAGCTCTGGGAAAACACAGAGAGAGAGACACATCGCCCCCCGTGTCTTCCTCTCACACCGAACTCACCGTGTCCGGGGCTCAGCCGGTACAGTATTCCCCTCACAGCGGCGGCTCGGTTTAAACCCCGGGCTGTGACCGTTAGCACCGCTACGGCGCTAATACACTGCACGGTCACTCACTCAACACATTTACCGTCAGAGAACACCCGACTGACTGCGGTACACCGGCAGAAACACGAGCCTCCGGTACCGGTTCGGTCCGATTTACAACAACAGCTGAAGCGAAACTCACCAACTCACTCCCCCGCGCGCGCCACTTCCCCTCAGAGACGCGCGCGCTCGCTCGCTCGCTCGCTGCTCTCTCAGCCACAGCTAACGCAGTGAACGGTCACACGCGCTGCCCGGTTGCCATAGCACCTCTTAAAGGGGACGCTTCTCATATTTTATTTGTCGCCGGCATTATACTTTTAAAGCAAATCTTCACCCTAACACACATTAAATATCTGCATATTGAAATATTTGTGATGTGCTTAGACATTATTGTGATAAGTTGTTGGTTGGTGCCGTATTTATATTATTCCTGTGAGAAGTGAGTGGTTGTGTCCCCCTCTGACGTCACAGGGGTTCATGGCTGGTGCAGTTATAATGGCATTTAATAATACATACACCGACCAGCCATAAAATTTAAAACACTGAGAGATAAAGTGAATTACATTGATTATTTCATTACATTGGCACCTGTCAGTGGGTGGGATATATTAGGCAGCAAGAGAACAGTCAGTTCTTGAAGTTGATGTGTTGGAAGCAGGAAAAATGGGCAAGCGTAAGGATCTGAGCGACTTCGACAAGGGCCAAATTGTGATGGTTAGATGACTGGGTCTGAGCATCTCCAAAATGGCACATCTTGTGGGATGTTCCCAGTATGCAGTGGTTAGTACCGACCAAAAGTGGTCCAAGGGTCCAAGGGTCATGGATGTCAAAGGCTCATTGATTCGTATGAAGCACGAAGGCTAGCCCATATGGTCCAATCCCACAGAAGAGCTACTGTAGCACAAACTGCTGAAAATGTTAATGCTGTCTGAAACAGAAAGGTGTCAGCGTTAACTTTTTCATCAGTTTGTCGGACCCTGTTTGACCCTGTCACTGGTTCACTATTGTTTTCATATAACAGCACAAGGCCATGACATGAACAATTAATATTAATGTGTTGGTTCTGTTATTGTTTCTATAATAACAGCTCATTCACAGGGACTTGTACAGCAGGAGCTCCAAATAATTGAAGACAAAAAAATAAATGCGTTTAAAAATGTGTTGTTTTATCAAGTATTTCTTATAAATGTTGATGTTGGGGTGGCATGGTGGTGTAGTGGTTAGTGCTGTCGCCTCACAACAAGAAGGTCCGGGTTCGAGCCCTGTGGCCGACGAGGGCCTTTCTGTGCAGAATTTGCATGTTCTCCCTGTGTCCGTGGGGGTTTCCTCCGGGTGCTCCGGTTTCCCCCACAGTCCAAAGACATGCAAGTTAGGTTAACTGGTGACTCTAAATTGACCGTAGGTGTGAATGTGAGTGTGAATGGTTGTCTGTGTCTATGTGTCAGCCCTGCGATAAGCTGGAGACTTGTCCAGGGTGTACCCCACCTCTCACCCATAGTCAGCTGGGATAGGCTCCAGCTTGCCTGTGACCCTGTAGAACAGGATAAGCAGCTACAGATAATGGATGGATGGATAATAATAATAATAATAATAATAATATTGGCTGTCTTTTTCATGAAAAAAAGTATTCAGTTAGCCACCAATTATGCAAGTTCTCCCACTTAAAAAGATGAGAGAGGCCTGTAATTTTCATCATACCGTAGGTACACTTCAACTATGAGAGACAGAATGGGGGGAAAGAATCCAGGAAATCACATTGTAGGATTTTTAATGAATTAATTGGTAAATTATGGCTCAATTATTTGGCTATTGAATATAATAAAAACCTGTTCACTCGAAATGGGCCTCCTGTATGGTTGATTTATCTGGCAAGCTTTATAGTGACAGTGACAGTCTGTGTATGTGAATTATGCTAGGTACTGGGGTGATTCCATGATCAGGGTGCCATTTGTTTTTCACTGATGTTATATTAACTAATATGTTATGTCAAATAAAGCTAAACGATAAAAAGCATTTTAAACACAAGGAAAGTGTGTTTCATACCAACCTAAGTGCATGTTTCAGGTGAATGATGTAAAATGTATAAAACCTAAAATCTCATGCTTGGTTTCAATGCTGTTACTCATTTAAGAACAAAATGCAACCCTTTTCAGCAATGAAACCTTATAAAATTGAGAAAATATTATGTTAGATTGGTTAACACTTTTTAAATAATCAAATGTAAGTTTTCTTATGTTTAATGATTAAAAAAAAGCTAAAAAGAAAAGTTTTATTTATGAGAGTTGCAAAAGCTAAAAACCACCCAGTTGTTGACTCACCTAAACAAATTGCTCTGTGAAAGTAATTTGTTTGGGTGAATTCAAATTAAATTGGGTAATTTGGATTTATTTTGAATAATGAAGAACATGGGTAATAATCGGCGGCACGGTGGTGTAGTGGTTAGCGCTGTCGCCTCACAGCAAGAAGGTCCTGGGTTCGAGCCCCGGGGCCGGCGAGGGCCTTTCTGTGTGGAGTTTGCATGTTCTCCCCGTGTCCGCGTGGGTTTCCTCCGGGTGCTCCGGTTTCCCCCACAGTCCAAAGACATGCAGGTTAGGTTAACTGGTGACTCTAAATTGACCGTAGGTGTGAATGTGAGTGTGAATGGTTGTCTGTGTCTATGTGTCAGCCCTGTGATGACCTGGCGACTTGTCCAGGGTGTACCCCGCCTTTCGCCCGTAGTCAGCTGGGATAGGCTCCAGCTTGCCTGCGACCCTGTAGAAGGATAAAGCGGCTAGAGATAATGAGATGAGATGAGATGGGTAATAATCAAGGCTATGTAAAGGGTGACTCATCACTAACTTACTGATGTGACATACCAGCAAGGAGGACTGAAAACATGTTTACACAATTGGCACAATGTGAGAAATCATAGCTAGAAACAAGCAGTGTAAAACAGGCCATGATGTTGGGATTGGAATTTCAGTGTAGCTAGGATGTACCTGTCTAAAGGCTGTGTG
This sequence comes from Neoarius graeffei, assembly GCF_027579695.1. Lineage (NCBI taxonomy): Eukaryota > Metazoa > Chordata > Actinopteri > Siluriformes > Ariidae > Neoarius > Neoarius graeffei. The sequence continues at coordinate 84,790,128 of NC_083570.1, read as the reverse complement.
TCACTGTGATGTGTCTCATACATACAGTGGGGCAAAAAAGTATTTAGTCAGCCACCAATTGTGCAAGTTCTCCCACTTAAAAAGATGAGAGAGGCCTGTAATTTTCATCATAGGTACACTTCAACTATGAGAGACAGAATGGGGGGAAAGAATCCAGGAAATCACATTGTAGGATTTTTAATGAATTAATTGGTAAATTCCTCGGTAAAATAAGTATTTGGTCACCTACAAACAAGCAAGATTTCTGGCTCTCACAGACCTGTAACTTCTTCTTTCAGAGGCTCCTCTGTCCTCCACTCGTTACCTGTATTAATGGCACCTGTTTGAACTCGTTATCAGTATAAAAGACACCTGTCCACAACCTCAAACAGTCACACTCCAAACTCCACTATGGCCAAGACCAAAGAGCTGTCAAAGGACACCAGAAACAAAATTGTAGACCTGCACCAGGCTGGGAAGACTGAATCTGCAATAGGTAAGCAGCTTGGTGTGAAGAAATCAACTGTGGGAGCAATTATTAGAAAATGGAAGACATACAAGACCACTGATAATCTCCCTCGATCTGGGGCTCCACGCAAGATCTCACCCCGTGGGGTCAAAATGATCACAAGAACGGTGAGCAAAAATCCCAGAACCACACAGGGGGACCTAGTGAATGACCTGCAGAGAGCTGGGACCAAAGTAACAAAGGCTACCATCAGTAACACACTATGCCGCCAGGGACTCAAATCCTGCAGTGCCAGAAGTGTCCCCCTGCTTAAGCCAGTACATGTCCATGCCCGTCTGAAGTTTGCTAGAGAGCATTTGGATGATCCAGAAGAGGATTGGGAGAATGTCATATGGTCAGATGAAACCAAAATAGAACTTTTTGGTAAAAACTCAACTTGTCATGTTTGGAGGAGAAAGAATGCTGAGTTGCATCCAAAGAACACCATACCTACTGTGAAACATGGGGGTGGAAACATCATGCTTTGGGGCTGCAAAGGGACCAGGACGACTGATCTGTGTAAAGGAAAGAATGAATGGGGCCATGCATCGTGAGATTTTGAGTGAAAACCTCCTTCCATCAGCAAGGGCATTGAGGATGAAATGTGGTTGGATCTTTCAGCATGACAATGATCCCAAACACACCGCCCGGGCAACAAAGGAGTGGCTTCGTAAGAAGCATTTCAAGGTCCTGGAGTGGCCTAGCCGGTCTCCAGATCTCAACCTCATAGAAAATCTTTGGAGGGAGTTGAAAGTCCGTGTTGCCCAGCGACAGCCCCAAAACATCACTGCACTAGAGGAGATCTGCATGGAGGAATGGGCCAAAATACCAGCAACAGTGTGTGAAAACCTTGTGAAGACTTACAGAAAACGTTTGACCTCTGTCATTGCCAACAAAGGGTATATAACAAAGTATTGAGATGAACTTTTGTGATTGACCAAATACTTATTTTCCACCATAATTTGAAAATAAATTCTTTAAAAATCAGACAATGTGATTTTCTGGATTTTTTTTCTCATTCTGTCTCTCATAGTTGAGGTATACCTATGATGAAAATTACAGGCCTCTCTCATCTTTTTAAGTGGGAGAACTTGCACAATTGGTGGCTGACTAAATACTTTTTTGCCCCACTGTATCAGACATATTCCATTCAGCTAGCATGACTTGTCTTTGACTCGTTCAGTATAATGCTAGCTGAATGGAACATATCTGATATATCACTCAATGCCGGCCAATATTATTTAAATATTTTACTACAAAAATAAAATAAGAACCCACCAAAATGCATAATTAAATTATTTATGCATACTAGGCTATACCGATATGCCCTTATACAACACTAAAGAAAAGAACCAGGTGTAGGTGAATAAAGAGCAGCCAAAAGCGGGGATTAAAGCATGTGCAGAAATTGTGCAGGATTACAGGGCTAGTTGACAGCTGTTGGATTAAAACCCAAGCTAATTCAGTAGGTTAATAAAAACCTTTACATTCTAATATTTGTTATAACAATCTTTACAATGTAACTGATTACCCAGCAATATTGTCCACACAAATATAACCAAGGTGCCAATTAATCTGTTGCAGGTGTCATCTCATCTCATTATCTCTAGCCACTTTATCCTGTTCTACAGGGTCGCAGGCAAGCTGGAGCCTATCCCAGCTGACTATGGGCAAAAGGCAGGGTACACCCTGGACAAGTCGCCAGGTCATCACAGGGCTGACACATAGACACAGACAACCATTCACACTCACATTCACACCTACGGTCAATTTAGAGTCACCAGTTAACCTAACCTGCATGTCTTTGGACTGTGGGGGAAACCGGAGCACCCGGAGGAAACCCACGCGGACACGGGGAGAACATGCAAACTCTGCACAGAAAGGCCCTCGCCGGCCACGGGGCTCGAACCCGGACCTTCTTGCTGTGAGGCGACAGCACTAACCACTACACCACCGTGCCGCCCTGTTGCAGGTGTTTGAGAGGTAAAGGACTGAATGCTATGTAGTCACGGCTGCTGTGTTTTTACACAAATACAACACAGTTCTTGTGTTTTAGGGTAGGATGGGATGGGAGTGCATATTTACTTCACTCACTCACACACTCACACACACGCACACACACACACACACACACTCAGAGGTTTGCCACACAGGATTAGACTTGTTAAAAAATCCAACAGCAGTGCTGAAGGTGGTCAGCTGGCACCCACATGAAATACCACATGAAGAGACAGAACATACAGTCAACATTCATACTCTGAACAAATCTGCGGACTATTTGTGCTGTACTGTTACCTGATATGAAATCTCTTTCACTGATGTAATCCTGGCACTGAAAGACAATGTCTCACAAGATTAGAGATAACAAGACAAAACATGAAACAAGAGTGACTCTTACTTGGGTGGTGATGTTGAAACAAAGCACTTAGATTTTACAATAAGGACATGATAAGCACTACCTTGATATTAGATCTATTATGTTATGGCCTGGTTCCTGCCCAAACTGATGATCACATCATCAGTTTTTCTTTGGCCAATCAGACACAAGGTACACCACAAGACTTGCTGGAGCAGTTGGGGGTTAGGTGCCTTGCTCAAGGGCACTTGAGCCAGTCCTGCCGGTTCAGGGAATCAAACCAGTAACTTTTTGGTCCCAAAGCCGTTTCTCTAACCATTTGGCCATGGCTTCCTCAAACATCTATTAGTTCCCCAATGATAATACCTTTATAGAGACATATACGGTACAGTCCAGGGCTACAGTGATATGTCTGTGGCCAAAGGATTATTATTGTTGTTATTTTTAATTTTTTTAAATTAAAACCCTTTGGACTTCCGGTAATGGCGGGGTGCTGAGAGGCTGCGTAACACCAACCCTCCTGATAGAAAATCCTTGAAAAATTATATTTTTTACTCTAAACCGAACTTTCAGCGGTGATTTTGACAGATTTTGGGCCATGTCACAGACGAGGAGGAAAAAAACTGCTCAAAAACAGCAGAAACATGAAAAAGATACCGAAAGACTTTCAGAATCTGAACACGAGGAGATGGGGGATGAAGAGTGTGAGTCTGAACCCAGTGATAACTCCGCAACAAACCCCAGCACGTCGGATGTCATGAATGCAATTAAAGGGATGGAAAAGCGAATTGCAGATAAGATAGATGGAGTATTGGAAAGAGTGAAAGAAATAACCGAAAGAGTTGAAGAAGCTGAGGAACGTATTTCGGGTACGGAAGACGAGGTGAGCAAACTCAAAACTCGCATTAACACGTTGGAATCGCAGGTGGCATTACTGCTTGAGAAAATTGATGGGATGAACAACTACAGTCGTAGAAACAACCTGAGACTTGTAGGCTTTCCAGAAAAGGAAGAAGGAAGGGATGCGCTAAAATTCTTAGAAAGCTGGATCCCTTCAATCTTAGAGATGAAGGATACCACGCTAACACTGGAACGAGCACACCGAATAGGCCCACAACCTCAGGCGGAGAGTGACACCAACGCTACTCCGCCTACAGCCACTCCACCTCGACCGAGAACTCTGATCATGAAGTTCCTCAGCTATCGACAGAAAGAAGAGGTGTTGAGAGCAGCGAGGGATAAAGGGACACTAAAATATAAAGAGCACACAATCAGATTCTACCCTGACGTCACCGCGGAAACACACAAGAAACAGAGGGCTTACGATGGAGTGAGACAGAGATTACGACAGAAAGGAATCAAGACGCACCGTGTCGTCTTCCCAGCGAGACTGCTTCTCACCCACGAAGGAAAAACTGAACTGTATAATACTCCGGCAGAGGTGGAGCGCTACATGGAAAGCGTGGGTATCTGATGATAAGTGGTCCTTTGCAATTTAATACCATTTTCTTCTCTTTTAAATCAGCAGATGGAGTTTAAGGCAGGTCGGCTACAGATAGCCTGTAATATAATTTAATAGAGAGACTATACTTTGATCCATAACAGTTGTTAGGCAGTAAGTAGATTCTTTATTTTAACCTGCCTTCCTTTTCTTTTCTTTTTTTCCTAACTGCACCTGAAGGATAGCCCCTTAATTTTTCTGTTGTGTTTAAAGGGGGCTGAAAAGCGGACTTTTTTTTTTTTTTTTTCTTTTTACAAAGTGGACTTTGTTCTGAATAGGGATATGGGGTATTCTCAGCTTGAGCCAACCTATTTGGCCCCTTTTTCTGGTGTTTTTAAAGGGGGCTGAAAAGCTGACTTTTTTCTTTACAGAAAGGACTTTGTTCTGAACAAAGTTATGGGGGTATTCTCAGCTTGAGCCAAACTATCAAAAAAAATCTAAATAAGCTGGGAAATCTGAAAAGTTCATTTCTATCTGAAATATGAGTGGAAAACTAATAATTTCAAGGGTTGTGTTATAAGTAGTAGATCTAAGTAGAGAGAGCCAATCAGTAATTAGCTCCTCACGGATGTGTGGATCTAATAAACCCATACAGGAAGCGAACATGAAGGGGGGAGGGGGGATATATTGTGGAAGGATTTGGGAGAGGTTATTTGTAAGGTTCAGGTTCAGAATGTTAGTTTGTGTGATTGTTACTTTTATTTTATTATTGTGCATGTTTTTTGTTTTTATGTTTGGCTTCTCATTGGTATATCTATCTCATACTAAAGGAGTGTTTAGGGTGAGTGATGATGACAGATAAAAAGTAATGTATGAAAAGGAAAAGGTCAAATTCATAACTTGGAATTGTAGGGGAATGGGTAGCCTTAAAAAATAAAACAAGTAATGGATAGAATCAAACTTCTGCAGGCATCTATAATATATTTGCAAGAAACGCATATGACAACTGGGGAAATAATTAAAATACAGAGGAGATGGCAGGGTCAGGTGTTTTCATGTTGTTACGCCTCCAATGCTAGAGGGGTAATGATACTGGTTCATAAGACCGTCCCTTTTCAAGTTGAAAAAATAACAAAAGATTCAGCAGGTAGGTTTATTATAGTTGAGGGATATTTATTTGGAGATAAAATCAATCTTATTAACGTGTATGGCCCAAATGATGATAGTCCTTCTTTTTTCAGCAACTTATTCCTCTCAATAGCGGCTTTAAGAGGACAGCATATTATGGCAGGAGACATAAACTGCACACTAGATCCAGGGAAAGATCGCTCAACTGGCTTGGATACAACACATGTTAAGTCTAGGAAACTTATAACTCAGTTTATGAAAGACTTGAACATGTTGGATGTGTGGCGATATTTCAACCCTAGCCTTTTAGTTTACTCATGTTATTCTGGGACACACAAAACATATTCACGCATTGATTACTTTCTGATATCAGCATCACTGCTCCCCAATATTACAGATTGCAAGTACCATACGGTGGTAATCTCTGACCATGCTGCTGTATCTCTAACCTATACAAATAAAAAGATGACCAACACTCCTCCTAAATGGAGATTGCAAGCAGGGTGGCTACAAGACCCTTCATTTAAGGAATTCTTGGGTAAACAAATAGACTTTTATTTTGAGACCAATACTTCTGAAACATCTGCTTGTGTGAGATGGGAAGCATTCAAAGCTTTTATTAGGGGTCAAATTATTGGATTTTGTAGCCATAAATCCAAACAATCTAGACAAGACATTAAACAGTTGGAGAAGCGTATCAGTGAATTAGAAAAAACAATATATCAAAACAGGGTAGCAAATAAAGATGAACACAATAAATTACTCCTTTTAAGAGCACAATATAATGAAAAGTCAGCAGCAAAAGCGGCAGCAAAAATCATGAAATTAAAACAGAATTACTACGAACAAGGAGATAAAGCAGGAAAATTACTTGCTTGGCAAATAAAAAAAATGCAAGAGCAAAGGGCTATCATTAAAATTGAAACTCCTTCAGAAAATATCACAGATCCATTAAAGATAAATGAAGCTTTTAGAGACTATTATAAAAACTTGTACAGTCCAGATATTTCTCCAAATAATGACTTACGAACGCAATTTTTAGAAGATCTTGAATTGCCTCAGATATTAGAGGAAGACCAGATGAATCTTGAAGAACAGATTACAATAGAAGAGATATCATTAGCTATTGATGCAATGACTACAGGAAAAACGCCAGGCCCAGATGGCCTTCCTATAGACATTTATAAAACATTTAAAGAAAAATTGATAAATCCTTTTCTAGATATGGTAGTAGAGGCCTTTGAATTGGGCATTCTTCCTGCATCAATGAGAAGGGCATTAATCACGCTATTACCAAAACCAGGTAAAAGTAATACAAAATGTGAAAACATGCGCCCAATAAGCCTTCTTAATTCAGACACTAAGATAATATGCAAAGTGTTAGCAAGAAGGCTGGAGACAATATTACCTAATCTAATAGGAGAGGATCAAAATGGCTTTATTCAACGCAGACAAGGGTTTCATAATGTAAGAAGGCTTCTTAACATTCTCCATAACCAGCGGAATGCGCAAGACATAGCTGTCTTGTCACTGGATGCAGAAAAGGCCTTTGACTGCGTACTGTGGCCCTATTTATTTGAAACATTGGTTAAATTTGGTTTTGGAGAAAATTTTTGTAAATGGGTTAAAATTCTTTGTAATGACCTTGTAGCTGAGGTACTGACGAACAATGTAGTATCAAATCCGTTCAATATATTGAGGGGTTGTCAGCAGGGATCACCTCTCTCTCCACTCCTTTTTGTCATTTCAATAGAGCCCTTTGCAATTGCAGTCAGAAAGCATGCAGGCATTTCTGGAATTAACGTTGATCAGATGGAACATAAAATTGCCCTGTTTGCCGATGATGTCCTCCTTTTTCTTACAAATCTTAGCCATTCTATACCAGCTCTTGTAGAACTTATAGGAACTTTTGGGAAGATCTCAGGATACAAAGTAAATCATTCAAAAAGTATGTTAATGGTACTGGATGATGAAGATAGAATGCAATTTCAGAATAATCCAATGACTTTTCAGTTAACTGATAGCTTTACATATCTGGGAATACGAATTGTACCAAAGCTAGAGGATATAATCACTGTAAATTATGAACCACTGTTTGAAAATATTTCTAATTCCATTGATAGATGGACGTTACTACCCATAACCTTAATTGGTCGCATAAATGTTCTAAAAATGAACATCTTGCCCAAACTACTATACATATTTCAAAATATTCCACTACCACCCCCAAAACACCTTTTTATGAGACTAAATAAGCTGTTCACTAACTTCATCTGGAACAGCAGGCGTCCAAGACTCCGCCTTTCACTCTTATACTTGCCTTTTGATAGAGGGGGGCTCATGTGCCCCAATGTGCTATGGTATTATTGGGCTGCCCAGCTTAGAACTATGATGTTTTACTTTTCTTCAGAAGGCACCCCGTCATGGGTCAATATGGAATCAGCTGAAGTCACACATGGTCTACCTCTAAATATGTACATATATTCAGCCAATCTCAAATATCATAGGAAACACTGCTCTAACCCTATTTTGCTTAATATGATTAATGTATGGTACATGGTGAAGAAATATCTTGGTATTTCTAATGATCTCTCTTGCTTTAGCCCCATTTGGGGCAATACAGATTTCAAACCAGGAAGATTGGACGCAGGCTTTAAAAGCTGGGCTGATAAAGGGATAAGGGCCATACATAATTTGTACTCTTCAAACAAACTCATGTCCTTTGAAGAAATTGTTAATAAATTTAATATACCTAAAAATCACTTCTTTAAATACTTACAAATAAGAAATTTTATATTTGTAGCTCAAAATAATACTTTAGACATGCCAACAATAAACAACCTAGAGAAAGAAATGTTAAGTGATTGTTATGCGAGAGGCTTAATTTCACATTTATACAGAATTATGATAGCAGGGTCACAAGAATCGTCAATTACTAAATTAGAAGCCTGGAAAAAGGACCTAAAAGAAGATTTGTGCACAGCAGACTGGACAGAGGCATGTAAGGAAGCTCAAACTCAAACAATAAGTGTAAGATTGAAACTACTACAATATAAGTGGTTGATGCGGACTTACATGACTCCATCTATTCTACACAAGTACAATGACGATATACCTGATACTTGTACAAAATGCAACAAATTTAAAGGTGATTTCTATCATTGTATATGGGAATGTGAACACATAATGTCATTCTGGGAGGGGCTGAGAGATATGATAAATAAGATAACAGGTATAAATTTAACATTATCAGCAAAAGTGTTTGTTATGCACTTATATCCTCTCGAAGTGACATTGGGAAGAAGGGAATATATTTTTCTTGACATGTGTTTGTTACAAGCAAAACGTTTAATTGCTTTATTCTGGAAAAGAATTCAAGCACCAAATGTGAATGATTGGTTGAAAGAAATGGCAAATAATATGGTCATGGAGAAAATAACATATATAGTGAAAGGTAAAGGCAGTAAATTTGAGGAGATATGGTACCCATTTTTAGCCTTTCTGGAAAAAGATGGAGGCAATGGAACACCAGATGTGAATAATACAGACACCAATTGAGAAGCTTTTTTTATTTTTTTTTATTTTTATTTTTTAATTTTTTAATTTTAATTTTAATTTATTTTATTATTATTATATATTTTTGTATTTATTTTTAATAATGTATGTATTAACGAGGTTTTTAATTAGTTATTATTTGTTTTCGGTTTAGTTCTTTCTGTCATTTGAATTTGGTTTATGTTAAACTTTAAAGGTTTTTTTTTTGTATTGTCTTATATATTGTCTTTGTTCAAATGTAAGTATACCAATGTTAAAACTCAATAAAAATATTTGGAAAAAAAAAAAAAATTTAAACCCTTTGATGCACAACCTGGGTCAAAAGTGACCCGGCTGAGTTTTTATTTAAGCTGGGTTTGCTTAGCTTGTGCATCGAAGGGTGAAGAGAGTACAGTGCAACTTGGACTGGAAGTCTATGAACATTGGATAATTTCCCGTGACCTAAGGTGTCCAGACTTAGACAATACAATCTCAGAAAATAAAGTACATTACTGTACCTTTAAGGGTGCAACGGCTTGTCACTGAGGCAATACCCTGAGGTACTTATTTGTATTCTTTTTATACTGATTGGGAACATATATGGACCTTTTTGGCCCTAAAAAAGATACACATAGTTACCTTGAGGTCCAATAATGATCCCGAGGGGATACATTAAGAAATCTTTATTCATCACATGCACACTTCAAGCACAGTGAAATTCATCCTCTGCATTTAACTCATCTGAAGCAGTGAACACACGCACACACTCAGAGCAGAGGGCAACCACACCAAAGCGCCCGGGGAGCAGTCAGGGGTTAGGTACCTTGCTCAAAGGCACCTCAGCCCAAGGCCACCCCACGTCAACCTAACTGCATGTCTTTGTATTGTGGGGGAAACCGGAGCACCCAGAGGAAACCCACACAGACACGAGGAGAACATGCAAACTCCATACAGAAAGGCCCTCGCCAGCTGCTGGGTTCGAACCCAGAACCTTCTTGCTGTGAGGCGACCGTGCTAACCACTACACCACCGTGCCACCCAACACATTAGTGTCGACTGTACCTTGGGGGACAGAAATGGACTTCTACTGCACCCCTATTTATGACAGTGTACATTAACAGATTCATTGTCCCACTTCACCCCACTAAGTATTCAGGACCTTTTGCAAGATTTTTGCCGTCCCAAGTAGGCAGGCCTTTTGCAAGAGATCTAGCGAGGATAACATTTCCAGGGACTCCAGTTCTATAATAAGTCCCTTTGGCACTGTCCCCAAGACTCCAGTGACTACTGGTATTATCTCACTTCACTGTATTTCCAAAGGCATATAATTTCTTGGTTTACGTCTCTGTAGTTTTCCACTTTCTCTTGCTGCTTGGTTTTGAATCTTATATCAAATGGGCAGGCCACATCCACAATCCAGCATGATCTTAACTGCTTGTCAAGTACCACAATGTCTGGCCTGTTGTGCTCGATGCACTGGTTGGTCTGGATTTTAAAATCCCACAGCAGCTTTATCTTCTCAGACTCTAGCACAGATTGCGGCTCATGATCATATAATTTCTATACCTTTTCAAATCTGAATCTTTCACACAACTTCCAGTGCATATGGTAAATGCTGCCACTTTGTCATGTCTCCATAGGTGGAACTGCTTTTGGGTGAGTATCCTACACTCTGCAACAATGTGGCTCACCGTCTCATCTCTCTGACCACACAATCTGCAGGTTAGCGGTATGTCCTGCTTATCTATGGTCGACTTTATCCTGTTAGTTCTTAGGGCTTGGTTCTGAGCAGCCATTATTAGTCCTTCAGTTTCTTTCTTCTATTGACCTCTACGAAGCCACCTCCAACTCTGTTGCTGGTCTCCTATGTCCTCTGTACCTATGAAGAACTGTCCATGGAGAGGCTTCTCTAGGAGCCTCTTTTTTCTCTCTTTTCATGAAGCATCCATGCCCTTAAACTCCATACTCCATTTGAGAACGTGTTCTTGAGCCACTGCTTTCAACGCCATTTCTTCACTGTTGTCTATACACTACCGTTCAAAAGTTTGGGGTCACCCAGGCAATTTTGTGTTTTCCATGAAAAGTCACACTTTTATTTCCCACCATAAGTTGTAAAATGAATAGAAAATATAGTCAAGACATTTTTCTGGCCATTTTGAGCATTTAATCGACCCCACAAATGTGATGCTCCAGAAACTCAATCTGCTCAAAGGAAGGTCAGTTTTATAGCTTCTCTAAAGAGCTCAACTGTTTTCAGCTGTGCTAACATGATTGTACAAGGGTTTTCTAATCATCCATTAGCCTTCTGAGGCAATGAGCAAACACATTGTACCATTAGAACACTGGAGTGAGAGTTGCTGGAAATGGGCCTCTATACACCTATGGAGATATTGCACCAAAAACCACACATTTGCAGCTAGAATAGTCATTTACCACATTAGCAATGTATAGAGTGGATTTCTGATTAGTTTAAAGTGATCTTCATTGAAAAGAACAGTGCTTTTCTTTCAAAAATAAGGAAATTTCAAAGTGACCCCAAACTTTTGAACGGTAGTGTATATTTACAAAGGTTCTCAATCTCCATGTACACAGAATCTTCAATACCTAGTCCTCTGCCTCCCTCCTTCATAGACATATCGAGCCTGTCGATGTGTGCTTGAGGATGAAGAGATCGGTAGATTGTCAATAACTTGCATGTCTTTCTGAAGTTCATTTTTGGTCCAGTTGATGATTTGAGCACCATATCTTATGACAGAGACTGCCCTTGAGTTCATGGCTGTGATTGTGTTTCCACCATTTAACTTTGATTTCAGGATCTTTCTGACTCTACGGAAGTACTCTTTCGTACAATCTCTTTCATCTCAGAATGCTTTATATCATCTGCCTTCTGATATACCCAGGTACAGTGGTGCTTGAAAGTTTGTGAACCTTTTAGAATTTTCTATATTTCTGCATAAATATGACCTAAAACATCATCAGATTTTCACACAAGTCCTAAAAGGAGATAAAGAGAACCCAGTTAAACAAATGAGGCAAAAATATTATACTTGGTCATTTATTTATTGAGGAAAATGATCCAATAGTACATATCTGTGAGTGGCAAAAGTATATGAACCTTTGCTTTCAGTATCTGGTGTGACTCACTTGTGCAGCAATAACTGCAACTAAATGTTTCCAGTAACTGTTGATCAGTCCTGCACACCGGCTTGGAGGAATTTTAGCCCATTCCTCCATACAGAACAGCTTCAACTCTGGGATGTTGGTGGGTTTCCTCACATGAACTGCTCGCTTCAGGTCCTTCCACAACATTTCGATTGGATTAAGGTCAGGACTTTGATTTGGCCATTCCAAAACATTAACTTTTATTCTTCTTTAACCATTCTTTGGTAGAACGACTTGTGTGCTTAGGGTCGTTGTCTTGCTGCATGACCCACCTTCTCTTGAGATTCAGTTCATGGACAGATGTCCTGACATTTTCCTTTAGAATTCGCTGGTATAATTCAGAATTCATTGTTACATCAATGATGGCAAGCCGTCCTGTCCCAGATGCAGCAAAACAGGCCCAAACCATAATACTACCACCACCATGTTTCACAGATGGGATAAGGTTCTTATGCTGGAATGCAGTGTTTTCCTTTCTCCAAACATAACGCTTCTCATTTAAACCAAAAAGTTCTATTTTGCTCTCATCCGTCCACAAAACATTTTTCCAATAGCCTTCTGGCTTGTCCAAGTGATCTTTAACAAACTGCAGATGAGCAGCAATGTTCTTTTTGGAGAGCAGTGGCTTTCTCCTTGCAATCCTGCCATGCACACAATTGTTGTTCAGTGTTCTCCTGATGGTGGACTCATGAACATTAACATTAGCCAATGTGAGAGAGGCCTTCAGTTGCTTAGAAGTTACCATGAGGTCATTTGTGACCTTACCGACTATTACACGCCTTGCTCTTGCAGTGATCTTTGTTGGTCGACCACTCCTGGGGAGGGGAACAATGGTCTTGAATTTCCTCCATTTGTACACAATCTGTCTGACTGTGGATTGGTGGAGTCCAAACTCTTTAGAGATGGTTTTGTAACCTTTTCCAGCCTGATGAGCATCAACAACGCTTTTTCTGAGGTCCTCAGAAATCTCCTTTGTTCGTGCCATGATACACTTCCACAAACGTGTTGTGAAGATCAGACTTTGATAGGTCCCTGTTCTTTAAATAAAACAGGGTGCCCACTCACACCTGATTGTCATCCTATTGATTGAAAACACCTGACTCTAATTTCACCTTCAAATTAACTGCTAATCCTAGAGGTTCACATACTTTTGACACTCACAGGTATATAATATTGGGTCATTTTCCTCAATAAATAAATTACCAAGTATAATATTTTTGTCTCATTTGTTTAACTGGGTTCTCTTTATCTCCTTTTAGGACTTGTGTGAAAATCTGATGATGTTTTAGATCATATTTATGCAGAAATATAGAAAATTCTAAAGGGTTACAAACTTTCAAGCACCACTGTATTTATAATCCTCACCATCCACATTCAATGATCTAATCTTTCCCTTGGCTGGTAACTTAATGCCCTTGTATCTGACGACTTTATTATTATCATCATCATCATCATCATCCCATGGGGGCAGCCATGGCCTGAAGGTTAGCGAAGCAGCCTTGGGCCTGGGGGGTCGCTGGTTCACTTCCTGGGACCGGCAGGAAAAATGTGAGGGCAGTTGAGTGAATGAAACTTTCCCTTCCCTCTGTATCATGGCTGAAGTGCCATTGAGCAATGCACCTAACCCCCAACTGCTGCCTGGGTGCTGTAGCATAGCTGCCCACTGCTCTGGGTATGTGTGTGTGCTCATTGCTTGCTTGTGTGTGTTCACTGCTTCAGATGGGTTAAATGCAGAGGAGGAATTTTGCTGTACATGTGACAAATAAAGGCTTCTTCTATTCTTATTATTATTACTACATCTTGCATATTGCAATATTGCATATCATTCTAATGTCAGGTTTTGTTGTTCTCTTCCCTAAAACATATTAAGGAAGAAATCTCATCTCACCTCATTATCTCTAGCCGCTTTATCCTGTTCTACAGGGTCGCAGGCAAGCTGGAGCCTATCCCAGCTGACTATGGGCGAAAGGCGGGGTACACCCTGGACAAGTCGCCAGGTCATCACAGGGCTGACACATAGACACAGACAACCATTCACACTCACATTCACACCTACGCTCAATTTAGAGTCGACAGTTAACCTAACCTGCATGTCTTTGGACTGTGGGGGAAACCGGAGCACCCGGAGGAAACCCACGCGGACACGGGGAGAACATGCAAACTCCACACAGAAAGGCCCTCGCCGGCCACGGGGCTCGAACCCGAACCTTCTTGCTGTGAGGCGACAACGCTAACCACTACACCACCGTGCCACCCATATTTTAACATGAAAAGTCAAAATAAAAATACAAATTATTTATAATCTGCAGCATATTTTAAAAACTATTATGCTGTTATGTATTAATCAAATAATTATTTTCCTTATTATTTTGTCTTTGAGCCATATGTTAAAAAAAAAAAACAGCCATTAATTAATGGCTGGAAATATGGGTGTGTTGGCTTTCAAAGAGCATCCCCTAGTGGTGTATAAAATCTGACTCAATGTTGTGTCTCTACTGACTGTATGGCAGGTGGAGAAGCTGCTAATTGACTGCATATTAGCATGAAATGGGGATGTTTAGTGTATTCTTTTTGGAGAAACATTTATTTGGTTTAACAATATTTCCTGAGAAATAACAGAGCAAGAAGACTAAACTTTCATTACATGCTACAGTTCAGTGTCTTCAATTTGTCCACTTAGCCAAGGCATGTGTAAGTGATAAGTCACTAAACCTGGAGAGAACATGAGCAACTCTTAAACACAGATCTTTCCTTCCATCATTCAAGACGTACGATCCTACTGTAAAATGTGCTCCAGAGAGATATAAGCAGTCCACAGTGTCTGAGAAGCAGAAGACCTCAGTCCAGATGCCCACTTGCTTTACCAGGACGGACAAGGGGTCTCTGTAGAGCAGCTCTCGCTGTGTGAGGACGTGTGGGCGTTGGCCTCTCAGGCATCACTGAGCAAACGATTGGCTTGTGCTCACTGTCGGATGGACTAGTTCTTGAACTAAAACACAAAGCTTTACATTAATATTTACTGTATTAACAAATTGTATTAATACATTAAAGGAACAGTCCACCGTACTTCCATAATGAAATTATGCTCTTATCTGAATTGAGACGAGCTGCTCCGTACCTCTCCGAGCTTTGCGCGACCTCCCAGTCAGTCAGACGCAGTCAGACGCGCTGTCACTCCTGTTAGCAATGTAGCTAGGCTCAGTATGGCCAATGGTATTTTTTGGGGCTGTAGTTAGATGCGACCAAACTCTTCCGCGTTTTTCCTGTTTACATAGGTTTATATGACCAGTGATATGAAACAAGTTCAGTTACACAAATTGAAACGTAGCGATTTTCTATGCTATGGAAAGTCCGCACTATAATGACAGGTGTACTAACACCTTCTGCGCGCTTCGGCAGCTCATTGATATCTGAGCTCCGTATCAATGCACTGCCGAAGCGCGCAGAAGGTGTTAGTACACCTGTCATTATAGTGCGGACTTTCCATAGCATAGAAAATCGCTACGTTTCAATTTGTGTAACTGAACTTGTTTCATGTCACTGGTCATATAAACCTATGTAAACAGGAAAAACGCGGAAGAGTTTGGTCGCATCTAACTACAGCCCCAAAAAATACCATTGGCCATGCTGAGCCTAGCTACATTGCTAACAGGAGTGACAGCGCGTCTGACTGTGTCTGACTGACTGGGAGGTCGCGCAAAGCTCGGAGAGGTACGGAGCAGCTCGTCTCAATTCAGATAAGAGCATATTTCATTATGGAAGTACGGTGGACTGTTCCTTTAAAGCATATTATACTATACTGAACTATGCTGTACTATACTATACTTTGTATAAAGTTTGGCATATTAAAGTAATAATAATTTGTTGCTGTTTTAGTTAAAATATAGACCATACCAGTGCTCCCTTTGTGGAGTGATCATGGGGCTGGAGCCCGGTCTGTGAGGTTTATTGAGGATCGGAGGTGGGACAGGTTGGATTTTGAAAGCCCCAAGGCACAGAAACTCATCGTTCATATCTCTTGATGCTGTTACATCTGATGCAATGGTTTCCCTGGTAAGCTTTTGCATACCAACCCCCATGTTGCTGATTTTAAGTCTGCAGTCACGACCCTTTGCTATCCTATTGCCAGTAGAGAGCGCTGCACCTCTGGGTGGAGGAGAAGGAGCCATAATGTTGTCTAATAAAGACGACAGCCTGGACACTTCTGCAAAAACAGCACCAGACATATCAGAAATATCAGATCAGCGTTTATAAGCAAGTCCTTGGAGGATATGAGAAGAAGCAAAATGAGCTACCTGGAGAAGGAGACTGGAGCAAGGAATCAGGAGACTGAGTATCTCTGTGGCCAGTCTTTTGTCCTTCTTCGGTTTCCTCTATGTCTTCTCTGTCACTGATGAGACTGAGACTATGGGCTCCTTCATCATATTCATGACTGCTGTCTTTATCATCATCATCATCATTATCATCATGCACGATTTTCATCACCTGTGGCTGACGTTCTCTCTCAACAGCCAAAAGATGTCTATTAAGTAATAAATATACATGCACAATTAGTATCGCAAGTAAACGAACCTAATACACAAGCTGTGCATGAAAACTGTCATTACTTGTTATGTTTTTTCCTCCAGGTTCTGAGTTCAGCAAACACATGACTGCGGTCCTGACTGCTTGATTCTTCAACATCATACGTGTGTTCAGGGACATAACTACCTAATCGAGTACAGGGTCTGGACTGAGAACTGGGGCCTTGAAGCTGAAGTAGAAAACCAACGAAAACATGTTTTGATCTGCTTTATAAGCCTCTATTTTAATCATATTTTTACTCTCACACCACTAGGGTTGCAATATGTACACCTGTACTGGTAGACCTACCTTTATTTTCTGTCGTCGTGCGCGGATAGCCTGAAGAGGATTCCCACAAAAGAGAACACTTCCCACCCCTAGAGAGAGAGAGAGAGAGAAATAATAATAATAATAATCCATCCATTACCTGTAGCCGCTTATTCAGTACAGGGTCGCAGGCAAGCTGGAGCCTATCCCAGCTGACTATGGGCGAGAGGTGGGGTACACCCTGGACAAGTTGCCAGGTCATCACAGGGCTGACACATAGGGCTGCATGACGCAAACAACCATTCACACTTGCATTCACATCTGCGGTCAATTTAGAGCCACCAATTAGTCTAACCTGTGGGGGAAACCAGAGCACCCGGAGGAAACCCATGCAGAAACGGGGAGAACATGCAAACTCCACACAGAAAGGCCCCCGTTGGCTGCTGGGCTCAAACCCAGGACCTTCTTGCTGTGAGGCACTCATGATGCCGCCAATAATAATAATAATAATAATAATATAGCGCCTTTCTCACACCCCAAGGTCGCTTTATAATTACAAAAAAACCCCAACAAATAGAAATAGAAATTATAAATTAAAGCATAGAAATTTTCCACTTATATGTATATGCACTTATGTGTAACTGCCAAACTGTGTTCAAAATTTCTTCAGAATTATAATGCAAGCATAGCTGTCTTGAATTTTTACAGCTAGCCGTTCAGAAATTACCTGGACAACTTAATAAAATCTGAGTAGCGTAGCTATTAATTATGTGAGCATTTAGCACTACTATTTTGTACTAAAACCACCCCAAACTTCACTAGACTCTCTTTACTTTCTTTACGTCTTAACTTTCTTGATCTTTTGTGCTCAGAAGTGCACAGTGAAGAAAATAAGCCGTTTGAAAAGTCTTTTCGTGTGTGTTCTCTTTGTTGGCAGTTTGGTCTTAAGTCAGGTATGAAGATTCCTTCTAGAATTTGATATTTTTATATATATATATTTACCTCCATCCAGTGGACAAAAGTTATATTTTTAGCCACAGTATCAGTCTCTTGCTTCTGTGATGTGATGATTCCACAAAAAAAGTCCTTAAGACATTAGAAAAGTATATGCTGTTATATACTGTTATTGGGGGCGGCACGGTGGTGTAGTGGTTAGCGCTGTCGCCTCACAGCAAGAAGGTCCGGGTTCGAGCCCCGTGGCCGGCGAGGGCCTTTCTGTGTGGAGTTTGCATGTTCTCCCCGTGTCCGCGTGGGTTTCCTCCGGGTGCTCCGGTTTCCCCCACAGTCCAAAGACATGCAGGTTAGGTTAACTGGTGACTCTAAATTGACCGTAGGTGTGAATGTGAGTGTGAATGGTTGTCTGTGTCTATGTGTCAGCCCTGTGATGACCTGGCGACTTGTCCAGGGTGTACCCCGCCTTTCGCCCGTAGTCAGCTGGGATAGGCTCCAGCTTGCCTGCGACACTGTAGAACAGGATAAAGCGGCTAGAGATAATGAGATGAGATACTGTTATTGGAAAATTCTCTACTTTGGAGTGTCCCTCATTAATTATTTTCTTATACCAGCATGTGCCATCCTGTTTTATTCCTTACATATGTTTCTAGTCCCAGTGAATATAAAATATATGACCTACCGTTACATTGAAATGAATTTATTCTGAAAGGATTTAAAACATTTTCTAAATTTGAGGGTAAATAAATTCACCTAATGGCTTGCCTTTCCCTAATGAAAATGATAGTAATATATAAGAACACACTCACCATGTGTCAAATCACTGGCCTCATAGCCTGGAGTATCTGCATCTGAATCAGCTGAGCTTGGTCTGGAGCTGACGGAGGATAAAGGAGGCCTGGCAGTGCCGGGGCGACTGGGAAGACTGCTGTATCCCACACTGGTGCCTGGGCGGTGGGCAGACCCGGGTCGTGACAAGTCATCCACACTTGCGCCTCTTAATTCTTTGCAGACAAAAAAACAACTGCATTGACCTTTATCACCTTGCTTTTAGAAGAAAATGAGATGCTGAAAGTAAGCATAAAACCAATAAATAAACAACTGATTGAAGAATGTATTGACTGGCTCATTAAATTACCCATGAGTTCCAGGCAGTGTTTTGCACTGTCTGTAATGGAAGCAGTGTCTTTAATGGATTCTTTAAGCAGAGCCCAGTCCTCCATCATAGCGATGGAACAGCAAGGTTCTTCCTCCTTGGCTGGAGCATCATCCAGGATTTCAAGTTGTGGAATTAGCTTCCTTACAGCAGACCTATAGTTGTACTCAGAAACCTGTCAATCAAATAGACTCAACTCTAGGATCTACATAATAGAGGTTTTTCATATGATGTTACATTTCCAATGGCAACACGTGGCAGCCACGTTTAAGGTCAACCTTTGATTCAAATACAGTGAAGTAGTGAGGAAAGGACGTAAACATGGTCAAGTTTTGTTCAGTTTTTGGTTGTTCAAACCGCAATAAAAAGGCGTATTTCTGCATTCCTAATGTAATATTGCATCAGGGAGCAAAAAACTATCGCAATTTCAATGAAAAGAGACCATCAGTGGCTGGTGAAGCTAAATCGTAAGGAATGGATGTCAAAGTACAGTTGAGTCGGATCTGATCATTTTCACTCAAGTTTGACCTTTTTTTTTATCATTTTATAACTATAATCTATATAATAAGTGGCAAAGTTTGTTTGTTTGTTTGTTTGTCTTGAGCCAACGTCGCCATTTCTCGACGGATTTTCTCCAAATTTGGCAAATAGGTCGGGGGATGACCTGGAATTTTGCAGATATAAACAAAATTCATGTACGGGCCCCAGGGAGGTCCCTGGGGGGCACAACATCCACCCACCCCCTCCCTCAATGCCTTTTATGTTACATTTATCAACACAAACTCTTGACAGATCTTCACTAAACTTGGCTCATAGGTACAGGAGATAGCCATAATTTGGCAGAACTCAGAAATTCCATATTTGGGCCCCAGGAGGTCCCTGGTGGGCCCCTTGGTGGTGGATGTTTGGATTTTTGTTTTTCTTGGGTTAACATCACCATTTCTCGATGGATCTTCACCAAATTTGACATGGAAGTCTGGGGGCAACCCAAAATTTTGCGAAACCTGGGCAACGCCCGGGTAACCTGCCAGTATAGTATAAGAGTCAATATAATCTTATTTTGCTGGGGTTTATTTCATGAAAGTATAGTAATATGAGCTAAATATTCTCATCCTAATGATGCTTGTCATTCTCACCCTAGGAAGTAAATTTGAAGATATGTATGTTGCAGGTCAGAATTGTAGGTCAGGTGGAATTTCTCAACTTAGGTTAGAATTTTTAACTCAGTTCATAATTTGCTACTTGTATTAGAGAGACTTACTGTATCTAGGGTTAGGTTTAGGGTTGAGATTTGGGAAGACTTTGGATTTTAAACTACTTGATGACATAATAAGATTGGACGCATTAATAAATTCAAATATATATCACTCCTTCCATTGCAATCATAGCTGTTCTAGTAGTTAAGGTGTTGGGTTAAGAATCAGAAGGTTCTGCGTTTGAATCTCAGTTGAGTATGAAAAAAGATATGTAAAAAAAAGTGCTAATTAGGTAGATATGAACAGGCAGGCAGACAGACAAGAGGAAATGCTAGGTAGGTGCAGAAAGAGAGAAGGTGGATGGAAGAAAGAAAGATAAAAGAAGTGATGGAAAATCCCTTTTAAGAATCTTATATAATCCAAAATTTTACCTAGGTTGGAAATTACGAACTAGGTTAAAATTTTTAAATCCAGGTCAAAAGAAAAAATCACCTAGGTTGAAATTTTTTGATCTTTAACATGCACATGACTATTTCACACTAATTACTACTAAATATTTTTCATAAACTGCTTCAAATTGTCATTGAAGTGTCCCAAATACTTTTCACAGAGAAATTGTTTCATTACAATCCAAAACACTGCGAATCAAAATTGAAAAGTACCACAAAATGAGCAAGCTGAAGTTACAGACAAAATACGAGTACACTTCTCCGTCCAATGATGATCGTTAAATTCATCTCTGGAATTTTTTTAACACGGATTTCTCTCACCCATCCACACACAAACTGGTTGTATGCTTCAAAGCTTTTATTAGCTCGAAATTCATCCATGGAGTATGAACTTGTTTTTAGAACCAGATAGAACACGATGTCCAAGAACGAAACGGCTGGATATTTGTCAATTTCTCTGCACCATTGATTATTAGGCACCTCATAAGGGTCGATGCTTTCTATTTTTGCTATTTTTCCTGATATCATTACTTAGCCTTTGAATCTAGTGATGATACATATGATTTCTTCTGCGTCATGACTTAAACGCCTTCATACAGCTGTCAGAACTGACCTTAAACATGGTGGCTGAAAGGGTTGCTATGGGATATGTGACATCAATGAAAAACCTTTATACGATGGCAAAACGCCCATAAGGCTTTAGAAACATGGCCACACACTCAGTGATATCATGAAAGGTGATTAGACTGAGGTGCATGTCAATCTGATGACGGTTCTTGTCATTGCCAAAACATGATTTGTCCTTCCAGCTGATTGTCATAACTACAGCTCCAACACGTGACCAGGACACTTCACCAGGTGGACTGCTGAGAGATGTTTAGAGATGTCGAATGCACCAGATGAGGTAGAAACACAAAGGAATTTTCCCTGTGTCTGTGTGTCTGCTCATAACCGTCAAAGCAAATGTTTGATACATTTCTATCACCAGTACGACGCGGTGGAGAGAACGATAAACACGAGCTACAGCTGTGAGCTCCCTTTCAAAGAGACATCTGAGAGAGAGGAGGAAAGAAGAGAAGAAAGACAAATGAATGAGGTTATTCCTTATTCACCATGAGCGCTTATTCAGCACACTCTGTCCTGTCCTGAGTGTTTGCTCCAGTTGATTACTGTGAAACCAAGGTGAGACATGATATCAAATAAAATTTGGATGCTCCTTCTCAAATATATATATTTCCGAATATTCCATAAATTATTTATATTAAAAGAATCTAATTAGCTATTTCTGTTCACAGACAATTTAGTTGAATATTTCACAGTTATTCCACAAAATCAAGTTGTACATGAGCTGATAGCTGAGTTGGCTATAAGCCATGTACGACGAGATTGAGTGGAATAACTGTTTTATTCTATCCACTTTCACTGGATGTTGAGAAACAGAGCATTTTTATTTTTTGCAAATTCGATAAATAAAAACTTTATACAAAACATCAGACAAAACCATTTCCGCTTAGAATGTAAACAAACTGGCAAAATGACAGTAGTAATTTGTGAAAAATGCTATAATAATAATTTTCAAAAAATAAAAAAAGATATGTACCATTAAATACTCTTATTCCATATTTTGTTACTTTTTTTTGTATTTTATGGGATTTTGTTTTCAAGTAGACTTTTTATTTCCTCCTTGGTTGGTTCGGCAACACGCTCCGCCATTTTGTTTTTCCTCTACTCACAGTATATGAGCTGATAGCCTAGTAGTAGAGTAGCCAATCAGAGCACACAGTTGCTCATATCTAGTGAATGTGGATAGAATAAATTGAAATATGTCTGGTTCTTTGGATCTTCTCTCATGTCTGTCATAACTTCCTTGAGGTTTTCATTTCCATTTATGTTGTTTCTAATGGAGATGGCACGGTGGTGTAGTGGTTAGCACTGTCGCCTCACAGCAAGAAGGTCCGGGTTCGAGCCCCGTGGCCGGCGAGGGCCTTTCTGTGCGGAGTTTGCATGTTCTCCCCGTGTCCACGTGGGTTTCCTCCGGGTGCTCCGGTTTCCCCCACAGTCCAAAGACATGCAGGTTAGGTTAACTGGTGACTCTAAATTGACCGTAGGTGTGAATGTGAGTGTGAATGGTTGTCTGTGTCTATGTGTCAGCCCTGCGATGACCTGGCGACTTGTCCAGGGTGTACCCCGCCTTTCGCCTGTAGTCAGCTGGGATAGGCTCCAGCTTGCCTGCGACCCTGCACAGGATAAGCGGTTACGGATAATGGATGGATGGATGTTTCTAATGGATACAGCCTGGCATAGTCAGATCAAACATCAGACAGCAGCTTTCTTTTCCCTGTGGGAGCTAATTGCATTTGGGTGACCTGCAGAGCCATTATGGCACTAGCCCTCAAACAGTGTGCAGAAACATATACACCAAGCTGGATGATCCTCTTCAGCATAAGGCGACATGACCTCCTCAAGTATTTTGATATATGCAAACTGATCCATGATCCCTGGTATGCGATAAATAGGCCCGACACCATAGTAAGAGAAACATTCCCATATCATGATGCTTGCACCACCATGCTTCACTGTCTTCAGAGTGTACTGTGGCTTGAATTCAGTGTTTGGGGGTCGTCTGAAAAACTGTCTGCGGCTCTTGGACCCAAAAAGAACAATTTTACTTTCATCAGTCCACAAAATGTTTTTCCATTTCTCTTTAGGCCAGTTGATGTGTTCTTTGGCAAATTGTATCCTCTTCAGCACGTCTTTTTTTTAACAGTGGGACTTTGCAGGGGCTTCTTGCCGATGGATTAGCTTCACACAGGCGTCTTCTAATTGTCACAGTACTCACAGGTAACTTCAGACCGTCTCTGATCACCCTGGAGCTGATCATTGGCTGAGTCTTTGCCATTCTGGCTATTCTTCGATCCAGTCGAATGGTAGTCTTCTGTTTTCTTCCATGTCTCTCTGGTTTTGCTGTCCATTTTAAAGCACTGGAGATCATTTTAGCCGAGCAGCCTATCATTTTCTGCACTTCTTTACAGTATACGTTTTCCCCTCTCCAATCAACGTTTTAATCAAAGCACGCTGTTCTTCTGAACAATGTCTGGAACGACCCATGTTTCTCATGTTTTCAGAGAGAAATGGATGTACAACATGTGCTGGCTTCATCCTTAAATTAGGGCCACCTGATTGACATCTGTTTTTTCACAGAATGAATGATCTCACTAATTAAACTCCACACTGCTATTATTTTGAACACGTCCCTTTCACTTAATTATTCGATTACACAGACTCAGGAGCATGCATATCATGAATGTTGGGTCTGTTGGTTTTCTATGACTCTCCTACACCTACTGGTAAATTATTTGCCATGTAGTAACATAATTTCCACCAAAAACAGTGATTGATCTGGTTAGTCGTGTTGGACTGCTATTATTTTGAACACAAGTGTATGTCATCATGGCACATGTTCAGACAGCACAGAACAAGGCTCTCACTCAGCAAGCATTTCTTAATCAGTAAAATGACCAGGTAGTGCAACGATGGTGTTGATTACAGATTTAGCTTTAATGCTGAAGCACATGTCAGTAGTGACTAGTGTGATAGCACTATTAAGCAAAACCACAGAGAAGCTCAGGCTCAATCTAAATCAAACACACTCTTTTTCCATGTCCACTCATCAAACAGCATGAGAAAGCAAGCCGACAGTATTGAAATCAGGGGATAATATTCAGTTTTTAAATAAGAAGTGGATGACTGAGCCATTTCTGTTGTGCCAAAGAAATCGATTTATTACCAGTGGTCAAATAAAAAACAAATTCAAAGCAGATGACGAGCCCAAAATTCAAGCTGTCCTGGAAAAAACCAAGTCGGTTAGATGACTAACTTACCAATTTAATAACTTAATAATTGCATTCGTAATTTTAGGGTTGCAAATATGGGGGTCACCTGAGCTGTACTGTAGTTATGGAGATTGTCAACAACTGTTAATATAAAGTTCTACTGTTTATATTGTCTGTTTGAGTGTTTAGTCTGTCTTGTTCTTATCTAGTGTTTATACTGTTTATTTATTCTGTTTATATTTGAGTGTTTAGTCTAGTTCATATCTAGAGTGTTTTATACTGTTTATATTGTTTGAGTGTTTAGTCTGTCTAGTTCATATCTAGAGTGTTTATACTGTTTATATTGTTTGTTTTTTCAATTATTCTATTTTTATTTATTGCATTGCCAGTTTGCACCGTGGGTCAGAGAGGACTGATATTTCATCTGTGCTGTATGTCGAGCATGTATAGCATTTTTGACAATAAAGTTGACTTGACTACAGAGATTTAAAAAATAGAAATAAATAATTATTAATAATAATAATAATAATAATAATAATAATAATAATAATAATATGCAAAATGCCAGCATTTCATTCAACTAACTTATTTATTAAATGTAGAGCTCAACATTAGCCCATTTTACATCAGACCACAGCTGTGTCCAACACGCTCCCATGTTATTCAGAGTGATGGTGAAAAAGTGTATTTTTGTGCTAGAATTCTACTTCTGGGTTTATTTTTTAGCTCTTTAGCAATAAGGACTAACTACAACATATATTTCAGTTGGTAGACTCACAGTAGCACCACATCCTCTGGCATCAATTAAAATTCAAACTTTGTAAATGTTCCACAGATAACAGGAGTATACATTTTTTTTGGATTAACCATATTTATGTAATCTAACCATATTATGCAATCTCTTTCATCTCAGAATGCTTTATATCCTCTGCTTCTGATACAGTATACCCAGGTACAGTGGTGCTTGAAAGTTTGTGAACCCTTTAGAATTTTCTATATTTCTACATAAATATGACCTAAAACATCATCAGATTTTCACACAGGTCTTAAAAGGAGATAAAGAGAAGCCAGTTAAACAAATGAGATAAAAATATTATACTTGGTCATTTATTTATTGAGGAAAATGATCCAATATTACATATCTGTGAGTGGCAAAAGTATGTGAACCTCTAGGATTAGCAGTTAATTTGAAGGTGAAATTAGAGTCAGGTGTTTTCAATCAATGGGATGACAATCAGGTGTGAGTGGGCACCCTGTTTTATTTAAAGAACAGGGATCTATCAAAGTCTCATCTTCACAACACATGTTTGTGGAAGTGTATCATGGCACGAACAAAGGAGATTTCTGAGGACCTCAGAAAAAGTGTTGTTGATGCTCATCAGGCTGGAAAAGGTTACAAAACCATCTCTAAAGAGTTTGGACTCCACCAATCCACAGTCAGACAGATTGTGTACAAATGGAGGAAATTCAAGACCATTGTTACCCTCCCCAGGAGTGGTCGACCAACAAAGATCACTCCAAGATCAAGGCGTGTAATAGTCGACAAGGTCACAAAGGACCCCAGGGTAACTTCTAAGCAACTGAAGGCCTCTCTCACATTGGCTAATGTTAATATTCATGAGTCCACCATCAGCAGAACACTGAACAACAATGGTGTGCATGGCAGGGTTGCAAGGAGAAAGCCACTGCTCTCCAAAAAGAACATTGCTGCTCGTCTGCAATTTTGCTAAAGATCACGTGGACAAGCCAGAAGGCTATTGGAAAAATGTTTTGTGGACAGATGAGACCAAAATAGAACTTTTTGGTTTAAATGAGAAGCGTTATGTTTGGAGAAAGGAAAACACTGCATTCCAGCATAAGAACCTTATCCCATCTGTGAAACATGGTGGTGGTAGTATCATGGTTTGGGCTTGTTTTGCTGCATCTGGGCCAGGACGGCTTGCCATCATTAATGGAACAATGAATTCTGAATTATACCAGTGAATTCTAAAGGAAAATGTCAGGACATCTGTCCATGAACTGAATCTCAAGAGAAGGTGGGTCATGCAGCAAGACAACGACCCTAAGCACACAAGTCATTCTACCAAAGAATGGTTAAAGAAGAATAAAGTTAATGTTTTGGAATGACCAAGTCAAAGTCCTGACCTTAATCCAATCGAAATGTTGTGGAAGGACCTGAAGTGAGCAGTTCATGTGAGGAAACCCACCAACATCCCAGAGTTGAAGCTGTTCTGTACGGAGGAATGGGCTAAAATTCCTCCAAGCCGGTGTGCAGGACTGATCAACAGTTACCGGAAACGTTTAGTTGCAGTTATTGCTGCACAAGGGGGTCACACCAGATACTGAAAGCAAAGGTTCACATACTTTTGCCACTCACAGATATGTAATATTGGCTCATTTTCCTCAATAAATAAATGACCAAGTATAATATTTTTGTCTCATTTGTTTAACTGGGTTCTCTTTATCTACTTTTAGGACTTGTGTGAAAATCTGATGATGTTTTCGGTCATATTTATGCAGAAATATAGACAATTCTAAAGGGTTCACAAACTTTCAAGCACCACTCTATATACACTCACTGCCCATATTAATAGGAACACCTGCATACCTGCTCATTTATGCAATTACCCAATCAGCCAATGATATGGCAGCAGCACAACGCGTAAAATTATGCAGATGCAGGTCAAAAGAATCAGTTAATGTTCACATCGAACGCCAGACTGAAACAAAATTTTGGTGACTTTAACCATGACATGGTTGTTGGTGCCAGAGGCGGCGGTTTGAGTATTTCAGACTCTGCTGATTTCCTGGGAATATCACACACAACAGTCACTCGAGTTTGTACAGAATGGTGCGAAAAACAAAAAAGCATCCTGTGTGCAGAGGGTCTGCAGGCTGAAACACTTTATTGATGAGAAAGATCAGAGGAAAAGGGCCAGACTGGTTTGAGCTGATATAGAAACTCTTAATCACTCTTTCCAACCGTGGTGAGCAGAAATTTATCTCAGCATTGCACAAAACATTGAACCTTGAGGTGCATGTGCTACAACAGCATAAGACCACATAGGGTTCCACTCCTGTCAACCAAGATCAGGCATCTGAGGCTATCATCGGCATAGACTCACTCATTCTGATGTTTGATGCGAATATGAACTGAAGCTCTTGACTTGTATCTGCATTATTTTATGCATGACTGGCTGATTGAATAACTGCATACATGAGCAGGTGTACAGGTACAGGCTATGAAAGTGAGTGGTGAGTGTTTTTACAGTGGCAATATGGTGTATTTATTCACTGCAAAAAAAAATGGCATCTCGTATTTTCTGCTATATAATTACAATAAACCAAATATAAAATTATAATAAGATTTATTAAACCTACTTCTAGATATTTTTACTCATTTCAAGTTTGAAGTAGTTTTGTTTTATTGGTAGATAGGTTTTCTAATTTTAAGCATTTATTTCCAGAAAGAAGCAGAATGATCTGCCAACAGAATAAGAAAATGTAAATCTCAATATGAATAAAAGCATCTAAATCATTAGTTAGAATAAGCTCATCAAAATAAATATTAGATAAATTTGACAAAATTCAAGGTTTTCAATAACTAAGATATCATTTATTTTGCGAGTGGCACGGTGGTGTAGTGGTTAGCACAGTTGCCTCACAGCAAGAAGGTTCTGGGTTCGAGCCCAGCGGCCGGCGAGGGCCTTTCTGTGCGGAGTTTGCATGTTCTTCCTGTGTCTGTGTGGGTTTCCCCCACAGTTCAAAGATGTGCAGGTTAGGTTAATATGGGACAGCCTTGGGCTGAGGTGCCCTTGAGTGAAGTTCCTAACTCCCAGTTGCTCCCCGGGTGCTGTTAGCATGGCTGCTCACTGCTCTGGGTATGTGTGTGTGCTCATTGCTCACGTGTGTGTGTGTGTGTGCACGCATGTGTGTGTTTACTGCTTCAGATGGGTTAAATGCAGAGAGGAATTTCACAAGTGTGTGATGAATAAAGTTGTTCTTCTCTCGTATAACAGTTGGATGATCAGTACAGAGTACAGATATTGGCATGTTATGAGAAACTTAGGTCCTTACACTGGGGTCACAGGCAAAAAAATGTTGAGAACCCCTGAATTAGTGTGATATACTGTAACATGCATGGTTTCACATGTTGCCTTGCATTAGGAACTCCTGATACATCCAAGGGAAATTGCTGTATAACATGGATGGGAGGAATTAAGATATCTATGATAGCGGCATGGTGGTGTAGTGGTTAACACTTTTGCCTCACAGCAAGAAGGTCCTGGGTTCGCGGCTGGCGAGGGCCTTTCTGTGTGGAGTTTGCATGTTCTCCCCGTGTCTGCATGGGTTTCCTCCGGGTGCTCCGGTTTCCCCCACAGTCCAAAGATATGCAGGTTAGGCTAATTGGTGGCTCTAAATTGACCGTAGGTGTGAATGTGAGTGTGAGTGGTTGTTTGTCTCTGTGGCAGCCCTGCGATAACCTGGCGACTTGTCCAGGGTGTACTCCGCCTCTTGCCCATAGTCAGCTGGGATAGGCTCCAGCTTGCTTGAGACCCTGTACAGGATAAGCGGCTACAGATAATGGATGGATGGATGATTGAAGGGGCACGGTCAAATAGAGCAACTGAACATTTAGAAAAGTTGCTAACATTTTGCATGTGATCAGTGGTCTTTGTAGGTCATTTTTGCAAAGTACATGGTATAATAGGGTTGAAGACTAGCTGAGAAGCTGGAACTAATAGTGAACCTGCTATTGATGTACCTGTGATGCTCCTGGACTGGGGCAGGTGCATACCGGATTTCCCTCCAATGTCAGGATTTTTAGTTTCCCACACAGACCCAGGTACTGCACTTGAACCAGGTCATCTACATCATTCCCCTCGAGGTCCACCAGCTCCAGCTGTTCCAGCATGCATACCTGGCTCAGGTCTGACACATTGTTGTAGGCCACATATAGCTCCTGAGAGAACAGAACAAAGCAGCATGGGCAAAAAGTTGCAAGTGCACTTATCGAAACGTTGGTACAAAATCAAATTCTTCACCAGTACGTCATGATGTTTGCATTAGAACCCTTCTTCTTCTCCTCATAACATATGTGCTCAAAGTAAAAAGCACTGGTGTCTGTGCCACAGAAATGAGTCTACGTAGAAATTTTAGAAATTCCCCACAGAGGGACAAAGTAAAGAAACCTCTGTGAACAAGAGAAAATAAATAATATGGGCTAGCAATATCCACCCAATCAGGACAAAGAGAAGTCTCTACTTGCCTATCAATCATGTTTCTAAAGAACCCGAAAGTGATTGTCTCTCTTGGGTAACCCTTAAACGTTCTATGGAGAACCCTAAAACAGAAGGATTCCCTTTCAGAAAGGATTGTACCATACATCGTACCCTACCAGGAGGCTATGAGTACTTAACTCCCCTCAGTAGTACAGCCTAGACAGCGCACATGGATGTGTTTTGTGGGTGTGGCTTTGAAAGGAATACTTAATAAAGGGGCTGTATTGTTCTGAATTTGAATTTCCTCTAATGCTCATCTAACTCACTATATCTCTAGACAATCACGATAAAAACAAAGCAAGAGCTGTGCTTTTTTTTTCTTTTATTGTATGAATGTAGTGATTACCTTAAGCGAGGACAGTGAGGGGAGCCCTTCCAAGTCGGCTAGGCCGCATCGAACCAGGGAAAGCACTTGGAGGTGGGACAGAGTGATTCCGAGATCCCTGAGGAAACACTGGGAACAATGAGCAACCACTTCCCTCTGTTCTTCCTGCAGTCTGCTCTCATCCTCTCCCCTCAGCCATGCTCTGGACATCTCCACTCCACCCTTTGCCCCAGAATCCCAGTGCAGGAAATGCTATTGGGTCTTTCAATTCCCCTCAGCTCTGAACTGTCTAGTGCTCCCCTCCATTTTTGTAGGCTTTCTCCTCACATCTGGCTTTCTGAGTTATAACCATACAATGGAGTAAATCTCCTTTAATTTCAGGGGTGTCAACGTTATTTTTAGAGTCAAACTTAAATTACACCAAGATGCAACCTTACTATTAATCATTTATGTTAAATAAATGCTCAATTCATTAAGGATCAGGATAAGAAAGACAGGCTTTATTGCCAGTCCTGACCCCACGTGTCTCCATTTCTTTCTCAAAAATATAAATGTACCGGTACGCATTACACATATTCAGGCTCACAAATGTTTTTTCCATTTGCACAAGTGTCAACTGAACCTGTTCTCCAGATGGGCCGACGCTACAAAACCGTCCATTGAGACACTGTTAATCTACAACTATACGACAACAACACTTTCAGGAAATGGGATTTACTGTCCTCTAAAATGGAGGGCCACAACCCATTATGAGCCCGTCCCAATGGGAAAGTGGAGGCCTTGCACCTTTGCCAGATCACAGGCATCATTCTTCAGCGTTTGATTTATTGAAAACAGTTCCTGGAGCACCGTGAAATCCCTCTTACATACACAACCCATGAGAGGAATAGCATGAGTTTCCAGATATACGCAATCTCTCTGTCAGTTTCTGATGTTGTCAGTTTCCTATGTTTCTTCCAGAAATGTTATTGAATTAATCTTGACACTATCTCTACAAATTTGGAGTACTTTGTAAGGAGAACTCTGGAGCAAAAGTAAAAGGAGAAAACCTTACCGCACAGATAAGATCACACTGTTGTTCATTTTCAGTTGCACAAGACTGGGCAAGTAAATACCTACGGTATGACAACAAAATTAAGTGATGATAAGTACCACAACCAAACAACTCTTTAAAACATTTCCAGAGAAAGCTGATTCTTTTTTTTTTTTTGAAAATCTTATTAACTTCCATCTTGTCTGAGTGCGTTGAGCAATCATGGCTTAGCAGAGTCAAGGGGATCCTTCAAGAACAAATAAGCAAGATAATTGAGAATAGAAAAGTATGAAGGTGCATAGAGCAATTGTTGCTGCTACTGAACTACAACTCTGGTCATTGTAGAGATCCAGAAATTTAATTTAGCTGAATACTTGCTGGTACAATGGGCAGTATTGCTGCATCACAGCTCCAAGGTCCCTGGTTCGATCTTCATGTCTTGATCTCAGGTTCCTGTCTATGTGGAGTTTCCCTGTTCTCTCTGTGTCTGAGTGGGTTTCTCTGGGTTCTCTGATTTTCTCCCAAAAAGATTTTTTTTATTTGGACGGGTACTCTAACTTGCCGATAATTGTGAATGTGTGTGTATGGTACCCTGCACAGGACTGGTATCCTATCCCAGAGTGTATTCCTGCCTCATCCCGAGTGTTCCTTACAGTAGTATAGGTTCTGGATCCACTATGACCCTAACCAGGATAAAATGCTTAGTGAAGATGAATGAATGAAAATTGGCTGGTGATAGCAATGAATGCAAGTGTGCACAATTATGTTTATATGCATGTCAGTTTCTTTATCCATCGTAACAGCCTATAAAAATATCTGCTCTTTAACTGCAGAAGACTGTACATTAATCTCACCAAAGTTGCCCAGAATAGTTTGCCGGGTGTCAACACACATCTCCAAGCTTGTAACCTGCTGTAGATCATCAGACCCAGACAGGTTCCTCTGTAGGGCCAATAATAAACACATCTTGGTATTCATGCTTCACAATTAGATTAACTGTAACTTGTGGCATTCCCAGAATTCTGAGTTTTAAGACTTACCAGCTTTGCAGGAGAGAGGTAAATATCAAACAGCAGGTCTGAGTCCTTAGCAGTCACAGGATTTGGGTTGATTTGCCCAGAACCCTCAAACTCTGTCACAAAAGAATGAGACGTGCCTGGCCGCCTAACTGGATTCATCTTCTCTTCCCAGCCTGAAAAATGTATCCATGATATTAACCCACCCCATTTCCAGAAAAGTTGGGATATCTTCCAAAATGCAATAAAAACAAAAATCTGTGATTTGTTAATTCATGTGAACCTTTAATTAACTGACAAAAATACAAAGAAAAGCTTTTCAATAGTTTTGCTGACCAATTTAATTAAATTCTGTAAATAGAAATGAAGTTAGAATTTGATGCCTGCAACACTCTCAAAAAAGTTGGGACAGAGGCAAAATAAGACTGAAAAGTTTAGAGGGTATTCAAGTAACACCATTTTGTAAGATTCTACAATAAGCAGGTTAATTGGTAACATGATTGGGTATAAAAGGAGCAGCACCAAAGGCTCAGTCTTTGCAAGCAAGGATGGGTTGTTGCTCACCATTTTGTGCCAAAATTCATGAGATTATTGTTAGTCAATTCAAAAAGAACATTTTTCAATACAAGATTTTTGGTCTTTCAAAAAATTTTTTTTTAGGTCTTTCAAAATTACAGTACATAATATTGTGAAAAGGAACATTCAGGGAATTCGGAGACATCTCAGTGTGTAAAGGGAAAGGTCAGAAACCACTGTTGAACATGTGTGACCTTCAAGCCCTCAGGTGGCACTGCCTGAGAAACCATCATGCTAATGTGACAAATATAGCCACATGGGCTCGGGAATACTTCGGAAAACTGTTCTCACGTCACACAGTCTGTTGCTGCATTCAGAAATGCAACCTGAACCTGTATTACACAAGGAGGAAGTCATTCATCAATTCTATGTAGAAATGCTACCGATTTCTCTGGGCCTGAACTCATCTCAGATGGACCAGAAGTCAGTGGAAACATGTGCTGTGGTCAGATGAGTCTACATTTCAGCTTGTTTTCAGGAAAACCAGACTTAGAGTTCTTAGTGCTAAAGTTGAACACGACCATCCAGTTTGTTGTCAGAGAAAGGTGCAAAAGCCAGCAACTGTGATGGTATGGGGGGCATCAGTGCCCATGGCATGGGTGAGTCACATGTGTACAAAGGTACCGCTGATATATTGGGGCATATACTGAGATTTTAGAGAGACATATTCATCAAGGCAACGTCTCTTCCTGAGAAGTCTGTGCTTATTTGGGCAGGACAATGCCAGGTCTCATTCTGAACAGGCTACAACAGCGTGGTTTTGTAGACACAGAGTGTATGTACTTGACTGGCCTGCTGCCAGCCCAGATCTGTCTCCTATTGAGAATGTATGGCACACCATGAAGAGGAGAATCAGATAACAGCGACCATGGACTGTTGAGCAGCTGAAGTCTTGTATCAAGCAAGAAGGGACAAAAATTTCAATCACAAAACTGCAACAATTCATCTTCTCAGATCCCACATGATTAAAAATTGTTGTTAGAAGAAAAGGTGATGTAACACAATGGTAAAATGCCTCTGTCCCAGGCATCAAATTCTAACTTTGTTTATATTAAAGGTCCCATGGCATGAAATTTTCACTTTCTGAGATTTTTAACGTTAAAATGAGTTCCTCTGAACTTCTTAAGTCACCCCAGTGGCTAGAAATTTCATAATGTGTAAACCAAACTATGCCCAACATTTGAGAATGGCGCGTCAAAACGGCGCGTTGAGAAGCTCTTCCCTTGCCGACGTCAGCAAGGGAGATGATCCCCACGCCCCCCCTCTGGATTCCCACCCACTGTATGGATTGCCCGCCCAGCTCAAAAGTTGCCACAAAACATGGAAGTTGCGCTGTACATGGATGTGACAACACAGAAAGGAGTCTGTTTTTACTGCCGACGGGAGAGCCCCTGAAGACGCAGTGGCTTAATTTTATTTACTCCAATAATACGCCGTCGAGTCTACCTAAGACGGTGTATGTTTGTCGGAAGCATTTTCCTGAGGAATGTTTCCACAACTTGGGACAGTACAGGGCAGGTTTTGCACATCAACTGTCACTGAAGCCTGGGTCCATACCAAGCATCCCTGCCGCATCAGCCACAAACAGCGAACAAATAAGTGTATAACTGTTAAGTCGTTTTGCCGTGTTTTAAAATCGGTGCCTTAGCCTTGCAATGGCTACATTAGCTGTGCAGCTAACCGCTTCCTGCAGTTAGCCAGGTACTCTGCGCTACAAAACTAAAGAGCATGCAGCATGCTCTGTTAAACTGAGTTTAGTCTGGAAATTGACTGTAACTTATGAGCTTATGTTTTGCCGTGTTTTAAAATCGGTGCCACGTTAGCCTTGCAATGGCTACATTAGCTGTGCAGCTAACCACTTCCTGCAGTTAGCCAGGTACTCTGTGCTACAAAACCAAAAAGCATGCAGCATGCTCTGTTATAATAGCCAATCAAAACAGTTTTTACAAAGACACCCACATTCTTTTTTTTAAGTCACTTGTTCATTTTATTTGTTTGTTTGTTCAGTAAAAACCCAAACATTTGTTGAATTTATTTTATTTCCTCACGTCGCACCTTAATGATGTCAGCGCGAGGTATTTTTCCCTTCGCGGTTTGTTCCTTCTCTCTCGCCATAGTAAGACACCCACATCCGCTTGTTCTGACCCACTGGAGGTAGCATCACAGTGCTGTTAGCCAATCAGAGGTAACACGTTTACATGTCATGAATATTAATGATAAGACCCGCCCCCACCCTCTACCCTTCCCCGCCTCCTGCTTCTCATTAGCAAAACGACGCACTGGGAAAAGCGCTGAAATGGGGCTTTCTCCCAGGAGGCTATATCTACGTGCCGAGGGTTCATTTCGAGAAAGGCTGCAGATATAACATTCGGAAACCTCCACGAGCCCGTTTAAAGCATCAACAAACCACCATGCCATGGGACCTTTAACAAAACACAATTAAGTTGGTCAGTAAAACTCTTGAAAAATTTTTTCTTTGTACTTTTGTCAGTTAAATAAAGGTTCATGTGAATTAACAACTCACAGATTTTTATTTTTGTTGCATTTTGGAAAATAGCCCAACTTTTCTGGAAATGGGGTTAGTATACGTACAGTCGATTTGTGCGACACATTTATTTCTTAACACAAGCAGCTTCAAACAAGATTTTTTAAAAAATCAACATCA
Source organism: Neoarius graeffei (assembly GCF_027579695.1). Lineage (NCBI taxonomy): Eukaryota > Metazoa > Chordata > Actinopteri > Siluriformes > Ariidae > Neoarius > Neoarius graeffei. Next base: position 84,754,708 of record NC_083570.1, on the reverse strand, counting down.
ATCTCTAAAAATGATATGAACACAGTACGCTCAGTAAAAATCTCTGCATATTTTCTGGTTGAGTATTCCTCTGCTTATTAAGATTGTTTAATGAAAATACAATTTAATGCTCATAAAATCCATCAGTGCATCATTAACCATAGTTATGGAGTGTTTCCTGAATTCATTCATGTAGCCAATGATATCCCTTCACTTTTCCTCTCTCCAATAAGTGTATTTTATAACATTCCAATTAGCCTGAACCATTAAAATAAACTAAATTTATTCTTAATTTGTCATAGTGTGTATTATACATTCATGACAATGTTATAACATTATGTGTAACTAGCTTAATATTGCTAGTTAGCCACCTCACTTACCTTAATTTAACTCTCCACCTACTTTAAAAAAAAAACAATGTTTTTTTTTACATGACACATTTTCAAATAGGTTTGGAAAAAAAACTTACAAGCATCAGAAAATTTAAAATTTGTTACTCCAACATTTTAATCCTTGCCCCACTGGTTTGCAAGCTATGTAGTTGGGTAATGCTGCTAGAGCCAGTGGAGAAGGTTTGCTTGGCAACGGGAACATTTCTTCCTGGATACAGTGGGACGGAGGACTGGGGCTGCTGGGAAATGTAGTCTATTGTATTTGCAGTCTTAAAGTGCCATTCCACCATTGGATGTATTTTTTTGGCATAAAATACAATATATTTTATGACAACATGACTAGACAGAGAAATCTTTTAGCTTCAAAGTGATATATCAAACATAATTTTTTGACAACGACAAGTATATTAATTTTGCGACCAAAGTCACCTACCCTTTTAATTTCCGCGCGGTAGTGAAACGTGATGTCATCGGCAGGTTCCCCTTCTTGCGTACCACGTCATGTGTGACGTGGCACAGATTATCAGCAATGGCGGATAGAACGCGATTGTCAGCTTCGGAAAAGAAGCGAAGGAAAATAGCAAGTGATGCCCAAAGGAGACGGTCGATGGTGAATATCGGCACAGCAATCGACAAGTGGAAATCACGTTCTATCCGCCATTGCTGATAATCTGTGCCACGTCACACGTGACGTGGTACACAAGAAGGGGAACCTGCCGATGACATCACGTTTCACTACCGCGCGGAAATTAAAAGGGTAGGTGACTTTGGTCGCAAAATTAATATACTTGTCGTTGTCAAAAAATTATGTTTGATATATCATTTTGAAGCTAAAAGATTTCTCTGTCTAGTCATGTTGTCATAAAATATATTGTATTTTATGCCAAAGAATACATCCAATGGTGGAATGGCACTTTAAAATGTTTTCATTTCTTCTTTTTTTAACTAAAGGCTTTAATGAAATTGAATACCTGAAATTTTGACAACATCATATCAATATTGTGATAAATTGTATCTCAAAACTCTTGATATTGTTAGTAGCCTACTTCTATAAAACTGAACAGATGGGGCGTCGTGGCTCAGGTGGATAAGGCGCCATACCATAAACCCGGGGACCTGGGTTCGATTCCGACCCGAGGTCATTTCCCGATCCCTCCCCATCTCTCTCCCGCTCATTTCCTGTCTCTACACTGTCCTATCCAATAAAGGTGAAAAAGCCCCCCAAAAAAATATTAAAAAAAAAAACTGAACAGACATCATTACGGGCGGCACGGTGGTGTAGTGGTTAGTGCTGTCGCCTCACAGCAAGAAGGTCCGGGTTCGAGCCCCATGGCCGGCGAGGGCCTTTCTGTGCGGAGTTTGCATGTTCTCCCCGTGTCCGCGTGGGTTTCCTCCGGGTGCTCCGGTTTCCCCCACAGTCCAAAGACATGCAGGTTAGGTTAACTGGTGACTCTAAATTGAGCGTAGGTGTGAATGTGAGTGTGAATGGTTGTCTGTGTCTATGTGTCAGCCCTGTGATGACCTGGTGACTTGTCCAGGGTGTACCCCGCCTTTCGCCCGTAGTCAGCTGGGATAGGCTCCAGCTTGCCTGCGACCCTGTAGAACAGGATAAAGCGGCTAGAGATAATGATAATGAGATGAGATATTTCAAACTTCAAAAGCAGCATGGAAATGTAATAACGGTGCACAGACTTGTCACTTATCTATGCCGAGTCACATAAAACACTTTGTTTTCAAATAGATAAAATAAATCACAATTCCACCTTACCTATGAATAGTTTTAGATCAAACTTCATAGCATCTTTAGTGCTTTTAGGAAAAGCACTTCCTTTCATAATTTGTAATTCTTCCTCATTTATAGTGACAGATCGATTGGTAGCCATTTTTTCGAGTCACTCGAGGTGATTATCAAGAAATAATCCAAATCTCCCCATGTCTGCATGGGTTTCATGCGGTTAGGCTAATATGGGACGGCCTTGGGCTGAGGTGGCCTTGAGCGAGGCACCTAACTCCCAACTGCTCCCCGGGCGCTGTTAGCATGGCTGCCCACTGCTCTGGGTATGTGTGTGTGCTCATTGCTCACGTGTGTGTGCATGTGTGTGTTCACTGCTTCAGATGGGTTAAATGCAGAGAGAAAATTTCACAAGTGTGTGATGAATAAAGTTGTTCTTTCTTTCTTTCTTTCTTTCTTTCTTTCTTTCTTTCTTTTCTTTCAATCAGCGCACGCGATTTTCTATAATCGCCTGCATATTTATACTAAAAATAATTATTCTTGAACCCTGGATTTTTCACGTTTCATATGTTTAGGCTGTTTGCAAATCTAAATATTATAGAATATTTTGTGTAACATCAAAATGCTTTCAGGTTTCATGCTAATGCTCTAATAATTGTGTCACATTACCCACCCATATTTAGGAACAGGTCTATGCATATTTCAGAAAAACAGGCTTTCAGAATTGTGCAATAATGTTTTGTAAGTTCCATAAATTCTATTAAGGTGTTCTAGAGAATAGACTCTCTATATCCAGCTTAAAAGCATAATTGTTTAACCTGGTGTATTTGTGATTATTTTGTTTATATTTATATATATACAATATGTCCTAAAGTATGTGAACACATGACCATCACACTCATAATGTGGCTCTTCCCCACAGTGTTGTCACAAAGTTGCAAGCAGAGGCTTGTCTAGAATGGCTTTGCATAATGTAGGATTACAAATTCCCTTCACTGGAACTCAGAAGCCCAAACCCCTTCCAGCATGACCATGTCCCTGTGCACAAAGTGAGCTCCATGAAGACATGGTTTGCCAAGTTCAGAGTGGAAGAACTCAAGTGTCCTGCACAGATCCCTGACCTCAACCACACTGAACATATTTGGGATGAACTGGAACTCCAAATATACCCCAGGCCTCCTCATCTAATATCAATATCTGATCTCACTAATGCTCTTGTTGCTGAATGATCACAAATCCCCACAGCCACACTCCAAAATCTAGTGGAAACCCTGACAGTGATGATCAGGTGTTCACAAATTTTGGTCATATAGTGTAGAATAGCATATACTTCTCTTTATTAATATACACTCACTTAATAGGAACTTGTTCTTGATTCTAAGATTCCTGTTCTTGGCTGCAGGAGTGGAACCCACGTGATCTTCTGCTGTTGCATGCTGAGATGCTTTTCTGCTCACCACGGTTGTGAAGAGTTGCTATGAAGTGATATCCTTCCTGGCAGCTCGAACCAATCTGACCGTTTTCCTCTGACCTCTCTTATCAACAAGACGTTTCCACCCACAGAACTGTCGCTCACTCAGTGTGTTTTGTTTTCACACCATTCTGTATAAACTCTAGAGACTGTTGTGTGTGAAAACCCCAGGACATCAGCAGTTTCTGAAATACTCAAACCAGCCCATCTGGCTCAAACCAACACCCATACCACAGTGAAAGTCACACTTTGAGATCACAATTTTTCCCGTTCTGATGTTTGAAGTGAACATTAACTGAAGCTCTTGATTTGTATCTGCATGATTTTATGCATTGTGCTGCCGTCAAGAGAACTGGTTAGAGAAGTGCATAAAACAGCAGGTGGATGGGTGTTCCTAATAAAGTGGCCGGTGAGTTTGCATAATTATTCATGATTTCTTATTATTTAGGTGCTTTTCATGAATACTGTGTCTTAGATTATTATTATTATTATCTCATCTCATTATCTGTAGCCGCTTTATCCTGTTCTACAGGGTCGCAGGCAAGCTGGAGCCTATCCCAGCTGACTACGGGCGAAAGGCGGGGTACACCCTGGACAAGTCGCCAGGTCATCACAGGGCTGACACATAGACACAGACAACCATTCACACTCACATTCACACCTACGCTCAATTTAGAGTCACCAGTTAACCTAACCTGCATGTCTTTGGACTGTGGGGGAAACCGGAGCACCCGGAGGAAACCCACGCGGACACGGGGAGAACATGCAAACTCCACACAGAAAGGCCCTCGGCGGCCCCTGGACTCGAACCCAGGACCTTCTTGCTGTGAGGCGACAGCGCTAACCACTACACCACCGTGCCGCCCATTATTATTATTATTATTATTATTATTATTATGTACCATGTAGTGGCAGTAGGAGGAGAAGGAGGAGGATGAGGAGTCAGAAGATAATGTTCATACCATTACTTTGATCTCTGAGGGCTTTATTCCTCTTATACGATTCATATAGACTTAATAAATCATGTCTTCATGGTGTTGATTTAAATAATTATTGTGGTGTTTTCAGGAATTTTGACCAAAAATGCCTGGAGTATAGGAACTATGCAGCAGATACTGTAATGTCATTTCAAAGCAGCTATTTATTTTGCACCCGGTAACAAGACATTCTGCAAATGCAACTTTTTCTTACATAGGATGAATTCCTATAACATAACAAAAATAAATAACTTAATTCACGTGACATCATATGCACTGTGGTTAGCATCAAACAGGAAGCTGAAAATTGATTTAGGCTTTGGCTAGTATTTTTCATAAAGATATAACACATTAATTCCACATATTTATGATGCATATATGTATAATACACACTACTCACACAAAATCTGAAAGAAAAAATAAAAGTTCATTTTTATGGGTCAGGCTGATTGGAACATTATAAAATACACTTAGCGGAGAGAGGAAAAGTGAAGGGATATATAATGGATGCATGAATGGACACAACGGTTAATGGTGCATTGATGGATTTTATGGGCATTAAATTGTGTTTTCATTAAAAATATTGATAAGCAGGGGAATACTCGACCGGGAGATGTAGAACATTACTTGGGCCTACTGAGTATGCAGACCTTTTTACTTATAGCGTGGACTGTGTTCATATATTTTAGAGATCAATGTTGAGATTGATGTTGATTTTTTTTTTTTAATCATGTGTTATGCTGGGGCGGCACGGTGGTGTCGTGGTTAGCGCTGTCACCTCACAGCAAGAAGGTCCGGGTTCGAGCCCCGTGGCCGGTGAGGGCCTTTCTGTGCGGAGTTTGCATGTTCTCCCCGTGTCCACGTGGGTTTCCTCCGGGTGCTCCGGTTTCCCCCACAGTCCAAAGACATGCAGGTTAGGCTAACTGGTGACTCTAAATTGACCGTGAGTGTGAATGGTTGTTTGTCTCTGTGTCAGCCTTGCGATAACCTGGCGACTTGTCCAGGGTGTACCCCGCCTCTCGCCCATAGTCAGCTGGGTGCCTGCAACCCTGTAGAACAGGATAAGCGGCTACAGATAATGGATGGATAGCTTTAAATAGCGTTTTTCTACTGTCATTATCAATTAATTCCAGTTTTCGAAATGATCAGTTATGAATTTGGAAACAATTGAAAATCTTCTAAGGCATGATATTGTTATTTCATGAAGAAATTAATTCTATGAATGTTAGTTAAGCCAATATCTTAATATGTAGTCAGTTTATTTGCTCTGCTGCGTTTATACAATTTTGGGAAATACTGATGATAATAAATTCGTATAGGATTATTTTAAGATCCTGTTGTTGCTGTTTTTATGATTGAATAAGTATGAATAAGTATGATAAAAATAAAAATGTTTTAAGAAGAACTTTATTCATCACATGCTTGTGAAATTCCTCTCTGCATTTAACCCATTTGAAGCAGTGAACACACACACACATACCCAGAGCAGTGGGCAGCCATGCTAACAGCGCCCGGGGAGCAGTTGGGAGTTTGGTGCCTCACTCAAGGACACTTCAGCCCAAGGCCGTCCCATATTAACCTAACCGCATGTCTTGGAAATGTGGGGGAAACCAGAGCACCCGGAGAAAACCCACGCAGACACGGGGAGAACATGCAAACTCCACACAGTTTGTGGAGGCCCCCACTGGCCGCTGGGCTCGAACCCAGAACCTTCTTGCTGTGAGGCGACTGTGCTAACCACTACACCACCGTGCTGCCCACGGCACCTGTAATTGTGGATGAAAATAAAGTCGTAAACCAGTGAATAGGCATACATGTGTCCCAGAATGACCCAACGTCATTAAACATGGCTTTCAGTCTCAGTCTTGACATAAGTGTAAGCTATACTCCTTCAGAATGTGATGTAAATATATTTCCTTCATGTGGAGCCTAAACCGTAAACACTTTGAGGATTTTATAAATGTGTCATGTGTTGGGATATGAGTTTTATCATGGGCACAAAAGCAATAAGGAACAATTTAAAAACCATACACAGTCCCAGTATATCCACTGATTGAATGAATTTAATTAAATTTACAACCAATATACACTGAAAAAAATAGGCTGTGGATTTAAAATGAAAAAATCATGTACATCGGTTGCACACATTAAAATCATGTTCAACTTGACCAAATTTAGTCATGTTCAATGTACCAACTTTTGTCATGTTTAACAAACATGATTTATTCATGTTAACACAAAGATTTTTTTTGTCAATCAAACATGTTTTATTTGCTAACATGGAGGATATTTTTTATGCTAGCTGTATTTAATTATCCTATGTTAAATTAACGTGACTGATTTGCATGCTCAGCATTTATAACTAACTTGTTGAAGCCAAATGTTTTTTTTTCTTGGTTTTGTATATCTTCCCTGCTGGATTAAAGTTAATACTCTATGGTGGCCTGAACTTGAAAATGTCTGGCCTTGCCTAGCTCGTGCACCTGCATCCGCTGCTGACGTCTTCAAAATGGGCGGAGTTACTAAGCAAAACATAACTTTATTTTCTCCCAACATGACTGAAATTCATAGATTTGACATTCCTCAAAAATCAATCAGTTCTACATGATTTATATATATTCAGAGAGGTAACATAAAGAAATCATATCACGTATATTAATTTCATTTTTGTAAATTCCACAACCCCCATTTTCCTCTTTTTGCAGTGTAGATACATTACATTATTTACACATTACCATGATATCTAAGGTGTAATTAACAAAATTTACAACAATAAAAAAATAGAATTTAAGTTCATTATGTATAAATGATAATGCAAATATAACATACACACATCTATCTATCTATCTATCTATCTATCTATCTATCTATCTATCTATCTATCTATCTATCTAGTGTGTGTGTAAAAAACTATATTTACACACACACACACGTTTTATAAATAAATAAATAAATATATATATATATATATATATATATACACACACATGCATACACACACACATACATACATACATATATCTCATCTCATCATCTCTAGCCGCTTTATCCTGTTCTACAGGGTCGCAGGCAAGCTAGAGCCTATCTCAGCTGACTACGGGCGAAAGGTGGGGTACACCCTGGACAAGTCGCCAGGTCATCACAGGGCTGACACATAGACACAGACAACCATTCACACTCACATTCACACCTACGGTCAATTTAGAGTCACCAGTTAACCTAATCTGCATGTCTTTGGACTGTGGGGGAAACCGGAGCACCTGGAGGAAACCCACGCGGACACGGGGAGAACATGCAAACTCCACACAGAAAGGCCCTCACCGGCCCCGGGGCTCGAACCCAGGACCTTCTTGCTGTGAGGCGACAGCGCTAACCACTACACCACTGTACTGCCCATATATATATTTTTTTTTACACATACATAAAATACATGTTCTTTTAGGAAACAAATATTGAATTTTTTTTTTACATATATCTATAATTTCTAATATTAATCAATGAATCGGTAATTTTAATTAAAATAAAATGTAATTCAAATGCAATGCATCTCTAATGGTGAGACAGTCTTCAAAAAGAAGCCCCAGGCTTATACTTTTGTACTGTCTCAAATTAGACTCAAGACATAAGATTAGCTGCAACTCGAGAAAAATATAAGCAAAGATGCCGAAAATAAGTAATCCTCAGATAACAGTCACAAATGTTAATGAAACTAAACTGAATAGTTGTGATGATGAAGCCAGTGGTGGTTATATGAAGCATCAGCAGCGCACAGGCGCAGACTTTGGCCCCAGTGGTGTGTGTCAGGGTGCTGGGCGTGGGCTCCTGCGCCTCTCTCTCTCTCTCTCTATTCGGGCGGAGCGCATTGTGTTCAATGCTCACACACACTCCCCGTGGCAGCATTTTCGAGTAACGGAGTGGCTCTGATCTGTTGCTGAGCCGCGTTTGAAGCTCCACTACACTGGAGCAGAGCAGCAGGTTTGCCTTCTTCTTCTTCTTCATCATCATCCCTTCCAAACCCATCAGGCTGAATCTGCTGTCCAGGATCCGAGCCCTGCTTGTCGTGTGAGTAGGACAGACAAATTCATTTCCAAGCACAATTTGCACACTTGTATCACTCTGTTAGTGAAGTGCACACTGTGTTCATGTGGATGATCTAATGGGGGACTCGACCCTGCTCATGATCCGCTCAGAAGAGCGTAGAGGGAATTTCTGTCATTTATAGAGCGTTAATTGTTTTACTGTGTGTGCCACTTGTTTAATTAAAGCAACAGGCACTATACATACATACATACATATATATATATATATATATATATATATATATATATATATATATACAGAACACTATTATATACACACGAGCGCGCTATTCACTACTACTACTATTACGTCACTACTACAGCTCACGGTGCGAGTGTGCAGTATTTTTTGACTGATTTGTTTTGAAATCCCACTCTGTTCTCGACAACTTCCGACTCCGTGTGTATGTGTATATGTTCAATGCCCCCGCGGTTCTCACTCTCCATGAAAGCAACAATGTTTCGACTTTCATTTAAACGGTTCCACTCACAGACTAGCAATTAGTGACTAACACAAAAGCAGGTTGAAATGAAGTTTGTTGTCCATGTGACAGTGTTGAGTCGGCAGGGTTCAGGGTGACGCCCCAACACCGACAAAAAAAAAAAAACACACTGGGTGCGTCCCAAATCGATTACAACATCTCTAGAAGTAGTGCAGTAGCTGAGGCAGTCGGCTGTGTTTGCAGGTTATTCGGTATGGTAGTGACGTGGTGTTTGGGACACAGCCCATGAGTGCAGTGCGGAAGTCGCCTAGCAAGGGCTACACTACTGATACTACTGTTACCAGTTTCCTTCTTCTGTTGCCTAGTATAGGCTCCTCTAGTGTACACTCAGAAAATAACCTACATTACTCTACCTTTATGCAAGGATTGGAGGTGGAACATAGAATATCAACTTTATTGTCTAGAAGAATGACCCAAAAAGCAAATTCAATCTTCCTGGTGTCTAATTTGCACCCTAAACATTGAACAGTTAAAATATACTGGGGGTGTCATGGTTAGCGCTGTCGCCTCACAGCAAGGAGGTCCGGGTTCGAGCCCCATGGCCGGCAAGGTTAACTGGTGACTCTAAATTGAGCATAGGTGTGAATGTGAGTGTGAATGGTTGTCTGTGTCTATGTGTCAGCCCTGTGATGACCTGGTGACTTGTCCAGGGTGTACCCCGCCTTTCGCCCGTAGTCAGCTGGGATAGGCTCCAGCTTGCCTGCGACCCTGTAGAACAGGATAAAGTGGCTAGAGATAATGAGATGAGATGAGACATTGAATAAACCAGTTAAAATATACTGGGGCAGCACGGTGGTGTAGTGGTTAGCGCTGTCACCTCACAGCAAGAAGGTCCGGGTTCGAGCCCCGTGGCCGGCGAGGGCCTTTCTGTGTGGAGTTTGCATGTTCTCCCCGTGTCCGCGTGGGTTTCCTCCGGGTGCTCCGGTTTCCCCCACAGTCCAAAGACATGCAGGTTAGGTTAACTGGTGACTCTAAATTGACCGTAGGTGTGAATGTGAGTGTGAATGGTTGTCTGTGTCTATGTGTCAGCCCTGTGATGACTTGGCGACTTGTCCAGGGTGTACCCCGCCTTTCGCCCGTAGTCAGCTGGGATAGGCTCCAGCTTGCCTGTGACCCTGTAGGACAGGATAAAGCGGCTAGAGATAATGAGATGAGATGAAAATATACTGGTTTGTGCAAGTTCTGAAGGTTTGTTTCCATCTCACTTATGCACCCAGGGGACAGTCGTTGTGACGTCATTCAAGCCAAACAGGCTGGGAGCAGTTCTGTGTTTACTTGCGAACCGAGCACATGTGTACGGGCTTTGGTCATGAGAGGTTGTGTAAAATGTCTGAAAGCGATAGCGATTTTGAAATAGGAACTCTCCAAATTGAATATCGAGAGGTGAAACCATATATGTATGAACCTAGGGCTGTTGCGAAGCAATCGGTGAACGTCAAGTTTATTTGTATAGCGCTTTTAATAATAAACATTATCGCAAAGCAGCTTTACAGAATTTGAACGACTTAAAACATGAGCTAATTTTATCCCTAATCTATCCCCAATGAGCAAGCCTGCAGCAATGGTGGCAAGGAAAAACTCCCTCAGACGACATGAGGAAGAAACCTCGAGAGGAACCAGACTCTAAAGGGAACCCATCCTCATATGGGCAACAACAGACAGCCTGACTATAATATTAACAGTTTTAACATGAAGTCAGTTTCGTTGACGTTATAAACTCTCTTCATTGATGGAAACTTGAGTGCAAAACTGTTCATGACAACTGCAGTCCTAAAGTTAGCAAGTCAACTGTAGTCCTCAGCCATAAAAGCATGACTGTAAGTGTCCAGAGCGTCCTCCAAGTGTGACTTTCAACTGCCCATATGGGGCCGTCCTCTACAGGAGCAATGCGATGAGACTCCAACCAGACACAGGGCACCAGGATGGATCAGGCAGGTCCGAGGAGCAGAAGAACGTGGCTCACTGGTTTGAGCGTGCGGCCTTGGAATCGGACAGTGACTCGGCTGACTCTGATCGCGGTGACTCCGGGCCTCAACAAGACTCGCGCCCAAACAATTTATTCTGGTAGTTATGATAAATTCCTACTTTCATCGTAATACTAAATAAGAGTCCTTTTGAAGAATAATTAAACCGCCCTCCCTAGTGGATATAGGGAACGATTACTTGACAGTGCGCCGGTAGGCCACATTAGCCTGCCATCCGCGGCATTATACTATTTATAGCCGACTCTAAGCGAGGAAATATCCCTTTGTCTCATTTCCACAATGATTGTACAGGATCCCTCAGGATTCTTGACTTGTCAATTGCAAGCAAAGGTAAATATGTTTACCTCTAATCTTTTCCTTTTTGCTTGAGCGTTGCTGGTCCGTTTCCTCTTTGGCTGCTTGATTTTGTGTTCGAATTTTGTTGGAACAGCGTCAGGTTTGAGCCTTTTCTGTCCGACACAGACACCTAAACTCTCCAACAGATGGGGATTCTTCAAAAAGTGATTGGAGCACAGAGCGGCGTATTTACCCGGCTGCCAACCCTCTTGCTTCACGCGCACAATCCACTCTGTCCGCCCCTTCTCCTCTCTCGGAAAAAGGTAAAAAACTTCTTCCTGAACTGGTCCCGTTCTTACAGTTCACTGCACAACAATAAGGCATGGTTTTTTTTTTGGAAATTACTGAACGCACGTCTGCACTCAAGCCGAACGGCAATGCAAATAAACGGAAGTGGACTCAACTCAAGTGATTTGTTTGTCTTGAGTGATGTCACACGCCGAGTGGTCACGAAAATCGCCGAGCAGAAATTCGCCACGATCCACGTTAACTTATTCTAACTTATTTTAATTATTACTTATTAACAATACTTCTTGGAACCAGAAGAAAATTACAGAGGGCTTTTTAACATGTAAAGTTTCAAATGTGCATAAATTTAAAACCTTTGCCTATGACCTTTAAAGGTGCAATGGCTTGTCACTGGGGCAGTAGTCCTCTAAGGTACTTATTTGTACCCTTAGGAACATTTATATGTACCTTTTTGGCCCTAAAAAGGTACACATGGTTACCTTGAAGTCCAATAATGATCCCTAGGGGGTACATTAGTGTAGACTGTACCTTTGGGGACAGAAATGGACTCCTACTGTACTCCTGTTTCTGACAGTGTAGTGTCGGTTGGAGGTTATCATGTGCACATCAGGACAACCATTTTTTTTTTTTTTAAATTAGCTGTTCATTGCTTTTCATGACCACTGAGGAGAGTTGTAACTAACCCACGTTGCATTTTGCATTCATTGTCACACAAAAACTGCAGATGAAAAACGTACACTTTTTAAAAAAAAGTATTTTTTATTTTTATAGTTCATATTTTGGGGAAGCCATGACCTAATGGTTAGAGAAACAGCTTTAGGATCAAAAGGTTGCAGGTTTGATTCCCTAGACCAGCAGGAATGGTGTAAGTGCCCTTGAGCAAGGCACCTAACAAGGCCCCAACTGCTCCCCAGGCTGCTCTGGATGTGTTGTATGTCGCTCTGGATAAGAGCTTCTGCTAAATGCTTGTAATATAATGTACTATAATATTTTCAACTATAATTTTGTAAAGGGGTGGTGCAGTGGTTAGCACTGTTGCGTCACAGCAAGGAGGTTCTGGGTTTGAACCTGCTAGTTGAGTGGGGTCTTTCCTTGTGGAGTTTGCATGTGGTCTTTGTTCCTTCATGGGTTTCCTTCCACAGTCCAAAGATGTACAGATTAAGTGAACTAGCTACTCTAAACTGCCCATATGTGTATGTGTGAATGGTTGTTCATCTAAGTGATGTGATAGACTGGCAACTTGTGCAGGGTGTACCCCACCTTTCGCCTGTTGTCAGCTGGGATTGGCTCCAACTCATTCATAACCAACAATAGATAAGTGGTGGAGATGATGGATGGATGGATGGAATTGCATAAAGAGAAGTCATCTGAAATTGTCCCGTACTGACCCTACAAATGGCAAAAAGTCCATTATGGGAATTTAGCATTGCCCAAAGCTTCTACTGCAATACATTAATCTCACTAAATATTCTCCAGTATACTTCTGGACATTGTCCAAGATGTCAAAACCCCAAAATAGCACACTATATAATACAATAGTGAATATGCAGTTTCAGGAAAGTCTAGGAGAAGGTTCTGTACAATTGTCCTCATTGGTAAGGATCAGATGTAGAACTGATGTGTGTGATAATCAGACCATATGTGTAATGTGTGATGACATCATGGAAATGATGATATTTTGTTATGGATTCATTTTGAAAATCGATACCTAAGGTAACATTTTCAAGGAAATATAATTTTTTTTTTTCTCTCCCTATAATACTAAATGTGTAGCTGAGATCAATTTCTTTCCTATGTGTATTACATATAGTATATGTAAAGGAATGAATAAAAATAACATTTTTCCTGAAACATCTGTATTTATTCGAATGAACAATTCAATGACTGGAGACCGAAATAAAATAGTCTCCTGACATGTTATAAAATATGGTATGTCCATTTCAGAAGATCAATATTCATAATGCGCTTTTCATTTCAAGATCAAGTAGACAGCACATGGAGCTCATGAAAATGAAAGCAGGTTATGAAAGTGAAACCGTTAAACACGCTTTTGCAAAAGGGACGTGTGATTGTAGCAATTTTGAACGTTCTGAACATCTTAACATTCTGGCTTGAAAAGAAAAAAGAGAGGATACGGCAAAACATATGACACACACACAATATGTACAGTATATGCATCTCTGCATTTCATTTTGCTAAATTTTAAGGATGGTGCAGCAAAATTATTGAAAAAATTATATTTTTTGTATGTAATGAGGAAAAGGAGGGACAGTGAAACAATTTGTGTAAAACAAAAGGCCCAGATAGTAATCAGCTACAGTGAATAATATTACAATTATAAAAAGCATTGACGCCTGAGGATACTCGCAATACTAAGCAAAGTGCATTGCAATGTTTTTATATCATATTGGGTAGCTCTAAGAGATGGATAACTAACTCGGAGCATGTCTGCTGATGCTGAATAGCATCTCATAACTAGGCATTTACACAGCCGGTATCACATCAATGGCTGTTTTTATACAAGAGATTTATATGGGTTAGATTCCTTACTGCATTATTAATTAGTCTTTCTCTATAGTGCATTCTAATGATCCGACTAATTCCCTGTCAAGTGGCCTAGTGCGGTGTAAGACAGCATCTGACAGTAATGCACTTCAGTGTTATTTTGAGGAAACAGAAGCCCAACCCTGCCTCTCTGATGCGTCCAGCCTTTTCCCTCGAGTGATTCCTTGTCATCTTCTCTGAAATGAAAATCAATTAGCACTGAAGGAGGCTAGCAATGGCTCTATTAACCCATTCCAATTTTTATAATGTAATTTCAGAAAAGGAAAGAAAATTTGACTAATCACAAAAAAGTTCACTGTTTTTCATTTGTTAGTGCTAAACAGATCGATCAGTATTGATCGCTAATGCAAGTTGGATCACAAGTCGAGTAACTGAGATCGTCTTGTCATATTTTCATATAGAAATATGAAACTAATACCTACATATTGTTACTTGCCCAGCCATGGTTATAGACATTCTACCTCTTGTGTCTCTCTCTCTCACACACACACACACACACACACACACACACACACACACACACACACACACACACACACACACACGTTTGTAAAGTGCAGCTCTTGTGTTTATACAGTATGTGTGTTTTTCCTTTTTACAGTCCAGTTGTACTGTCATGTAAGATTACCCTCAGGGTCCCCGGGGGGGTTATAGAGTTTCAGAATGAGCTGCTCAACTACCCAGATCACTACACCAGGCTATATGCAACCCCTGGCTACAGTACAGTGTTGTAGCAGAGCTAGAGGATGAGCTAATTGTTAGGTTGTTGTTGTTATAGTCATTTATTTTCCAGTAGTCCTTTTAGCTTTCGAAGGGGGAATCATTTTATATTATTTGCTGAAGCTCTCAAACTCAAAACACAAAAATGGCAGTAGCTTGAGCACTTGCTGTCATTAGATCTGTTATGAAACAAGGTGCGGTCCCAATATATTTGCATAGAAATATTTTCCGAGTTTCTATCACACTTCCAGATATAGTACCATAGGAGTTCAAGTGAACACATTTTGTGTCAAATCTGTTATCCATTGCAGTGGAGTCCGTGAAGTACAATAGTTGATTGACTAGTGTGTATGTTTTTTTTTTCTTCTTCTCACTGCTTAGTTACAGTGATGTGAATCATAACTTACTTTAATTAAAGTTATTATATTTGTTATAGAGTTCTTAGTTATTACTTAAGTATGCCGATCTGTCCGTTTGTCTGTTGGTGCTCTAGTGTCGTCATTTCTCGACCAATCTTCGCCAAAATGCACAGGACAAGTCACTAGGATCACACAAAGACCTCGTTAGTTTTTGGTGGGTCAAGGCCACCAAGGTTAAATCTTGTAAAAACACCTAATCGGCCATAACTTCCGTTTCTTTGTGCTTTTTGCAAGTATCGTACTCTGCACAACTTTTCATTTGTTTGTTTGACTGTTCCATTGAAATGATCGGGCTTAATCTCGAGCTCAACAAGTCGGACTATAAATAACGCAAGCTTGAACCGAATGCGTTCTGTCTGTGGAAAGTTCAGGAACTAAAATGGGTGATTTTTTTTTTTTTAATAAATAATTTGCTTCTATAACTGTGTCCTATATAGTCACAAAGTACAACTGTGTAACCAGGAAATTCATTATAGTTTTAACATGAGGTCTGTTTTGTTGAAGTTATAAACTGTTCATTGATGGAAACTTGAATGCAAAACCGTTCATGACAACCAACTGCAGTCCTAAAGTTAGCAAGTCAACTGTAGTCCTCAGCCAGAGATGGCTGAGGACACTGTAAGTGTCCAGAGCGTCTTCCAAGTGCGGATTTCGACTGTCCATATGGGGCCGTCCTGCACAGGAACGATGTGATGAGACTCCAGCCAGAAGTAGGGCATCAGGATGGATCAGGCAGGTCTGGAAAGGAGGAGAAGAAGTCAGCACTACTGGTGTCTCGGGATCGACGTGTAACTCGACAGAGGGAAGAGACCGGTGGGGAGATGGAGACACAGGTTGTTGGGTATGTCCAATGTCACCTGAAGAGTATGGGGATAAATTAGGGATAAAATCAGCTCATGTATAAAGTCTTTTAATTTTCTGTAAAGCTGCTTTGCGACAATCTGTTGTTAAAAGCGCTATACAAATGAACTTGATTAAAAAGTCTGTGAATCCAAACAAAATGTAAATATCCAGACAAAACATTATCATCCACTATAAATACATTTGTACTCAAGACATCAGTGGATTATTTTACACTTTTTGGGGTCACTGGCTTGGAGAACCTTAAGCACTAGAAAAAAAAAAGTCTGGATTTCAGTTGAATATTCTGTGTTGTGATTACCAGAGTACAAAGCAACCAATCCCAGGCTGAGATCCGAGGCGCTTTGAGGGCTCATTATCTTTTTGAAGGCATACCGTCTTCAGTAACTAATTATAAGCGAGAGAGACAAACACTAGGGAGTATCCGTGTGGCTCTCTTGTCCTCATTTAGCACCGTTATCAACAGACAGAACACCCCAACAAACTGTAGTGCTGGTGATTGAGTTCAACAAATTCACTTCCATCTGTTGCCTTTTATTATTAATCCACACTGCATGCTCTGTGACCTACTTCACTTGATAGGCATGGCGTATTCGGGTGCTTTGTTTTATAGTTGCCTGCCCGCAGCAACATTCAAATCAGGAACAAACTGAAAGGTAGCAGTTCTCTGTTGACTCTTGAGAGAAAGATTTGGTTATAGATTTAGTCTGTAGGTGAAAATCGACTACAGGATTGAAAGTATTAATATAAGTATTAATTACCACTTTGAGCATCTTTGAACATGGGGAAAGATGTTGTTTGTGTCTTATGAGAGTCTATTTGAAGGTAAATAATTTGAAAATATGTAGCATAAAAATAAGAGGAAATATCCTTGAATATACGCAGGCTGATGAATTTGTCATTGTTCTGATTATGAAATTATGCAAAAACATATCTTTGAGCCCATTTCTGTTTTTTTTTTTATTTCAATCTTCAGTGACCTTGTTTGACTTTTTAATTTCTTTTTATCTCTGAAAAGAACATTGTATCTGTCCACAGAACAATTCGATTTTAAACTTGAAATTTTGTAAAATATTTAGAAATGGGCTTAATCATCTATTTTAATGTTTTTTGTCCTAATCTCAGGCTGACTATATTTAGGGGTTATATTGCTGCTTGATTTTTTTTGTTTTGCAATATCTTAATTCTTGGTATTTTTCTTTATTAACTGATGGCAAATAATGGATAGTGAAACTGACCCAATGAGGAAGTGCAGTTATTTTTAAAGGAAAGGCCATTACATGGAACACTGGGGGATTTCAGATGTTTTTCAGATGCCATGTATCTGTTATATGCTCTCTAATCTATTGGATAGGTTCTTCCTTGTTCCTGTAAAATACATCACCTGTCCAGGATGTGTGCTTAGTTCATCTTTTTCACTGTCAGTATTACTCATTGAAACCTGATGAGAGGAATGGCATAGACCTGGATGAAGAGAGTGAGAGAGACAGAAGGACGTTTGTTGAAACAAAATCCAAACCTAAAATCATACTCCATACAAGCTATGAACAAATCCACAGGGTGTGTCATCAGTTCTTTTCTCACACAGCGTTGGGTATCTCTGCCAGCTGCTGGCAGGTCTTTTATAGATCTGTTCTAGAGGATCAAGTTTAGTGAAGCCCAGCTGTACCTTGTTTAGTAGGCTGAGGTTATGTACAGGCCGACATGTTAGTGCTACAGCTAGCTCATCAGCTGTGATCGTGAGTGGCTTTGATTCTGCCAGCACAGCTAATTACACATGGTTTTCAGTTGGACTCTGAAGATTTCACGTTTTATTTTCCATCACCCTGCCTTTCTGGCTCTAGGTTGTGCATAAATCAAAGGTCTTGGAAAATTGTTGTAATGTAATCGGCTTTATTATATTCACATTCACTGAATATGAGCAATCGCGCGCTCTGATTGGCTACTCTACTGCTAGGATATCAGCTCATATACCGTGAGCAGAAAAAAAAATAGTGGAGCACATCAAGCCAGTTATATCACTTTATCAAGTATTTAAAAGAAACAGAAATGGGTGTGTTTTTATATATATATATATATATATATATATATATATATATATATATATATATATATATATATATATACAGTGGAAACCATATATTTACATACACTTTAAGAAAAGACACAATCTTTTTTTTTTTTCTCATAGTCAGACATGAAATCAGACATTCACTTTAACTTTTTCATGTCTGTCTGAATATTTAAAATTATTTCAATGTACTTAATGCCAAATTAATCAGAGAAGGAGTTTTTTATTCAATATTTTAATTGCTTTTATCAAATCAGAAGTTTACATACACTTTATCAGTACTTGGTACAATTGCCCTTAAACTGTCTGACTTGAGTCAAACATTTTGGATAACCTTCAACAAGCTTTGCACAATACTTGACAGGAATTTTGGCCCATTCCTCTTGACAGAACTGGTATAACTGGGCCATATTTTTTGGCTGCTTTGCATGCACATGTCGTTTCAGCTCTGCCCACAAATGCTCAATAGGGTTGAGGTCGGGGCTTTGTGATGGCCACTCCAAAACATTGACTTTGTTGTCAAGCCATTTTTTGACCAGTTTGGCGGTGTGCTTCGGGTCATTGTCCATTTGGAAGACCCATTTGCAGCCAAGCTTTACTGTAACTTCCTGGCAGATGCTTTCAGGTGTTGGTTCAGTATCTCCACATACTGTTCCTTCTTCATTACTCCATTGATTTTGTGAAGTGCACCAGTACCTCCTGCAGCAAAACAACCCCACAACATGATGCTGCCTCCGCCATGTTTCACTGTTGGTATGGTGTTGTTAGGATTGTAAGCGTCTCCTTTTTTTCTCCAAACATATCGTTGTTGATTATGGCCAAACAGCTCAATTTTAGTTTCATCCGACCACAAGACATGTCTCCAAAAATTGAGATCCTTTCCCCTGTGTTCATTTGCAAACTGTAATCTGGCCTGTTTATGTTTGTGTTGGAGTAATGGCTTTCTCCTGGCAGAGTGGCCTTTCAGCCCATGTTGGTGCAGAACTCGTTTCACCGTGGACAGTGACACACTCTTACCAGCTTCAGCCATCATCTTCATGAGGTCCTTTGCATTCATTCTTGGGTTCTTACGCACAGCACTGACCAGAACCCGCTCATCTCTGGGACTCAGAATCCGTCTCCTTCCTGTGCGGTATGATGGCTCGACATTCCCACATTGTTTATACTTTCGTATAATGGTTTGAACTGAAGACCGTGGCACCTTCAGGCTTCTTGAAATTTCCCCCAAAGATGAGCCAGACTTGTGCAAGTTAACCATTCTTAGTCTGAGATCTTGATCAATTTCTTTAGATTTACCCATGTTGTGTACAAGGAAGCACTGTGTTTGAGGTGTTCCTTAAAATACAATCACAGGTGTGTGTCTCAGGTGTGTCTCCAATTAATTCAAATGTTGCCAATTAACCTATCAGAAGCTTCCAAAGACATGACATCATTGTCTGGGCGTTCCTACATTGTTTAAAGGCACACAAACTGCAGTGTATGTAAACTTCTGATTTGATAAAAGCAATTAAAATATTGAATAAAAAACTCCTTCTCTGATCAATTTGGCATTAAGTACATTGAAATAATTTTAAATATTCAGACAGACATGAAAAAGTTAAAGTGAATGTCTGATTTCATGTCTGACTATGAGAAAAAAAAAGATTGTGTCTTTTCCTAAAGTGTATGTAAATATACGGTTTCAACTGTATATATATAAAACACCCATTTCTGTTTCTTTTAAATACTTGATAAAGTGATATATCTGATAAAGTTTTTTTTTATATATATATATATATATATATATATATATATATATATATATATATCTAGCCGCTTTATCCTTCTACAGGGTCGCAGGCAAGCTGGAGCCTATCCCAGCTGACTACGGGCGAAAGGCGGGGTACACCCTGGACAAGTCGCCAGGTCATCACAGGGATATATATATATATATATATATATATATATATATATATATATATATATATATATATATATATAAAATATACACACACACACTAGTGCATCTCAAAAAATTAGAATAAAGTGAAAATCTTATAGACTCATTACACAAACTAAAATGTTTCAAGCATTTTTCTATTTTAATTTTAATCAGTATGCCATACAGTACAAAAACATTAAAAAAAAACCATCTCAAAATATTAGAATATTTCATTTCAAGTTTGAGTAAAACAGTATGAACACAGTGTATCTCTCGGTCTAGTTCAGTACACACAACCACAATCATGGGGAAGACTGCTGACTTGACTGTTGTCCAGAAGATGATCACTGATACCCTCCACAAGGAGGGTAAGCCACAAAAGGTCATTGCTGAAAAGGGTGGCTGGAAAAGGTGCACAAGCAACAGGGATGGCCGCAGTCTTGAGAGGATTGTCAAGAAAAGTTGATTCAAGAACTTGGGAGAGCTTCACAAGGAGTGGACTGAAGCTGGTGTCAGTGTATCAAGACCCATCACGAACAGACATCTTCAAGAAAGGGGATACAACTTTCGCGTTCCTAATATCAAGCTACTCCTGAGCCAGAGACAATGTCAGAAGTGTCTTATCTGGGTTAAGGAGAGAAAGAAATGGACTGTTGCTCAGTGGTCCAAAGTCCTCTTTTCAGATGAAAGTACATTTTGCATTTAATTTGGAAATCACGGTTCTAGAGTCTGGAGGAAGAGTGGAGAGGCACAGAATCCAAGGTGTTTGAAGCCCAGTGTGAAATTTCCACAGTCTGTGATGATTTGGGGTGCCATGTCATCTGCTGGTGTTGGTCCACTGTATTTTATCAAGTCCAAAGTCAACACAGCCATCTACCAGGAGATTTTAGAGCACTTCATGCTTCCATCTGCTGACGAGCTTTTTGGAGATGCTGATTTCCTTTTCCAGCAGGATTTAGCATCTACCCACAGTGCCAAAATTACTACCAACTGGTTTGCTGACCATGATATTACTGTGATATTACAGCCAACTTGCCTGACCTGAACCCCATAGAGAATCTATGGGGTATTGTCAAGAGGAAGACGAGAAACACCCGACCCAAAAATACAGATATGCTGAAGGCCACTATCAAAGCAACCTGGGCTTCAATAACACCTCAGCAGTGCCACAGACTGATCACCTCCATGCCACACCGCATTGATACAGTAATTCATGGTAAAGGAGCCCCAACCAAGTATTGAGTGTATAAATGAATATAGTTTTCAGAAGTTGGACATTTCTGTACTGTAAATCCTTTTTTTGATTGATCTTGGGGAATATTCTAATAATTTGAGATACTGCATTTCTGATTTTCATGAGCTATAAGCCATAATCATCCAAATTAAAACAAAAAAAGGCTTTAAATATTTCACTTTACATGTAATGAATATAGAATATATTAAAGTTTACCTTTTTGAATTAAATTATGAAAAAAAGGAAATTTTTCATGGTATTCTAATTTTTTGAGATGCACGTGTGTGTGTGTGTGATATATAATATATCTCCTGCTCCACACTCCAGCTCAGTCAGTGGCAGTAATGCACCTTTAAGTTGGTTTGCCAACCACCAAAAAACCGTAAAGAAGAAAATGGTGGAGCGTGTTGCTGAGCCAGTCGAGGATGAAATAAAAACTCTACTTGAAAACAACTCCCCCCCCCCCCCCCCCACACACACACACACACACAAAATAAATAAATAATCAGCACAATATGGAATGAATGTATTTGATGGTAAGAACTTTTTTTTTAAATACATTTCCCAAGAATTATTATTCTAGCTTTTTTGTTTTGTTTTGTTTTTAACAAATTACTAATGTCATTTTGCCAGTTTGTTTACATTGTAAGCGGAAATGTTTTTGTCCCACGTTTTTATCAAATTTGCAAAAAATAAAAATACTGTTTCTCAAAATCCATTGAATATGGATAGAATAAAACAGTTATTCCACTCAATCTGGTCATACATGGCTTGTAGCCAACTATGCACCTCACTGGCTATCAGCTCATATATGACTCAATTTCGTGGAATAATTGTAAAATAGATTCTCTGTATGATTAACTGCAGTTAGCAGGTTTACATTTTGGAATGTATATTGTCAAGAAAACGACATGAAAAAGAGACATGAAGCCAGCTACAGCACCTTTTAAAACTGAAGAAAGTGCTGTCTGCCCTCTTCTGCATACATGTGCTCATAGATGCCTGCGATTGTTGCTCTGATTGACAGGGGAGACAGAATATATCATCCATCCCCCTGAGAAAGCACAGCTAGTTATGCTCTCTTGGCTCCCAGCCACAGATAACTGTGGTATTGTCGAGACTTGACCTTGCGATCTTCAGACAGTTGGGCGAAAGTTTTCCTATTGCACCACTCAGGATTCAAAGTGTTTTTAATTATTGCAGTATCGTATTTTTGTCTTGTACCACAGTGCTGTTGAATTGTTGATTCTAACTAAATTCCAATAACGGCATCTCTGGCTGTAAATCAGATTTCAAGTTTATATGTTTAATGTGCTTGTTAATGCATTATGGCAGACTTTTATGGCACCATGGACTAAAACCATGTTAACAACCTGTTACTATTTCACACCATCCTGTCATTTAATAATTTTTTTTCATAACAACATGCCCTGTCAGGTTTTGTTCCCTCATTATCACCCACCGCTGTCGCTCTGTCTTGCATAATCTTGTTTGTTTATGTTATCATAGTTTTGATCATATTGTGGTACTGCTGTTTTGCTTGTGTTAAAATTTCAACCTTAGCAAATCAGAATATTTTGATACGTATAAAAACCTCAGGAATTGTCGTATGACCGTTTTACTATATTGTTTACCACTAAATGTGTTCCAGTTCTATGTTAAGAGTTGACTTTTCCTAATCTTTGATTCCTATATCTTGTACCCAATGCTGCATGTGCTTGGGACAGCTGTTCATTTAATTATAACCAATTATGACGCCACACTTTGAGACCATGCTCAAGGATCAGTGATTTTACCACACGAGGTTAGATTTTTTTTTTTTCCCCTTTACAAACTACATTTAATTGAGGCTTGGATACGTCTCCTGTAGAGTGTGAAGTCATGAATAAGAAACACTAAACACTGGTGTAATTGCCATTTCAACAACTCTCCCAGTTACCATTGAACTGATTAACGACCTATTTTGATGATTTGGGTCCGGTTCCTGTATGCTCAGGAAAACTTTCATCATGATTGTGTTCCTTTTGTGCTGTTATCAGCATTACCAGTAGATTAAGTCCATTACTTTATTGCTAAACACCAGTATATAATCAGGATAGCATACGCCTATTGCTGTTTGCCTTAACAATGTCATCAAATTTCCTGTCGAGATGCTGCCTTGCTGAATTCAGTTGCTGAAGTAAAGCTTTAGACGGGCAGATATAATGTCATCGTTCAAAGTGTGACCGTTTGTAAAATGTGTGACCAAACACTATAAATGAGTCACAGCTTTTCTGCCCTGGTCAGTTTCTTCTTCTTTTTTTTTTTTTTTTCCTGTGGAACTTTACCGCATGATGTTGTAGATGAAATTAAACCGACTCCACAAACCACACCTCAGTCTGTCACAATGTTTAGAAGGTTTTTTTTTGTGTGTGGGGGGGATTATGAAATATGTTTAAAAAAAAAATTATGCTGCCTAATGGTTACTTGTATTAAAACCCTATACACACACACACACACACACACACACACACACACACACACACAGTGCTCAGTGTAAATGAGTCCACCCCCTTTGAAAAGTAACATTTTAAACAATATCTCAATGAACACAAACAATTTCCAAAATGTTAACGGGTCAAAGTTTAATATAACATCTGTTTAACTTATAACGTGAAAGTAAGGTTAATAATGTAACTTAGGTTACACATTTTTCAGTTTTACTCAAATTAGGGTGGTGCAAAAATGAGTACACCCCACAACAAAAACTACTACGTCTAGTACTTTGTATGGCCTCCATGATTTTTAATAACGGCACCAAGTCTTCTAGGCATGGAATGAACAAGTTGGCGACATTTTGCAACATCAATCTTTTTCCATTCTTCAACAATGACCTCTTTTAGTGACTGGATGCTGGATGGAGAGTGATGCTCAACTTGTCTCTTCAGAATTCCCCATAGGTGTTCGATTGGGTTCAGATCAGGAGACCTACTGTACTTGGCCACTGAATTACTTTCACCCTGTTCTTCTTCAGAAATCCAACAGTGGCCTTAGATGTGTGTTTAGGATCATTGTCATGTTGGAAAAGTGCACGACGACCAAGGGCACGGAGTGATGGTAGCATTGTCTCTTTCAGTATAGAGCAATACATCCGTGAATTCATGATGCCATCAATGAAATGCAGCTCCCCGACACCAGCAGCACTCATGCAGTTCCACATACAGTGCCTTGAAAAAGTATTCATACCCCTTGAACTTTTTCACATTTTTCCACCTTACAACAACAAACTTAAAAGTTTTTTTATTGAGATTTTATGTGATAGATCAACACAGAGTAGCACATAATTGTGAAGTGAAACGAAAATGATAAATGGTCTTCAAAATTTTAAACAAATAAAAATCTGAAAAGTGTGGTGTGCATTAGTATTCAGCCCCCTGTACTCTGATACCTCTAAATACAATCCAGTGCAATCAATTGCCTTCAGAAGTCATCTAATTAGTTAATAGAGTCCTACTGTGTGTAATTTACTCTCAGCATAAATACACTTGTTCTGTGAAGGCCTCAGTGGTTTGTTAGAGAACACTGAAGAACAAACAGCATCATGAAGACCAAAGAACTCACCAGACAGGTCAGGGATAAAGTTCTGGAGAAGTTTAAAGCAGGGTTAGGTTATAAAAAAATATCCCAAGCTCTGAACATCTCAAGAAGCACTGTTCAATCCATCATTCAAAAATGGAAAAAGTATGGCACAACTGCAAACCTACCAAGACATGGCCGTCCACCTAAACTGACAGAGCGAGCAAGGAGAGCACTGGTCAGAGAAGCAGCCAAGAGGCCCATGATCACTCTGGAGGAGCTGCAGAAATCCACAGCTCAGGTGGGAGAATCTGTGCACAGGACAACTATAAGTCGTACACTCCACAAATCTGGCCTTTTTGGAAGAGTGGCAAGAAGAAAGCCATTGTTGAAAGACAGGCATAAGAAGTCCCGTTTGCAGTTTGCCACAAGCCATGTAGGGGACACAGCAAACATGTGGAAGAAGGTGCTTTGGTCAGATGAGACCAAAGTTGAACTTTTTGGCTTGAATGCAAAGCGCTATGTGTGGCGGAAAACTAACACTGCTCATCACCCTGCACACACCATCCCCACTGTGAAACATGGTGGTGGCAGCATCATGCTATGGGGATGCTTTTCTTCAGCAGGGAAAGGGAAGCTGGTCAGAATTGATGGGAAGATGGATGGAGCTAAATACAGGGCAATCCTGGAAGAAAATCTGTTGGAGGTTGCAAGAGACTTGAGACTGGGAAGGAGATTCACCTTCCAGCAAGACAATGACCCTAAACATACAGCCAGAGCTGCAATGGAATGGTTTAGATCAAAGAATATTCATGTGCTAGAATGGCCCAGTCAAAGTCCAGACCTAAATCCCATTGAGCATCTGTGGCAAGACTTGAAAATTGCTGTTCACAGACGCTCTCCATCCAATCTGGCTGAGCTTGAGCTATTTTGCAAAGAAGAATGGGCAAAAATTTCAGTGTCTAGATGTGCAAAGCTGGTAGAGACAAACCACAAAAGATTTGCAGCTGTAATTGCAGCAAAAGGTGGCTCTACAAAGTATTGACGCAGGGGGGCTGAATACTAATGCACATCACATTTTTCAGATTTTTATTTGTTTAAAATTTTGAAGACCATTTATCATTTTCATTTCACTTCACAATTATGTGCTACTCTGTGTTGGTCTATCACATAAAATCTCAATAAACAACTTTTAAGTTCGTGGTTGTAAGGTGGAAAAATGTGAAAAAGTTCGAGGGGTATGAATACCTTTTTTTTTTTTTTTTTTCAAGGCACTGTAAGGACACTGCCACCACCATGTTTCACTGTAGGCACCATGCATTTTTCTTTGTATTCCTCACCTTTGCGACGCCATACAGTTTTGAAGCCATCAGTTCCAAAAACATGCATCTTGGTCTCATCACTCCAGAGTATAGAGTCCCAGTAGTCTTCATCTTTGTCAGCATGGGCCCTGGCAAACTCTAGGCAGGCTTTTTTTGTGCCTGGGCTTTAGGAGAGGCTTCTTTCGTGGACGGCATCCATGCATGCCATTCCTCTGCAGTGTACCCCGTATTGTGTCACGGGAAAGTCACCCCAGTTTGGCTTTCTACTTCTTTAGATAACTGCAGTGAACTTGCATGCCGATTTTCTTCAACCCTTCTCATCAGAAGACGGTCCTGTCGAGGTGTTAACTTCCGTGGACGACCTGGACGTCTCTGTGAGATGGTTGCAGTTCCATCTTTCTTAAACTTTTGTACCACTTTTGCTACAGTATTCTGACTGATAAGTAAAGCTTTGCTGATCTTCTTGTAGCCTTCACTTTTGTGGTGTAAATAAATTATTTCCTTTGGGGAATTCTGAAGAGACAAGTTGAGCATCACTCTCCATCCAGCATCCAGTCACTAAAAGAGGTCATTGTTGAAGAATGGAAAAAGATTGTTGCAAAATGTCACCAACTTGTTTATTCCATGCCTAGAAGACTTGGTGCTGTCATTAAAAATCATGGAGGCCATACAAAGTACTAGATGGTAGTAGGTTTTGTTGTGGGGTGTACTCATTTTTACATACATACATATATTATACAACCCCGATTCCAAAAAAGTTGGGGCAAAGTACAAATTGTAAATAAAAACGGAATGCAATAATTTACAAATCTCAAAAACTGATTGTATTTACAATAGAACATAGACAACATATCAAATGTCGAAAGTGAGACATTTTGAAATTTCATGACAGCAACACATCTCAAAAAAGTTGGGACAGGGGCAATAAGAGGCTGGAAAAGTTAAAGGCACAAAAAAGGAACAGCTGGAGGACCAAATTGCAACTCATTAGGTCAATTGGCAATAGGTCATTAACATGACTGGGTATAAAAAGAGCATCTTGGAGTGGCAGCGGCTCTCAGAAGTAAAGATGGGAAGAGGATCACCAATCCCCCTAATTCTGCACCGACAAATAGTGGAGCAATATCAGAAAGGAGTTCAACAGTGTAAAATTGCAAAGAGTTTGAACATATCATCATCTACAGTGCATAATATCATCAAAAGATTCAGAGAATCTGGAAGAATCTCTGTGCGTAAGGGTCAAGGCCGGAAAACCATACTGGGTGCCCGTGATCTTCGGGCCCTTAGACGGCACTGTATCACATACAGGCATGCTTCTGTATTGGAAATCACAAAATGGGCTCAGGAATATTTCCAGAGAACATTATCTGTGAACACAATTCACCGTGCCATCCGCCGTTGCCAGCTAAAACTCTATAGTTCAAAGAAGAATCCGTATCTAAACACGATCCAGAAGCGCAGACGTCTTCTCTGGGCCAAGGCTCATTTAAAATGGACTGTGGCAAAGTGGAAAACTGTTCTGTGGTCAGACGAATCAAAAATTGAAGTTCTTTATGGAAATCAGGGACGCCGTGTCATTTGGACTAAAGAGGAGAAGGATGACCCAAGTTGTTACTAGCGCTCAGTTCAGAAGCCTGCATCTCTGATGGTATGGGGTTGCATTAGTGCGTGTGGCATGGGCAGCTTACACATCTGGAAAGACACCATCAATGCTGAAAGGTATATCCAGGTTCTAGAGCAGGGGTGTCAAACCTGATCCATAAAGGGCCGTGTGACTGCAGGTTTTCATTCCAGCCATGCAGCAGCACCCTGATTTGGCTTATTCAATCAACTGACACACCCACCCTTTAATCAAGGGTGGGTGTGGCTGCAAGTATTTGACTGTGTGAAGACAGTTCAGTTGATTGAATGAGCCAAGTCAGGTGTGCTGCTGCATGGCTGGAATGAAAACCTGCAGCCACAAGGCCCTTTATGGATCAGGTTTGACACCCCTGTTCTAGAGCAACATATGCTCCCATCCAGACAACGTCTCTTTCAGGGAAGACCTTGCATTTTCCAACATGACAATGCCAAACCACATACTGCATCAATTACAGCATCATGGCTGCGTAGAAGAAGGGTCCGGGTACTGAACTGGCCAGCCTGCAGTCCAGATCTTTCACCCATAGAAAACATTTGGCGCATCATAAAACGGAAGATACGACAAAAAAGACCTAAGACAGTTGAGCAACTAGAATCCTACATTAGACAAGAATGGGTTAACATTCCTATCCCTAAACTTGAGCAACTTGTCTCCTCAGTCCCCAGACGATTACAGACTGTTGTAAAGAGAAAAGGGGATGTCTCATAGTGGGAAACATGGCCTTGTCTCAACTTTTTTGAGATGTGTTGTTGTCATGAAATTTAAAAATCACCTAATTTTTCTCTTTAAATGATACATTTTCTCAGTTTAAACATTTGATATGTCATCTATGTTCTATTCTGAATAAAATATGGAATTTTGAAACTTCATCATTGCATTCCGTTTTTATTTACAATTTGTACTTTGTCCCTACTTTTTTGGAATTGTGTGTGTGTGTGTGTGTGTGTGTGTGTGTGTGTGTATGTATTAGGGTGCATCAGTTGCCCCCTAAAAATGAAAAGTTCCTCCGATCATGATGCATTTTTGTTTTTATGTTCCTTTTGGTAAGAAAACACACTGGATGAAATATTTTGACAAAATTCAAAAGTTTAATGGTGGCACCAGGAGCTCAAAGTTATGGAAAAAGCTGCTATTTTATGACAAAATTTCGATCACTTTTCATGAAACATTATGGCACCTTATAGAGCAGGGGTCACCAAACTTTTTTCTCTGGGGGCCACATTGTCGTTCCTGACTGTGATGGGGGCCGGGGTCGGGTCAGCTATATCACATAGAATTGTATAACCCAGACAAATATGACCACCAGCAGGCCTCATTGTGTAGTAGAGATTACTAGCCTGGCACAGCCATCCACACTACTATATCCACACTACTATATCAACACTTGATTCCTGGTACATATTTGTTTATCTTTACTAGTGGTTTGCAAAAGTAGTAATCGAGTCTTCACACTTTGTTTTAATTTGAAATACCACTGATATTCCATTTATTTATTTTCTAATAAAAATAATATCAAAGCTGTCAAGGTAAGAAACATCTGCCTAGTTGAGGTGATTGACACTGGCAAAGGTGAGTGGAAAATTATAAATTGTGGGTAAGCCTGTTGATATCATTAATAATATTAATAATAATTGTATGCAGCACTTAATAAAGGTCAAATAAATAGGCCTATAAAATAAATACATTTTAAAAAACAATGAAATTATAATAATATGAGCAATAGATCAATAGATCACAGCAGTTGTGCTGTGTCCTGCACGTCATTGCTCTCATCCATGGCCAAAGCAAAAAACTCGAATTCTGACGCTTTCTCATTCAGCTGGTCATACACGTTGTCCCCCAAATCTTCGGTTCGCCTGGTCACAGTAGGTGCGGAGAGACTCACCACGTTGAGCGCATCCTTCTTGTCGGGACACGCCTCCTCGGCCACAGCAAGCATGCATACTTTAACAAAGTCCCCATCAGTAAACGGCTTTCCATGGGTAGCTAGTAGGTGAGCTGCCTTATAGCTAGCTCGGACAGCAGCCTGGTTGATCTGGGTTTGGCGAAGGAATACATTCTGTTGTGCAGCCAGTCCGCATTTCATCCTCCGAATCCTGTCTTCTCTTGTTTGCCCTCGCAAACTAGCATACTCTTTGTGGCATAGTTCGAATTACGTGGGAGCCAATGGGAGCTGAGCTCCCATTCCCTCAGGCTCCCATGAAAGAAGCAAACTTAATTTTCTGTGGAAGTCTCTCAAATACGTCATATATCACCATAATAAGCTTGAATAGCCTATATCACCATATAAATATAAATAAAACTCATTTCATTTCCGATCACCATGCAGCCATAACTTTGTACTGAACGTGTTATTAAACCGCAACATGTACGGCTGTACTTCACCACCACTATGCGCGCAAACCGAAATTTGCAGCCTGCGAAATCGAATGTGAAGTTAAGTCTGAAGAAGACTTGTCCTCTATCTCACAACGATCTTCCTTTGTTTAACAATATATATAATTTGTTTAAATATATATATATATATATATATATATATATATATATATATATATATATATATATATATATATATATATATATATATGCAACACCGTGTGTGTGTGTGCGTGCATGCGCGCGCCTGTGTGTGAAAGCTGTGCACTGCAGTGCGCAAAAGTGCGCTGGTCCAGGAGAGCGAGTATGCATTGCTTTTTTTTTTTTAAATAGAGACCCCCATAGGGTCAAATTTATAATTCGAACCCTGCTTTGTGGCGGGTTTCATAGTGACGACGCAGATTATATTCTTTGAAAACCGGCACACTTTCTTTACATACAAGACAAACTGCACGGTCCTTACACTGAACGAAAAAATAATCGGTGGGCCACTGTTCTTTAAAAACTCTGCACTCTCTGTCAGCTTTTCGCTGACCGCTAGCCATTTTGCTGTCCTGAACACGGACAGTTCTCTGCGCGTGCGCTGCCTGTCACCGCTTGATCGCGAGCATATGACGAAAATTCGGAAAATATGAATAGTTCATTTTATAACTAAATATCAATTTTAATTGATAAAATCAACAAAATACAAGATGCAGACATATTATTTGCCAAAAAGCAATTAAAAAAAATAGGCCATGACCACTTTTGGGGATTGCCTCATATAGGGCCGGTTCAAGTGATGGGGGGCAGAGGGGCTGGGGGGCCGGTCAAAGGGGGGTGGCGGGCCGGATCTGGCCCGCGGGCCGTAGTTTGGTGACCCCTGTTATAGAGTATACCAAATATCTTAGATCCACATTTTTAGTACATATTCTAAATATATTATCAAGCACAGTTTGAGTTTTAGCTGTTCATTGTTCAACTACTTTTAAACAATACAAATGTATTATGAATCACATTAATGCTTCTCAATCCCTTGCAAAGGTTCTTAACATGATCTCTGGGTCACAAGAAATCAATAAATGGAGTCCAACATTGTGATTCAAACCTTACGCGAAAACATAAAATAAGCGTTTTTTGGCAAAAAATGAACCTCATGATGCCACCATTAGGCTTTTGAATATGGTCAAAAAATTTTACAGGATGTCTTTATTGATGAAAAGGAACACCCAAACAAAAATGCTTCAGATTTTATGAAAGTGAGGGCAACTGATGCACCCTAGTGTGTGTGTGTGTGTGTGTGTGTTCTAAGCCACATGCTGCAGCCAAAAATGTCCTGCTGCCCTGTTTTATTTGACCAGTGTGAATTTGCAAACAATATTAACTGTTCAACACTTTCACACTAGACCACTAATATCTAGAATTCTTAGCAGACCCATAGCATAGCGACTGCCCACGTTCTACACACACAACTGTACAGCGTGGGAGGGCTCACAGGGCTGAAATGTTGGTTCAAATCAATGCCTTTTCAGTCAGCATATAGTATCATGCATGTTATGTATATGTTACAAATAAATCGCCTTTGGTTATGACATTTGAAAGGCTCAAAAATACTGGAGTGGGCTCAGGAGAATTTGAGTTTGACTTTCCTGTTGTAAACAATGACTGCATGGCTTAGAACAAAATTGGTCAGAAAGTGTTGATTATTTTTCTATAACCGCAGCACTGATCATAATGGTTGCAAGGCAAGTCACAAGTTTTATATAAAATCGCTTGTTCTAATCTGATATTGTTTCTATAGTAATAGGTAAAACATAGACTATCGATAATGCCGATAATGGACAGGAGCCAGTTCACATTTTTAGTGAACTATATTTTCAATATACATACAGTAACAGGAATTTTCTAGCAGCTATAGGTTATATTTGGTTGTGTAATAAATCCCCCCCGTGCTTAGGACTGGTACATCTAGATTTATTCTATCCACATTTACTGGATATGAACAATCATGCGCTCTGATTGGCTATGCTACTACTAGGCTATCAGCTTGTATATCGTGAGGAGAGAAAAACAAAATGGTGGCGCATGTTGCTGAACCAACTGAGGACAAAATAACACTACTTGAAAACAAAACCACGAAAAAGCAACAAAATATGGAATAAAAGTATTTGATGGGAAGAATTTATTATTATTATTATTATTATTATTATTATTATTATTATTATTAAAGTATTATTATTAAAGTATTATTATTCAAGTATTATTATTATTATTATTATGGGCGGCATGGTGGTGTAGTGGTTAGCGCTGTCGCCTCACAGCAAGAAGGTCCGGGTTCGAGCCCCGTGGCCAGCGAGGGCCTTTCTGTGCGGAGTTTGCATGTTGTCCGCGTGTCCGCATGGGTTTTCTCCGGGTGCTCCGGTTTCCCCCACAGTCCAAAGACATGCAGGTTAGGTTAACTGGTGACTCTAAATTGAGCGTAGGTGTGAATGTGAGTGTGAATGGTTGTCTGTGTCTATGAGATTATTATTATTATTATTATTATTATTATTATTATTATAGCATTTTTCACAAATTGCTACTGTCATTTCGCTGGTTCATTTACATTCCAAGTGGAAATAATTTTGTTGGACATTTTGGACGTATTCCATGTACGAGCTCATCGTACATGGCTTATATCAGCTCATGTATGACTCGATTTCGTGGAATAACTGTTAAATGGATGCATTAATAGATTTCTGGCACAAAGAGAGATCAGGGTGCAGTCTGGGGCTATTGGCCACCAATGAATCTCTTACTGAAAAGCTCCTGATTTGTGCTCATGACTGACTGCTTTAATGGCTTACACCTTAACACAGAAGCATAAAGTGGGTGGGAGAGGACCCGTAAAGGTGTGTCTGGTTGTCATAAAATGCCACTCACTGGACTTTTGACCCACACAGACAGCTGAACATTCCATTATATAAGAGCAATTGATTCGTGTGCCAAAAGTATAAAGCCCAAACTGCCGACCATATAAAAGCTCATACAACAGGGGCAGGTGAATACAGTGGTATTATCATGAGAGATTATGGCATGATACGTTTCTCTGACGGTAGATGTACACCACTGATTGATTGATTTCTTTTTTTATGAAAACTAATTAAACCTTTACACCAGGTACAGTAGGTGTTTTAGTCATAAATTAATTTCACACAATTTCCATGAACTGCAAACGTCAAACAGCCAAAACATGGTGACAAAGAAGATTAGATCTTCCAGTTTAGCAATGTGCAAATTATCACGCGTCTAATCTTGGTCTCATAGAAGTCACTTGCATTTGTATTTTCTGACCACTGTATGACACATTGAGCAAAGTGGACAAAAAAAGGCAGAGGTTTAAAAAAAAAAAAAGCTACCTTGAAGTAGTACCATTATTTTGAACAGCTTTATTGGCCTTCAAACAACAAAACTACAAACTTGCAAGACATGCAAATGAAACAAAACCACGAGGAACAAAAAAAAGCAAAAAAGGAAGGTCCAAAAGGATGGGCGTGAACGGGACCTAGAGTCCGATGCAAGGCACCTCCCTGCTAAAATGTGAAAAACCTCAAAGGACTTGAGCATATCTGATTCAGTGTCAGATTCAGGTAGGAGGCTTGGCCCAACATTTGAAGGCACAGTTCTACTTTCTAAGTGATTCAAATGATAATATATATTTCCAATTAAGCTGTTTCGGTAAACCTGGTATTACTTGAGCCAGATGGTGTCTTTTTTTTTTTTTAACGTGCGTGATGATTTGGGTTGTGCCAATTTGACTTTGTTCACCATGAGTATTGGCTGATTTGGCGTAAAAGTGTACTGTATATTTAACAACCAGCGACGTCTTTATTGTAATCATTGTTCTAAATGATGTATTGTTTGTATTTAGGTTACTCCAGGAAGAAAAAAAAATCAAGAAATGTTATGTGTAATGACTATCTTCCACTGGCCTGATTTTCTTTTCTTTCCAGCAGGCATAGGGGCTGCTTTAGTCATTACGTAATTTACATGATTCGGTAATACATCATTTCATCACTATCTTGTTTCATGTGCTGTTACTTTAAAACTGTATAATTCCACAGGGCTGAGCAGGTGAAGAGGAGTCGAGAGGATGACTGAGTATAAGCTGGTGGTGGTGGGAGCTGGAGGCGTGGGCAAGAGCGCTCTCACCATCCAACTCATCCAGAACCATTTTGTGGACGAATATGACCCTACTATAGAGGTAGTGTGTGTGTTTCTCATCTGTGGTTGTGAACTTTCTAATGCAGATTGAACATTGCTGTATTGTGTGCTACATTTAAATTTCAAAGCCTCTCTTTATGCTTAAAATGCAGCAATAACAAAGACCTAATTGAGATGGTAATATTGGCATGAATTCAACTGAATATCTTTCAGATACATTTGAACATAGGTTTTGATGTAAGCTGTGATAAGAATAACAAAAACAACGATGCATTACTGTTCCATATTTTGTGTTCGTGTTGCATAATTGTGGTCGTTTGTTCTGACACATTGCCGTACGCTGTCCACATCTTTAGGCTTAAGAAATTTCCAGATTTCTTAATACCTGTGACATTTCAAACAGTGGTGTTTTCAGTGGTTTTTCGAAATTCTCACTTGTAAGAATGCACTTCTACTTACAAGATGATTGCCCTAAAATGTAACCAGTAAAACCATGTTAATGTGATCTCCAAGAGCTACCACAGTTCCCATAAGACTCGATACTAAGGTCATAATAGTATTAGGTTTTAACATGTCATAACCTTCGTTACCATGACTGACTGCAGTAAAACCATGGAAGTGTCCTGGGTAAATAAGTAATGCTGTTATAAAGCAACATAATAAAATCATTGTAGTGTCATCTGTCATAGTGTTTCAATGTAAAGAAATGGTAAACTATAGTTTATAGTTTAAAGCCATAGTAAAATGTATTATATCTTAGTAAAACCATAGTAAATTTATCGTCTATCATATCATAGTAAAGGCATAGCAATTGATGCACTGTGACTTTACTGTGATTGATACACCATCAGTCAAGCCATACTAAATATTGGAGCTTTATAGTAACATGAGAGTAACTATAGCCATATAGTTGGGAGCAGCCATGGCCTGAAGGTTAGAGAAGCAGCTTTGGGCCCAAATGGTCACCGGTTCAATTCCTGGGACTGGCAGGAAAAATGCGAGGGGGCTCCCTGGGCACTGTAGCATAGCTGCCCACTGCTCTGCGTGCGTGCGTGCGTACGTATGTATGTATGTCATGCGTTCACTGCTTCAGATGGGTTAAATGCAGAGGAGGAATTACACTGTGCTTGAGTGTCCATGTGATAGATAAAGGCTTCTTCACTAGAATGTAAATTATAGTGTATCAGAACAAAGCCATATTAAACTACAGTCTATCATAGTAAAACCATAGTAGTGAGAGTGTCCCTGTGTCCGAAATCGCTCCCTTCCCACTGTGGAAACACATCTACTGATGCAACTGGACACATCGTCAGTGATGTTCCTGGAATCATTGGGTGTTTCGGGTCTTTCAACATCATACACCCTCATCCAGGTGACCCAGCCGGGGCTGATCAGACCCCAGCTTGTGTCCAGATGGCATGCTAGCTACCACGACTCCATGGTTCTCCTCTCTTGAGCCACAGCCATCTTGAGGCCCTCTCTGCCGCTTCGGTGGTATTGCGGATGGCTCTCCTCTTCTGCTGTCCGACGATGCCTAAACACTCCAGTGCGTTGGCCAAGGACCGGGCCACAAAGCCTCTGCAGCCTACCTCAATTGGAAGGCACTTTGCCCTCCATCCTGACTGCTGGCAGTCATTGACCAGCCCCGTGTACTTGGAGAGCTTCCTTTCAAAAGCTTCTTCCAGGTGGTCTTCCCACGGGACTGTCAGCTCCAGCATTACGACCTGCTTGGTGGCCTCGGATACAAGGACGATATCAGGACGGAGGGTGGTGACTGCAATGTGGCTGGGGAACTTCAGTTGTTTTTCAAGGTCCACTAGCAGCTGCCAGTCTCTTGCAGAGGTCAGGATGCCTGCTGGTGCTTTCTATATAGGGCACTATATAGTAAGGACGCCATTTTGTAGTGCTGTCCGAAATGATAGTGAGGATGATTACACCCTATATAGTGCACTCAAAGTATCCCACAATGCATCACAAAAAGTAGTGTACAACTGATGGTCACTAACCAAAGCAATATATCCCATCATACATTGCGGTCGTGCTGAAAGAAATCAAATTAAAAGTCTCAAATTTGATTGAATAAAAGGCAGCGGCAAAGAAGAAAGCATTCAGCCTTGAATTAAAAGAACTGAAAGATGCAGCTACTTTGTATTGATTAATGTGGGAAATACACTCAGTATAATCTGTATTTATCACAAAAATACATACATGTATTTATTATTTTGAAAACCCACCAGCTGACTGATCTGGCACGTTTTAATTGTGCGACAGTAGTGATGTAAATACCAGTGTGATGGACTAGTGTCCATTTTTCATTTTACCAATGAGCTCACTATATAGTAATTTCCTATGTATGGAGTAGTGAACGAGTGAGTGATTTCGGACACAGGGTATAGCTCAGTAAAGCCATAATGGAGTGTATCACAGTAAAGGCTAAAGCCATAGTAAACTATAGCGTGTAAATAAAGTAGTGTATAAATAAAGATATGGTAAATTATAGTGTATGACAGTAAAGCCATAGAAAACTAAAGTCCATTAGAAATTATTCTATCCATATTCACTGGATATGAGCAATTGCACGCTCTGATAGCCTAGTAGTAGAGTGGCTAATCAGCTCATATGCCATGAGTAGAGAGAAACAAAATGGCGGAACGTTTTGCTGAACCAACCAAAGACGAAATAAAAACTCTACTCAAAAACAAAGCCCCAAAAATACAAAAAAAAAGCAACAAAATATGGAATGAAAATATTTGAAGGTAAGAACACTTTTTTTTTTCTCTTTCCCCAAGAATTATTGCATTTTTAACAAATTGCTCCGGTCATTTCGCCGGTTTGTTTAAATCTTTAAGCATTAAAGATTTAATCTTTCTAGGTGAATGTGGATATAATAGAACAATTATTCCACTCAATCTCGTCGTGCATGGCTTATCGCCAACTTGGTGCTCCGCGCCTCGTTGGTTATCGGCTCGTGTACGACTCGGTTTCCTGGAATAACTGTTAATTGTAGTGTATCATAGTAAAGCCTAAATCTATAGTACAGAATAGTTTATCATAGTAAAGCCATAATAGATTAAAGTGTATCATAATAAACTGCAGTGTATCTTAGCAACGCCATGGTGAATTTTTAAGGGGTACAGCCCATAATTTTCTCCACACACACACACACACACACACACACACACACACACACACACACACACACACACAGAGAGAGAGAGAGTGCGCATTCATGCATCCATGGCATTCTGCATTCTGTTTTCTCCTTTCCCACCACGCCTGTCTCTGGACAAACAATGTCCTTTTCATAGCTGGTCTCGCTGCATAAACACTCGGGACCACTGACCACTGTCCAAACCCACACCACTACAGCAATTACACTTCATTTATCCTTAGTTTTTCTGTCCTTCCATATATCTGTATATTTTCCTTTTACAAATTCTATTGACTTGAACTGTTCAATCTTAAATAACCACTGCTAGCCACAAGAATACACGCTTCTGTGAAACGTTCATGTAGTTAGTCCTGATGTTTTGTCGAATTTGCCTGGTTACTATCGAGGTTTCTAGTGCAAAAGTTGTAGTTTCAGTAGTGAGCATGTAACAATGTGATGGGTTTGGGTTTCAAACACTCCTCCATCCTTTTCAGGACTCGTACAGGAAGCAGGTGGTGATTGACGGGGAGACATGCCTGTTGGACATCCTGGATACAGCAGGCCAAGAGGAGTACAGTGCCATGAGGGACCAGTACATGAGGACAGGAGAGGGCTTCCTTTGTGTCTTTGCCATCAATAACACCAAGTCGTTTGAAGACATTCATCAGTACAGGTTCGGGAATAGTGCTTTTAACTGATGCATTAGTTATTAGTTACATAAGCTGCTGTACCGTAGGTCCATGTTGTGTTTCAGTGCCCGCAATTCAGACTGCTAAGCAAAGAATACAGATGATGATTATAAAATCTGCCTTCTATTATTCTTGTCAAACCAGAGTTTTCCCCAGCATCTGTGGGGTTCACTGTACCTAACTAAAGAATAGAGAGAAGGGGGATTACAGTTCACTACCAGTGACATCAATCTGAACTCCAGAGCAAGTGGGAGCTTGGAGAGGAGATAGAAAACACTCGAGGACATGCAAGGCGAAACTGGGAAGGAGCAGAAATGAATTATACACTGTTATTTATGGCCAGTGCACACTATATGGTGCTTTTTTTCATTTTGATTGTGTATAGTAATTTGTTACTGAAAAGACGAGGCTTCAGAGTGACCTTATAAAAGCATATCTAGTAATGTGATTTAAACCTTAATAATAAATTAGAACCATTCAGTTCCACCCTCTAAAATTGGAAAATACACAGGCAGATTTTTTTCCCAGTTCAGACGGTAATCATTTTCGATGAGTGTCTCACACTTGGTGTAGTCAAGCCACTTACCTTCAAGCTGAGTCAAAGTGATCTGTCGCCTTGAACCTTAGTCAAGTTCAAAGTCCTTAAAGCTGCTATGAGTCACGTCCAAGTCAACTTTCATTTAAGGAAAATATTACTGAAAGTAGTTTTATTTACTTGTCAGAACAAGTAAAATTCAAATACAGGTCAAAGCCTGCATCAAAATATGTTGTATAAGAGGAAATATATATTTATATTTAGGCACTGCTTAAAAACAGAGCTCCCAATGAGTGTATGAGTACAATATTTGCAAGGGCATAAACTCAACCTAATAATAACAATAATAATATTATTGCATATGAGCCATTGAACTGTGTAGATCAGGGGTTTTCAAAGTCAGCCCCCCCTCGGAGAGCAAATAAACAACAGCGCCCCCCCTTACAATTTTTGTTGTTGCTATACTTAATGTTCCATTCGTATTTTTAAAAAATGGTTGTTGTACACATTTTTATTGTTTTCTTTTTCACATTTTAAACATCTGTGTTTTTTAAAACATCTTGTTTTACACATTTTAAACATCTCATAGCATCGTTAGCTAGCACCTCTTGGCAGACAACACACTGTGGAAGTGGAGCATCTTCAGATCCAGTCCATGAAAATCCAAACTTTAAATAATCGTGGTCATACTTCCTTCTTTTTTCAGTCCCCCCAGGATTCTGCGGGCCTTTTTTGTGATTGTTGCGGGCTAAAATGTCTGATGTTGCAGGGGTTTTTCCAAAAAATTGCGATGAAAGTTGCGGTGTTTTTTAGGTTTTTGTTGCGATTACATTGCGGGAGGAAGTGAAAGTTGCGAGAAATTGTTGCGATTTTCTCTTTTTGTGATTAAAATTGAGTGATATGTTAAATATTAAGTTATTACTGAAAAACTATTGATTAAAAAAACAAAGACACTGAGAAATGGTCCTATAAACAAATTTACCAATATAAAAGATGACCAGGACTACAAAAATGCAGAAAAATAGGCTTTACTTATCCAAATGCACCTGTTGGTTCAAAAGTTAAAGTGCATAGAACCTCACAGCACAACATGAAGTTACCTTAAAATATAATATAA
The DNA here is from genome assembly GCF_027579695.1 of Neoarius graeffei. NCBI lineage: Eukaryota > Metazoa > Chordata > Actinopteri > Siluriformes > Ariidae > Neoarius > Neoarius graeffei. The sequence continues at coordinate 84,714,645 of NC_083570.1, read as the reverse complement.
ATGCCTCAGCTTTCATGTAAGGAAAAAAAAACTATTAATACTAGTACTGTGTGCAGGCAGTCTCTCCTGAAGACTAAATTAAACAATAATTATAAACTAATAAAATAAATGGCTCAGGCTTCATAGAAGAAAAAAAAACAATTTGAACAGAATCTCACAGTATGATGCTGAAGCTGCCTAACCAATGGAAAATAAAATACCATTTTGGCAAAAATGTTGGCATCCATTAATTTCTTGTATTAAGTAAAAAAAATAATGTAAAGTGCGCACAGTCCTTCACTGTAAACATAACACACTTTTTCATTAACAGGATTTAAGCCTATATAAACACTGACTCGCACATCATGCAATGTTGCCAGATACTGCTGACGTTTTCCAGTCCAAAATATGTTCAAACCCCGCCAAAATGCACTTAAAACCACCCAATCTGGCAACACTGCGCGCATGCTGCTTCTCTTGAACGTATACATGGAAGTAAGGCGGAAGGTAGTTTGTCGACGTCACCTCAAGACGACGCCAACGATTGGTCAAATTTGCAGGAAGGTTGCAGTGATTGGATATAATTGCAGCACCGCCCTGAATTCGCGGGGATTGGTTGAATTTGCGTTGAAGTTGCAAATCGCGAAATCCTGGAGGCTCTGTTTTTTTGCTTGGCCCAGATTCTGTCTCCTCACTCACTGTAAAAATCGATCCATTTTGTCTCTGGTAAAGGCTAGCTGAAGTTCGCTAAATGTCCGCAATAGTAACTTATTCTGGTTTATTTTTCCTCACGTTGCGCCCCCCCTGAAGAACTCTGGCGCCCCCCGGGGGGGGCGCGCCCCACACTTTGAAAAGCCCTGGTGTAGTGTATTTCACGTCAATAAATTGCTGAATTGTCTTGTGACTGTGATACCAATAATGAGATGCGCATTGCAGTTATGAATATATATATTTATTCCTTTCTATGACTCCACGTGCCATGTACCAGAAACACCACCACGACATTTTATTACGGTGTGACTCTGCTGGGTGCCTGATGGACAGCAGTGAACCAACGCTTTCACTTTACATCATCACTATATAGTTACCATCAAATATTATCGGACATAAAAACTAATCGATATCGAGCCGTAGTAGTTTTAGATTATCTAAAACGAAGGAAAGATGCTCATTATTGCCATTGAACTATACAATAATTATATTTACATGAGTACAGAGTAAGAAATTGCAGAGGTGGACAGTAACAAAGTACATTTACTTGAGTACACTTTGAGTATCTGTACTTTTACTTGAGTATTTTTTTTTATAAACTTATGACTTTAACTTCACTACATTTGAAAGGCAAATATCGTACTTTTCACTCCACTACATTTCTGTCAAGGTCCTCGTTACTCATTACTATGAAACAGCTTTGAAAGTAGATTTTTTTTTTTTCTAAAACGTGATTGTTTTTTTCCCAGGTGACACTGAGACAGTCTATCAGTAATCACTCGGGTCACGTGACGTCCACAGACTGTATAAAATCAAGTTCAGTGATTTCTCAGCAGCATTATTTAACACGATCAGTTGATGGCAGAATGGAAGGAGGCGGTTCTTCTGGGGAACGCACGCACCCATGGCCCATGAACCCATGTTTCAGTTTTCTGAAAGGATTAAAGATTCGTTTCGTTTTAAATGTTTGCTGAAAACGAACCACATCACAGCCTACAAAAACTCGCCGTCCAACCTGCGGAAGCGCATATAATATTTATTTTATTTTAGAGCTAGCAATAACGTTGCAATAGCTATGCAGTCTGGTTAGTCACATGACTTTCTATGGATTTTCCTACCAAGTTGCTGTAGCCTTGTCCACGGCTAACGTTGACACATAGCTAGTTAATGTGGACACTGTTAGTTAGCATGTAAACACGGAGTTATTCATGTTAGCGTAACGTTAATTTATCTGAAGTCCTTTCAGAAATGTGTTTCAGCATAATCTTGCCAAATAAACAATGTAGAAATCTTTATTTTCTAGTAGCGTTAGCTACCCAATATGATTTGGAGTTTGAGAAGCGTTTGCTAGCATGTCAGGTGGAGCTTCACTGACTAGCTAGCTTAACGTTAAACCACCATGATGGCACAGCATGTGTTCATTTTGTGAATTCACATTTCTGTCTTTGGTAACGGCGTTAGGTTTTGTAAGCGTTGTGGTAATAATACAACAATGTGTTGACAGGAAATGTATTTTTAAAAGCAAGTACTTCAGTACTTTTAACTTGAGTAAAAATTTGACTGGACAACTTTCACTTGTATCGGAGTAACATTTGACCAGCGGGATCTGTACTTTGACTTAAGTAATGAAGTTGGGTACTTTGTCCACCTCTCTGAGAAATTGTCAGGTAAAAAAGCATACAATGCAGAGATACGTTACTCGTTATGAAAAAAAAAAATTCATCATATTTTCCATAAAATGTGTTAGTAAATAATCCCATGTTTTTTTTTTTTTTAAGCAAATTAAAAATAAGCGCTGGATTAAAAAAAGTGGTCGTGTTTGAGATACATTGCCTTGCATTTACGATCCCTGTGGTGGTACACGTACATCATTCATATGTATGGATGTCATACAGTCGCAAAAGCCATCAAAAATCGTGTCGATGCATTACCATATTCTCTTAAGTATGGAGCTCCGCTATAAGCTCAATTCGACATTACATTTCAAGTCGAATATATGCGTGTCTAAGTCAAATCATCACTTAAGTCAGACTTAAGCCCAAAGCCAGGACAGTGTACACAAGGTAGACTTGAAATAAACAGTCAGTGGATTATAGGTGTTTATATGTGCACGTTACATTCATAAGAATTTAACCCTAGAGGCGTGACTGTACTAGCAGGTGCTATTCTATAATAAGGAAATCTCAAGTAATTAATGAATAAATGGGCAAATAGTTGATAAATAAACAAACAAATGGTAATAACTTACTTTCAGTAAAAGTCTACTTAAAATATTCTAGAACTTTCTAATAAAATACCTAAACATTTTAAATTAAGTATTAAATACCTAATTTAATCTCATCTGATTTAAATTGGGTGTGTTTTTGGAGGTCATGCTACATGTCTCCTGAATTGGTGACGTGTGGAATTAATGGTAACGAAAGCCTTACTGATTTTAAGTGGCCACAAACATAACATCCATGGTCATGTTTGAGTGGTAACTTTCCCTCACTTGTTTTCCTGACTGCACAGGGAACAGATCAAACGGGTAAAGGACTCCGATGACGTGCCAATGGTGCTTGTGGGTAATAAGTGTGACCTCCCAGCTCGCACAGTGGACACACGGCAAGCGCACGAGCTCGCTCGCAGCTACGGCATCCCCTACATTGAGACCTCAGCCAAGACTAGACAAGTGAGCAGCAAGTCCTCACTACATGCTTTTTATACTCACACCTACAATGAAACACAGACTCGTACATTTACACGCTAACACACAGGGGCTGTTATGTGATGTGAATATCTCATCTCATTATCTCTAGCCGCTTTATCCTTCTACAGGGTCGCAGGCAAACTAGAGCCTATCCCAGCTGACTACGGGCGAAAGGCGGGGTACACCCTGGACAAGTCGCCAGGTCATCACAGGGCTGACACATAGACACAGACAACCATTCACACTCACATTCACACCTACGGTCAATTTAGAGTCACCAGTTAACCTAACCTGCATGTCTTTGGACTGTGGGGGAAACCGGAGCACCCGGAGGAAACCCACGCGGACACGGGGAGAACATGTAAACTCCGCACAGAAAGGCTCTCGCCGGCCATGGGGCTCGAACCCGGACCTTCTTGCTGTGAGGCGACAGTGCTAACCACTACACCACTGTGCTGCCCTGAACAGTATCATCAATCAGTCTAATCACACAGTTTTTCCAAGATGCCTGATCTGAACTTACTTAATGTCTGCAGATCTACAACAATAAAAAGGTTTCCTTGTTTTCATGCATTGCTGAATCTCAGCAGCTCCATAAATCAGAGCAGATGTTCAGACAGCTATATCATTCTAAGACAAACACCAGATAAAGCTAAATGGTTTAATATGTTCTTAATTTGTTCAATATACACTCACTGGCCACTTGAAGAGGAACTTGTTCTTGATTCTAAGATTCCTGTTCTTGGCTGGTAGGAGTGGAACCCCATGTGGTCTTCTGATGTTTCATGCTGAGATGCTTTTCTGCTCATCATGGTTGTAAAGAGTGATTATATGAGTTGCTTTATCCTTCCTGGCAGCTCAAACCAATCTGGCCATTTTCCTCTGACCTCTCTTATAGCAAGACGTTTCCACCCACAGAACTGTCGCTCACTCAATGGTTTTAATTTATTTTTTAATTTATATCCCCGCTCCGAAGGAGGGGCAGTATACTGGTTTACAACCCCGATTCCAAAAAAGTTGGGACAAAGTACAAATTGTAAATAAAAACAGAATGCAATGATGTGGAAGTTTCAAAATTCCATATTTTATTCAGAATAGAACATAGATGACACATCAAATGTTTAAACTGAGAAAATGTATCATTTAAAGAGAAAAATGAGGTGATTTTAAATCAACAAGACAACAACACATCTCAAAAAAGTTGGGACAAGGCCATGTTTACCACTGTGAGACATCCCCTTTTCTCTTTACAACAGTCTGTAAACGTCTGGTGACTGAGGAGACAAGTTGCTCAAGTTTAGGGATAGGAATGTTAACCCATTCTTGCCTAATGTAGGATTCTAGTTGCTCAACTGTCTTAGGTCTTTTTTGTCATATCTTCCGTTTTATGATGCGCCAAATGTTTTCTATGGGTGAAAGCTCTGGACTGCAGGCTGGCCAGTTCAGTACCCGGACCCTTCTTCTACGCAGCCATGATGCTGTAATTGATGCAGTATGTGGTTTGGCATTGTCATGTTGGAAAATGCAAGGTCTTCCCTGAAAGAGACGTCGTCTGTATGGGAGCATATGTTGCTCTAGAACCTGGATATACCTTTCAGCATTGATGGTGTCTTTCCAGATGTGTAAGCTGCCCATGCCACACGCACTAATGCAACCCCATACCATCAGAGATGCAGGCTTCTGAACTGAGCGCTGATAACAACTTGGGTTATCCTTCTCCTCTTTAGTCCGAATGACACGGCGTCCCTGATTTCCATAAAGAACTCCAAATTTTGATTCGTCTGACCACAGAACAGTTTTCCACTTTGCCACAGTCCATTTTAAATGAGCCTTGGCCCAGAGAAGACGTCTGCGCTTCTGGATCATGTTTAGATACGGCTTCTTTGAACTATAAAGTTTTAGCTGGCAACGGCGGATGGCACGGTGACTTGTGTTCACAGATAATGTTCTCTGGAAATATTCCTGAGCCCATTTTGTGATTTCCAATACAGAAGCATGCCTGTATGTGATGCAGTGCCGTCTAAGGGCCCGAAGATCACGGGCACCCAGTATGGTTTTCCGGCCTTGACCCTTACGCACAGAGATTCTTCCAGATTCTCTGAATCTTTTGATGATATTATGCACTGTAGATGATGATATGTTTAAACTCTTTGCAATTTTACACTGTTGAACTCCTTTCTGATATTGCTCCACTATTTGTCGGCGCAGAATTAGGGGGATTGGTGATCCTCTTCCCATCTTTACTTCTGAGAGCTGCTGCCACTTCAAGATGCTCTTTTTATACCCAGTCATGTTAATGACCTATTGCCAATTGACCTAATGAGTTGCAGTTTGGTCCTCCAGCTGTTCCTTTTTTGTACCTTTAACTTTTCCAGCCTCTTATTGCCCCTGTCCCAACTTTTTTGAGATGTGTTGCTGTCATGAAATTTCAAATGAGCCAATATTTGGCATGAAATTTCAAAATGTCTCACTTTCGACATTTGATATGTTGTCTATGTTCTATTGTGAATAAAATATCAGTTTTTGAGATTTGTAAATTATTGCATTCTGTTTTTATTTACAATTTGTACTTTGTCCCAACTTTTTTGGAATCAGGGTTGTACCTCTGTCCATCCGTCCGTCCGAAACATCCTTTTTCTCAGCAACTACAAATCATAGCCACTTGGTACCAAACTTCAGCCTGGGGTTCTATACTGTGTATACCATTTTCAGGCCTGTCGCACATCAACTTCCTGTTTACTGACTGAACATATTTATGAAACACACAGCATGGATTTACAAAATGTTTGTAACATTTTTCTCAGCAACTACAAATCACAACTGCTTGATATTTGGTACTGAGCTTCAGCTTGGGGTTCTATACCATGTATACCGTTTTCAGGTCTGTTGCACATCAACTTCCTGTTTACCGACTGAATGTATTTACAAAACATGTAGGGTGGATTTTGATGCTATTTCAAGAAGCAAAATGCTATTTCAAAATGACAGTTTACCAGGATGTTATTTGAAATCCCTGGGGAGAGACACTGCTCTTTACTTACTTGTTTCGGGGTTAATTATTTGTTGACATCACCATTTCATAATAAGTGTCCTATTCCTTCGGTTGCTTGCATTCTGATATAAGCGAGAGCGGGAGTATACATAAGTGGGCAGTAGCTCACAGTTGATCGTGTGTGTGGGTTTTTTTTTTTCTTTTTTCACACCATTCTGTGTAAACTCTAGAGACTGCTGTGTGTGAAAACCCCAGGAGATCAGCAGTTTCTGAAACACTCAAACCAGCCCATCTGGCACCAACACCCATGCCACAGTGAAAGTCACATTTTGAGATCACAAATTTTCCCATTCTGATGTTTGAAGTGAACATTAAAGGACATGGGACATGGATTTTTTTCTGGGTATAATTATGTATAAAGGACATAAGAAATGCCATCTAAATCACTGCAGGGCGTCAAAAATGTGAAAATCATCACATTATTCAACTTTTTTATACATCAGCGTAAAACAATGATTCGTTAATTAGCTACAGTAGGTGGTCACGTGACCCGTGACGTCACAAAAACTTTCCAAGGAGCCAGCGCTTGGGTATTTAATGTAAACAGGTTACCGAAATGGACACCATCGACAGTGACATTCCCGATGTTTCACAGAGATGTGAAGTTAGACCCTATCAATTCGAACCGATAGCTGGAAATTCACATGAACATGGATCTTGTCTTTACTCTGACGGGTCAGATGATTCTGAGAGTGAGGGTTCATTCAGTCCCCATGAAACTGAAAGCGGTTGGCTCGATAACACTTCCTGGTAAGTTAAAAACAATTCTGCTCAAAGGCTAATGATCTGTTGAAAGAAGTATTATTTTTGTATCATACATTGAAAGTTCATCATAGATCTAGCTAAAGTCCGTTGCAAGCTAGTTTTTTTTTTTTTTTGCTGATATTTTTCGAGATTGATTGAGATACAATGCTTCCAGAGTCTGAGATGAAAACATTAAAAATGGCGAAACGAGTCAGAATTATGATAATAATTGATACACCCAAAATTATAATACTAATCCTTACCTCGGCTTTCAGTCGCTTAGCGAATGCACCTCGGCATTTTTCCGCATGAGGTCCATGGTAAAACCACACTTCCAGGAGGGGCTGCCGTCTGCCTCCCAAGCCGGCCGAGAGCGCTCCTCGTCGGGCACGGCCAGGCGGGCGAATGCCCTGGTCCGTCCGCCCTGTCTAAAAAATAATGGTACAACTCCGAGTGCAGGTATCAATGCGCTGTCGAAGCGCGCAGAAGGTGTTAGTACGCCTGTCATTATAGTGCGGACTTTCCATAGCATAGAAAATCGCCACGTTTCAATTTGTGTAACTGAACTTGTTTCATGTCACTGGTCATATAAACCTATGTAAACAGGAAAAACGCGGAAGAGTTTGGTCGCATCTAACTACAGCCCCAAAAAATACCACTGGCCATGCTGAGCCTAGCTACATTGCTAACAGGAGTGACAGCGCGTCTGACTGACTGGGAGGTCGCAATACACCATGATGTTCAATGTACGTTAAACACTCTAAAAACGAAACAATTTTCTTGTCATCCAAGACACAAAAACTATTTTGTCGCATTCGTCATCATCACGATTCACACTTCTCCATATTCATCTACCCGCTTGTGCTGTGCCCGAAAGTTTTTGTGACGTATGATCACGTGACAGCGGCTCTTCCGGTTGTAAAATATGCGTATCGGAGCTCGAGCAGAAATGCCATATAATCATCACGAATACAACGATTTTGCTGAATTTAATAGATAATTTTGTATTTGTTGATGCAATTATTTCATATTTTTAATGGAAAGAAACTGATATAGCGTGCATTTATGTTTCATGTCCCATGTCCTTTAACTGACGCTCTTGATTTGTATCTGCATGATTTTGATGCATTGTGCTGCTGTCAAGGGATCGGCTGATTAGAGAGCTGCATCAAACAGCGGGTGTATGGGTGTACCTAATAAAGTGGCCGGTGAGTGTATGACTGAGGTGACAATATATACAGATTAGCCTGTTGACAAGTTTTGAAAAACTAAGGGTTTTTTCAGCTAAATCGGCAGTTAGATCAAATGCAAATAAAATTCACTCGGTGGAAAAACCGATTCACTGAAGGGGGAAAGACATAGGATGTGAAAGAGGATTTGCTTTTGGTAGCAATTACTTTTGCTCCACACCAACTTTATCAAGGTGACCTTAAAACCTTAGATTGACACTAAATGTTCTCTTTTGTTGAGTCTTCAGAGCCTGATAATGCCAGTGTTTCTGCAATATCACATGCTTGTGTTTTTTTTTTTTCTTTTCAAACTTTCCTCCAAAATTCTGATATTTGGAATCATTTGAGGTTTAATTCTAGCCTGTAAGTGAGCGCAGTGAAGTCTGTCATCTCTCAGGCTTTCCTTACTGGATCTGCTGGTGTGTGTCTGTAGATGACTCTTGCCAATATGTAAGTTAATGGGTGACTGTGTTCCCCAGGGAGTGGAGGATGCCTTCTACACACTAGTACGGGAGATCCGACAGCACAAGATGAGGAAGCTCAATCCTCCAGACGAAAGCGGGCAGGACTGTATGAGCTGCCGCTGCGTGGTGTCATGATTTAAGGTGCTTATCACATGCACAAACACTGCTTAATTTCCATATATGGATTGAGGAGGAAATAGTACATTTAAAAAAAAAAAAAGGCTATCACAATCTTTACAAACATTTATTTATGCAAACAAGGTTTCATCTAATTAAATATGCATATATTTGCATACTCCATAAAACCAAAAATGTAGTCTTTTGATGACGTTTGAATTAAAATATTTATTTCACGATGAAGACACTCTTCAGAGCAAGACGTTTACAGAGCAGTTTGTTGGATGTCGAGGGATTTCTTTATTTTCTAAATCAAGAAAATCAAGTAAACGGTTTTAGAAATTCTCTATTATATTTTAATTAAGGATAAAAATTAACATGTAAAAAAGATTTTAAACATGTAATGTGTTTCCACTTTAGTTAAAGCTATACTGCCTTTCAGATTTTTCAAGTGTACACTACCGTTCAAAAGTTTGGGGTCACTTTGAAATGTCCTTATTTTTGAAAGAAAAGCACTGTTCTTTTCAATGAAGATCACTTTAAACTAATCAGAAATGCACTCTATACATTGCTAATGTGGTAAATGACTATTCTAGCTGCAAATGTCTGGTTTTTGGTGCAATATCTCCATAGGTGTATAGAGGCCCATTTCCAGCAACTCTCACTCCAGTGTTCTAATGGTACAATGTGTTTGGTCATTGCCTCAGAAGGCTAATGGATGATTAGAAAACCCTTGTACAATCATGTTAGCACAGCTGAAAACAGTTTAGCTCTTTAGAGAAGCTATAAAACTGACCTTCCTTTGAGCAGATTGAGTTTCTGGAGCATCACATTTGTGGGGTCGATTAAATGCTCAAAATGGCCAGAAAAATGTCTTGACTATATTTTCTATTCATTTTACAACTTATGGTGGGAAATAAAAGTGTGGCTTTTCATGGAAAACACAAAATTGTCTGGGTGACCCCAAACTTTTGAACGGTAGTGTAGGTCATAAAAAGAATTTTCCCCGACACCCAGTTATTTTTTGTTTAGTGGACCAAAAGCTACTGAATTCAAATCACAGACTTCCAGTTTTATTAGGTTTTTTAATAGAACAATTGAGAGTCACATGGCCCTAAATTCTCCGCTATTTTTTTTCTGCTTCCCCATGACCCAATTCAAGACACTACATCATGCATCACGTGGTGGGCTTTCCTCATTTGCACTAGGCATTATGGGATACAAATTTGAAACAGAAGAGAAAATGGAGGACGTGAGTGCGTGAATGAAACGTGAAAGACCAGCGGCATGGGAAGACATTGTTGGCAGGGGGTGCTGTGACGTGACCTGGGACATTTTTTTGAAGGGGGGTCTGGGGGTCCTCCCCCAGAAAATTTTGTATTTCTTAGATGCAATTTCCTGCATTTTAACCAATCAGGCGTCCGAAATCCTTTTAAGCTTGCAATTGCAATATTTTGTTAAACTGCCTACTACTTATAGGCCTAATCCGTAAAAACGACGTTTTTTTTTTTTTTTGAGTGATGACGGAAGAATCTGAAGCCTGTCTGTCAATGACAATTCTCAGTTAACACAATTACGAAGGACAGGTTATTTTAGAAGCAGAAGTGCACAGCTGTGGTTTAACAGTCGCAGGTTTTACATCGGCTCTAGATAAACTGAAGGAGACGCGGATTCCACCCGATTACAGCCTTACATACCCAGATCCAGTCAAGCGAGTGTGCATTTCAAATACAGTAGTTAGTCGCACACACACACACACACACGAAACAGAACAACACTCTCGCTGGAACAACACAAACGCCATGGTTCAATCAACAGACCGAAATCCATGAACCCACTCATCCTACTACTATGGGTTAGTGACACTAACTTAGTGTTCTATTGCAAAAATCACTCATAAAAGTGATGCAGCGGTATTTCACACTCTCCATTAAGAAAAGTAAAAGTAAAACATGATGAGCATGGACACACCGTTTTAAACGAACATTTTTTAAAACTGTAGTTACATCTGAGTCAACTTCAAAGCACGATGCTAGCAACACCTGCACTTGTTCAAGGCATACCAAATAGGCTCAAGTGAACACGACACAGCGGGCAAAATTAATAACCAAATGGCCTTACCTTAAAACGCTGTCTTGATCATATGACTTCTCACAATTATTCCACTTAAATCCACACGGTTCTCTTCTGAGACATAGTAACTATTAAGTATCAACTAACTAACTAACTAACTAACTAACTAACTCTTACTCTTCTCTACAGACGGTCGACTCGTACTCGCTTCCTGTTGTAATTTCGCGCGCTGAAAAGCTGAACGTCAACGTCACGACAAAAAAAAATTCTGATGGTCCACTAGGCTACATATTAAGTTATAAGTTTTAATTAAATCCTTTTTTAAATAACTAAAATGTAGCCCTCATCATCCTACATCTAAAACATGACATATAAAATCAGCAGAGCCAAATGAAAACAAATAAATAAACAAATATATTTTCACGCAAGTTTTGTTTTATGTTCATGTCAGTTTTGAGGGTCCACCACCAGGGGGTGCTGCCGCACCCCCCGCACCCCCGGTTCCCGCGCCGGTGTGAAAGACCGACTACAATAATGGAAAGTGAGAAGAAAAGACATTAAGGAAAGGAAACGCAGGACCAAACTAATAAATATCGGCGGTCAGCGAGCACCTCGGTGTGATCAGCTGTTCGTTTAGCGACAGAATGATGGAACTGTCAGTGCACGGTCAAGGTAAACCTGCGCATGCGCACACGGACTTCCTCTGTCTGCTTGACTGTGCGAAGCGAGCGATTTCATGGACATTATTTGCTCAGGAATCCCCTCAAATTAAATAACTTCCCAACCACAGAATGGCCTGATATTTTGTGAGATGTTACAGAAATAAACTTGTATCACAATGACCAAATTTTAGAGGGAACTAAATTTCACTGATTTTATGAAATCGAAAGGCCGTCTAGCTTTAATGAGGTTTTTAAGGTTTATAAAAGAAATTGACATGCATATTATAATAACATACATGGAGGATATTACACAGTTGCATGAAGATATGAAGTTTATCTTCGAGTGGTGAACATATTCATGAGTGAGCAAAGCAAACGAATGAAAATATTTTCAACACGAGAAGATAAACTTCATATCTTCAGGCAGCTGTGTAATGTTTTTTATATTATATGACCATATCCACACAAAATAAATATGCAAGTTAATCAAAAGAATTTTAATTTTGACCCTGTTCGCCATTTTGACAACGCACGTCTAGTCGGCGGGAAAACACTGGGAGTGACGTCATCGGAGTGAAATATGTCACTCAGATCTGCGATGTATTTTGGATGCAAAATGCGGGTTTTTCAACATGAGAAGATAAACTTCATATCTCAAGCCAATGTGTGATTTTTCTTTTTATTATATCGACACATTCACAAACAAAAAGTACCCAAATTTATCAAAACAATTCATCAATTTCCTCACAAGTGACAGATTTATGTCATGGTTTTGGATCTCCATGTCCCAGATGTAGCTCGTATGAAAAATACAAGTGGTGTATTTCCCAGTAAAACACTCATGTCCGTATAATATATAGAAATAAATATCAGGAAACAAGCTTTTCTGGGATATATGACATGACATAACTGTGCCACTGGGCAAAGCTAAAACAGACAAACTGGTTTTTTTTCTTTTTTTTTTTTTCCTGCACAACAGTTTGAGAAGATATTTTATAGATGACAATGATCATCTCAGGACTTTTCAAAGTGTGGGGCACCAGAGTTCTTCAGGGGGGGCGCAACGTGAGGAAAAATAAACCAGAATAAATTACTATTGCGGACATTTAGCGAACTTCAGCTAGCCTTTACTAGAGACAAAATGGATCGATTTTTACAGTGAGTGAGGAGACGGAGTCTGGGCCAAGCAAAAAAACAGAGCCTCCAGGATTTCGCGATTTGCAAATTCAACCAATCCCCGCGAATTCAGGGCGGTGCTGCAATTATATCCAATCACCGCAACCTTCCCGCAAATTTGACTAATCGTTGGCGTCGTCTTGAGGTGACGTCGACAAACTACCTTCCACCTTACTTCCGTGTATACGTTCAAGAGAAGCAGCATGCGTGCAGTGTTGCCAGATTGGGCGGTTTTAAGTGCATTTTGGCGGGTTTTGAACATATTTTGGGCTGGAAAACGTCAGCAGTATCTGGCAACATTGCATGATGTGCGAGTCAGTGTTTATGTAGGCTTAAATTCTGTTACTGAAAGTGTGTTATGTTTACAGTGAAGGACTGTGTGCACTTTACATTATTTTTTTACTTAATACAAGAAATTAATGGATGCCAACATTTTTGCCAAAATGGTATTTTATTTTCCATTGTTTAGGCAGCTTCAGCATCATACTGTGAGATTCTGTTCAAATGTTTTTTCTTCTATGAAGCCTGAGCCATTTATTTTATTAGTTTATAATTATTGTTTAATTTGGTCTTCAGGAGAGACTGCCTGCACACAGTACTAGTATTAATAGTTTTTTTTCTTGCATGAAAACTGAGGCATTTATATTATATTTTAAGGTAACTTCATGTTGTGCTGTGAGGTTCTCTGCACTTTAACTTTTGAACCAATAGGTGCATTTGGAAAAGTAAAGCCTATTTTTCTGCATTTTTGTAGTCCTGGTAATCTTTTATATTGGTAAAGTTGTTTATAGGACCATTTCTCAGTGTCTGTTTTTTTAATCAATAGTTTTTCAGTAATAACTTAATATTTAACATATCACTCAATTTTAATCACAAAAAGAGAAAATTGCAACAATTTCTCGCAACTTTTACTTCCTCCCGCAATGTAATCGCAACAAAAACCTAAACACCGCAACTTTCATCGCAATTTTTTGGAAAAACCCCTGCAACATCAGACATTTTAGCCCGCAGCAATCACAAAAAAGGCCCGCAGAATCCTGGGGAGACTGAAAAACGAAGGAAGTATGACCACGATTATTTAAAGTTTGGATTTTCATGGACTGGATCTGAAGATGCTCCACTGCCACAGTGTGTTGTCTGCCAAGAGGTGCTCACTAACGATGCTATGAGAGGTTTAAAATGTGTAAAACAAGATGTTTTAAAAAGCACAGATGTTTAAAATGTGAAAAATAAAAATGTGTACAACAACCATTTTTTAAAAATAGGAATGGAACATTAAGTATAGCAACAACAAAAACTGTAAGGGGGCGCTGTTGTTTATTTGCTCTCCGAGGGGGGGCTGACTCTCCCACACTTTGAAAACCCCTGATCTATATAATAAGTGGCAAAGTTTGTTTGTTTGTCTTGAGCTAACATCACCATTTCTTGACGGATTTTCACCAAATTTGGCAAGTAGGTCGGGGGATGACCCGGAATTTTGCAGATATAAACAATTCATGTGCAGGCCCCAGGGAGGTCCCCGGGGGGGCACAATATCCATCCACCCCCTCCCTCAACGCCGTTCACATTACATTTATCAACACAAACTCTTGACAGAGCTTCACTAAACTTGGCACGTAGGTACAGGGGAGAGCCACAATTTGGCAGAACTCAGAAATTCCATATTTGGGCTCCAGGGGGTCCCTGGTGGGCCCCTGGGTGGTGGATGTTTAGATTTTTGTTTGTCTTGGGTTAACATCACCATTTTTTGACGGCTCTTCAACAAATTTGACATGAAAGTCTGGGGGCAACCCAGAATTTTGCAAAACCTGGGCAACGCCGGGTAACCTGCTAGTAAAATATAAAAGGGGGAAAAAAACCTGACATGACCAAAATAGTTGTTTCAGCTAGGAGTGGTAGGAACTACTCGTAAACACAAGGTTAATTCAGATGTCCTTTATGACTCCTCTAATGAGATCTTGGTGCAAAAGTATGTAGAAACAAGACTGAACTCAAAAAGCTTTGTATATAAACATACAGAGTATATTCTATGTTCATTTTTGTGTCTGCATTAAAGATCTGTTTTACTTGTTTCAATCTTCAGGTCTTGACCTCTCCAAGTTAATAGGTTAATAAGTGGACTAATGGCTCCATGAGGCAGAGTGGACTATAGACTGTAATTACACCTGGAGATCAGAATAAAAGCCAAGTAAAGCAACGATTGCAAAATGGACATTTGAGGAAAGACGTTGCCTTGCTGTGACTATGGTGACCCCCTCTGGCTGTCTACATCTGTCGGAAAAAAAAACCCAATTAATGACTTGTATTGGTTTTCCTATTCATTAACTTCCAAGTGCTAATACTGGGCAGCTCCTTGGATTTCATCTAATTTATTATACTCATGTCTCAACACTGGCTTTTATTTGGAAGTCAGGCCTTTTGTGACTAAGCACGAACAAATGCTCTTCTCATATGGACTGGACACTAATCGCCTCATCACAGACGTCATGTTCTGCTCTGTTGCTGTCTGAGGGAAGCATGCAAATATATAAATGAGGAATCTGCCAAATGCCGAGAGAACAATCCAACATCCCAGACAGGATTTACTCCCTCTCTTGACATTTAGACATATTTGTTCTGCTTAACATGCTGTTGTTTTAACATGTAACTGTTGTGAAAAAGGATAGTTGTGGTGATAACCATGGGGACTGTAATCTGCTGCAGCACTAGATACTGTATGTGTGATGGTTTTTGTGTATGTGTTTGAAAAGGAGAACCATTGATGGAAATGCTGAACAGACTGACCAGTTACTAGATTCCAATAAAAACATTTCAAGGACCGACATGCTTGGTTAAAGCTCTCACAGATTCCCGGAGTGTGATCTAAAAAGAATAGTCAGCTTTAATTGGCTGAGACTCCAAAATCATGCCATATATAATGGCTGTAAATCTTCACATGTGGCTTCAAGCACCATATACGATGTCAGTGTATGAGGAAAACCAAAGCGATGGTGCATAGGATTTTTTTTTTTTTTAATTAAAACGAGAAAAAAAAAATGTGGTCATTGAGTCAGTGGAGAAAAAAAGTAATATGATGTATCTGAGACTTGGCAAGAAATTTGTACGCATATATCATCTGCCAGCTCAGATGCATCAAATGTCTTCACGCACCCAATTGTGGGAATGAAAGAATTCTGTGAAAAATCTGATGGTGCCCCAAACTGCATACCACTGTACCAAATAGTTAGTCTGCATACAATTGGTATCATTACGGTTTAGGCATGTTATACTTGGTGGATATTGTGTAGTTTCGTAACACAGCCCATATGTTATGCAAGTTTTTTTTTTGTTGTTTTGTTTTTTTTTTGTTCCAGAGAGGGTGAAATTACACAATCTTACATGCTCTAGCTTTAATACCACTCCCATTTCTGGCTTTAGTGAGTCTTTGATGATAAAGTCTCATTTAACGCAATTGCAGAGCTTCTACTTTTTTGTGTATTTTTGAACTGGCAGGAAACACTGTAGTGAATCCATAGTTGTCCTAATAGGTATATATGATAAACCAGTTTACTCTAAATACCAAGCTGTAGGAGTTTCAGTGGTAGGCTATATCCGATTTGCAGCTTGGTCAACAAATGAGCGATCATAATTTGCCTTGAAGAAAACAATGGCTGCTTGCTGTCTTTGTTTTAACAATCACTTAATTTAAAATGATAACTTATCCATCCATCCATTATTTGTAATTGCTTATCCTGTGCAGGGTCACAGGCAAGCTGGAGCCTATCCCAGATGACTATGGGCGAAAGGCAGGATACACCCTGGACAAGTCGCCAGGTCATCGCAGGGCTAAAATGATAACTAGCTATTTTTCATTCATTTTCAATTATAACCAAACATCTGTTGGCACATGTATAAATAGGGAAATATGTACTTTTTATGGGCGGCACGGTGGTGTAGTGGTTAGCGCTGTCGCCTCACAGCAAGAAGGTTCTGGGTTTGAGCACAGCAGCTGACGAGGGCCTTTCTGTGTGGAGTTTGCATGTTCTCCCCGTGTCCGCGTGGGTTTCCTCCGGGTGCTCCGGTTTCCCCCACAGTCCAAAGACATGCAGGTTAGGTTAACTGGTGGCTCTAAATTGACCGTAGGTGTGAATGTGAGTGTGAATGGTTGTCTGTGTCTATGTGTCAGCCCTGTGATGACCTGGCGACTTGTCCAGGGTGTACCCCGCCTTTCGCCCGTAGTCAGCTGGGATAGGCTCCAGCTTGCCTGCGACCCTGTAGAACAGGATAAGAAGCTACAGATAATGAGATGGATGGACTTTTTACAGAAATATGGGTACTATAAAAAAAATAATACAGAATGTTCTAGAGTTAATTCTTTACTGCTTTTTGTATGGTATAAAAAAAAAACCCACACAAACCAGTGTGTCTGGGAAAAGACACAAAAAGCCTTTCAGGCCCAATGAGAAAATCTTTGTGTGTCAGTGTTTTATTTATGGGTGGTATTTTATGCCAAAATTAAAACATGAAAATGCAAATCTTCATTTGCATTTTAATGTAATTTCTTTAGCCATATACATGTTCAAATGTGGTGCTAAAACAAAATGAATAATTGTCATTCCATTTTTATCATATTGGTATTTATTATTATTATTATTAGGCGGCACGGTGGTGTAGTGGTTAGTGCTGTTTCCTCACAGCAAGAAGGTCCGGGTTCGAGCCCTGTGGCCAGCGAGGGCCTTTCTGTGTGGAGTTTGCATGTTCTCCCCGTGTCCGCGTGGGTTTCCTCCGGGTGCTCCGGTTTCCCCCACAGTCCAAAGACATGCAGGTTAGGTTAACTGGTGGCTCTAAATTGAGCGTAGGTGTGAATGTGAGTGTGAATGGTTGTCTGTGTCTATGTGTCAGCCCTGTGATGACCTGGTGACTTGTCCAGGGTGTACCCTGCCTTTCGCCCGTAGTCAGCTGGGATAGGCTCCAGCTTGCCTGCGACCCTGTAGAAGGATAAAGCGGCTACAGATAATGAGATGAGATGAGATGAAAAGTTACCTAAACTTATCCGAGACTTTAGCCAGACACTTGCTGCACCATTGACTTTGCTTTTGCTTACCTGGAAGTGTGAAAAGGCTTCTTTGGCTTAGCAAAACTAGCAATGTTGGCTAAATTCAGGATTCATACAGGTTGTGTAACTTTTTAGATATGTTTTATCCAGCAATAGGAATCTATCTGCATCATAACAGTAAATGGTACATTTGTAAACTACATTTACTGTAAGTTTTTCTAGGTTTCTACTAATTACTGTTTAAGTTCATATTTGTCTCATGGTAGGGCTGTTTCTGAGTCATAATTTTTGGGATTATCATTATATTTACAGTGTACTTTTATACCAGTATACCTCTTAGCTAAGAACCATGGCAGAGAACAAAGCAGAAGCCTGCTGAAACAGAGATTCTACAGAGAAGATGGAGAGGGAAAGGCCACACCCTTTGCAAGCCTGCTTCCAGTGTCACAAGACAAGTCCTCACTCACAACCCTCGAGGAAAGAGGAAGAGAGGTAGGCCAAGAAATACTGTACCTGGCACCATGACCTGGAGGCAGAGCTGAAGAGGACAGGACAAATCTGGCGACAAATGGAAAGACTGGTGCAGGACTGGGATGGCTGGAAAACGTGGGTTGGGGGCCTATGTCCCAGATGGGACCACATGGGGAGGAGGGGGTTATACCTCTCTACCCTGTTCTAAACCTTGAAAGATTTGCCTTCCCAGCATCATCATTATCAAAATGTACATTCTCCATCATAGTTTATTAGCATGGTTACTATCAGTGCAATTACTAATGTTCCCACTATTGATTGACTGATTGATTGATTTTTTTTTTATTTAGTAAATTCAGTGTAAATACATAAACAATTGTAAATACATTAAAAATACATGGATGACACAAGAAAGTGAAAACACTTATTTCCACTGTAGTCCATAAAATCAAGTGCCAAAATGAAGGGAAAATATAGAATGTAAAATTAAAATAAAGAAAAATATGGTGTGTATGTATGTGTGCATATATATATATATATATAAAATCTCATTATCTCTAGCCACTTTATCCTGTTCTACAGGGTCACAGGCAAGCTGGAGCCTATCCCAGCTGACTACGGGTGAAAGGCGGGGTACACCCTGGACAAGTCGCCAGGTCATCGCAGGGCTGACACATAGACACAGACAACCATTCACACTCACATTCACACCTACGGTCAAGTTAGAGTCACCAGTTAACCTAACCTGTGGGGGAAACCAGAGCACCCGGAGGAAACCCACACGGACACGGGGAGAATATGCAAACTCCACACAGAAAGGCCCTCGCCGGCCACGGGGTTCAAACCCGGACCTTCTTGCTGTGAGGCGACAGCGCTAACCGCTACACCACCGTGCCGCCCATAACAAATAACATGAGTAATAATATAAATATAATATAAATACAAAAAGATAATACTGTACAAAAGTAGTTAGTGCAAAATACAAGTAAACAAATACCTGTATCAAAATTAACAAGACAAAGACAATATAATAACAGAGGACGAGTTACAGTGGTGCTTGAAAGTTTGTGAACCCGTTAGAATTTTCTACATTTCTGCATAAATATAACCTAAAACATCATCAGATTTTCACACAAGTCCTAAAAGTAGATAAAGAGAACCCAGTTAAACAAATGAGACAAAATTATTATACTTGGTCATTTATTTATTGAGGAAAATGATCCAATATTACATATCTGTGAGTGGCAAAAGTATGTGAACCTCTAGGATTAGCAGTTAATTTGGACTTGAAATTAGAGTCAGGTGTTTTCAATCAATGGGATGACAATCAGGTGTGAGTGGGCACCCTGTTTTATTTAAAGAACAGGGATCTATCAAAGTCTGATCTTCACAACACGTTTGTGGAAGTGTATCATGGCACGAACAAAGGAGATTTCTGAGGACCTCAGAAAAAGCGTTGTTGATGCTCATCAGGCTGGAAAAGGTTACAAAACCATCTCTAAAGAGTTTGGACTCCACCAATCCACAGTCAGACAGATTGTGTACAAATGGAGGAAATTCAAGACCATTGTTACCCTCCCCAGGAGTGGTCGACCAACAAAGATCACTCCAAGAGCAAGACGTGTAATAGCCAGCAAGGTCACAAAGGACCTCAGGGTAACTTCTAAGCAACTGAAGGTCTCTCTCTCATTGGCAAATGTTAATGAGTCCACCATCAGGAGAACACTAAACAACAACAATGGTGTGCATGGCAGGGTTGCAAGGAGAAAGCCACTGCTCTCCAAAAAGAACATTGCTGCTTGTCTGCAGTTTGCTAAACATCATGTGGACAAGCCAGAAGGCTATTGGAAAAATGTTTTGTGGGTGGATGAGACCAAAATAGAACTTTTTGGTTTAAATGAGAAGCGTTATGTTTGGAGAACATAACGTATCCCATCTGTGAAACATGGTGGTGGTAGTATCATGGTTTGGGCCTGTTTTGCTGCATCTGGGCCAGGACAGCTTGCCATCATTAATGGAACAATGACTTCTGAATTATACCAGCGAATTCTAAAGGAAAATGTCAGGACATCTGTCCATGAACTGAATCTCAAGAGAAGGTGGGTCATGCAGCAAGACAACGACCCTAAGCACACAAGTCGTTCTACCAAAGAATGGTTAAAGAAGAATAAAGTTCATGTTTTGGAATGGCCAAGTCAAAGTCCTGACCTTAATCAGATCAAAATGTTGTGGAAGGATCTGAAGCGAGCAGTTCATGTGAGAAAACCCACCAACATCCCAGAGTTGAAGCTGTTCTGTACGGAGGAATGGGCTAAAATTCCTCCAAGCCGGTGTGCAGGACTGATCAACAGTTCCCGGAAATGTTTAGTTGCAGTTATTGCTGCACAAGGGGGTCACACCAGATACTGAAAGCAAAGGTTCACATACTTTTGCCACTCACAGACATGTAATATTGGATCATTTTCCTCAATAAATAAATGACCAAGTATAATATTTTTGTCTCATTTATTTAACTGGGTTCTCCTTATCTACTTTTAGGACTTGTGTGAAAATCTGATGATGTTTTCGGTCATATTTATGCAGAAATATAGAAAATTCTAAAGGGTTCACAAACTTTCAAGCACCACTGTAGATTATGACATAATAAAAGGGTTGAGTTCTTCCTCTCAAAGCTGTTGAGATAAAAAGGTTCGGACTAGATGTTTGAAAGCACTTTTGGAAGACTGAGACTGTATATGACTAGGTAAACCATTCCAAAGGCAAGCACCAGTATATGTGAAACAGGACTGTCCAAAAGATCTAACAGAAGGGATAAGCAGAGAGAGGGGGCCTGAACGGGTATTATGGTGGGAAGAGTTTGGAATAAAGGCAGATGTTAGATATTGTGGAGCATTACCATGAATAATGTTGTGCATGTGATTTAATTTAAGCTGTTTGACTCATAGGCTCCCTGGCAACATCTTGACCTGCTCAAACTTCACATGACCTATTGAGGTATTTCACCTGACGTCACAGGGTCACGTGACGCCCCGGTGTCCACCATTTTGGACGGCAAGCTAGCTAATGTCAACAACAGTAGCTAGTATGTTACTGTAGCAATATTTACGTTCAGTCATTTGGATGACTGTTAAAACCTTTCAGTCTCAAGTTTTTCCTTTACTGGATTTACTAGTTTACTGAGCTAGCGCGCGATGGCTCCCGGCTCGGCCGGCGAGCGCGCGATGGCTCCCGGCTCGGCCGGCGAGCGCGCGATGGCTCCCGGCTCGGCCGGCGAGCGCGCGATGGCTCCCGGCTCGGCCGGCGAGCGCGCGATGGCTCCCGGCTCGGCCGGCGAGCGCGCGATGGCTCCCGGCTCGGCCGGCGAGCGCGCGATGGCTCCCGGCTCGGCCGGAGAGCGCGCGATGGCTCCCGGCTCGGCCGAGCGTGCTAGCTCAGTAAACTAGTAAATCCAGTAAAGGAAAAACTTGAGACTGAAAGGTTTTAACAGTCATCCAAATGACTGAACATAAATATTGCTACAGTAACATACCAGCTACGATGTTGTTGACATTAGCTAGTGCTAACAGCTAGTTGCTAATACACTGCTACAACTACACCGACCCTAATAATACAGTTCTTGGTCATTGCCTGGTAACAGCAAATTTATAACGGGCCATGTCTCAACAGACTAAGAAGTTATTTCAATGACATTTAATAACATTTTGTTTATCCTGAGGACCGAAAGTAAATGAAAATGTGAACAAACCTTAGCTGTAATCAGATGGCGACCACCGGCTCCAGGGACGACCCACTGATGTAGGCATGTTACCCAGCCTGACACAAAATATTTGTAGGCATCCAAACTCGTATACGCTTTCAGATCAATACCTGTGTATGGCGATGGGTTTTTAACGACATAGGTATACAGATCATGTGGGCCGAAGTCAGGTAAAGACGAGGGCTTCGTGTACTTCCGTACGTCAGTGAACAATCCTGGTGGAAGCAGGTAAACGTCGTTCTCCAAGCCTGCTAACCTCAATTTTTGCAAATGCCTCTCCCTCTGCTCGCCCTGTAAATGCCCTACGTCGCTGGATAGTGAAGGTGTTTTCTGCATCTCGCTCCTTTTTCTTTTATGTTTTTCGTTTGTCGCCTTCCTCGCATTCAAACTGATTCGAGCCGTGCCGTCCAAAATGGCAGCGTCACATGACTTGGTCACGTGAGTGAAATACCTCAATATGGGTCCTAGGAGAGGCACGGAGTAGATATCGAACTATTTTGTTCTGAGTTGTCTGCAGACGATCTTGCTTTTTCTTGGTCAGACCAGGGTACCAAGAAGCACTGGCATAATCAAAATGACACTGCAGTAGAGCTGACACTAAAAGCTTTTTGTTAGCCATGTCAAATTGTCTGGTCTACCTATACAGGAATTTAAGTTTAGCGTTGGATTTGCTAATGACAGTGTCAGCAATTCAGCTCCCTGATAGTGACTGGTCAAGAACATCTCATCTCATTATCTCTAGCCGCTTTATCCTGTCCTACAGGGTCGCAGGCAAGCTGGAGCCTATCCCAGCTGACTACGGGCGAAAGGCGGGGTACACCCTGGACAACTCGCCAGGTCATCACAGGGCTGACACATAGACACAGACAACCATTCACACTCACATTCACACCTACGCTCAATTTAGAGTCACCAGTTAACCTAACCTGCATGTCTTTGGACTGTGGGGGAAACCCACACAGACATGGGGAGAACATGCAAACTCCACACAGAAAACCCCTCGCCGGCCACGGGGCTCGAACCTGGACCTTCTTGCTGTGAGGTGACAGCGCTAACCACTACACCACCGTGCCGCCCTGGTCAAGGACAACTCCTAAATATTTAACACAGGTTTTACTGGCAAGGGTTTGACCATCACATGTGACATCTATAGACTCAGAACTATGGAGTCTCCGTTTGAAGCCAAAAAGTATGGATTCTGTCTTCCCAAGCTGGAAGGATAGCTTGTTATCAATAAGCCATTCACAGACAGATTGAAGTTCGGAAGACAGCTGCTGTTGTATGTCAACAGTATTCTTTCCAGCTACCAAGAGGGCAGAATCGTCTGCGTACATGTGCCATATTACCTCCTCAGAGAGTTTACCATCATGCTCATTGTCAAATTCCACTAACACAATGGAAGTGCTAAATAAACTCTACAGGACTGTCACTAAGGGGCAGCATGGTGGTGTAGTGGTTAGCACTGTCGCCTCACACCAAGAAAATCCTGGGTTTGAGCCCAGGACGAGGGCCTTTCTGTGTGGAGTTTTCATGCTGCCCATGTGGGTTTCCTCTGGGTGCTCTGGTTTCCCCTACAGTCCAAAGACATGCAAGTTAGGCTAATTGGTGGCTCTAAATTGACTGTAGGTGTGAATGGTTGTTTGTTTCTATGTGTCAGCCCTGCAATGATTTTTCATTGTACTCCGCCTCTCGCGGATAGGCTCCAGCTTGCTGTAGGACAAGATAAATGGCTACAGATAATGGATGGATGGAAGGACTGTCAGTAACCTAAAGACAGCACGTCCAAATGGATTTTTCATTGTTGCCAGGGACTTTAACCACATAAACCTGAAGTGCTGCCAAAATTTTACTCGCATGTTGATTTCGTGATCCACAAAACAAATACTGGCAGCACGGTGGTGTAGTGGTTAGCACTGTCGCCTCACAGCAAGAAGGTTCTGGGTTTGAACCCAGCACCTAACAAGGGCCTTTCTTTGTGGAGTTTGCATGTTCTCCCTGTGTCTGTGTGGGTTTCCTCCAAAGACATGCAGGTTAGGCTAATTGGTGGCTCTCGTGTGAATGGTTGTTTGTTTCTATGTGTCAGCCCTACGATGATTTTTCATTGTATCCCGCCTCTTGCGGACAGGCTCCGGCTTGCTGTAGGACAGGATCTCTCTCCCCCCCCCAAAAAAAATCTGTTCCTCTGAGTTGCATGTCGAGATTGAGATTCGGACCTTCCTGATCCATCCTGGTACCCTGTGTTTGGTTGGAGTCTCATCGCATCGCTCCTGTAGAGGACGGCCCCATATGGGCAGTTGAAAGTTACACCTGGAGGACGCTCTGGACACTTACAGTAATGCTTTTATGGCTGAGGACTACAATTGACTTGCTAACTTTAGGACTGCAGTTGTCATGAACAGTTTTGCATTCAAGTTTCCATCAATGAAGAGTTTATATAACATCAACGAAACTGAATTCATGTTAAAACTGTTAAAGTTATAGTCATGTTTTCTGTTGTTGCCCACATGAGGATGGGTTCCCTTTTGAGTCTGGTTCCTCTCGAGGTTTCTTCCTCATATCGTCTGAGGGAGTTTTTCCTTGCCACTGTCACGCTCATTGAGGATAGATTAGGGATAACATTAGTAGAAGAAACCTTTATTTGTCACATGCACACTTCAAGCACAGTGAAATTCATCCTCTGCATTTAACCCATCTGAAGCAGCAAACACACACCCAGAGCAGTGGGCAGCCACACTAGAGCACCCAGGGTTAAGTACCTTGCTCAAGGGCATTTCAGCCCAAGGCCACCCCATGTTAACCTAACTGCATGCCTTTGGGGGAAACCGGAGCAAACATGCAAACTCCACACAGAAAGGCCCTCGCCGACCGCTGGGTTCAAACCCAGAACTTTCTTGCTGCGAGACGACCTTGCTAACCACAACACCACCGTGCCACCCAAATTAGCTCATGTTTTAAGTCGTTCAAATTCTGTAAAGCTGCTTCGCAACAATGTTTATTGTTAAAAGCGCTATACAAATAAACTTGACTTGACTTGATAAGCGGCTACAGATAATGGATGGATAGACTGTCAGTAACCTAAAGACAGTGCGTCCAAATGGATTTTTCATTGTTGCTAGGGACTTTAACCACATAAACCTGAAGTGCTGCCAAAATTCTACTCGCATGTTGATTTCATGATCCACAAAACAAACACTCTAGACCTTCCTTACACCAACATTGGTTAGCGCTGTCACCTCACAGCAAAAAGGTTCCGGGTTTGAACCCAGCGGCCGGCGAGGGCCTTTCTGTGCGGAGTTTGCATGTTCTCCCCATGTCTGTGTGGGTTTCCAACGGGTGCTCCGGTTTCCCCCACAGTCCAAAGATATGTAGGTTAACGTGGGGCGGCCTTGGGCTGAAGTGCCCTTGAGCAAGGTACCTAACCCCTGACTGCTCCCTGGGTGCTCTGGTGTGGCTGCCCACTGCTCTGGGTGTGTGTGCGTGTGTTCACTGCTTCAGATGGGTTAAATTCAGAGGATGAATTTCACTGTGCTTGAAGTGTGCATGTGACAAATAAAGGTTTCTTCTTTTCTTCTTCTTACTGAGTTTACAAGGCTGCTCATATAATTATACACTGGGGAACAATTTGAAAAAAAAATTCTGTTGAGTTAGATTTTTATGCTGATTAAAACTAAAATTGGCATGCTGATTCCAAAATTGCAGTCAGTTTTTTTCTAGCACGTCAAGTTTTTTCTCCACAGCTTACCCTCCAGATAAGCAAAATTCTATTGATTAGCTGTAGTAAGACTATTTGAAGGTTATGGAAGAACGTTATCAGGGTAGATGGGATGTACATATGATGGCTGACTTGGAGCATCAAACGTGATAGTCCTCAAGTTGAACACTCCAGAAAGAGCTCATCTCATCTCATTATCTCTAGCCGCTTTATCCTTCTACAGGGTCGCAGGCAAGCTGGAGCCTATCCCAGCTGACTACGGGCGAAAGGCGGGGTACACCCTGGACAAGTCGCCAGGTCATCACAGGGCTGACACATAGACACAGACAACCATTCACACTCACATTCACACCTACGGTCAATTTAGAGTCACCAGTTAACCTAACCTGCATGTCTTTGGACTGTGGGGGAAACCGGAGCACCCGGAGGAAACCCACGCGGACACGGGGAGAACATGCAAACTCCACACAGAAAGGCCCTCGCCGGCCCCGGGGCTCGAACCCAGGACCTTCTTACTGTGAGGCGACAGTGCTAACCACTACACCACCGTGCCGCCCCCCAGAAAGAGCTATAAACGTAAATTTTTACCTTAGCTACTTGCACGGTGGTGTAGTGGTTAGCAGGGTCGCCTCACAGCAAGAAGGTTCCGGGTTCAAACCCAGTGGCCGGCGAGGACCTTTCTGTGTGGAGTTTGCATGTTCTCTCCTGGTGCTCCAGTTTCCCCCACAATCCAAAGACATGCAGTTAGGTTAACATGGGGTGGCCTTGGGCTGAAGTGCCCTTGAGCAAGGTACTTAACCCTTGACTGCTCTGTGTGTGTGTTCACTGCTTCAGATGGGTTAAATGCAGAGGATGAATTTCACTGTGCTTGAAGTGGGCATGTGATGAATAAAGGTTTCTTCTTCTTGCACACAATTATAATTACAGTAGCCATATCCTTTGTCAAAACATAATAGTGTTAAATAAACATTGCAGTCATGCCTGTTTCTTTCATATTTCATTGTATGTCAGTATTTGTGAATTTTTATAAAACAAGCACATATCTGTTAAGTACAGTATTTTTCATATTTTTTAAGAAAACGGGGATCCTCATCTCATCTCATTATCTCTAGCCGCTTTATCCTTCTACAGGGTCGCAGGCAAGCTGGAGCCTATCCCAGCTGACTACGGGCGAAAGGCGGGGTACACCCTGGACAAGTCGCCAGGTCATCACAGGGCTGACACATAGACACAGACAACCATTCACACTCACATTCACACCTACGGTCAATTTAGAGTCACCAGTTAACCTAACCTGCATGTCTTTGGACTGTGGGGGAAACCGGAGCACCCGGAGGAAACCCACGCGGACACGGGGAGAACATGCAAACTCCATACAGAAAGGCCCTCGCCGGCCACGGGGCTCGAACCCGGACCTTCTTGCTGTGAGGCGACAGCGCTAACCACTACACCACCGTGCCGCCCAAAAACTTGACGTGATAGAGAAAAACTGAGATGAGTTTTGGATTCCGCACCCAAAAATGAGTTAAAAACAGCTGTCAGACCTAACTCAACAAAAATTGTGTTCCCCAGTGTAATCAAAGGGGTTGAGTAAAAGACTTTTATTTTGAAATGTAGGCTACAGTAGGAGTTCGGCTGGCCATTTTGGCTAGCTCAGTTGTTTTATTTACATTGCAATACGTCCAGCTTTTTTGTGTCGGTGTCGAAGTTATCTTAATTCTGAGTGTATATTAGTGATCTCGTCGTCGTGTAGTGGTTTATTTTATTTAAATTTTTTTTTATTAAACACACTTTTGTCAGTTGAACGGTTTCCTGGCCCTGGCTTGAATTAGCCAGGTGTACAGAACTAGCCAGCTAATCACACAGCTGGTCAGCTCTGTTTAGGTTTCTATATTCAGTTTATTTTATTTATTTACTTATTTATTTTAAACACGAGTGCGTTTTGAGGTGTCAGTTATGGCTGTGGTAAACGAAGGAGCGTTTAAAAAGATGCTTAAGGTAAGAAACTTTAGCTCGCTAGTGTACACAGTGTCATCTGTGTGTGAAGGTTAAACTGAAGAAAACTATTCCTGACTAATAGGTTCACTTCAGTTATATTAGAGTAATAATTATATTAACCCTGTTTAAATGTAACTTTTATGGTCATTTTTGGTTGAATCTAATTCCGGAGCAGAGCCTGGGTTCAGTTCATTTTCTCTAAAGTAATTTGGATTTCTCCATAATTCTATGCAAATTATGTATTTGAATTCTCGATTCTGATTGGTCAGAAAGTGTTGCTTCATTTTCAAACTGTTGACCAATCACAGGCTTCTAGTAATGTCAAAGAGGCTCTATGGAGCACTTGCATGTGACGTCACAGCCGATCCAGATTGTGACGGACGCCATCTTGTCGGTCAAACGCCATATTTCCGCCTTCTACTTCTACCTTTTCTTCTGGAAAACCCTACTACAATTCTACTACAACGGCTGCGGCTACAAGTTCTCCCTACCTGTGCATGTTTTTTGTGTGTATTTTTGCGTGTTGTTCGTCTGTACCGGACTTCAATATCCACTACAACCGTATGGACTTACTGGACATTGGTTTCCAGCAGAAAATGACGGTTTGTAGCGATTTCCATCGCATGCACAACATTCCGGACAAGATAGCAAGACCAGCGGGGTCTCCGTGGATTGTTATCGGGTCTGGCAGGCGAAGGAGGCGGCGTCGGGAGAGGAAGCAAAAGCGAGGCTGCAGGCAGAGCCGGCCTGTTGACTAAGCTCAGAAAACAGCCACTCAAATCTCCACTGCCAAGCCTCTATCTCTCCAACGCCAGATCCATGGTAAACAAGACGGACGATTTGGAATTACCGCTGGAATTACCTTATTCTATTCTATAATCGGCTGGTCAGTGTTATAGATAATACTTAAGTGACTTACCCGTCCAATGAGGATTGTTATTTTCTTGTTTACAAGATGCCACATCTGAGGGGGGCTGACAAATCCTGAATTTCTGTAAAGATAACTGTCCAAAGATTTATAAGCACTTTCACTGAACAGCGAGGGAAAGTTAATGAGGTAATTATACACATCTGGGTATTCCGCTGGCAGTTCAAAATCCACTGACACGGTCGTGAAAACTCTGTCCGGTAAGCCATAAGGGTCACTATTCTGTAGATCGTTTATTTTAGACATGTATCTAGTTATCTGTTCATTAGAAAAATGAGCCGTGTAGTCCGTCGGTTGAAATTGATCCATTCTGTACACGAGTGCAGCAGTATTCAGCGGTGTTTTTGACCGACAAGATGGCGGCTGTGTACTTTCCGGTCACGTGACTGCAAGATCTCTATAGGGTATTCTTGGGTTTCACGTGACGTCACATCCGCCTCATTAGTTATTCAGAACTTTAGCTGGTGGTCAACCAAAGCTCAGTTGACAAAGTGTTTGTACGGAGAAGGTGCATTACTTGCATGAAAAATGCTTTGCGCTTGCATTGTGTTCGAATCGATCAAACCGTGAAACTGGTAAAAGTTTCTTCAGGGTTCCCCGTGAGCTAATAAAAAAGGGTGAACGAACACAGGATTTCACAAAAAGACGTCGAGAAAGGTGGCTTTTGAACCTCTCGATGAAATCGAAGGGAGCCGAGTCGAAGAGTTTGCAGTGATCACTTGGTGAAAGGTTTGTATCTCCCGCTCAGCTACGTCATTAGTGTTTTCCAAGTACTTTTCTTTGTTCCAAGTTCTGTTGTTTGTTTACACTTCAACTTGCAGCGCTTTGTTGTTAAGATGCGAACAAAAAGCTTAAAAAAAAAAACCACCCTTGCATGGGCAAAAACAATCCAGGATTCATTGGGCAGTGACTTGATAGCGAGGTCCTTTACCCAGCCACATACAAAAAAGTTGTAAGCCTCCATACTCTTCCACGCTTCCATCTGTTTTGCGGTGTAGAAGGGCGTCTGCAACACCAGATAGTTCGAGATGTTGGGGAACTCGACTGAAGGGTAGTTTTTCAGATTGTATAACAAATCCTTCTTTCCCAGACTGTAGGGGTCGATTCCATTGCACACAGCAATCTTTTGAATATATCTAAAGCCAGCAGTGGCTTCTAGATTGAGCATACTCTGATACGTTATCGCTAGTTGTTTGCACTATGGCAGCCATGTTGGTTTGCTAGACCACCAGCTGTTTTACCGGAAGTGAAATCGCTAAGAAAAGTCACATGACTGAAACCCAAGAATTGCAGCTCTGACAGTGGTACCGACTCCAGGACCAATCACAGGCTTCTAGTAATGTCAAAGAGGTCCTTCGGCTCTGTAGGGTATTCTTGGGTTTCACGTGACGTCACATCCGCCTCATTAGTTATTCAAAACTTTTTAGCTGGTGGTCAACCAAAGCTCAGTTGACAAAGCGTTTGTATGGAGACAGTGCATTACTTGCATGAAAAATGCCTTACGCTTGCGTTGTGTTCGAATCGATCAAACCGTGAAACTGGTAAAAGTTTCTTCAGGGTTCCCCATGAACTAATAAAAAAGGATGAACGAACACAGGATTTCACAAAAAGGCGTCGAGAAAGGTGGCTTTTGAACCTCTCGCTGAAATCGAAGGGAGCCGAGTCGAAGAGTTTGCAGTGATCACTTGGTGAAAGGTTTGTATCTCCCGCTCAGCTACGTCCTTAGTGTTTTCCAAGTACTTTTCTTGCTATGCGTCGTTATTTTACGGTACTTTTTTTTTTTTTTTAAGTCATGAAGCGCTAAAGTCCCCAGCTGTTTCTTTGTTTACTCCTCACAAAGTCCATATGCATGAAGGTCGCGACAAAATCCTTCCCCAGCCGTACAGTTACAATGCGCCGTGATCACTTCTCCGTCTTGTTTAACTAAGATCCAGGTCTTTAAAGGGGTTTCTGATGATCTTTGTGAATGATTTACCCGAGAGATAAGAGCCAACACAAGTGAGAATCAAGCCAACTGTTTGTTTACACTTCAACTTGCAGTGCTTCGTTGTAAAGACGCGAACAAAAAACTTTAAAAAAATACTTGCACGAGCAAAAACAATGCAGGATTCATTGGGCAGCGACTTGATAGCGAGGTCCTTTACCCAGCCACATACAAAAAAGTTGTAAGCCTCCATACGCTTCCATGCTTCCATCTGTTTTGCGGTGTAGAAGGACGTCTGCAACACCAGATAGTTCGAGTTTTCGAGATCGTATGACAAATCCTTCTTTCCCAGACTGTAGGGGTCGATTCCATTGCACATAGCAATCTTCTGAATATATCTAAAGCGAGCAGTGTCTTCTAGATCATGAGCATACTCTGATACGTTATCGCTAGTTGTTTGCGCTGCAGCAGCCATGTTGGTTTGCTAGACCACCAGCTGTTTTACCGGACGTGAAATCGCTAAGAAAAGTCACAGGGTTTCCCATACATAGACCATCGTGTGGCGCAGCGCCACACAATGGATTCCTATCGCCACACAATCAGACTCGCGATTTTGAAAAAAAAAAATTCCATTGCGTATCGTTCCATTCATTTATAGTGCTCTTTCTTCTCGTTCATGTGCGCGTGCACACAGAGACGGAGAGGCGTGTACACAGGCCTGCCAGTGCGCATACACCCAGACTGCAAGTAGGCCTGTTAGGCTAATTAAAAATAACGCAGCCTTCCCGATTCACCTCCGACCCCTTATTTTAAAAGGTGGCCTACGTCGTGCTCATGATGAGCTTTATAATAGCCTTCTTGGCTTACAGGAAACGGACATCCCTGAGTCAGGCTATAAACCAATTTTGATGCATACAGCAGCAGCTTGACGCGAGGAACCGGCCTTATTGCATTATCCCGTTTATCCCGCTTCAGCAATGACTTCCCTTACGATAGGGCACTGGAGGTTTTTTCAGGAAGCCACGCAGAATTAAATGTTCTGATAGGGCATGCAGGCTTTGCACCAATTAGGGTAATGGTTTTTCATTATTGTTAGTTGCCTTGGTGTTACCTTAAGTGGTTTCTTACATCTAATTATGATATTATTGTTTTGTTACATTATACTATTTATTTCATTTTAGTATTGGTTAAGGTACCGTAAGTATTGAGTTCAATATTTAAAATAAAAACCTCCAGCTTGTTTTTTGTAATTTTATTCCTTGAATGTCAACTAAAGAATGATTGAAAGATTGCCTCCAAAAAGGCAAAAAACTAAGGTAAAAACCAGAGATGCACCGATTGACCGGCTGCCGATTGGAATCGGCCGATTTTCACGTGATCGGCCATGACCGGCGACCGGCCGGTCAAAATATGCCGATTTTCTGCCGATCAAAACTTGTGTATCACATAGAGATGAAAGTGGAAATACTCGTAATTCGCAACTAAAAAGACCGCAGCTACACTGGCAGCCTGAACATGCTTTCTAGTGCGATTGTGTTGCACTTGCGCAGAACAGTGTCAGTCCTGCGCGCCTAACTGGCTCCGGCGCGTGCGCTGTTAACAAAAAAAAAACCCTATATTTGGATATCCAAATATAGTGAATTTTTTTTTTTTTTTGTGCCAGATATTGGATGTGAAAAGAAGAAAATGTCTGTGGTTGTGTGAATTTCCCATTACAGGAATTAATACGTTAGCCTATTACCAAACATCTAGTTAGATTTGTACAAAGAGAGAAAGAAAAAAATGTCTGTTTGTTTTACAACCTTGGTTGCACTTGATTCCATTGGAAATTACTCTACAAATACACGTTTGACAAAGATGATAGAATGGCTATGGTATAAGTATGACTGGAAATAATTTTTGTATTTTGATACTGAATGAAGAAATGGGTTGTTCTATAAGGCATAAGTTTTCAGATCTAAATAGGCTTATGAAAGTGTGTTCCATAGCAGTAGGCAAATATATATGAGGGGGAAGTTGTTTTTGTGCCAGATATTGGATGGGAAAAGAAAAAATGTTTGTGTGAATTTCCTATTTGAGCAATTCCAGCGTTATGGACGTGACACTTGATCTCAAAATGGCAACAAATGACCCAGTGCATGTTTTATTGTCTCCCAGTATTTAAACAGGTGTTGCATATTTTAAGGCTGTACCATACTGGAGAAGTGATAGAACAAGAACAATTCCCATAGTACATCTAGGGCATGCCAGAAAACACCAATAAAAGATGCGTTATGGATGTGACAGAAAAAGTATCACTTTTCTTGGGTGACTGTACATTTTTATCAAACTCTGTGAAATTGTAAACCTAATGTCGAAATGGAGATATCCATTTGATAGAGGGGTCCAAGGTGAATATTAAAAAATCTTTGTTTAAAATATTTTGTATTTCATGCAGAGTTTCGGAAGGAAAAGTCAGCGTTATGGATGTGACGAAATTCCGTTATGGATGTGACGCGTCTGAAATAGACATGGCATATGTTTAGAAAATCAGCAATTTAACCACCATAACCCTTTGAAAAACTCTCTAAATATCAGCTAAAACTATCAAAGTTCTTAAATAATATTTAGGATGGCTATTGTTTTGCTGTTTTGTGGATTTTAGCATACATTTCTGTGGCTTGTGGCAATAATATAGAATTGTACATGATCAAAGCTGATTTTAGCTTGGGTTTTACATTATAAGAAAGAAAGACTGACAGTGACATATTAGGTTGGTTACAAATTGGTTCAACTTATTCACATCTGTAAAATACAGGCCTAGGTGATATCTCTGGGAGTGGTTTTGATGTATTACATGTTGCTTTATTTTTGCATGGTGAGGTTGACATTTACATGGAATTGCCTGTATATTGTTTGTTTTTCTGCTGTGTTGTATGTTCCCATCTAAATGTTTGCACTGGGGTGTGTGCTTTCCATCTCATGATATAATTTTCCCGCACCTTCTCCCGTCGTTCTAGCTTTCTTCACTACACTTTCTTCCTCGTCCGTTCTTTTATTCTTGTTTCCACCATCATTGCTTTTAAAAAAATGCCGTTATTCTCTGCATAGCGAATATATTTCTCAGCTCGGTCCGAACCAACTCTGTTATCTCTCCGTTGAATGATCTGATGAATCCCTAAAAAGCACTTTTCCCACCTAATGCCACACCCACAACATACAACCGTGGGAAAGAGGGGCAATCACAGAAAGATGTGGCAGAACGGCAAAAAAATGTAACTCCCCCCGGCTGCCATGGGAACCACCGCAGGTGCAAGACAGGGGCAATACACACAACTACAGACAGGGAGCAAGGCGCAGGCAGAACACACACACACACACACACACACAACACTGAACACACACACTTGCAACAATACAGGCCGTTACTCGTTACACTATATTAGGTAGGCTATCCAGCGCTGGATTTACATAGTTTGCAGTTTAACGTTTGATACATTTTAGAACAGGGGTCATCAAACTACGGCCCGCGGGCCGACTCCGGCCCGCCACCCCCCTTTGACCAGCCCCCCAGCCCCTCTGCCCCCCATCACTTGAACCGACCCTATGAGGCAATCCCCAAAAGTGGTCATGGCCTATTTGTTTTAAATTGCTTTTTGGCAAATAATAACATGTCTGCATCTTCTATTTTGTTGATTTTATCAATTAAAATTGATATTTAGTTATAAAATGAACTATTCATATTTTCCGAATTTTCGTCATATGCTCGCGATCAAGCAGTGACAGGCAGCGCACGCGCAGAGAACTGTCAGTGTTCAGGACGGCAAAATGGCTAGCGGTCAGCGAAAAGCTGACAGAGAGTGCAGAGTTTTTAAAGAACAGTGGACCACCGATTATTTTTTCGTTCAGTGTAAGGACCGTGCAGTTTGTCTTGTATGTAAAGAAAGCGCGTCGGTCTTCAAAGAATATAATCTGCGTCGTCACTACGAAACCCGCCACAAAGAGTATGCTAGTTTGCGAGGGCAAACAAGAGAAGACAGGATTCGGAGGATGAAATGCGGACTGGCTGCACAACAGAATGTATTCCTTCACCAAACCCAGATCAACCAGGCTGCTGTCCGAGCTCGCTATAAGGTAGCTCACCTACTGGCTACCCATGGGAAGCCGTTTACTGATGGGGACTTTGTTAAAGTATGCATGCTTGCTGTGGCCGAGGAGGCGTGTCCCGACAAGAAGGATGCGCTCAACGCGGTGAGTCTCTCCGCACCTGCTATGACCAGGCGAACCGAAGATTTGGGGGACAACGTGTATGAGCAGCTGAATGAGAAAGCGTCAGAATTCGAGTTTTTTGCTTTGGCCATGGATGAGAGCAATGACGTGCAGGACACAGCACAACTGCTACGATCTATTGATCTATTGCTCATATTATAATTTCACTTTTTTAATGTATTTATTTTATAGGTCTATTTATTTGACCTTTATTAAGTGCTGCACACAATTATTATTAATAATATCAACAGGCCTATCTGCAATTTATAATTTTCCACTCACCTTTGCCAGTGTCAATCACCTCAACTCGGCAGATGTTTCTTACCTTGACAGCTTTGATATTATTTTTATTAGAAAATAAATAAATGGAATATGTGTGGTAT
The DNA here is from genome assembly GCF_027579695.1 of Neoarius graeffei. Classification (NCBI taxonomy): domain Eukaryota; kingdom Metazoa; phylum Chordata; class Actinopteri; order Siluriformes; family Ariidae; genus Neoarius; species Neoarius graeffei. Next base: position 84,679,293 of record NC_083570.1, on the reverse strand, counting down.
TTCAGATTAAAACAAAGCGTGAAGACTTGATTACTACTTTTGCAAACCACTAGTAAAGATAAACAAATATGTGCCAGGAATCAAGTGGGGATACAGTAGCGGGGATACAGTAGCGGGGATGGCTGTGCCAGGCTAGTAATCTCTACTACACAATGAGGCCTGCTGGTGGTCATATTTGTCTGGGTCATACAATTCTATGTTATATAGCTGACCCGACCCCGGCCCCCCATCACAGTCAGGAACGACAATGTGGCCCCCAGAGAAAAAAGTTTGGTGACCCCGTTTTAGAATGTTAAACTCGTTGCGTCTGTGCTCAGTGCTTTTCCTAAATTGTCAGCTGCAAGAAGCCCTCGCACGAATGCGCGTTTTTTTTTTTTGTCGTTCGCATGCCGAAAAATTCGCTCGCAAATGCGAGTGAAACATGTGCACTGTAGAGCCCTGCTCATAGTTGAAGTGTACCTATGATGATAAATTACAGGCCTCTCTCATCTTTTTAAGTGGGAGAACTTGCACAATTGGTGGCTGACTAACAGTGGCGTGCACAAATAGACATGAGGTGGTGCTCAAGCACCTGCCCCTCTGCCCTCTGTCCAAAAAAGTGCCCTTTTGAATTTTTTTTTTTTTACAGTTTACTGAGGCCAATGTCGACATGATCTTTTAGAAAAGCCGCGGCATTAAAAGCGTGTGTGAAAATAATGTCCCGATGTGTGCCCCCTCCGCACACACACCGGACCTCTGTCTCTCTTGCTCTGTCACGTGAACAAGCGTGCAGTGCATTCAATGTGAGGTTGCAGCAGCATAGCGTCCTGGAAGCCACGGCCTTGTCGTAGCGCAGACAACACATCGGGCAGTCAGTCAGCTCTTCCCCTGCCCCACCAGCCAGGTAACACATGAATCGAGTGAAAATGTATTGTTTGCCCTCTAAGCCCAAGCTGTAATTATTTTGTCGTGAAGTAGCCCGTCGCATACAGAAACAACTGCACATAAGTATTATATTTTTTGCTAGACCATTTTCAGATTTAGGAAAACAAAAAATTTCTTTTTCTATTTTGTTCAACTAGAGATTCCTGGCAAAGTCAAAAAGGCTTGATGTAATAAATTAACATTAAGTGGTTGTTTTACACCTTTAAAAACTAAAACGGGTCAGTGGCGACCCGAACACAAGAGGAGGGTTAAATCTCAGACTTTTATAATAAGGTGTTCCACATGCGCAAAAAAGTGCCCTTTTTTCCCCCCAGAGCACTTGCCCCCCAAAATGTCTGTGCACGCCACTCAGGCGTGCAAACGGCGCGCTTTTCGGCGCATTCCGCTTTTTCCCCGGCATTTTGGGCGACTTGTGTAATTCGTGCAGATCCGACGAGTGTTTTTTTGGGGGGGGGGGGTTGCTCTCCGGTAATCCACTCTGGTAGTAATGATAGACCCGAGTACTGTGCAGACCATACAACATTTGGTTCCCCTTGGTGGATATATGGAACCATTGACAGCAGAGATAGTAAGATTAACAGTGTAGCTGCTGGCTGCTATTATAATATTCAACAGCGTTCCGTTACAAACTGCTAGCTGCTACACTGTCAGTGGATGGAACCGATGGCTGGGCAATCTGGTTGCTAAGGAATGTGACTCCCGGGCTTTTCCTCAGATTGGTGTGTTCATTTATCAGCTTGCTGAACTTCATCTACTAGTGTGTATTTCTTTGGAGCCTCGGTGACTGGGAGTACACGATCAGTGTTGAAGTGGAAGTCATTTACTCGTCTACAATCAAAGCGTAAGTGTTAAAATAATTGTGCATATATATACCCGAGCTTGAGGATGACATGGATACCACCCCCCCGCCGGGGGTGAGGAGATTTTTATATTTTTATATATATATATATATATATATATATATATATATATATTTATTAACTTTCTCTCGTAACCTAGCCTCCTTCATCTAACCATATTAGCCATGACCTATCCTTGGGGTGAAAAATGCCTGAAAAACGTAATGTTATTTGAGGAGTTGCATGATGACTGTATATGTTCTCAACGTAGTGTCTACATGGGTTAATGACTATTGTTTTTTGTTCCTAGATGATATTTAAGTGCCGTAATACCGTTCTATACGTGCAAGAATTGGTCTTAAAGCTTGTGGCTGTCTGGCTTAGTTAAAATGCTAACCGTTAGCACCCGACTAGCTGCTATTTTAGAACATCGAGTGATCAAATGGTAATGTGTAACCCATGTGTGTTTATATGAGTTCGTGGTGCATACATCCAAGGCACTACACAAACTTCAGGAAGTGGCAAAGAAAAGGAAGAAAAAGGAGTAAAGATGGACTGACTTTGGGGTGGGGAACTGAAGATGGATTGGGAACTGAATTAATAAATAATAGTAATTAAGAAATGTTCTGTTTTGTTGAAACTGTTGTCTGACTGATATTGTGTGTGTGGTGGGGGGGGTCCGCGTCGCTGCGCTACCTCACTCTTTTTTTTTTTTTTTTGACCATGGTTGTGTTTGCATCCCTGGCCACTGCTGACTAAATACTTTTTTGCCCCACTGTACACTGAAAAGAAAAGGAAGGCAGCGGCATATCATAAAGTTTAAATTTTGGCACTTTATTAAATGGACTAGATTAAGATTAAAACACATTTAAAGGAAAAGAAAACTTAATTCATACATTTAAGTTTGCAGAAAGATTATGCACTTATAAACACCATTCATGAAGAGAATTTGTTAATAAGTGTCAACTGTAGGATAATTTCAAATAATAATGATAAGCATATTTGGCAGTTGTCAGCCCTGTGATGACCTGGCGACTTGTCCAGGGTGTACCCCGCCTTTCGCCCGTAGTCAGCTGGGATAGGCTCCAGCTTGCCTGCGACCCTGTAGGACAGGATAAAGCGGCTACAGATAATGAGATGAGATATTTGGGAGTGTGATGTCACTGTGAGCCTTTAACAAAAGAATAATCCGGAGCCTTCTTTTGTTAAATGGATCCCAGTGACATCACAGTGCCAAAAATGCTTATGATTATTATTTGAAATTATGCTATATTTGGACAACTTCACTTCGTGAGAGTGTTTATAAGTACATAATCTTTCTGGAAACCCAAACTAATGAATTAAGTTTTCTACTCCTTTAAAGCAGATTAATTCTCCTTGGCTGTTGCTCGGCCCAATGTTGGGCAGCCCTCTCATAGTCCATCTCGCTGTCATCCGTGCTGATGTGGATCAAATTGTCCAGCGAGTGCTTTTTTTGAGCCAGTCGCCGTGATCAAAATTGACGACGTTTTCGTTGTCCTGACAGTTGTCTGGTTTTGCGCGCTATCACTCACGTGGGTTTGTTGACGTTTAGTCAACCAATCTTTGATCGAATCCATAATGATAATAGACTAGGTCAAACTTTTGTGATTAAAATCAGTCGGCTTTGCCCGTCTGGTGGGGGACAACATCGGCAGCCAATGAGATCGCTTATAACGAATCGTAAAATTCCGGGATGTCTGACATTTTCTTCCGATGTTTTTACTGGACAGTTTGAACACGTGATCTTGACTTAGCCAACAGATTACAGTTTGTTTACATCATACCATGCTGACATATTACTTTGACAGAATCAACACAAACATTGGAAAAAAGACCTCTTGTTTAACACACACATCAATCAATATGTAAAATAATCTGTTATTTGCTCTCCTATGTATCTAGTTACTTGTGGGTAGGAAATTTAACGTATCGGTATAAATCTAAGTGTATCGGATTTTAACTAAAGCGACTAAGCGTATTGGCAGGCAGAGTAAGCGTATTGGGCCCGATACGCTAAAATGCTTTGGGGAAAACGATGCTTATAATACCTCATCACAGGGACTTGTATGGAGGACACTCAACATAAACAGAGTTTTAAAACTGTGTGTAATTGTTGATATGGCAAAGGAGACTTAAGAATGAAGGGGTTTGGGGTGTTGATATAAAATGACAATTTGCGAGCCATTCCACCGAATCGGTGCCATTTCTGTCCCTAGAAAATTACATGTATAAATGCACATAAAAATGTACTTTAAAATACATTTCCTTATTACGCAGAATGTCCTGCACATTGATCGATTTCAAATTTAAGATATATAATTGTAAGGTTAATAAAAACTACCTAAAACATTGAAAAATAGCATGTGTTACCTGTCCCCGCACTCTAACTTTATACTTAACTATGAAATATTATGATTAAAATCCTTCAGAAACAGTATTTCTTTTGCACTGTTGTGACTCCATATCCTATCCATGGTTTAAATATTTTTTTCATAAGAAATCCACAATATCTTAGTTAAAATACACATTTTAGTCGTGTCCCTGGGTTTTCACTCAGTCCTGTTACCCAAACATATTACCCCATCTGACAAATTTGGAACATTCCATAAATCACATGCTCAACAGGAAGTTACATCAGTTGTGTCTTCTGAAGGCCATGGGAAGACCAAAAGTTAGTTCTGTCATTTACTTTTCTGTATATTTGATGATTTTTTTTTAACTTTGACTGATAAGGTCAATGTCAACATACTGTCCTGTTACTTAAATTATTTCTTAGATGATATTTGTTTATTTTAAAAATACAGATTTTTGGTAAATCACTAGAATGTGCTAAGTGTGGTCATGCTATTAGCGATGACGCCATGTGGCTTAATTCCATGTATTAGCTAATCCTAGGCTAAAAACTCAGTCCTGTTACTTTCAGTCCTGTTACTCATATAAAGAGTATGCAGCCATCTTTGACTTCCAAACCTTGTAAAAAATAAATAACATAGCCTGAGGTTGACAATACACATTTTGAATAGTTAAATAAGTGTGTTATTATAATCAGTGTTGAAAATATATAACAAATTAAGTTTAATTTGGGAGTGGTACAACAAGCAAATGGCACCCATTCGGTGGAATGTCCCTTGCCTGTTTTGCCTGATTTACTTCAAGAGGGCTAAAAAGGCTGGCATGGAAACAGGAATGACTGTTTATAGCTGCTATAACAAGTGAAAACAGAAACTATCTTATCACTTATAAATACACACCGATACTCACAATAAGAGAAAAGTCTGTCATGGTGTTAATATATATTGATATATTGCAGATTGGGACCACATCAGGCTTCTCAGTCTAATTATTATGTCTTATCTTTAACCAGATTTTATTCTGTTCTGTTTTTCATCCAGCAATACAAATATCGTGACCTGACAGTTCGTGAGATCACATATGTTATCTCTCAATACAAAGACCTGAAACCTCTGATGGATTCTTATGGTAAGCATTGATCCGTCTGTGTAATGTTTTAAACCTGTGATTTATAGTAATGGTATTCCAAAATTTTAGCACAGTGTTTGCTGTACCCTAAATGTATTTGATCAGTGAAGATACAGTGGTGCTTGAAAGTTTGTGAACCCTTGAGAATTTTCTATATTTCTGCATAAATATGACCTAAAACATCATCAGATTTTCACACAAGTCCTAAAAGTAGATAAAGAGAACCCAGTTAAACAAATGAGACAAAAATATTATACTTGGGCATTTATTTATTGTGGAAAATGAGCCAATATTACATATCTATGAGTGGCAAAAGTATGTGAACCTCTAGGATTAGCAGTTAATTTGAAGGTGAAATTAGTCAGGTGTTTTCAATCAGTGGGATGACAATCAGGTGTGAGTGGGCACCCTGTTTTATTTAAAGAACAGGGATCTATCAAAGTCTGATCTTCACAACACATGTTTGTGGAAGTGTATCATGGCACGAACAAAGGAGATTTCTGAGGACCTCAGAAAAAGTGTTGTTGATGCTCATCAGGCTGGAAAAGGTTACAAAACCATCTCTAAAGAGTTTGGACTCCACCAATCCACAGTCAGACAGATTGTGTACAAATGGAGGAAATTCAAGACCATTGTTACCCTCCCCCAGGAGTGGTCGACCAACAAAGATCAATGCAAGAGCAAGGCATGTAATAGTCGGCAAGGTCACAAAGGACCCCAGGGTAAATTTTAAGCAACTGAAGGCCTCTCTCACATTGGCTAATGTTAAAGTTCATGAGTCCACCATCAGGAGAACACTGCATGGCAGGGTTGCAAGGAGAAAGCCACTGGTCTCCAAAAAGAACATTGCTGCTCATCTGCAGTTTGCTAAACATCACGTGGACAAGCCAGAAGGCTATTGGAAAAATGTTTTGTGGAAGGATGAGACCAAAATAGAACTTTTTGGTTTAAATGAGAAGCGTTATGTTTGGAGAAAGGAAAACGCTGCATTCCAGCATAAGAACCTTATCCCATCTGTGAAACATGGTGGCGGTAGTATCATGGTTTGGGCCTGTTTTGCTGCATCTGGGCCAGGATTGCTTGCCATCATTAATGGAACAATGAATTTTGAATTTTACCAGCAAATTCTAAAGGAAAATGTCAGGACATCTGTCCATGAACTGAATCTCAAGAGAAGGTGGGTCATGCAGCAAGACAACGAACCTAAGCACACAAGTCGTTCTACCAAAGAATGGTTAAAGAAGAATAAAGTTAATGTTTTGGAATGGCCAAGTCAAAGTCCTGACCTTAATCCAATCGAAATGTTGTGGAAGGACCTGAAGCGAGCAGTTCATGTGAGGAAACCCACCAACAGCCCAGAGTTGAAGCTGTTCTGTACGGAGGAATGGGCTAAAATTCCTCCAAGCCGGTGTGCAGGACTGATCAACAGTTACCGCAAACGTTTAGTTGCAGTTATTGCTGCACAAGGGGGTCACACCAGATACTGAAAGCAAAGGTTCACATACTTTTGCCACTCACAAATATGTAATATTGGATCATTTTCCTCAATAAATAAATGACCAAGTATAATATTTTTGTCTCATTTGTTTAACTGGGTTCTCTTTATCTACTTTTATGACTTGCGTGAAAATCTGATGATGTTTTAGGTCATATTTATGCAGAAATATAGACAATTCTACAGGGTTCACAAATTTTCAAGCACCACTGTATGTTTGGTGTGTAACATCTGCTTCTTTAGTGTTGCATTGCAAGGATAATGTAGATAGTGACTAACGGAAAGCTCATATCATGCCTGATCCAAAATAATCATGAAGCAAGATGTATGATAAATACGTGATTTTTGTAAAATAGGAAGGAAAGTCTATATTTAGACATTTAAGTCCATAGTGGAGCAGTATTAAATTCATTTTGTACTATCTTGGGTTATGGACATTTCACGAGATTAAAGGAAGACTGTTGTTCAGTTTAATAAAATGGATAAAATTTAGTTCTTTCTGGAACTTGGTCATAATGATGTATGTTTATTTCTCTAATATCTCTCAAAATATCAGGCAATTCTGTGACTGGCGGCACGGTGGTGTAGTGGTTAGCGCTGTCGCCTCACAGCAAGAAGGTCCTGGGTTCGAGCCCCGGGGCCGGCGGGGGCCTTTCTGTGTGGAGTTTGCATGTTCTCCCCGTGTCCGCGTGGGTTTCCTCCGGGTGCTCCGGTTTCCCCCACAGTCCAAAGACATGCAGGTTAGGTTAACTGGTGACTCTAAATTGACCGTAGGTGTGAGTGTGAATGGTTGTCTGTGTCTATGTGTCAGCCCTGTGATGACCTGGCGACTTGTCCAGGGTGTACCCCGCCTTTCGCCCGTAGTCAGCTGGGATAGGCTCCAGCTTGCCTGCGACCCTGTAGAAGGATAAAGCGGCTAGAGATAATGAGATGAGATGAGATGAATTCTGTGACTGGGAACATATCTAATTTGAGGGGATTCCATAGCAAATAATGTGCATGAGATCACCCGGTTTATGCAGTCTAGCAAACCGAAGAAGTGCACGTGCATAGGTTTACCTTTGATCATCCCACCGTCTCTGCTGATTGCCGATATTTATTAGTTTGGTCCTGCGTTTCTTTTCCTTTGCAATACAGCAGCTTTTCTTTTCGCTTTCCGTTACTGTAGTCGGTCTTCCATGTTTCATTCGCACACTCGCGTCCTCCATTTTTCTCTCCTGTTTCAAATTTGTATCCCACAATGCCTTGCACGAACGGGGAAAGCCCACCATATGATGCATGACGTGGTATCTTGAATTGGGTCATGGTGAAGCAGGAAACAATGGCGGAGAATTTAGGGCCACATGGCCCTAAATTCATTAATTGTTCTATTAGGGGAAAAAATACTAATACAATTGGAAGTCTGTGATTCGAATTCAGTAGCTTTCGGTCCACTGAACAAAAATAATTGGGTGTCGGGAAAATTCTTTTTATGGCCTACACTTGAAAAATCTGAAAGGCAGTACAGCTTTAAATGTAACTACCTTCAAACTGATCAAAAGTATGATATGATGCAAGAGGAATAAAATATTTTGGGGCATGATGTAGGAAAATAATCAACTTTGGAGTGGTAAATTTAACTCTGGGCCTGCCTCACCACACCATTGCTGATTGTTTTCCTGTAACAGCATGCCTCATGGTGTTTTATTCCTTACTTAGCTTCCATAACTCCAGCGCAAAATTGAAGGAAGTAAAATTCACGTCCAAACTTGTGTTCTATTGTTCTTGTACGTAGGAAATTGTGTACATTTTAATTTTTTGTTAAATGTTATATGACTTGTTTTCATCTATTTTTTTTTTCCCCCCCTGAAGTTTTCAATGATGGATCAACAAGGGAGCTCATGAGTTTAACTGGGACAGTCCCAGTGAGCTACAGGGGTATAACCTTATTCTGATGAGCCAGCTTTCCTGAACATAAGTATTTTTACTTCATTCACATTTAAATCAAAAACTCGTCTTCCGAAACTTTTTTGCTTCGCCTCTCTCTATAGGAAACATATACAACATTCCTGTGTGTCTATGGCTGTTGGATACATACCCCTACAACCCACCCATTTGTTTTGTAAAACCAACGAGCGCAATGATGATTAAGACTGGGAAGCATATTGATGCTAATGGGAAGATCTACCTGCCCTACCTGCACGAATGGAAGCATGTGAGACACCATCACCTCTGCACACTCTCTCTAATATCTGATTTGTGGTGACACTTTATTTTAGATCGTACCTACATAAAGCCTTTATATCGCATTCATATGCTTTACGTAAATGTTGTATACTGGAGAAGTTTAAAGGGCTTGTAGATGCAATTTAGTAGATATCGTAAATACACCTCTCCACATGGTAAGATGTGAGGTGGATACTGTATGAAATATTGAGAAATCGTCCATAAATGTATCATTAGCACAAAAACTACAAGCACAACAGACTCACATACCCCTTTTCCACCAAATCAGTTCCAGGGCTGGTTCGGGGCTGGTGCTGGTTCACAACTCGTTCAACTTGCGAGCCAGCTGAGAAGCAGTTTGCTTTTCCATAGCTTGCGGTGCTAAGGGAAGCCACGTCATTACGTTGCTGTATATGTCAGTTACGTCGCTACATTTGCATAAACCTTGGCACGAATATCGAAGCAAAAACAACACGGAAGAAGCAGCAGCAACAACAATAATAATAATGGATGACTTCGCGTTTGTACAGCTGCTGCTTCTCGTCACTTAAAAATGGTGATCTTTCGCGGTCTTGTTATTGGTCTTAACAACTCCGCCCCCCCTGCTGACGTAAGCGGTTCTTTCCTCTGGCCCAGCAGAGTGTTGGTGCTAGCCTGGAACCGGTTTTTCTGGCCCCAGAGCCAGTTCTTTGTCAGTGGAAACAGAAAACCCGGTTCCAAACTAAGCACTGGCCCCGAACCAGCCCTGGAACTGCTTTGGTGGAAAAGGGGCATCAGTCGACTCATAATGGTGATCGAATGTTCTTCTGTCTCGACTCTCTTTCATGTACTGCCAAAGCGACCGACTTAATAAAGCTATTTGGCATCTCACTGATTTTGACATGAGCATTATGTAAATACTCCAGTATTGCTTTATAAATTAAGTATTCAGTGCATATGGAACTTTCCATTTCCGGTTGAGAGTACACCGTGCGCGTTCTGGTTGCTGCTTCTCACCGGAGCGTTTTATTTTAATTTAATTTTATTTTCTCTTTTGTTTTTCTTTTTTGTGTTTGTGTAGTTTGATGTTTGTTTTTGTCCGCCGGTTGTGGTGTAACTCCGGACCCAGTTTTGGGTGTCGGTTCCCTCCAGGCCTTGGTTCGCCGTGGGTGATGCCTGTGCTCATAGCTATGGACTGCAGTGAGCTCGTTGCCCATTTTAACATCGTGGTTGTCCAGCGCTCTGTGCAGCAGTGCTTTAGTGCTTGGCGTGATGTTCGAACGATGTTGCTCGGTGGCGTCGCAGCAGCTGTGCAGGCGGTGTGGGACTTGTTTTCGTGCGCCTTTTGGTGGGACTGTGGCTGCTACACCATTGGAATGACATCCTGACCTTTATTTGGTGGACTTCCGCTCCCTCCCCATAATTGTAAAGCGATCTTGGGTTTTGAGAGAGGCACTATATATAAATTGAACTTTATTATTAGTCTGAAGGCTCAATGTAGGTACTTTTTTTTTTTTTTTTTTTAAAGTGTTAAAATGGTTAGAAGATAATAAAATTTAGATAAACAGATGGATGAAAGTTGAGACAGTAGAATAACTTTCTCATGGAATTAAGTCACACATTATTGGTTAAATATTTTGCAGATGGGAACTGTTAGTTTTCTACAGATGTAGTAAGATTAACAATTTATGATTATTTTTTTTTAATTAACCACTATTTCGGACTGTCTAATAATTAGGCATCTCAAGGGTTTATAAGGTTCATATTCTCTGTCGAGCTCATATTGTAATTCTGTAATTGATCTAAGGTTTTTGCAGTAAGCATTCTGAGATATTTGATAAATATGACCTTGAGTCCATATTCTAATGTTATGAATAAAATTAGTTGAGGTGTGTGTGTGTGTGTGTGTGTGTGTGTGTGTGTATATTCCAGCCTCAGTCTGACCTATATGGCCTGATCCAAGTGATGATTGTTGTTTTTGGAGAAGAGCCTCCAGTGTTCTCCCGGCCTACGACCCAGCCCGCCTACCAGGCGTTCCAGGCCACAGGACCCCCAAATCGTAAGACATGACAAAAAGAATGCACATGTACACACTCCGATACTTGTCTGATCAGCTTTTATGAAACCTCTATCAAGGAGAAAATAGTGATTGACTTAGAGAGCTGTCCCATGTGGAAACATGCTGTGTATGAAAGAAGTGCTGTTAATTCTCCATTTTAAAAATGTGATGAAATATTTTGGATGATACAGTTAATCTGCATAAAGGCCATGGCTTTATTATTAATATAACATGGGGAATTGGGTTTTAAACCTACCCCTGACAATTGTTCCAGAACTTGGATAAAAAAAAGTGTCTCTCAGACAGACCCTTGCGTAGCGTGTATGAGAATACGTTGTGTGTAATACCTGCCTGAGACTGCAGATGTCTCTCATCACCATCAGTGATGTGCTGCTGTGTTTAATATATTCTCTCCGCCTCTCCTTTCCAGAGGCGTATATGCCCGGCATGCCTGCTGTATCAGCCTATGGGCCGAACCCAAATCCATGGTAATGCACTTAGAAAACTATAAAACCACCATATAAATGCAGATGATAATAAAAAAATCTGATTATTTCTGTTGGCAATGCAAATCATTATTTAAAAAAAAAAAATCAGTGTGTATCTGTTTGGTTGTGCAATATGTGTATATTCCTCTTCTGTAGTGGCTACCCAGGATATTCTTACCCTGGAGGAGGTGCGTATCCTGCCACAGGGGGTCCTCACTACCAGTCTCAGCCCCCAGTCACCACCGTGGGTGAGTTATGGTGTCCTGTGGGAGTTTGAGATTTGTAGTACATTAAATACAGTTAATAATGACTTTTGAACCTATTAGGTATGAGCCAAATATGGCGCAAGAGAAATAATAATAATAATAATAATAATAATAATTATTATTATTATTATTATAGCGTTTTCTTTTTGTCCTAAAAAGCCATCTGGGTAAACCATAAATATGAATACAGACCTAGACAGCTGGTGACCTCATCCTGTAAAGTGACGTGGGGCTACTCGGCAACCATACTTTCTAAATTTGTTTTTTTCATCCCCGGCTGGCTGAAAGGCCTGAGGGGGGATCGTGTCGTAGCAATGTCTGTCCGTCCCAGGAAGGGTGCTCACCTTCTGAAATCAGCTCCTCTCACAATTTTTGGAGAAATTTCATGAAACTTGGCAGGATTCTTTGTTATATGTCGGGAATACGTATATTGTAATTTTGTTAAATTGGGTCACATTTTGCCAGAGTTCCAGCCCTTGATTAACAAAATTATAATTTGACAATTTCACAAATTTCACCAAACTTGGTAAAAGGCATTGTTGTATGTTGGTAGTACACGTTATTTTGTTCAATTCGGTTGCATTTTACCAGAGTTGCGGCCCTTGATTAACAACCTTGTACTTTCACAATTTCATGAAGGTGTGCTTGCCTTCTGACATCAACTCCTCTCACAATTTATGGATGAATTTCTCGAAGCTTAGCAAAAGGCCTTGTTATATGACGGTAATGCGCGTATTGCGATTTAATTTCATTTGTGAAAATTTTAGCAGAGTTTTGACCCTTGATTAAATAACTTGTCCTTTGACAATTTCATGAGGGTGTACGTTCTTCTGAAATCAGCTCCTCTCAATTTGTGGAGGAATTTCACCAAACTTGGCAAAAGGCTTTGTTATATGACCGTTATACACATATTGAAATTTCGTTTAATTTGGGCAAAGTTTACCAGAGTTATGCCCTTGATTATTAACAAACTTGTACTTTGGCAATTTCATCAAGGTGTGCTTGCTTTCTGAAATCAACTTCCCTCACAATTTTTATCCCGTGCTGGCTGAAAGGCCCAAAGGGGGATTATGTCGTAGCGATGTCCATCCCGGGAAGGGTACTCACCTTCTGAAATCAACTCCTCTCACAATTTTTGGAGGAATTTCATTAAACTTGACAGGATTCTTTGTTATATGTCGGTAATACGCATAATTTAATTTCATTCAATTCAGTTGCATTTTACCAGAGTTATGGCAGAGTTGCCAGTGGGGGATATTGTGTTCTCAGAGCACTCTTGTTTATAGAAGGAATGAAAATTTTAAGGTGATGAGACATTTAATGTGAAAGTGTCTGTTAAAAAAATGTTTCATTCCTTTAAACAGATATGAAAGTAAGTGACGCTAGTTTGAACATGTGTGGTATAGCATTTACTCATTCGTTTTTCAGGTTAGCTGGTATGGATTACCTTTTCCCCTTAGAGGGAAGGGTCACTGCGAATTTAACGCAAAGTTCTTCAAACAGATCACCTTTATCATATGATGAAACATTTCTGTCCTGATTGGAGTGGTCTCTTCTCGGATGACCCCGCCCCCATTTACAGGGCCCAAGGACTTAAGTGATTTAATAAGCTTAAAAAAGATGCAGAAATCTTGTGCTATGGCCTTCACATTTACCAGATCTCAATTCAACTGAAGTTCACTGTGCGATTTTGGAGTGACATGTTAGATAGCACTCTCTACCGCAATAATCAGAATGCTGACTGAAGGAATATTTTTTTGGTGTTCATCCATCCATCCATCCAGTTCTAAAGATTTGTAGAATTTATGTCAAGATGTTCGGTTTCTTGCAGTGGTCCAACATGAGTCTGGGTGATAAAACAATAGCGATGTGTATCACGATAGACACTTCATCAATAGCAGTAAGAAAATTGTTCGATAGTTTCTCTTGAATGCGTTAAATGCACACTATAGGAAAACGCATAACAAATGCGCAAATTTCGGTTGCATGGACAAATCCCAAGCGTGCTCTCTTTCTGACTCATAAACAGCCTATCGTATCCCTTGATAATGGATCGGGACACGCAAACGGCCAGTCATTGAGAAGGTGTGTTGTTCGGTTGCACCATCGACATGTGACAACAACTGTGTTAGTAAGGGGCTGGATGTGAATGTGGATTAAATATATATTTTTAAAATGTATATTAAGAAAGGCAGGCAGACAAATCCAAAAAGTGGTTCCAAAAATGTACTCAAGAAACAGATATAAAGTCAGGTGATCCGGAAACAATAATTATTAAAAAAAAAAAAAACTGCATCAGCAATACATAATGGCTTGGTAAGGTTAGACGTGTGCACTTAAACATATGGAGCGCTTGCATGTGACGTCACAGCTGATCCAGATTGTGACAGATGCCATCTTGTCGGTCAAACGCCATATTCCGCCTTCTACTTCTACTTCTGGGTCTACTTCTGCTTTTACTTCTACCTTTTCTTCTGGAAAACCCTACTATATACAATTCTACTACAACGGCTGCGGCTACAAGCTCTCCCTACCTGTGCACGTTTTTTAGGTTTTTTGTGTGTATTTTTGCATGTTGTTCGTCTGTACCGGACTTCAATATCCACTACAACCGTATGGACTTACTGGACATTGGTTTCCAGCAGAAAATGACGGTTTGTAGCGATTTCCATCGCATGCACAACATTCTGGACGAGAAAAAAAAAAACATTCCGGACAAGATAGTGAGACCAGCGGGGTCTCCGTGGATTGTTATCGGAAGCAAAGCGAAGGAGGCGGCGTCGGGAGTGGAAGCAAAAGCGAGGCTGCAGGCAGAGCCGGCCTGTTGACTAAGCTCAGAAAACAGCCACTCAAATCTCCACTGCCGCCTCTACCTCTCCAACACCAGATCCATGTAAACAACACGGATGATTTGGAATTACCTTATTCTATTCTATAATCGGCTGGTCAGTGCTATACTCAATACTTAAGTGACTTACCCATCCAATGAGGATTCTTGTTTACAAGATGCCACATCTGAGTCGCTGACAAATTCTGAATTTCTGTAAAGATAACTGTCCAGAGATTTATAGGCACGCAGTGCTTCACCACTGAACAGCGAGGGAAAGTTGATGATGTAATTATACACGTCCGGGTATTCCGCTGGCAGTTCAAAATCCGGTCGTGAAAACTCCGTCCGGTAAGCCATAAGGGTCACAAATCTGTAGATCGTTTATTTTAGACATGTATCTAGTTATCTGTTCATTAGAAAAATGAGCCGTGTAGTCCGTCGGTTGAAATTGATCCATTCTGTACACGAGTGCAGCAGTATTCAGCGGTGTTTTTGACCGACAAGATGGCGGTTGTGTACTTTCCGGTCACGTGACTGCAAGATCTCTATACCTTGCACTTAAGTGGAAAGGAGAGTGTGACTGTGATTTATGTGCAGTGTAGCACAGGTGTGTAGGATCAGAAGTCCGGTGAAAATGAACACTAGACAATTCTGTGGTGCTTGGGTGTTGTAGTCCAGGGTGGCTATGTTTGTAGGCCGTGGTGCGTTCTGGGAAGCCTAGTCCAGCACCGATATGACAAACACACACTGTGGAGTGAGAAAATGAGTGCAGATGGTGAGGAAATTGTTGATTTAAAAGTAGTGTTTAAATTCAATCTTTCTTCTCCTGATAATAATTAAAAATTATCAGTAATTATCGATATCAGTGAGGTGTGCAGTTGGAACGACTGAATGGTTCAAGGTGAAGGTGGGACTTCATCAAGGATCTGCTTTGAGCCCTTTCTTGTTTGCCATAGTGACGGATAGCTTGATGGACAAAGCGAGGCAAGAGTCACCATGGAACGTGATGTTTGCGGATGATGATGTGATATGTGGTGAAAGTAGAAAGGAGGTTGAGCTGGGTTTGGAGAGATGGAGGTATGCATTGGAACGAAGAGGAATGAAGGTGAGCAGGAGCAAAACAGAATACATGTGCATCAATGAGAATGGGGATGAGAGTGTAGTGAAGATGCAAGGAGTAGACGTAAAGAAAGTTGGTGAATTCAAGTACCTGGGGTCAACTGTGCAGGAAAATGGGGGCTGTGATAGTGAGGTGAGAAAGAGAGTGCAGGCAGGGTGGAGCAGTTGGAGAAGGATTTCGGGAGTCATTTGTGATAGGAAAGTCCCAGCAAAAGTGAAAGGTAAGATGTATAAGACAGTAGTGAGACCAGCTGTGATGTATGGATTGGAGACCGTACCCTTAATGAAGAGACAGGACGCAAAGTTGGAGGTGGTGGAGTTGAGGATGTTAAGGTTTGCGATGGGAGGTTGGACAGGATAAGGAACGAGCACATCAGAGGGACAGCACATGTGGAGAGCTTGGGAATAAAGCTAAGAGAGATGAGACTGAGATGGTATGGGCACATCCTGAGAAGAGATGCAGAGCATGTTGGAAGGATGGAGCTGCCAGGCACACGAAAACGAGGAAGGCCAAAGAGGAGATACATGGATGTGGTGAGAGAGGACATGAAAGTGGCAGGTGTGGTAGAGAAGGATGCGGAAAACAGGGAGCAATGTAGGCAGAAGATCCACTGTGGCGACCCCTAATCAGGAGCAGCCAAAAGATGAAGATGATCATGATGATCAGTAATTATCGATGTCGACTGAAATGGAAATATTTTATTGTGATAGTTTTTTCAGCTATTTTACCCAGCCCTGTTCTAACACTGCTATTACATTTAGTCCCCCCCCCTTTTAATTTCTCCCTTATCCATATATTTACAACCCCGATTCCAAAAAAGGTTGGGACAAAGTACAAATTGTAAATAAAAACGGAATGCAATGATGTGGAAGTTTCAAAATTCCATATTTTATTCAGAATAGAACATAAATGACATATCAAATGTTTAAACTGAGAAAATGTTTCATTTAAAGAGAAAAATTAGGTGATTTTAAATTTCATGACAACACATCTCAAAAAAGTTGGGACAAGGCCATGTTTCCCACTGTGAGACATCCCCTTTTCTCTTTACAACAGTCTGTAAACGTCTGGGGACTGAGGAGACAAGTTGCTCAAGTTTAGGGATAGGAATGTTAACCCATTCTTGTCTAATGTAGGATTCTAGTTGCTCAACTGTCTTGGGTCTTTTTTGTCGTATCTTCCGTTTTATGATGCACCAAATGTTTTCTATGGGTGAAAGATCTGGACTGCAGGCTGGCCAGTTCAGTACCCGGACCCTTCTTCTACGCAGCCATGATGCTGTAATTGATGCAGTATGTGGTTTGGCATTGTCATGTTAGAAAATGCAGGGTCTTCCCTGAAAGAGACGTCGTCTGGATGGGAGCATATGTTGCTCTAGAACCTGGATATACCTTTCAGCATTGATGGTGTCTTTCCAGATGTGTAAGCTGCCCATGCCACACGCACTAATGCAACCCCATACCATCAGAGATGCAGGCTTCTGAACTGAGCGCTGATAACAACTCGGGTCGTCCTTCTCCTCTTTAGTCCGAATGACACGGCGTCCCTGGTTTCCATAAAGAACTTCAAATTTTGATTCGTCTGACCACAGAACAGTTTTCCACTTTGCCACAGTCCATTTTAAATGAGCCTTGGCCCAGAGAAGACGTCTGCGCTTCTGGATCATGTTTAGATACGGCTTCTTTGAACTATAGAGTTTTAGCTGGCAACAGTGGATGGCACGGTGACTTGTGTTCACAAATAATGTTCTCTGGAAATATTCCTGAGCCCATTTTGTGATTTCCAATACGGAAGCATGCCTGTATGTGATGCAGTGCCGTCTAAGGGCCCGAAGATCACGGGCACCCAGTATGGTTTTCCGGCCTTGACCCTTACGCACAGAGATTCTTCCAGATTCTCTGAATCTTTTGATGATATTATGCACTGTAGATGATGATATGTTCAAACTCTTTGCAACTTTACACTGTCGAACTCCTTTCTGATATTGCTCCACTATTTGTCGGCGCAGAATTAGGGGGATTGGTGATCCTCTTCCCATCTTTACTTCTGAGAGCCGCTGCCACTTCAAGATGCTCTTTTTATACCCAGTCATGTTAATGACCTATTGCCAATTGACCTAATGAGTTGCAATTTGGTCCTCCAGCTGTTCCTTTTTTGTACCTTTAACTTTTCCAGCCTCTTATTGCCCCTGTCCCAACTTTTTTGAGATGTGTTGCTGTCATGAAATTTCAAATGAGCCAATATTTGGCATGAAATTTCAAAATGTCTCACTTTCGACATTTGATATGTTGTCTATGTTCTACTGTGAATACAATATCAGTTTTTGAGATTTGTAAATTATTGCATTCCATTTTTATTTACAATTTGTACTTTGTCCCAACTTTTTTGGAATCGGGGTTGTAATATCGGCAGACAGTATAATGATGCAACATAATGTGTATTTATTTACAAAGATTTTCTGCATTGCCTCTCTGGGAAACTGTTTATTTAACTACACCAAAGTCATAAAAAACGCTCAGTGACATTTGGTGGAAGGCTGTAATTCCCTGTTCTTCTTTTTGTCCTCATTTTGTGAACCTTTCATTTCCTCTCTTTATGGTCAGCTAATTTTACAAAGCTGTATATGCGTTGTACAGTGAGACGAGGCCATGATATTATTTAGTTATGGCAAAAAATTCATACCATTTGAACTTTACGTGATCTCTGACCTTTTATTTGGGTTTATACCTCCTTATTGTGACCTCGCTGGAGCGCTCAGAAAGGTCGAGTCTGTAACTAGATTCAGGAGAAGGAAAGGTCAAAGTTCTGGGAGGATGTAGTTTGAAAGGGCCAGCGTGTAACCTCCTGGTCTCTGAGGGTCTATATTTAGAGAGCATGGAGAGGCCTGAGAGCAGGATAAAGTTTCATGAAGACTTTCCCGATGAAGCACTGATCTTACCAGTGACCTTCAGACCATGCTGACCAAAGGCATAGGTCTTTTACTTGAGTGCACCTGCGGTCTGGTGCCTTTATTGAGTAGTGTGCATGAGCGGAGTTCTAATCATCATTATTCTGTAAAAGATTTACAGTGGTGGCAGAAGTCATGCACTTATAAACCGTAAGTCAGGTGATTGAATGCATATTGTCTATTAAACAGCCATTAACCTGAACTTAACCCTCAACCCGATAGAGGCTACTCCATCTCCAACTTCCAGTGTGATTTTAGTGACTTAATTGCATATGTAGAGGCATAAAACATTTCAGGACATGCTGATATCGGAAAATAACTGAGAGTAAGATCTGTTATTTGTTTTCCTTTTCCATTTGTCTAATTTGGCTGAGGCTTTTGTCCAGAGCGATTTACAAAGACGGGGAAAAAAATGAACAGGGGTTAGGGGCTTTGCTCATGGGACCCAGCAGTGGCAGGTTGGAGGTGCTGGGATTTGAACTCAGAACCTTCCAGTCATTACCCCAAAGCCTTAACCATTGTGTTCTAGAAAACTAAACACCTTCTAACCAATCAGCTCTGCGAATTCACTAGTGCCATGGTATAATTTTGAAAGATCTCAACACACACAGTGGCATCAGATCAGAATTTTTCTCGCCTTTTTTTTTTCTCCAGGTCCGAGCCGTGATGCCACCATTGGGGAGGATACTATCCGTGCTTCTCTCATCTCAGCAGTGAGCGATAAACTGCGCTGGAGGATGAAGGAAGAGATGGATCGGGCTCAGGCAGAGCTGGACGCATTGAAGCGCACTGAAGAAGATCTGAAGAAAGGCCATCAGAAGTTGGAGGAGATGGTGTCCAGGCTCGACCAGGAAGTGGTGAGAGCTTAGCAGCCACTCTCTCATGAGTCCTTATTTCATAAAAAGTGTCCATCTTTTTGTTGGGTGGATTAAATATTTTATAATGGTCATTTTTGAGAACTATGTGTATTTGTTCCAGTGGCACTTATAGCGAGTGAATAGCTACTACAGTCTTGTCATTTTATAACTCCTTTTGTATTAGTAAACATAAAGAGATGTACGTGCAACCTGGTTGCCTAGCAACCTGACAATATTTGGTTATAATATGACTAAAAAGATTCCTAAAATTTTTCAAACTTGGGAATAGGATTGACAATAGCTAAAATGTTATCCAGTATTATTAAGGATCAATACTAAAAGTCAGGTAGTGCTATTTGGCTAAACTTAAACCTTCTTATGACTGCGTCCTCTCAATGGCTAAATGATTCTCAATAGTGGTCTCGCCTGCAATGTCCGGACATGTACATATCTCATTGAGAAACGGAGCTTTTATTTACAGTGGTGCTTGAAAGTTTGTGAACGCTTTAGAATTTTCTATATTTCTGCATAAATATGACCTAAAACAACAACAGATTTTCACACAAGTCCTAAAAGTAGATAAAGAGAACCCAGTTAAACAAATGAGACAAAAATATTATACTTGGTCATTTATTTATTGAGGAAAATGATCCAATATTACATATCTGTGAGTGGCAAAAGTATGTAAACCCTTGCTTTCAGTATCTGGTGTGACCCCCTTGTGCAGCAATAACTGCAACTAAACGTTTGCGGTAACTGTTGATCAGTCCTGCACACCGGCTTGGAGGAATTTTAGCCCATTCCTCTGTACAGAACAGCTTCAACTCTGGGATGTTGGTGGGTTTCCTCACATGAACTGCTCGCTTCAGGTCCTTCCACAACATTTCCATTGGATTAAGGTCAGGACTTTGACTTGGCCATTCCAAAACATTAACTTTATTCTTCTTTAACCATTCTTTGGTTGAACGACTTGTGTGCTTAGGGTCGTTGTCTTGCTGCATGACCCACCTTCTCTTGAGATTCAGTTCATGGACAGATGTCCTGACATTTTCCTTTAGAATTCGCTGGTATAATTCAGAATTCATTGTTCCATCAATGATGGCGAGCTGTCCTGGCCCAGATGCAGCAAAACAGGCCCAAACCATGATACTACCACCACCATGTTTCACAGATGGGATAAGGTTCTTATGCTGGAATGCAGTGTTTTCCTTTCTCCAAACATAACGCTTCTCATTTAAACCAAAAAGTTCTATTTTGTTCTCATCCACCCACAAAACATTTTTCCAATAGCCTTCTGGCTTGTGCTGATGATGTTTAGCAAACTGCAGACGAGCAGCAATGTTCTTTTTGGAGAGCAGTGGCTTTCTCCTTGCAACCCTGCCATGCACACCATTGTTGTTCAGTGTTCTCCTGATGATGCACTCATGAACATTAGCCAATGTGAGAGAGACCTTCAGTTTTTTAAGCACGTCAGACTTTATATTGATGTGGGGGTTTTTTTTTTTAGCACTTTTAATGATAAAGGCGTTAAACGTTACCCGATTCAGTCTGCCTGTCTGTGACGTCATCGTCACGCGCCAGCAGCAGCACAAATCAAAACATTAGCATGATGGCGGATAGCAGAGGAGAAGCCGGCGAGTGGGAAATTTTCAAACCAGCATTACAGTCCAGTGTGTGGGAACACTTCGGATTTTGCAAGGACGGAGATGTCCTAAATAAGTCGCTCGCTGTATGTAGACTATGTAAAGCTCAAGTTAAGTACCATGGCAACACCATGAATCTTTCCAACCACCTACTGAGGCGCCATGGGATTTCACTGACTAACACCGACAGTCCAGGCACCTCTCGCAGCGTTCCCGCTGCAGCAGCAGCGCATGGTGCAAGCTCTGCATAAGCCTCAGGCCTCGCCAGCTTGTTTAGTCAGAAACTAGGCCAAAACTCAGCTTGGGCGAAAAACATCACGGCAACAATTGCCAAGTTTATCTGCAAAGACATGCGAGTTTATTATTATGTTTTGTTTTTTTTTTTTTCAACCTAAAGTGTTGGTTGCACTTAATTCAAATAAAATGCCAATGCATTTGCCACTAATTGTTGTTTACTTGTTTGTTTATATCCATAATTATACCTGATTCCCTTACAAGAAACAACAGGAATCTAGAAAACTTCACCTGCACTGTCCAGTATCCAGGTACTTATTTCAGTCACACTGGTTTAATTTTTGGCTAAAAAGTTACTGAATCGATTTCAAGTCACTGAATCGTTTCGGATCGTATCGTTCTAAAGGAACCAAAATCGTCCTTGAATCGTATCGGCAACCACGAATCGTGATTCGAATCGTTGTAAAACGAATCGTTACACCTCTAGTAATCTCATCTCATTATCTCTAGCCGCTTTATCCTGTTCTACAGGGTCGCAGGCAAGCTGGAGCCTATCCCAGCTGACTACGGGCGAAAGGCGGGGTACACCCTGGACAAGTCGCCAGGTCATCACAGGGCTGACGCATAGACACAGACAACCATTCACACTCACATTCACACCTACGGTCAATTTAGAGTCACCAGTTAACCTAACCTGCATGTCTTTGGACTGTGGGGGAAACCGGAGCACCCGGAGGAAACCCACGCGGACACGGGGAGAACATGCAAACTCCACACAGAAAGGCCCTCGCCGGCCACGGGGCTCGAACCCAGGACCTTCTTGCTGTGAGGTGACAGTGCTAACCACTATACCACCGTGCCGCCCACCCCTAGTAATATTGGATCATTTTCCTCAATAAATAAATGATCAAGTATAATATTTTTGTCTCATTTGTTTAACTGGGTTCTCTTTATCTACTTTTAGGACTTGTGTGAAAATCTGATGATGTTTTGGGTCATATTTATGCAGAAATATAGACAATTCTAAAGGGTTCACAGACTTTCAAGCACCACTCTATATTAAAGAGATGTTTAAAGCATATAGAGGTTCTTCATGTGATGTCTCAGATCATGTGATGATTGTTTACACAGCCATGTTGGTAGGCAAGGGTGTTTCTGAATTGCCTACCATCTGATGCAGTTTTGTCAGTGGTGTTATTGATTGATTACTCGCTGGATAAAATGTAATCAAACTATTGTTAAAAAATACAGGGCCAAAAATACTCATCTCATCTCATTATCTGTAGCCGCTTCATCCTTCTACAGGGTCGCAGGCAAGCTGGAGCCTATCCCAGCTGACTACGGGCGAAAGGCGGGGTACACCCTGGACAAGTCGCCAGGTCATCACAGGGCTGACACATAGACACAGACAACCATTCACATTCACACCTACGGTCAATTTAGAGTCACCAGTTAACCTAACCTGCATGTCTTTGGACTGTGGGGGAAACCGGAGCACCCAGAGGAAACCCACGCGGACACGGGGAGAACATGCAAACTCCGCACAGAAAGGCCCTCGCCGGCCCTGGGGCTCGAACCCGGACCTTCTTGCTGTGAGGCGACAGCGCTAACCACTACACCATCATGCCGCCCCGCCAAAAATACTCATCTGAGTCAAACTATTGCCAAGTAAACAAAAGTATAAAATAATGTTAAATCTATGTGAGTTACATAGTATGATCAGTACATTTTATATTGACTCATGATTTGAAATACAAATATTGTCAAGGTGTGTTCCTACAATAATCATTAATCTTTGCTTGTACTTTTACAGAAAGTTGACGGTAAGTGAAGTATTTTGATATAATTAGCTTACATTTCCGTAGCAGCAATAATAACCCCATTTTGCTTTCAGTAAATTGGAACTAGGGTGTGATGCAAAATTTAGTTGTATCGCATAACAGTGGTGATGGTTCAGTAAAACAATAATGTGGTGAAGGTTATTATAATTAAAAGTATACTAATCCTTGTCACATAAGACCCCCAGCTCACTTTCAGCCGAAATAAGAATTTGCTGTTGTCATGCCTGTGAAGGAAATATGATTTATGTTTCACTTTTTCTGGCAAACTGTAAGCATTCATCTTTGCATGATTGTAGCACAGTTTGGTTTGTGGGGGAAATGAGGAAACAGGATGCATGCATGTGTGTGTTTACAATCAAACGACTTCAGCTGGTTCAAAATGCAGCGGCTAGGGTTCTCACACGAACAAAAAGAACAGAGCACATTACTCCAATTCTAAGGTCCCTTCACTGGCTTCCAGTAAGCTACAGAATTGACTTTAAAGCATTGCTGCTGGTGTACAAATTTCTAAATGGTACAGGGCCCAATTACCTCTCTGATATGTTGCAGCGGCCTAACCCAATCAGATCTAGCAGATCGCAGCAGCAAAATTTACTGGTAAAACCTGTTGTTAAAACAAAGTATGGTGAAGCAGCTTTTAGCTACTATGCAGTGCAGCGATGGAACCAACTCCCAGAGGACATCAAAAATGCTCCTGCTGTTGGCAGCTTCAAATCTAGGTTAAAGACCAAGCTGTTTTCAGATGCTTTCTGTTAAATAATTAATAGTGTCTTCTTTACATGTTTTATAATCTGTACTTTTACAGTTTCTGCATGTTTCAAATTTTACTTAACTTTTATTCTATTTTATTCTGCTGTTTTTTTTTCTCCCCCTATTTGAACTTCTACTTCATTTTATTATTTTATTTTTACTATTTAATTCTTATTATATTTTTTCCCATTTATTTTATGTAATTTTATTCTCTATTGTTTACTGTTTTGCTTTTACCTCTGTAAAGCACATTGAACTGCCACTGTGTATGAAATGTGCTATATAAATAAACTTGCCTTGCCTTACAATATATGTGTTACCCAGCTTTCTCTTCACAGGTCTCTCTCCTGAAAGCACACAACAGGCATAAATAAATAAACTGCCGATTAGATACGGGGTAAAAATATGTAGTAGGACTTTCCATCTCCGTTTCTTTTATGATTGTGACGACCATCAGCCACACAAGTTGTTGGCATGATTTAAAAAAAAAAAAAAGTAAGAAAGATGTCACTTGAACAAAACAGCAGCTCCTTTGTACTGTATATGTGACCGAGGGCAACTACCAGAAACCATTTGCTTACTAATGTGGTGTAATAAATAGTCGTGGGTTTGTTTTTTTTTGTGTGTGTGTTTGTTTTTGTTGGAGTGTTTTGTCCGCCGGTTGTGGTGTAGCTCTGGATCCAGTTTTGGGCGTCGGTTCCCTCCAGGCATTGGTGCGCCGTGGGTGATGCCTGTGCTCCTAGCTATGCACTGCAGGGAGCTTGTTGCTCATTTTAACATTGTGGCTGTCCAGCGCTCTGTACAGCAGTGCTTTATGGCCCTTTTCCACTACCCTTTTTCAGCTCACTTCAGCCCGACACGGCTCGCGTTTCGACTACCTCAGAACAGCACGACTCAGCTCGCCTCAGCCCTACTCAGCACCCAAAACTCGCATGGTTTTGGAGTGGGGCTGAAGCGAGCCAAACCGAGCCAAGTGGGGCTAGGGGCGTGAGGAGACACTCCCCTGTGCACTGATTGGTGAGGAGGAGTGTCCTCACATGCCCACACACGCCCCGCGAGCACGCTGGGATCTGTAAACACCGCAAACCCGGAAGAAGAAGAATTACGAAGCCTTATGTGCCTCGCCTCATCTATACGCTCTTGCCAGTATCTGTTGGCGTTGTCGGTGACAACAAGCCACAGCACCAAGACCAGCAACACTAACGACTCCATGTTTATTGTTTACTCTCCGGGTCGTGAGACTACCGCTTAAAAGATCACTGATGTCACTGTTTGTGCCGCTTAACGACATCACGTGACGTCCACCCACTTTCGCTAACTCCACCCAATGTGTCCACCCACTTCCAGCCAGCACGGTTCAGCACGGTTGTAGTCGAAATGCAACTCCAACAGCCCCACTCAGCCCGACTCAGCACGGCACAGCTCAGCCCGACTCAGCCGCGTTTGTAGTGGAAAAGCGGCATTAGTGTTTGGCGTGGTGTTCTGAGTGATGTTGCTCGGTGGCGGCTGTGCTGGCGGGGTGGGACTTGTTTTCGTACACCTTTTGGTGGGACTGTGGCAGCTACACCATTGGAATGACATCCTGACCTCTATTTGTTGGAACCCCCCCTTTTTTTTCCCCCCCTCTCCCCTTCTCTCCCTATAATTGTAAAGCAACCTTGGGTTTTGAGAAAGGCGCTATATAAATGGAACTTACAGTGGTGCTTGAAAGTTTGTGAACCCTTTAGAATTTTCTATATTTCTGCATAAATATGACCTAAAACATCAGATTTTCACACAAGTCCTAAAAGTAGATAAAGAGAACCCAGTTAAACAAATGAGACAAAAATATTATACTTGGTCATTTATTTATTGAGGAAAATGATCCAATATTACATATGTGAGTGTCAAAAGTATGTGAACCTCTAGGATTAGCAGTTAATTTGAAGGTGAAATTAGAGTCAGGTGTTTTCAATCAATGGGACGACAATCAGGTGTGAGTGGGCACCCTGTTTTATTTAAAGAACAGGGATCTATCAAAGTCTGATCTTCACAACACATGGTTGTGGAAGTGTATCATGGCACGAACAAAGGGGATTTCTGAGGACCTCAGAAAAAGCGTTGTTGATGCTCATCAGGCTGGAAAAGGTTACAAAACCATCTCTAAAGAGTTTGGACTCCACCAATCTACAGTCAGATTGTGTACAAATGGAGGAAATTCAAGACCATTGTTACCCTCCCCAGGAGTGGTCGACCAACAAAGATCATTCCAAGAGCAAGGCGTGTAATAGTCGGCGAGGTCACAAAGGACCCCAGGGTAACTTCTAAGCAACTGAAGGCCTCTCTGACATTGGCTAATGTTCATGAGTCCACCATCAGAAGAACACTGAACAACAATGGTGTGCATGGCAGGGTTGCAAGGAGAAAGCCACTGCTCTCCAAAAAGAACATTGCTGCTCATCTGCAGTTTGCTAAACATCACGTGGACAAGCCAGAAGGCTATTGGAACAATGCTTTGTGGACGGATGAGACCAAAATAGAACTTTTTGGTTTAAATGAGAAGCGTTATGTTTGGAGAAAGGAAAACACTGCATTCCAGCATAAGAACCTTATCCCACCTGTGAAACATGGTGGTGGTAGTATCATGGTTTGGGCCTGTTTTGCTGCATCTGGGCCAGGACGGCTTGCCATCATTAATGGAACAATGAATTCTGAATTATACCAGTAAATTCTAAAGGAAAATGTCAGGACATCTGTCCATGAACTGAATCTCAAGAGAAGGTGGGTCATGCAGCAAGACAACGACCCTAAGCACACAAGTCGTTCTACCAAAGAATGGTTAAAGAAGAATAAAGTTAATGTTTTGGAATGGCCAAGTCAAAGTCCTGACCTTAATCCAATCGAAATGTTGTGGAAGGACCTGAAGCGAGCAGTTCATGTGAGGAAACCCACCAACATCCCAGAGTTGAAGCTGTTCTGTACGGAGGAATGGGCTAAAATTCCTCCAAGTCGGTGTGCAGGACTGATCAACAGTTACCGGAAACGTTTAGTTGCAGTTATTGCTGCACAAGGGGGTCACACCAGATACTGAAAGCAAAGGTTCACATACTTTTGCCACTCACAAATATGTAATATTGGATCATTTTCCTCAATAAATAAATGACCAAGTATAATATTTTTGTCTCATTTGTTTAACTGGGTTCTCTTTCTCTACCTTTAGGACTTGCGTGAAAATCTGATGATGTTTTCGGTCATATTTATGCAGAAATATAGACAATTCTAAAGGGTTCACAAACTTTCAAGCACCACTGTATTTTGTGATGTTGGTGAAAAACTTCCTATATTGTAAATTTCCTGATGCTTTTATTGGTGCCGTTTGTGGACGCGTTCAAGTTGTAATGTGTACAAACTATGTGAGAGTATTTTTCCCACTTTAAATGTCTACCTTCATTCAGAAAATATCCATGACCTTATTGTTAAGGAATCTTGTTTTGGTTTGTTTTTATATGTAGAGAGATTTTCTTTTTTTATCCTATCCACATTCACTGGATATGAGCAATTGCATGCTCTGATTGGCTACTCTATTACTAGGCTATCAGCTCATATGCTGTAAGTCAGGCTTGTCGCACTTGAGACTCGGACTCGAGTCTGACTTGTGCCCTAATTTTAAGGACTCGTGACTCGACTTGGACTTGACCACTGATGACTCGGACTCGTGCATTAACTGCATTTGGATTCATAAATTGAAGATGAGGACTCGGATTTTTTCTTTATTTTTTTGTAACATGCCATAATAATTTGGCACAAGGTATTTATATGTACATTAATTTTTTACTAATTTCGTGCAAGTGTGTCACACCTGCGCGCCTTGGCTCGTGCATCAGATAGACTCTCGAGTGCGCTCTGGACAGTACGCGCACCAAGCAGACTCTTGCGCACGCTGTAAATGACTCGCACCTGCACAGGATTAAGGCGTAATCAGTGCACTGATATAAAACCTGTGAAAAAACACATACTTTGCGAAGTATTGAGCTGCGTTGCTGACACGTTACTGAGCCTTATTTCCTTGTTTGGTTTCCTGAGCCCCGATTTCCTGTTTCTTGTCTTTGATTCTGTCGAGTCTATGATTAGCCTGTTTGTGCCTCGCTCGACCTATCACCCGTTTTACGATTTTGCCTGCTGTTCTGGATTGTTTACCGTCTTCACTTGTATTAATAAACACAGCTTCTGCACTTGCATCCGTCTCCCAACCATCTCTGACGGAATACTTCACACTCCCTGATAAAGAGAAGCACATTCACCTGTTCATACGTCATGTTCAGGAACAAACTAATGTTAATGGCGCCGAAACAGACACTGTCAAATGGTGCGATTGGAGTCTTGTTCTCGGACTCGACTTGAAAATTTTTTGAATGACTTGACTCGGACTTGAACACTGGGGACTCGAGGCTTAGTGACTTGACTACAACACTGCCATGAGTAGAGAAAAGCAAAATGGAGGAGTGTGTTGCTGAACCAACCGAGGACGAAATAAAAACTACTTGAAAACAAAACCCCCAGAAAATACGAAAAAAAGGCAACAAAATATGGAATGAAAGTATTTGATGGTAAGAATGTGTATATTTTTATTTTTCAAGAATTATTATGGCATTTTTCACAAATTGCTACTGTCATTCCTCCAGTTTGTTTACATTCTAAACAGAAACAGGGATGAGAATTTTCCGCCAATCGGCGGATTTCCGACTTTTTCAGACCACAATGATCGTTTTTGAGCGTGCGCGCGCAACATTAAGGTCTGCATCACGCATCTTAGAATGTGCGCGCACAAGGGAGACTATGTGCAGTGTTGCCAGATACTGCTAACGTTTTCCATCCCAAAATATGTTCCAAACCCGCCAAAATGCACTTAAAACCGCCCAATGTGGCAACACTGCCTGTGTGCTTGTTCATGTAGCGCATGCCAGACAAAGAGCATCCTGATTGGGTTACTCAGCAAAATAAGCCAATCAGCTTTCAGTGTGGGCGGGCTTTTATCTCTTTTCTCGAGGACCGGAGTTTTCAGCTGAGTCAGTGCAGCCTGCAGGATCGGCATAGCAGAGCGCGCGCGCCCCAAAAAACCAAAGCACAAAACCCACTTCAGCTCAGATTACACAAAAGAATCTCCCGTTCTAATAATGAAGAAAATAAATAAATAAGCCAAAAATCATTCGCCCATGGGCCCCGCCCCCCTGGGCCATGGGCCCCGCCCCCCTGGGCCATGGGCCCCGCTCCCCTGGGCCATGGGCCCCGCCCTGGTTTTTTTTCAGACTTTTTAAATATTTTTCATTCTCATCCCTGCAGAAATGATTTTGTCGTACGTTTTGTACCAAGCTTTTTATTTATCGAATTTGCAAAAAATAAAAAAGCTCAGTTTCTCAAAATCCAGTGAATGTGGAAACAGTTATTCCACTCAGTCTCCTCATACATGGCTTACAGCCAACTCAGTGCGACACGCCTCGTCGGCTGTCAGCTCATGTACGACTCGATTTCATGAAATAATTGTTAAATATCTTGTATGTCTTTTTTTTTTCCCTTATTCACTGCTTCTCCGTGTGTCTGTTTTCAGGCTGAGGTGGACAGGAATATCGAGCTCTTAAAAAAGAAAGATGAAGAACTGACTGAGGCTCTGGAGAAAATGGAGAATCAGTCCGAGAACAACGATATCGATGACGTCATTGTTCCCACCGCGCCGCTCTACAAGCAGATCCTGAACCTGTATGCAGAGGAGAACGCCATCGAAGACACCATCTTCTACCTCGGAGAGGCTCTGCGCCGAGGTGTCATTGATCTGGAAGTCTTTCTCAAGGTTGGCTTCTCATTGTGTTCATTCATCTCTTACTATTTATTTATTTATTTTTAAAGGGCTGATGACACGAACATGACTCTATGCAATTTCTTAAATAAACTATACAACATGGCAAACGTTAGATTTCTGTTATAATTACGTGAAAAGAAGCTGTTGTTGCGCGAATATCCAACTTTTAATTGCACAGCGCAAGAAAACTGGGTCCATGGCTCGCGGCCATGTTGTGACGTCAGCAGGAGAACACGCTGCGGTTCACTGGCTGTTCTACTCTGGTTCTACTCAATGGAAATGGCGCATGAAAACGCCGGTGAACTCTCTAGTGCTAGCTCTTCCTCTTCTGGGAGTCTAGAATTGTGTTGATCTCTTCCGAATAGAATCTATGATAGCCTACCCTCTTTACCCTTTGCCTCTCGTTGCTAGGCGGCAGTTACATGAAAGCCGCAAGCTTTCACAAGCAAATACATGACTGATATCACGCCGACTTTATGATTACATTTATGATTATCATGTAGAATCTATAGCTCTACGCACCTTTATCTTATGTCGTTTCACAACGCATGTTCTGACAGGAGGACTGTCTTTGGATCCGGCATAGCTACTAGTAGACCCCCTCCGGAATACTGGCAGTGTTGCCAGATTGGGAGGTTTCCCGCCCAGTTGGGCGGTTTCAAGTGCATTTTGGTGGGTTTTGAACATATTTTGGGCTGGAAAACGTCAGCAGTATCTGGCAACAGATACTGCTGACGTTTTCCAGCCCAAAATATGTTCAAAATGCACTTGAAACCGCCCAACTGGGCAGGAAACCTCCCAATCTGGCAACACTGTGTAGGCACTGCTGATGGTAGTAACACACATTTGTGCTGAACTGAACACCCAAGAGATTCTTTTAAGCTGGGAAGGGTGTCAAAACAATCCAAATCGAAGTGTTCAGAGCACAGGACGGATGTTGGTGAGGGCTCCCACTTGTCACGAGTGCGCCTGACTTGCTTCACCCACTTCGCATGCAGCTCGGGATCTCTGGGAAACTTGAATAAACTTACCCCATCCTTGTGGGTTTTGGAGCAAAAGCCGGCAACACAACGCGAAGGCATAATAACTATATATAATGTATAATAAAAAAACTAATAATGACAAACTGAACACCTGTCACATCAACAACAAACTGGTAAGTTAGGAGGAAGGTTCTTTCGCTGACGTCATATAACCCCTCCTCCTCTTTTGTCTCCTGGGTGCTGCAGCCCCGTCAAATTTGCCCAAATAGCCGCGTTTTTTATCATAACTTGTAAAATAGGCGCCTTCGTGAATTAATATATGGATCATCGGGAATTACTTTTTATGTTATAAAACATCGCCAAAGATGTCAAAAACGTGTCATCAGCACTTTAAACATTGTGAGCTTTCTGGGTGTAACATTTTGAATTCGTCGCTGTGTGTTTGCTCCAGCATGTCCGCCTGCTCTCCAGAAAACAGTTCCAGCTGCGAGCGCTGATGCAAAAAGCTCGGAAGACTGCTGGACTCAGTGACCTCTACTGACCCCACAACCATCTGAACTCCACTTCTTTTTGTCTGTATTATGTTTGTTTGTGTATCATTCCCCCCCCCCCCCCCCCCCCCCAATACCAATTTACAAGACACTGGATCGTCTCTTGTACTACCACGCTGTTGAATTCTCAAATCTGATTGGTCAGTAGGTGTTGATCAGTTTTCTGTAACAGCAGCGGCAAGTCCTAGGTTTATATTAATGCACTAGTTCTTTCTAATGTTATCATTTCAAGAGTAACATCACACTCACAGGGACATGTAGGGCAGACGCACCCTAGAATTCATCCATTGGACTCTTTGGACAAGAGACAGGTCGTTAATTTATTGCAGGGCTAACACAGAGACAACCAACCATTCACACAACACGTATGGGAAATTTTCGAGTTCACTTAATCTGCATGTCTTTGGTGTGTAGGAGGAAACCAGAGCACGCAGGCACAAGGAGAACATGCAACTTCCACACAAAGGCCCCAGTCGTGTGTGAGGTTCAAACCCAGAACCTTCTTGTTGTGAAGCAACAGTGCTATCCACTGTACCACTTTGTTACCCACGATATAATCTAATAATAAATGGATTAAAAGTATGTTAATGAAACATAACTATTGATACGATGCAGTTTTCTGTTAAGACTGTATTTAATATTTATGGAAGGAGTCACATTTCAGCGTGTTGTTACAGTCAACATGTTTTCCTTCAGGGGAGAATCTTTAGGACGGAGGACTTTTCAGGACTCTGGATAAAGTCAAGAGACAGTAAGGTACTGATTGCTTATAGCTGCTCTAGCGTAAGGAGCAACAGGAACATTAACATTGTTGTTACATTACATTCACATTAAATGTGACTCATATATACAAACAATTGTTGGCAAACTGCTGTGGAATAAAACACTTTCTTGTAATGTGCCGTTATAGGAAAATATTCAGCTTTGTGTCAGGCCACATCACACCAACCTGTTGTTGATTTATTTTCCTGTAACAATGCAACCCATTGTGTTTTTTATTTCTTATTTAATCAGGGTAAATTCCATAATTAGGACGCATACACAACTGGAGACAATTCTATAGGTGAGGATTTCTCTTTCATGCATATGAGGAGGGGGGGGAAAAAAAAGGAAGTTATGCACGTCCTTTGGTATCTTGTAACTTCCCTTGACCCCTGCTTTGCCTTCATGTCACTGATGGTTTTTCAGCTTTACGTAGCTTACGATAGTATCAATTTTAATAGCAAAATCTGAGTCAGATTATGGGTGGAGTTTTTCACCCTGTAGCCCAGTCAGTCACTGCTGATGTTCTCCACACTCCTTTTAGTTTTATTCTGAGCCAAACAATTTTCAGGAAGGACAGGAAGAACTTTCTAATGTTTTAATTTCACGCCTGTACTTCTGGCGAAAGCCTGCTGCATCCTGGTTCAGTCTTGGTGGTACAACGATCATTTGTAGCCGTTTACAATTACTATAGACATTTCAAATGGTAAGTGATTATGTGAATTTATGTACTGTGTAGGAGAGAGCCTGTATCTACAGTGGTGTTTGAAAGTTTGTGAACCTTTTAGAATTTTTTATATTTCTGCATAAATATGACCTAAAACATCATCAGATTTTCACACAAGTCCTAAAAGTAGATAAAGAGAACCCAGTTAAACAAATGAGACAAAAATATTATACTCGGTCATTTATTTATTGAGGAAAATGATCCAATATTACATATCTGTGAGTGGCAAAAGTATGTGAACCTTTGCTTTCAGTATCTGGTGTGACCCCCTTGTGCAGCAATAACTGCAACTAAACATTTTCAGTAACTGTTGATCAGTCCTGCACACCGGCTTGGAGGAATTTTAGCCCATTCCTCCGTACAGAGCAGCTTCAACTCTGGGTTGTTGGTGGGTTTCCTCACATGAACTGCTCGCTTCAGGTCCTTCCACAACATTTCCATTGGGTTAAGGTCAGGACTTTGACTTGGCCATTCCAAAACATTAACTTTATTCTTCTTTAACCATTCTTTGGTAGAACGACTTGTGTGGTGTTGTCCTGCTGCATGACCCACCTTCTCTTGAGATTCAGTTCATGGACAGATGTCCTGACATTTTCCTTTAGAATTGGCTGGTATAATTTAGAATTCATTGTTCCATCAATGATGGCAAGCCGTCCTGGCCCAGATGCAGCAAAACAGGCCCAAACCATGATACTACCACCACCATGTTTCACAGATGGGATAAGGTTCTTATGCTGGAATGCAGTGTTTTCCTTTCTCCAAACATAACGCTTCTCATTTAAACCAAAAAGTTCTATTTTGGTCTCATCCTTCCACAAAACATTTTTCCAATAGCCTTCTGGCTTGTCCACATGATCTTTGCTGCTTGTCTGCAGTTTGCTAATGTTCTTTTTGGAGAGCAGTGGCTTTCTCCTTGCAACCCTGCTATGCACACCATTGTTCAGTGTTCTCCTGATGGTGCGCTCATGAACATTAGCCAATGTGAGAGAGACCTTCAGTTGCTTAGAAGTTACCCTGGGGTCCTTTGTGACCTCACCAACTATTACACGCCTTGCTCTTGGAGTGATCTTTGTTGGTCGACCACTCCTGGGGAGGGGAACAATGGTCTTGAATTTTCTCCATTTGTACACAATCTGTCTGACTGTGGATTGGTGGAGTCCAAACTCTTTAGAGATGGTTTTGTAACCTTTTCCAGCCTGATGAGCATCAACAACGCTTTTTCTGAGGTCCTCAGAAATCTTGTTTGTGCCATGATACACTTCCACAAACATGTGTTGTGAAGATCAGACTTTGATAGATCCCTGTTCTTTAAATAAAACAGGGTGCCCACTCACACCTGATTGTCATCCCATTGATTGAAAACACCTGACTCTAATTTCACCTTCAAATTAACTGCTAATCCTAGAGGTTCACATACTTTTGCCACTCACAGATATGTAATATTGGATCATTTTTCTCATTTGATTAACTGGGTTCTTTATCTACTTTTAGGACTTGCATGAAAATCTGATGTTTTAGGTCATTTATGCAGAAATATAGAAAATTCTAAAAGGTTCACAAACTTAAGCACCACTGTCATGTGAGAATTAGCTTTGGGATCATGGCTAATTTTGTATTCCTTCAAATAGGTTCCAAAGGAATTAATATTAAAATGCTAACAATGTAGTTAAAGTGTATTTATATGCATTTTGTTTGTTAGATTTTAGTCAACTATGAAGCAATCTTTTTTTTTTATTATTATAGAGATCACCCATGTGTCTTGGTTTCCTTTGTTTTCAGATCTGTCATATTAACAGCTTAATAAAAGTAGGATTATTTGGAGTAGAGTTGTAGCAGTTGTATTTTTGGGGTAGTAGCATCTTTCACTATCTGGGGCTCGTTTTGGGTCTTAAATTTAAAATGGCTAGTCTTTGACTCATGATTCATGTCAAAAGCAGGAAGGTCAACCCTCGGTGCTAAAAATGAGATGCTTCTCCAAGTCTTAACAGTAGATGTCTCAGTTTGACAGACAAAAAGCATATGGGTTTTTGTACAGTTAATCCTTTATTTGGAAGTGAAAGGAGTTCGCAGTGAAATGCTGGACAGCTGCAACATCAGGTTCCACTTAGAGCTCTGAGTAAAATGCCACTAGGAATGCCCTTTCACAGGAGCACATTACAGTTCAGAGGAATAAATATACAAAAGCTTGTCAGATGAGAATGTGCACACATCACAAAATAGATGAAGGTTTGAATGTAGCAAGAACAGCCCATTTCAAACATACTTGAACTTTCATGGATATGCTGCCAGAGGTTCGAATAAGCCGCAACAATGCCATTTGGGTCTCTGGGATTGGTTTACCACTTGTTTAGTTTACCACCACTGACAATAGTCTCATTCTCACCTTTGTATGTGGAGTTCAACAGAAGGGAGTTGGTGCACACCTTCCTTAATACAGGTGCTGGCATTTCACTAAACATACAATACAGCTTTGGTTTCACAGACGGTGCCTTTTGTTGACTTTTTAAATTGGGAAGAAAGTGGGATGGAATGCCTGCACGCTTGTACCGTACAGAAACCCAAACTGGCTGACCATCCGTGCGGTTCTTTTGAAAATCAGGAGTACAAAGGACAACATGAATGACACTAACACCTATGCGCACATTCAACTTCACAAAAGACTAGAATACATTACTCAATACAGTCAAGACAACAAATACCTATCCTCCTCTAAAGTTACAGCAAGGAGTGTTAAGGTCTGCTTGGAGACCTCAGATGAGGACTGGGACAGGGAAAGTATGAGATCTCTTGGGGCATCACTGAAGCAGGGCTGCGTTTAGGGAGAGGCTACAGTTCATAAGGTCAGCTCTTTCTGCACACCCCACAAGGTTTCAGCACTCTTTACCAGCTGCTTCTCCTCATCTGGTTTCAGGGTCATCTTCACCACGTCGGTCAGGCCGCTGCTACCCAGGATGCAGGGCACGCTCAGGAAAACTTCCTCAGTCACACCATGCATTCCCTAGAAATACAGCAAAGGGTTCATCTTACTGATAACCATCATAGCAACAGATAGATAATTTGATCAAGTGTGTAACCAGAACATGCATAAGCAGTCATCAGTTCTCACCTTGACCAGGGTGGACACTGGGTGGCATTTGTGTAGGTTCTTCAAGATGCTCTCACACAGGTCAGCTACAGACATACCGATAGCCCAGGATGTGTAGCCCTTCAGCTTGATGACTTCATAAGCACTGAATGCAGAAATAAATAAATAAAAGCTTGGAATCTGTTTAAAACATGCTTCGAGTGGTTTCAATGTCAGCATGAACTTGTCCCAACTTGTCTCTTGTACTAGAATGAGGACGTGTTATTCACAAAAACTGTAAACCACTTCTCCAAGTCCCCCTCGATAAGGTCTGCTGTCAAATTCAGTCAGATCATCACAGGGCCATGAGATGCTTTTTTTTTTTTTAAAAACAAAAAAAACCAATCGCATTACTCAATCACACGTGAAATGCAAGTGATTTTTTTTTTGCCTCCTGGAAGGCCAGTTTAGTGATTCTGTGACTCATCCACATACTTTAGTGATGCACATCAGTGAACAGTACACATGGGTGCATGTGAAATGTTGATTGTGGGCGTAATGAACTTGAATGAGGTAGATTAATTATACATAAATAAATGACGCAAGCATGGTACAATCAATCCAAAATACACAAAAGGACAAGAACGTGTTCTTTGGTTTGGAAAAAAAAAAAAAACAGTGTTTAACATTTCATATTTGGCAGTAGAGCACGACACTTCTTTAACCCCCTATTTCAGTCTTTCATGCTCTCTAATCACCCAACTTCATATTTACAAGTCATTACATAATTTCATGACTTCACATGCGACATGCTCACTAGTGACCAATTTAGTGATTCCACAACAAGAGACAGCTAACAAACCAGTTCTGGTTGTGCCAGTTTTTGACCAAGATCTCAGAAAGTAATCGCTGCAGTAATATTTCAAAAGATTGGGTGGCACGGTGGTGCAGCAATTGCTTGAATTAATAAAACATCCTCTTGCAGCATTGTAGCACTACTGAAGGAGGATCATGAGTATATTATCTGACTTGCAGCACAAACATGGCTGATATTACACACCCTGGCACAGAATACCATCTTGTACAGTGTAAAGGCCAATTTATGCTGACAACCCAGTCCTCACAGATAGCGTCGCAGACAGTGTGTCTGCGTAGCCCCCCCCCCCCCCACCTTCACAGACACTCTGCATGCACCTCCCAAAAATTGTGACCACCGCAGAAGCCTCGCAGACAAGAGGGCTCTGATTGGTCCACTCTACATCTGCTGTACATGCACTTCCGCTTCCCTACTTTCCCGGTTTGGTTTGTTTTCACGACCGGCATTTTTAAAAACACGAGCGAAGATGGAGCAGCACGAAGAGCGGTTGATCGAGGAAGTACGTACATCTATACGACTCCAGTTCTAGTCATTATAAAAAAATAAAATAAAAAATAAGTTCTAGTCATTATAAGTAACCGGAGGATAAACACGCCACTAACCACACCCACCAACTACTCCTAGTGACTTTGCGCCCCCTTGCGTTGTGCCAGTGAATAACATCGCGCACGCCTATTACTCCCCGCTCAACAATAAATTACAACTGTCTGCGAAAAGCTATCTGCGAAAGCCTTGTCGCAAGAGCATGCAGAGGCCTTAACACAAACAGCCATCACACTGTGTAAAAGCAGTTTTATTATAAAAAAAAAAAAAATTTAAAAACGTGAATTTAATCAAAGAGCTGGTATAAAACTCGACACTTCATCCTGCAGCACGTGATCACCTGACCTCTCGGCTACTATTGCCGCTTTTCCACTACCAATGCGGCTGAGTTGGGCTGAGCCGTGCCGTGCTGAGTTGGGCTGAGTCGAGCTGAGCGGGGCTGTTGGAGTTGCATTTCGACTACAACCGCGCTGAACCGTGCTGGCTGGACACATTGGGTGGAGTTATCGAAAGTGGGTGGACATCACGTGATGTCGTTAGGTGGCGCAAACAGTGACCTTTTAAGCGGTAGTCTCACGACCCGGATAGTAAACAATAAACATGGAGTCGTTAGTGTTGCTGGTCTTGGTGCTGTGGTTTGTTGTCACCGACAACGCCAACAGATACTGGCAAGAGCGTATAGATGAGGCGAGGCGCATAAGGCTTCAGAAATTCTCGTAATTCGTAATTATTCTTCTTCCGGGTTTACAGATCCCAGCGTGCTCACGGGGCGTTGTGTGGGCATGTGAGGACACTCCTCCTCACCAATCAGTGCACAGGGGAGTGTCTGCTCACGCCCCTAGCCTCACTCAGCTCGGTTTGGCTCGCTTCAGCCCCACTCCAAAACCGTGCAAGTTTTGGGAGCTGAGTCGAGCTGAAGCGAGCTGAGTCGCGCCACTGAGGTAGTCGAAACACGAGCCGTGTCGGGCTGAAGTGAGCTGTAAAAGGATAGTGGAAAAGGGCCATAAATGACTCGGGATCCTTTTTACTATCTGGTCTCAAAGTTCAGACATGCACTTGAGTGCTGGTCACACCTTGACATCAGTGATCAGAGTGGGAAAGGATTCAACTATTGTGATTTTACATTTGCCTTTAAAACAAAAGAAAAAAATAGT
Organism: Neoarius graeffei; assembly: GCF_027579695.1. Taxonomy (NCBI): domain Eukaryota; kingdom Metazoa; phylum Chordata; class Actinopteri; order Siluriformes; family Ariidae; genus Neoarius; species Neoarius graeffei. The sequence goes on along the minus strand of NC_083570.1, from coordinate 84,640,821 downwards.
GGAGTGAAATTAAAATCAGGAGGAACAAGGAGGCGCATGGAAGTTGGGTTAGACCTTGTTACAGAGACCAGTACGGGTTAAGAGCTTTATAAGCTAAGAGAGCGAAGTTTCAGGTATACATGTTCTCCCAAACTTGTTATAACTCTGCTTCAATGCTTTCACCATATTACACCTAGTTCTTTAACTGTTCATGTAGCGCAAGTAGAGAACCCTCAGTTTTACACACTAAGGCCCAATCCCAATTCTAATTTCTACCCCTCCCCCTCGGCCCTTCCCCTTGAAACTGAGCTACAAGGGATAGGGCTTGAAATTCAACCCCTACGTATTGGGATAGCCCTTCAACGATCGCATACGTCATCACGTACCTCCGTCAGCGTTTACGTTAGCAAAACGCGACCAAATGCGTCACTGGCTGCGACCAGCCGCTACAGTCAGAGCCAGAAATCTCTGCTGGCAGGGTGTGATTTGTTAACTAACACCACTGAATGGGATATCTTTGGCGCTTCGTGCACCACATCCGACAGAATGAGGTGTCAGAACACTCATGTAACAAAACGTACGCAGTAAAGCAACCGAAAACAATACTCACTCCCAAAGCTTTTTAGCAGCAGCTTGGATTTCAGAAATCGCTGCTCATTCTCAGCTCGAAAGCGAATCAAGCGGCGTTTCCCCTCTGGATAACAACTTAAAACACGTAAATAATGGAGAAAATACATTTATGACAATCTTTCGCCGCGGGAACCGCCATCTTTCTGAAATCCGCATGAAATCTCGCTGAAATCCGCATGGCATTGTGGGAAATCACTCAAACCCCTTCGTTCGGAGTCAGCTCCAGGAAAATCTCCGTTTGGAGGGATACAGAAGCCCTACCCCTTCCCCTACCCCTCCGCGTTAACTGGGATTGGGATACCCCTACCCCTTCACGTGAATGCGCAAAATGGAGGGGAAGGGCCAAGGGGTTGGTCCAAGGGGTGAAATGGGATTCGGCCTAATTCTCCAAATACTCCCATATTTATCGCATTTCAGTCAATCGAATGGCATTTAATTGAGGATGCACTTCTCACCTGTCGACCACCATTTTGTGGACACTCTTCCAATCCTCCTTGTCCTTGTCTGTACCCATGTCTGGGTTGAGGCTCTGCAAGGAAACACCAGCTACGTTCACACCACTCCATACAGGCACTGTAAGAAATACAAACAAAAAAAAAAGGCATTATAACGCCGATATATCCACAGGTATAAATGGGCTAGCAGGGCTAATCTCAAGAAGTGTGTGTGGGGGGCAAAAGTTGCTCAGGGAGTCTCGAGGAGTATACATTTGAAAAGGAGTGCAGTTTCACAGACTCCACCTCAAGGGCAGGAGGAGGTTACATTTTATTTAACCCTCCCCCCAAAACCGTTATGATGTAGAGATGTACCAAGCGGTCGATTGATTCTACATCAGCATCGGCCTTGTATTGTTCAGGACAATTTTAAAACCATCGATGTCATTTTGAGCAATTTTCAACCCATAAAATGACAATTTTTTAAATGATAATGGACAATATTAACACAAGCATTGATGCGTTTCATCACAACCGTCATTAGTTTACAGCTTTTTAAATAAATAAAAATAATTCAAGTGTACATGTAGAGTGAGAGGTTTTAAGCCTCACCGCTGGAGTCTCCATGCTCTCCAATCACCCAGCTGTGGCAGCTGGACGGGTGCAAACCCAGTTTCTCACCCATCAGGAAGCGAAACCGAGCAGAGTCCAGGTTGGTACCGCTACCAATCACACGGTTCCTGGGAAGGCCACTCAGCTTCCATGCCACATAGGTCAGGATATCAACTAAAAAGAAAAGTTTGGTGGGGTTAAACAGTCACAGGCTGTACTCCTGGCTCAAGATACAATTTTATCTGTTCATGTATGGTAATAAACCTGCTCAGTTACAGATGGAGGTGAACAGGAGCTGTGCTAGAAAACGAGTGCTAACCTGGGTTGGAAACCACCAGGATGATACAGTTGGGGCTGTACTTTACAATGTTGGGAATGATGAACTTAAAGATGTTGACATTCCTCTGCACCAGGTTCAGCCTGCTCTCTCCCTCCTGTTGGCGAGCCCCAGCGGTCACCACCACGACCTTTGAGTTGGCAGTCACACTGTAGTCTGGGACACCCAGAATATCCTCTTTACTTTATTTAGCCAAGCATATTTTGTAGCATTTATGTAATTAAACTTGGCATGCACTGAACCTTTGAATCCAAGTCCTTCCTTACCTTTGTCAGCCACAATTTTATGAGTCTTGAGGAAGAGACTGCCATGCTGTAGGTCCATAGCCTCTCCCTTCAACTTATCCTCCATCACATCAACCAGGGCCAACTCATCAGCAAGATCCTGCACAAAATCAAAGCACATATTCAGGCCTTCAGTAAAACTGTCTTGGTTCAGTATTATTTCATAACCAGCTGAGAGAACTCCCCTTATCAAAAAGAAGTATACTTAAGTTCATTTTATTAATGATACTTGCATTAAAGTACATTTCCTTAAGTATACTTGTGTACCAAGTATTTGGATAATGTACTTACAAATATACCTTGTAAGTAAACTAACCTAATACTTCTTGGGACTAAATTGGCCCACTTTTAGTTTATAAAAAGTATACTTTAAGTCTAAAGGGGTGTTCACACGGCACATATTTGCATCGATGCTGCACCGATGTATTTTCTTGCGATATATCTTACACCGGTGTCAATTTTGTGGAGCGTTCACACGTCACAAACCTGCTTACTAGAGAGAAGCGTGTTAGCACCAGTGCAGCCCCACTTGCGTTCACACGGCAGTTTTTGCGACCGTGCTATACGATAGTAATAATGCGGAAATGAAATATGCGCATGCGTGAAAATGTACTTCCTTTTCCCGGTCATCATGGCATCACCAAGCACCGGGAAAACAACGTGGATGAAGACACCAGTGTTGCCAGATACTGCTGATGTTTTCCAGCCCAAAATATGTTCAAATCCGCCAAAATGCACTTAAAACCTCCCAGTCTGGCAACACTGGAAGACACGCAGTTCTGTTGTTGATATTCGCCATTTTGGAAGCGCAAAATACCAGGATGCAAATTATGCAATGCCCGTATGTAATCAACTCTCCTCACACGTAGCGAGTCTACCCCTGTAGCGTTCAGACGTCCCATTTTATATCGGTTCTGCCCCACAAACTAACATTTACTCCGGAGTAAATTTCTTAAACCACCTCCCGAGCAGGGTTAGATTTGCACCAGTTTAAGCAGCTTTCAGGGGCGACACCAGTATAACTGTACCGTGTGAACGCTCTACCGGGGCAGCCCCGGTGCTACACCGGAGTAAAAGTTGCCATGTGAACACCCCTTAAGAGAAGTAAACTAAGGATACAATTAGTATTTATTTTGTACTGCAAGTATACTACAAGTAAACTTGTATACTAATAGTTTACTAGTTCTATACTTGTAGTCCACTCTAGTTTACAAAAACATACTTCATAGCATACTGGAACTATACTATTGGTTTACTCGTTACACACTTCTAGTCAACTTTTTAAAGTATACTTTATAGTATATTGGAAATATACTATTAGTTACTGGTTATATACATCTAGTCCACTTTTTAGTTTTCAAGTAAACTGCAATTACCCTTCTAGGTATACTATTAGTTTTCTAGCCCTAACCCTTACCTCATGCACACTACCAGTAGACAACTTGCATGTTTTGTACCTTAAGTTACAATGAAGTTTTAAAAGGTAAGAATTCACAAAACAGACACTCAGGATTAAGAACATTCATTTTCTTTAAAAATCAAAGTTTAAAGCAACATTGTATTCAATGCCAAAGTATAAAAACATGGCAATGATAACTGATATTGACATCCAAGCTCTAAAGAAAGGAAAAAGAAAAGAAAAAAAAAAAACCTTATGGAACCACAGACGTACCCAAGAGTCAACAATGCTGAAGCACAGCTACAGGGTAAGTACACTTAAACATAAGGCACAAATATTAACATTACACCAAGTACATCTTGATCAAAAGTTTAAATATAAGCTTAATATACTTAGACGTTTCTATATACTTTTCAGCATACCGTAAATGCTCTAATATAGGCCGGGGCCTTTATTTCACTCAAGTGCATCTTGGTCCAGGCCATTATTGGAAGGAGGCCAGAATTAGAGGCAGGCCTCTATTTCTATTTGAGCAAAACAGACTACCAGTGGAATGAATAAAAACGAGATTTTGTGTCTATTTGAACCTATAAAATAGGTTGATGCTTGGTTGCCTGGTTACCACCAGACCTACCGGTAATCACAATCAGGGGCGCCTGCAGGGTTGAACTGTAAGGTACGCACTAGCGGTGTAATCCCCCCCCCCAAAAAAAAAAAAAAAAACGCTTGCGTGCTGCAGTTTCTATGAAGAGTCGATCTATAGGCTTATACACAAAACAACGATAGAACTTTAACTTGAAATTGAACAATAGCCTTCCATGAACACAGGCTGATATTTGAACAACATATGTGAACTACACACGACAATAAACAATAAACTCTTTATAGCCTCGATTAGAATCTAGTGAACTTGCTCAGCACTACCGCACGCACGACTCTGACACACACTGTAGCGCAACGTGGGGTACAGAGACTCGCTGAAAAACTCCTCGGGTATTTTTCTGAGTTTACCGAAAATCAGAGTAGAAGGAGCCACCCACCCTCTGTCTGGTTTGAAGCGGTTCTGTAGGACATTGAGCTTTACAGAGTCCGGTGCACATTTTAAGGCATCTGGTTGAAGTTTCCCTATGTCTGATAAATGTGATGTCAGTGATAGCGGGCTGACTCGTGGCTCATTAGTAAAGCTATCTGATGGCTCATTTGTCAGCAAGGTGGAGCAACCATCTACTTCTGATCGTAAGGGACATGGGGAGATGTAGGTGTTCTTATATGAAATTCACTGGATGTATGGCTAGTTTCAAACTCAGAGGTAGATGAAGGCAATTCCCTCAAAGGAACTGAGCTAGCATCCAGCTGCAGCGCACTGCTGCTCGGTTGCGGAGGAGTGGAAGCTGCCGGTGCCGTGTTACTAGCTGATACTGGAGACGACTGGCAAGCAGATGACACCCCTGGATCACTGCTTTTGGACTTTTTCGTAAAAGTCTGAAACAAGCTCGTTTGTTTCAGGGTTCGTTTACTCGTTTTTGACTCGCTTCTCAATAAATTCTCGCACAAGCTCTGACTACTGACGATTGTCTGTCTCCGTTTCTCAAAACTGGAGAGAATCTCAGTGGTGCAAGAAAAGTATATCTGCATTGACCAATGAGCTTTCTTGGTCACGCACACCCCGCCCACTCCTGAAGCGCACAAATGCGCCGGCACACACGCGTGTCTCTCTCTCTCTTTCTCAAATTATGTTGCATTGCCAAAGCATTCAGGTAACAATTATAATTAAAAAAAATAATAATAATCTCTCTCCCCGAGGTACGCCTAATGCGTACGGCCATACGCCTGGCGGCGCCACTGATCACAATTGTCTTTCAGATCGGAACGATTGTGTAAGGCCACTATGATCTCAGAAACATCGTTGGTTATAGCCCCGGCCTGTATTAGAGTCCGGCCATTATTTACCTCCTCCGACAGCGAGACCGGCCAATATTAGAGTCCCGGCCAGTAATGGAATACAGGCCAGTATTAGAGGATTTACGGTAAGCCAAGTATACTTATGTATAACTTTAAATACAACTCTGAAGTAAATAAAAAGTAAACTGAAAGCATCCTCTTATTTTTAGTTTAAAAGAAGTCTACTAGAAGCACACTTGAATAAACTTTTTTGTAAGGGTCCTTTCATTCATTTAGGCATTTCTTGCATGATACAAGCCATTTGTTAATTTATACCAGAGCATACTGGATTTACAAAGACTGGATAATGCCACTATTTGAGTTAATAGAAAACTTGGGAATGACATCCTGATGTGAGAATAATTGCATGTGCAAATGTGGGTGGGGAACCTGTGCAGCTGCTTTTATCTAAACTGTCTGGCGATGCTGTTATCTATATGGTCAAGGTTAATAAAAGACCATCAAGGCTTGGCTGCAAAGTCACTACCATGCTTTCATACGAACACCAGATGTACAAAATGACGAACAGGACAGTTTATTGCTTGACATCCAACGGCGACATAGGGTTAAAATGCAACACGAGTGTTTAGTGGAGTGTGGCTGAATGAGAGATTCTTTCTACTCCCAAATCTCTTCACAGAGTTGGAATGCCTTCGGACTATCTGTCAGATTCGTTTCACTGAACAGGAATCAAAGTGACCATGACCACGTACAGCATCACTACACTGCATTTTGGACCTCAAAATTACAAGATTCCTAAAACATCTTCATTAGAAAGTGCCTTAAACCCTTACTTAAACCCTAACTGTTGTGAAATTATAATTCATTGCAAAAAAGTTCTTCATTCCCCCGCTTTGTGATAAGGAACCAATATGTGATTAGTGTTTTATATACACACACCTTCAGTAACTACTTTAGCCTGGTCAGAGTCATCATGGATCCAGGAACACTAATGCCCCTTTTCCACCAAAGCAGTTCCAGGGCTGGTTCGGGGCCAGTGCTTAGTTTGGAACCGGGTTTTCTGTTTCCACTGACAAAGAACTGGCTCTGGGGCCAGAAAAACCAGTTCCAGGCTAGCACCAACTCTCTGCTGGGCCAGAGGAAAGAACCGCTTACGTCAGCAGGGGGGCGGAGTTGTTAACACCAACAATAACAAGACCGCGACAGATCGCCATTTTTAAGCGACGAGAAGCAGCAGCTGTACAACCGCGAAGTCATCCATTATTATTGTTGTTGTTGCTGCTTCTTCCGCGTTGTTTTTGCTTCGATATTCGCACCAAGGTTTTGCAAACATAGCGACGTAACTGACGTATACAGCGACATAACTGACGTGGCTTCTCTTAGCACCGCGAGCTATGGAAAAGCAAACTGGTTCTCAGCTGGCTCGCAAGTTGAACGAGTTGTGAACCAGCACCAGCACCGAACCAGCCCTGGAACTGATTTGGTGGAAAAGGGGTATAGGTGTGAGGTGGGAAAAAGACCCTGGATGGGACTAGAGTCCATCTCAAGGCACCCATGCACACCCACATTCACCTACTGGCATGGTTTTGGGAGGAAACCAGTAAACCCTGAGGAAATCCAAAGGGACACAGGGAGAACATGGGGAAACTCCAAACAGTAATGGCCAAGCAGTTCTTGCCCTTCAGATGCCAACTTAATAACCAATAACTGATTTTGAAAAAGGATTGTAATTGAAACCATTTTTGTTTTGTACATAAAAAGCAATTTTTCCTTACTAAGACCAGGGGGATGTACACTTGAACTGAATATTGTTCCATTTGTGTTTAACATCATTTATAGCTCTATTAGCATAGTAATGGTGTCTCTTACCTTGAGCAGGATGCTGATGGCAGAGGCCATGCCCACCATGCCAACACCAACCACAGTCACTTTGTTGGTGCAGCCCACTGGCTGCTCGGTGCTCACGTGGGCAATCAGCTTCTCCTTAGTGGACGACATTTTCTGTAGAACAGCAGCTCATATCAGAATACTGTGCAGTTTATCATTTAATCTGAACATACTGGTCATTGTATAAATTTTAGCCATTGCACAATACATTATTTAAATTAGGATCAGTTTAAATGTTCTATCCCTTCCAGTTTAGTATGGACACAAGTGCCCAAGATAATGCTCTCTCCAGCACAATGATAACAAGCAACTAAGCTCTGGCTGTGTCCGTGTTGGTATTACTGGAGGGCCTATTTTTACTTGCTTCTTATGAGGCGTCACTAGAGAAGGTTAAGCATGAGGGGGTTGGCATTTCAGCTGCCCTTACAGCACTGTATAGAAGGAGGCACATGGATTGTTTTCAAAAGGATAAATACTTGCATTTATGTAAATTATGTCTCACCTAAGCCAAGAATGTCTTCTGTGCATCACAAAGATTAATATAGCAGTGTGTGTGTTTTGGGGCAGAGCAGTCAGGGCTCCAGGCATTGAGTCATATATAGCATGGTGCTCGTGTTCCTGTCTAATTTAATAATCCATCCCTGGGCCATTCTAACATTTTCCTGCAGCCTAAAGCCAGGATCGGCCTACATGAATTCAGTGCAATTTTGTCACGGCTGATAAGCATCTAGGATCGGGTCAGAACATGAATATTAGGAATGATGAACGGGCCTTGGAGTGCGACGTTGTATTTTCTCTCCTAGTTTAACATCTACCACATGTTCCTTCCGTAGCCATGATTAACAAATTTCCTTGAACCCATATCCCTGACAACACACAAATGCATGATTGATTATCGGTCTGGATCAAACTTGTAGTGTTGAACAAGACAGCGCAAGAATTTACAGCACTAGTTGCCTCATCTAACATGGCGACCATAGTGAAAGACATAAACGTGGTGAACTGTATAAGAGCGTAGCTGCGATTCAGAGACAACTAGGGGCCCTAGTGTGAGAATAATGGATTCAAAGCACAGATTAAATCAAAAACAGGTGAATAGAAGCAGTACACTGAACAGCGTGTCTTTGTAGTTAAACAAATACTAGTGCTCACTTCCTGTCAGGAAATCAACCTTATCCGTTGCCATGGTAAAGGAGAGGTGGGGCTTGTGCAGATGTCATGAGTATTGCACAAATTATACCAGCAACCACGTTTTCCTTCTTAGGAATCTAAATAAAAGATTCTTAATGCATTACCAAAATCAGCATGGTGAGGAGATAGTGTGTTGAACAGGCCCCACACACACACACGTGTATGGAATAAACCTACAAAAGAGAGACTACACATGGCTTGAAGGAACTTATGCCTAGCTGCAGATGTCCATATGTGTAGCTGAGCTCAGCACGTACACTAATGAGTCACACACAGCAAAGAGAGGGTCACAGCCCCAACATGGACACTGGGAGACAAAATGGCCCTCATCAGGCGCCACACTGTGGACATGCAGACTAGAGAGAGAAATAATAATCTGTTGCTTGACATTTTTATTGAGAAACACAACAGGTGCATGAATTATTAAACAGTCTGACTGATCCAGTATCAAATTCTCATTTTGTATCGAATCCCAGGACAGATGAGGATGGAGACCAGATATGGGTGGCTACACAGAACAAGAAATGATAAGGCTCCAGTAAACTACAGTGCTGCTTTTATTAGACGGTTTTCTCTTTCCAAAAACATGGGAAAATTACCAGGAATATACACACTACTGGTTATCTCATCTCATCTCATTATCTCTAGCTGCTTTATCCTTCTACAGGGTCGCAGGCAAGCTGGAGCCTATCCCAGCTGACTACGGGCGAAAGGCGGGGTACACCCTGGACAAGTCGCCAGGTCATCACAGGGCTGACACATAGACACAGACAACCATTCACACTCACATTCACACCTACGGTCAATTTAGAGTCACCAGTTAACCTAACCTGCATGTCTTTGGACTGTGGGGGAAACCGGAGCACCCGGAGGAAACCCACGCGGACACGGGGAGAACATGCAAACTCCACACAGAAAGGCCCTCGCCGGACCCGGGGTTCGAACCCAGGACCTTCTTGCTGTGAGGCGACAGCGCTAACCACTACACCACCGTGCCGCCACTACTGGTTATTTAGATATAATATAATATAGTATATATTATAGCATAGTATATTATATAATATTATAGCACAGTATAATATATTATATAATATTATATAATATTATAGCATAGTATAATATATTATACTATGCTATAATAATATAATATATATTATAGCATAATATAATAATGCATATTTTATATTAGATAGATAGATAGATAGATAGATAGATAGATAGATAGATAGATAGATAGATAGGAGAAAACTCAACACAGTGAGTGCTGTAACCACACGAATCCCATCACAGTCCGACATCTTTGAATATCTCCGACTCGAAACAATACCCTGCTGTAATAATTCGCCAAACGCACTGCCTCTCACCTGTGTGTAAGCGGTGTTTGGGCTGAAGCTGAGCCGGTATGCTGTGATGTGCAGAGCTGATCCGCAGAGGCAGCGGGCGAAACGTGGCGACGCTTTATAAACTGCGGAACCAGCTCACGTCATACATATTAATGAGCGGGGCGTGGCTGCGCGGTCGTGGTGGAAGTCACGTCCCCTGAAGAAAACTTGACGAGCGGTGCGGACGTGCGTGTGCGGTTTGACTCACGCGCTGCTGTAGTAATAATCATAAAGTGTTAGTGAGCGGAAGTGTAAGCAGCAGCAGCAGCAGGCTGTGACTGTGGGGTGGAATGAAAGCCTACAGGTTTTACCCTACTGTGTAATGGAGGCTCTGCTCTGGTGAAGCAATGGCATAATGCAGTGGCGGCTGGCCCATAGGGGGCGCTCGGGCGCTGCCCTCTTAGATGTCTCATCTCATCTCATCTCATCTCATTATCTGTAGCCGCTTTATCCTGTTCTACAGGGTCGCAGGCAAGCTGGAGCCTATCCCAGCTGACTACGGGCGAAAGGCGGGGTACACCCTGGACAAGTCGCCAGGTCATCACAGGGCTGACACATAGACACAGACAACCATTCACACTCACATTCACACCTACGGTCAATTTAGAGTCACCAGTTAACCTAACCTGCATGTCTTTGGACTGTGGGGGAAACCGGAGCACCCGGAGGAAACCCACGCGGACACGGGGAGAACATGCAAACTCCACACAGAAAGGCCCTCGCCGGCCACGGGGCTCAAACCCGGACCTTCTTGCTGTGAGGCGACAGCGCTAACCACTACACCACCGTGCCGCCCACCCAATATATTTTGTATATATATATACAACCCCTGGCAAAAAGTATGGAATCACCAGTCTTGAATGAGACCACTCATTCACACGTTTTATTCTGTAGAACAAACTCAGATCACAAACATGATACAATAATAAAGTCATTCCAAAGTGCACTTTCTTGGCCTTCAGAAACACTAAAAGAAATGAAGAAAAAGCATTGTGGAAGTCAGTAAATGTTACTTTTATAGACCAAGCACAGGGAAAAAAATATGGAATCACTCAATTCTGAGGAAAAAAAATATGGAATCATGGAAAACAGACAAACAAAAGAACATTCAAAACACATCACTAGTACTTAGTTGCACCACCTCTGGCTATTATAACGGCTTGCAGTCTCTTAGGCATGGACTTGATGAGTGACAAACAGTATTTTATATATAAGTGCTCAGCGTAAATGAGTGCACCCTCTTTGAAAAGTAACATTTTAAAAAATATCTCAATGAACACAAACAATTTCCAAAATGTTGACAAAACAAAGTTTAATATAACATCTGTTTAACTTATAACACGAAAGTAAGGTTAATAATATAACTTAGATTACACATTTTTCAGTTTTACTTAAATTAGGGTGGTGCAAAAATGAGTACACCCCACAACAAAAACTACTACATCTAGTACTTTGTATGGCTTCCATGATTTTTAATGACAGCACCAAGTCTTCTAGGCATGGAATGAACAAGTTGGTGACATTTTGCAACATCAATCTTTTTCCATTCTTCAACAACGACCTCTTTTAGTGACTGGATGCTGGATGGAGTGCTGTTCCCCAGGCTGCTCTGTTGTATGTTGCTCTATGTTTCTCAGAACCTTTATTTTTAAATACATTTCTGAGTGGATAGTATCTCCAGCCTTGACTCTTGTATGCTGCATAAATGGAAATAAAAAATATATATATATATTTTTGAGAGTTAAAATCGACCGCAAAGTTGGCATTTGAGCTGCCCCGCTGAGCCAGCCAGCCCTGAGTGCGTGACATCATAGCAGTAGAGAAGAGAGAGAAAACACAGGTTGTTAGGTAACTCTGTCCCTCTGAGTTACATGTCAATCCTGGGATCGAGGTGCTGACCTCTTCTGCTCCTCGGACCTGCCTGATCCATCCTGATGCCCAGTGTCTGGTTGGAGTCTCATCGCATCGCATCGCTCCTGTGGAGGACGGCCCCATATGGACAGTTGAAAGTTACACTTGGAAGATGCCAGGGGCGGAGCTAAGGGGTGGCCAGGGGTGTGTGGCCACCCCAGGGCACGCCTTGGCCCCGCCCTGGCCACCCCAGGGCCGGACAATAAAATTTATAAAACCGATATGTCCCACGAAATGTTAGTTCCGCCCGCTGGATTTTTGTTCCGCCTATTTGGTTTCTGCGGGGATGCATATTACCGTAGCACATAAACATTTCGCGCGTTCAAGCAGCAGGTGGTATCAGATAGTTATGCTCTAGTCCGACAACACAACAACCTATGAACTACATGAACGTGCGATTAATTTGGGATGTAAGTTATTCATCTCTTATACTCTCTTCAAGTTTTCTCACTTTGTAGACATACAGTTACAATTTTGTCCTCAGACAATTCAAAGTTTCCAGAAATCTCCCGAGTTTCCAGAAATCTCCCGAGTTTCCAGAAATCTCCACTTTGCCCGGGGTTTTTGAAAGTATCCGTTTTCAGTGACTGAAACCTTCATTTACATGTAAATGCAACCTGATAGATAAATATGCGTCTTTATAGATATCTGGCTACAGTGGGATTTGTGCTGTGTGCACATGTAGATAGATACTAGATACAGTGGGGCAAAAAAGTATTTAGTCAGTCACCAATTGTGCAAGTTCTCCCACTTAAAAAGATGAGAGAGGCCTGTAATTTTCATCATAGGTACACTTCAACTATGAGAGACAGAATGAGAAAAAAATCCAGAAAAATCACACTGTCTGATTTTTAAAGAATTTATTTGCAAATTATGGTGGAAAATAAGTATTTGGTCAATAACAAAAGTTCATCTCAATACTTTGTTATATACCCTTTGTTGGCAATGACAGAGGTCAAACGCTTTCTGTAAGTCTTCACAAGGTTTTCACACACTGTTGCTGGTATTTTGGCCCATTCCTCCATGCAGATCTCCTCTAGAGCAGTGATGTTTTGGGGCTGTCGCTGGGCAACACGGACTTTCAACTCCCTCCAAAGATTTTCTTTGGGGTTGAGATCTGGAGACTGGCTAGGCCACTCCAGGACCTTGAAATGCTTCTTACGAAGCCACTCCTTCATTGCCCGGGCGGTGTGTTTGGGATCATTGTCATGCTGAAAACCCAGCCATGTTTCATCTTCAATGCCCTTGCTGATGGAAGGAGGTTTTCACTCAAAATCTCACGATACATGGCCCCATTCATTCTTTCCTTTACACGGATCAGTCGTCCTGGTCCCTTTGCAGAAAAACAGCCCCAAAGCATGATGTTTCCACCCCCATGCTTCACAGTAGGTATGGTGTTCTTTGGATGCAACTCAGCATTCTTTCTCCTCCAAACACGACAAGTTGAGTGTTTACCAAAAAGTTCTATTTTGGTTTCATCTGACCATATGACATTCTCCCAATCCTCTTCTGGATCATCCAAATGCTCTCTAGCAAACTTCAGACGGGCCTGGACATGTACTGGCTTAAGCAGGGGGACACGTCTGGCACTGCAGGATTTGAGTCCCTGGCGGCGTAGTGTGTTACTGATGGTAGCCTTTGTTACTTTGGTCCCAGCTCTCTGCAGGTCATTCACTAGGTCCCCCCGTGTGGTTCTGGGATTTTTGCTCACCGTTCTTGTGATCATTTTGACCCCACGGGGTGAGATCTTGCGTGGAGCCCCAGATCGAGGGAGATTATCACTGGTCTTGTATGTCTTCCATTTTCTAATAATTGCTCCCACAGTTGATTTCTTCACACCAAGCTGCTTACCTATTGCAGATTCAGTCTTCCCAGCCTGGTGCAGGTCTACGATTTTGTTTCTGGTGTCCTTTGACAGCTCTTTGGTCTTGGCCATAGTGGAGTTTGGAGTGTGACTGTTTGAGGTTGTGGACAGGTGTCTTTTATACTGATAACGAGTTCAAACAGGTGCCATTAATACAGGTAACGAGTGGAGGACAGAGGAGCCTCTTAAAGAAGTTGTTACAGGTCTGTGAGAGCCAGAAATCTTGCTTGTTTGTAGGTGACCAAATACTTATTTTACCGAGGAATTTACCAATTAATTCATTAAAAATCCTACAATGTGATTTCCTGGATTCTTTCCCCCCCATTCTGTCTCTCATAGTTGAAGTGTGCCTATGATTAAAATTACAGGCCTCTCTCATCTTTTTAAGTGGGAGAACTTGCACAATTGGTGGCTGACTAAATACTTTTTTGCCCCACTGTAGATAGAAAGCAAAACATCGGTGGTTTTCGATTGTACGACTCAAAAGAGAAAATTACGTTGGCAAGTTAGCTGTCTGTGAATCACTTTGCTCACTCCAACCGCAGAATACAACTTTTAAAGTTAATGTTTGTCTGTTACACGAAAATATAGAGATGTTGTGTGTTACTGGTGGGAGTACACATTGATTGATTAATAATTGTCACACTCATACATACACAACACTCCTGCATTCTCTCAACATACACTCTCCCCCTACCCCTCCCTCTCACACACACCCCTCTCATGCACCACATTTCTATATTTACATGTAACACACTCACTCATACACAACACTTATGCACTCTCTTAACACACTGTCTATCTCACTCTCACACTCACACAATTTGTGCACTACATTTCTATATTTACATGTAACATTCATACACTCTCAACACAGACACACAACTCGCACTAAATTTTCATATTTAAATGTAACACTCATGCACTGTCTTAACTCTCTCTCTCTCTCATATATGAACACATACTTCACTCTCTTAACACACACTATGTCTTTCTCTCACCCACTATAAGATACAACTCATGCACTCTCAACACACACCCTCTCTTACACACACACACACACACACACACACACACACACACACCACTCATGCATGATGCACTACATTTCTATATTTACAGTTAGGTCCATAAATATTTGGACAGAGGCAACATTTTTCTAATTTTGGTTCTGTACATTACCACAATGAATTGTGAACAAAACAATTCAGATGCAGTTGAAGTTCAGACTTTCCGCTTTAATTCAGTAGGTTGAACAAAATGATTACATAAAAATGTGAGGAACTAAAGCATTTTTTTAACACAATCCCTTCATTTCAGGGGCTCAAAAGTAATTGGACAAATTCAATAATTGTAAATAAAATGTTCATTTCTAATACTTGGTTGAAAACCCTTTGTTGGCAATGACTGCCTGAAGTCTTGAACTCATGGACATCACCAGACACTGTGTTTCCTCCTTTTTAATGCTCTGCCAGGCCTTTACTGCAGCGGTTTTCAGTTGCTGTTTGTTTGTGGGCCTTTCTGTCTGAAGTTTAGTCTTTAACAAGTGAAATGCATGCTCAATTGGGTTGAGATCAGGTGACTGACTTGGCCATTCAAGAATATTCCACTTCTTTGCTTTAATAAACCCCTGGGTTGCTTTGGCTTTATGTTTTGGGTCATTGTCCATCTGTATTATGAAACGCCGACCAATCAGTTTGGCTGCATTTGGCTGGATTTGAGCACACAGTACGTCTCTGAATACCTCAGAATTCATCTGGCTGCTTCTGTCCTGTGTCACATCATCAATAAACACTAGTGACCCAGTGCCACTGGCAGCCATACATGCCCAAGCCATCACACTGCCTCCGCCGTGTTTTACAGATGATGTGGTATGCTTTGGATCATGAGCTGTACCACGCCTTCGCCATACTTTTTTCTTTCCATCATTCTGGTCGAGGTTGATCTTGGTTTCATCTGTCCAAAGAATGTTCTTCCAGAACTGTGCTGGCTTTTTTAGATGTTTTTTAGCAAAGTCCAATCTAGCCTTTTTATTCTTGAGGCTTATGAGTGGCTCGCACCGTGCAGTGAACCCTCTGTATTTACTTTCATGCAGTCTTCTCTTTATGGTAGATTTGGATATTGATACGCCTACCTCCTGGAGAGTGTTGTTCACTTGGTTGGCTGTTGTGAAGGGGTTTCTCTTCACCATGGAAATTATTCTGCGATCATCCACCACTGTTGTCATCTGTGGGCGTCCAGGTCTTTTTGCATTGATGAGTTCACCAGTGCTTTCTTTCTTTCTCAGGATGTACCAAACTGTAGATTTTGCCACTCCTAATACTGTAGCAATTTCTCGGATGGGTTTTTTTCTGTTTTCACAGCTTAAGGATGGCTTGTTTCACCTGCATGGAGAGCTCCTTTGACCGCATGTTTTCTTCACAGCAAAATCTTCCAAATGCAAGCACCACACCTCAAATCAACTCCAGGTCTTTTATCTGCTTAATTGAGAATGACATAACGAAGGAATTGCCCACACCAGCCCATGAAATAGCCTTTGAGTCAATTGTCCAATTACTTTTGGTCCCTTTAAAAACAGGGTGGCACATGTTAAGGAGCTGAAACTCCTAAACCCTTCATCCAGTTTTCATGTGGATACCCTCAAATGAAAGCTGAAAGTCTGGACTTCATGTCCATGTCCATTATATAACTATAACCTGAATATGTTTCAGTAAACAGGTAAAAAAACAAAATTTGTGTCAGTGTCCAAATATATATGGACCTAACTGTACATGTAACACACTCACTGGTATACACAACACTCATGCACACTCACCCACACACCACCCATGCACTACATTTCTATATTCACATATAACACACACACCACTCATGCACTCTGAACATACACTCTCTCTCACACACACACACACACACACAACTTATGCACTTCATTTTTGTATTTACATGTAACATATCTTCACACACACACACACACACACACACAATTCGTATACTACAGCTCATCTATATCTACATGCAGTGCACATACTTTCCCCCCTCTCTCTCTCTCACACACCAATCATGCACTACACCTCATCTATGTCATGTGCTCCATCAGTGTAACACTTTTACTCACACACGCACATACACACACACATTTTGTAACTCAACACATTTAGTTTGTACAGTACTTACAATGGACAATATCACAACATGTTGTAAGTGTTTACATATGTTGTATGTATGAGTTAAGTATACAAGTATTTTCCTTTTCCTGAGCAAAGCACTCTTTATTCAAGCCTGACTAATAGCCTTACTACTTCCCAGGTGCCTGGGACAGGTGATCTTTTAGTTTTTACTTTTGCATTTTAGTAGTGATCGTTAAAATCCTGATGCTTAACTAGAGTAAACAAGTTGGATGGTTTCTTTGTTTTGCAGATGCTTTATGTTACATAAATAAATTAATACATTAATTTCTGACCTCTTGGCTCACATGGGTTTTGTTCATGATTTAGGCACCAGATATGCCATTAGATACATCAGAAATCAAATCTAGCTAATTCAGAATTTCCCGGGGGAGGATACCCCCCCCCCCCATTTAGTCACAGCATGGCCACCCCTTGTATATCCTTGGCCCCCCTTTGGCCACCCCATGTAAAAAATCCTGGCTACGGGGGCGTCGTGGCTCAGGTGGATGGGGCGCCGTGCCGTGGGTCCGGGGACCCGGGTTCGGTTCCGGCCCGGGGTCGTTTCCCGGTCCCTCCCCGTCTCTCTCTCCCGCTCGTTTCCTGTCTCTGCACTGTCCTATCCAGTAATAGAGGTGAAAAAAAGCCCCAAAAAAAAATCTTAAAAAAAAAAAAATCCTGGCTACACCACTGGAGGACGTTCTGGACACTCAGTAATACTTATATGGCTGAGGACTACAATTGGCTTGCTAACTTTAGGACTGCAGTTGTCATGAACAGTTTTGCGCTCAAGTTTCCATCAATGAAGCATTTATAACATCAATAAAACAGACTTCATGTTAAAACTGAGGCGGCACGGTGGTGTAGTGGTTAGCGCTGTCGCCTCACAGCAAGAAGGTCCTGGGTTCGAGCCCCGGGGCCGGCGAGGGCCTTTCTGTGTGGAGTTTGCATGTTCTCCCCGTGTCCGCGTGGGTTTCCTCCGGGTGCTCCGGTTTCCCCCACAGTCCAAAGACATGCAGGTTAGGTTAACTGGTGACTCTAAATTGACCGTAGGTGTGAATGTGAGTGTGAATGGTTGTCTGTGTCTATGTGTCAGCCCTGTGATGACCTGGCGACTTGTCCAGGGTGTACCCCGCCTTTCGCCCATAGTCAGCTGGGATAGGCTCCAGCTTGCCTGCGACCCTGTAGAAGGATAAAGCGGCTAGAGATAATGAGATGAGATGAGATGTTAAAACTGTTAATGTTATAGTCATGTTGTTGTCCAGGTGAGGATGGGTTCCCTTTTGGGTCTGGTTCCTCTCGAGGTTTCTTCCTCATGTCGTCTGGGGGAGTTTTTCCTTGCCATCGTTGCCACGGGCTTGCTCATTGGGGATAGATTAGGGATAAAATTGGTTCATGTCTTGGGTCATTCAGATTCTGTGAAGCTGCTTTGGGACAAAGTCTATTGTTAAAAGCGCTATACAAATAAACTTGACTTGACAGTGGTAGCCGGTTCTAAGGCCAAGGCCTTTTACAGCTATAGACCAAAGTCATATAAATAAAAATTTATGGTGAAAGTAAGAAATACCGTTACCGACTTGCTCAACTAAGACTGATTTGACTTCATTGATTGTGGGTTGACTCTCATTAAAACAGGATAGGTGTTGTAACTTATGTAACATACATGTATATGCATGCATTTTCACTGATAAAAGGCTAATTAAATAATCAGATGAACTGAGACAATCACATTCTGAAGCAAATTAAATAATCTTATACCGGTAACTTAAACACACAATACAAGTTACATGTATTAATCTAAATGCAGGTAAACAACGAGTGGTGTTGTTTTTGTTGTTTTGTATCCAAATGAGAGTCGCAGTTTACCCGTCTGTGTTCTCGCTTCTTGACGGCCGAGCTTGTGGCTGATTGTTTTGAAACAATCTGACTTTCAGTTGTTCGTTCAGTTCTCCGTTGACTCGCTTCTTCCACGTAAGGGCGAGATATTGCTGCTGAGGCAAGCATATCCAGTGGAGAAATCAGATGGCTGCTCCACTCATTCTCCATTTTCTCCATACTGAGTACTCCATCATTACTGCTCAGCTCAGGCAATTACTAAAACCTGGGACAGGAGCCACTTGCTATAGCTATCAGATCAGACACAAGCATACAGGGTGTAAGAGCGGAAGGAAGGGAGCATAAACTGTTTCTCTACGCTGATGATATTCTTTGGTTATCTGTGGATCCTGCTGCTTCAGCTCCTAGGTTCTTCAGAATTATGGAAGCTTTTTCTGAAATATCAGGTTACAAGATTAATTTAAATAAGTCTGAGGTAATGCCAGTGTCAAGGGCCTGTCGCCCAATATTAAGCAGTACACTCCAGTTTAAGTGGATAGAGTCTGGGATGCAGTATCTTGGGATTTATCTCACCCCAGACGTTAAAGATATGGTGCAAACAAATTTTTTCCCATTGCTTCAGCGTATAAAGACTAACTTGGAAAAGTGGAAACTGATTAATCTTAGTCTATGGGGAAAAGTTAATACTGTTAAAATGATGGTTGCGCCACAGGTAAATTACGTATCTATGATGGTGCCATTAACTGTTCCAGATTCTTTCTTTAAACAGTATGTGGCAGCGGGGGCGTGGTCAAGCGCCGGTCTGTGACAGGAGGGCGGAGTCAGGGAAGGTAAGTGGCAGAATCGCTACACCTGACTGCAATTAACCTGTTTGTGTGTGTCTTCCCAGTGACCGTGTCCTATTTAGGGAGGGAGAGCAGAGAGCAGAAGATCTCTCCCGAACCAGACACCTGATGTGTGTGCGCGTGTGTCTGGCTGTGTGTGTGTTTGAGATACCACTGAAAAGTGTAAAAATAAAATGATTGTTGAACCTGATCTCTGTCCTGCAGTCCTCTGTGCTCCACCCCTCCATAAGGACTGTTACAGTGGTACCGAAACCCGGGATCTGGAGCACAGCAGCCTAACAGCCCCATGGAGTCTTCCCCGTTCGCTGAACTGGTCCACGCCTTCGCCACGGCCCAGCAAAGCCAGCACCAGGCGCTACTCACCCTCCGAAAGGAGCAAGAACAGCGGTTCGAGGCCCTGGTGTTGGCCCAACAGGAAGATCGAGAGGCGTTCCGGCACCTCCTCGTGTCGGCGGGGTCCACCAGCGCTCCTACTGCGGGCCTGTCTCCCCTCACCGTCACCAAGATGGGCCCGCAGGACGACCCCGAGGCGTTCATCACGCTCTTCGAGCAGGTTGCCGAAGCCTCGGGGTGGCCGATGGAGCAGCGCGCGGTGCGCCTCCTCCCCCTGCTATCGGGAGAGGCACAGATGGCCGCGCTTCAGCTCCCCGCCGACTGCCGGCTGGCCTACGCGGACCTCCGCCGGGCTGTCCTCCAGTGCGTGGGGCGCACCCCAGAACAGCAGCGCCAGCGCTTCCACGCACTGCGCTTGGAGGAAGTCGGCTGGCCGTTCGCGTTTGGCCAGCAGCTCCGGGACGCCTGCTGGCGGTGGTTGAGGGCCGACAACTGCGACGCCGAGGGAATCATCGACCAGGTGGTGCTGGAACAGTTCATCGCATGCTTGCCAGCAGGAACTGCGGAGTGGGTCCAGTGCCACCGCCCGGCGTCGCTGGATCGGGCAGTCGAGCTGGCGGAGGACCATTTGGCGGCTGTCCCGGCAGCAGGACAGCAGACGGTATCTTCTCTTCTCTCCTCTTCTCTCTCTCTCTCTCTCTCTCCCCCTCCTCCTGTGTCCCGTCCTCGCCCCATTCCCCCACCGCAGAGGCGGGGGCCGGCACCACCCCAGCCGGCCCACCGCACCCGCGGTGCCCTCCCGTTTCTCCCTTCTGTGTCTGTCTCTCCCCCACCTCAGGTGAGTGAGCCCCAGATCACCAGTGCAGAGGGAAAGCCTGAGCCGGTTTGCTGGCGCGGCGGGGAGCCGGGCCACTTTCAACAGCAGTGCACGGCGATGGAGGTGGGCGCGGTGGTTCGGATCCCCGACGCGCCAGAGGCCGCCCTTGATCGGGCCGGAGCGTATCGCATACCGGTGAGTATCCAAGGGGATACATATCAGGCGTTGGTGGATTCTGGCTGTAATCAGACCTCAATTCACCAAAGCCTGGTCCAAAACGAGGCATTGGGGAGAGCACAGGGGGTGAAGGTGTTGTGTGTGCATGGGGATATTCACCGCTACCCTCTGGTGTCAGTCCACATTTTTTTCCGAGGGGAAAAATTTATAGTGAAGGCGGCGGTTAATCCTCGCCTTACCCACTCTTTAATTTTGGGGACTGATTGGCCGGGATTTCAGGGTTTGATGACGCGCTTAGTAAAGAGTGGGTCCTGCCATTTAGCAGGGGGAGGTCCCGGTGTCGCTTTGGCGGGAGCAGCTGTCACAGAGCCGTCTACATCATCTCCGCGTCAGAGTGAGGAGCCCCAGGCTCCTCCTCCCTCTCTCGGGGAATCCCTCGCGGATTTCCCATTAGAACAATCACGAGACGAGACTCTGCGACATGCGTTTGACCAAGTGAGAGTAATCGATGGTCAAACGCTTCCACCGAACGCCGCCCCGTCCTTCCCCTATTTCTCTATTATGAAGGATATATTATACCGAGTGACGCAGGACACTCAGACTAAAGAGCGAGTCACGCAGCTTTTGATTCCGAAGAGCCGCCGGGAACTGGTATTCCAGGCGGCTCACTTTAATCCCATGGCTGGACACTTAGGGCAGGATAAAACACTAGCCCGGATAATGGCCCGATTCTATTGGCCGGGGATTCGCGGCAATGTTCGTAGGTGGTGTATGGCATGCCGCGAATGCCAGTTAGTAAATCCAGCGGCCATTCCAAAAGCGCCTTTGCGCCCTCTACCGTTAATCGAGACCCCGTTTGAGAGAATTGGGATGGATCTCGTCGGGCCATTAGATCGGTCAGCATGAGGGTACCGCTTTATATTAGTTCTGGTGGACTATGCAACGCTATACCCGGAAGCAGTGCCTCTGCGCAATATCTCAGCACGCAGTATTGCAGAGGCCCTCTTCCGTGTCATCTCCCGAGTTGGAATCCCGAAAGAGATTCTGACTGATCAAGGCACTACATTTATGTCACGGACACTGCCTAATTGTATGGGCTATTGGGGATTAAGCCGATCCACACCAGCGTGTATCACCCACAAACGGACGGTTTAGTAGAACGGTTCAACCGCACCCTCAAAAATATTATTAAAAAATTCGTAAGTGAGGACGCACGTAGGCGGCACGGTGGTGTAGTGGTTAGCGCTGTCGCCTCACAGCAAGAAGGTCCTGGGTCCGAGCCCCGGGGCCGGCGAGGGCCTTTCTGTGTGGAGTTTGCATGTTCTCCCCGTGTCCGCGTGGGTTTCCTCCGGGTGCTCCGGTTTCCCCCACAGTCCAAAGACATGCAGGTTAGGTTAACTGGTGACTCTAAATTGACCGTAGGTGTGAATGTGAGTGTGAATGGTTGTCTGTGTCTATGTGTCAGCCCTGTGATGACCTGGCGACTTGTCCAGGGTGTACCCCGCCTTTCGCCCGTAGTCAGCTGGGATAGGCTCCAGCTTGCCTGCGACCCTGTAGAAGGATAAAGCGGCTAGAGATAATGAGATGAGATGAGGACGCACGTAATTGGGATAAGTGGCTCGAGCCCTTGTTGTTCTCAGTGCGAGAGGTCCCCCAAGCCTCCACGGGGTTCTCCCCGTTCGAATTATTATATGGGCGTAAGCCGCGCGGCATCCTAGACGTGCTGCGGGAAAATTGGGAGGAGGGACCTTCACAAAGCAAGAACGAAATTCAGTACGTTATGGACCTGCACGCAAAACTCCACATGCTCACCCACCTAACTCAGGAGAATTTGCGGCAGGCCCAGGAACAGCAAGCCCGCCTGTACAACAAGGGTACGTGCCTTAGAGAGTTCACACCGGGAGATAAGGTACTCGTACTGTTGCCCACGTCGAGCTCCAAATTGATCGCCAAGTGGCAAGGACCCTTTGAGGTCACACGGCGAGTCGGGGACGTCGACTATGAGGTGAGGCGAATGGACAGGGGTGGGGTGCTACAGATTTACCACCTCAATCTGCTTAAACTCTGGAACGAGGAGGTCCCCGTGGCGTTGGTGTCGGTGCTTCCAGAGAAGGAGGAGCTGGGGCCGGAGGTTCAAAAAGGGGCATTGGCATCACGTACCTCTCTGGTCCCCTGTGGAGACCACCTCTCCCCGACCCAACTCACGGAGGTCGCCCAGTTGCAGACCGAGTTTTCGGATGTGTTCTCGCCCCTGCCTGGTCGCACTAACCTCATAGAGCACCACATAGAGACGCCCCCGGGGGTGGTAGTGCGTAGCCGCCCTTACAGGCTACCCGAACACAAAAAAAAGGTGGTTCGGGAAGAACTTCAGACCATGCTCGAAATGGGCATCGTCGAGGAGTCCCACAGTGACTGGAGCAGCCCAGTGGTCTTGGTACCCAAGGCCAATGGGTCGGTCCGGTTCTGTGTGGACTATAGAAAAGTCAACGCGGTGTCTAAATTCGACGCTTACCCAATGCCTCGTATTGATGAGCTGCTCGATCAACTAGGCACGGCTCGCTTTTATTCGACACTGGATTTGACGAAGGGATATTGGCAGATCCCCTTGCCTCCACTATCCCGAGAAAAAACGGCCTTTTCCACACCGTTTGGTTTACACCAATTCGTCACACTTCCGTTTGGGCTGTTTGGGGCGCCTGCTACGTTTCAGCAGCTGATGGACCGGGTCCTCCGCCCCCACGCCACCTATGCAGCCACCTATCTCGATGACATCATCATATATAGTAATGACTGGCCGAGGCACCTTGAACACCTAAGGGCCGTCCTTAGGTCGCTGAGGCGAGCGGGTCTCACAGCCAACCCAAAGAAGTGTGCGATTGGGCGGGTGGAAGTACGGTATCTGGGCTTCCACTTGGGCAACGGGCAGGTGTGTCCCCAAATTAACAAGACCGCAGCAATTGTGGCCTGCCCGAGGCCCAAGACCAAAAAGGGGGTGAGACAGTTCCTGGGGCTGGCTGGCTATTATTGTAGGTTTATACCTAATTATTCGGATGTCACCAGCCCGCTGACTGATCTCACTAAAAAGGGGGCACCAGATCCGGTCCAGTGGATGGAGCAATGCCAGCGGGCTTTTTCTGAGGTAAAGGCTGCACTGTGTGGGGGGCCACTATTACACTCCCCTGACTTTTCTCTCCCTTTTGTGTTGCAGACCGATGCGTCGGACAGAGGGCTGGGGGCAGTTTTGTCCCAGGAGGTGGAGGGGGAGGACTGCCCCGTCCTCTACATCAGTAGAAAGCTGTCAGTGCGTGAGGGGCGCTACAGCACCATTGAGAAGGAGTGTCTGGCGATCAAGTGGGCGGTCCTCGCCCTCCGTTACTACCTGCTGGGGCGCCCTTTCACCCTCTGTTCGGACCACGTGCCCCTCCAGTGGCTCCACCGCATGAAAGATGCCAACACGCGGATCACCCGTTGGTATCTGGCACTCCGACCCTTCAATTTTAAGGTGGTCCACAGGCCGGGGGCGCAGATGGTCGTGGCGGACTTCCTCTCCCGTCAAGGGGGGGGGGGGGGAGTCGGCTGCAGGCCGGATGGCCGCCCGGCCTGAGTCGGGCGGTGGGGGTATGTGGCAGCGGGGGCGTGGTCAAGTGCCGGTCTGTGACAGGAGGGTGGAGTCAGGGAAGGTAAGTGGCAGAATCACTACACCTGACTGCAATTAACCTGTTTGTGTGTGTCTTCCCAGTGACCGTGCCCTATTTAGGGAGGGAGAGCAGAGAGCAGAGGATCTCTCCCGAACCAGACACCTGATGTGTGTGCGCGTGTGTCTGGCTGTGTGTGTGTTTGAGAGACCACTGAAAAGTGTAAAAATAAAACGATTGTTGAACCTGATCTCTGTCCTGCAGTCCTCTGTGCTCCACCCCTCCATAAGAACTGTTACACAGTATAATCAAATAATTAGAGATTTTCTTTGGAACGGAAAGAAACCCCATTCAAAACTTGATAAGTTATTTACTACTAGAAGCAAAGGGGGACTGGGTTTACCTAATGTGGAGTTATATAAAATATCTTTTGAAGTGTTCAAACTCTCTAAACACTGGTGTGATGGAAGTTCAAGTCTGGGATGGATAGATATAGAGAGGGAATTGATATTTCCATTTGGGCCAACTGAAGCTCTGTCACAAACCCTTCAGAAAAAGAATCAGTCAGACCCAATTCTGCAGTGCTCCAGAGAGATCTGGGCAAAAGTACACAAGTTATTGCATATATCCCAGTATAAGCAAATGTACTCCTCCATTTGGAATAACCCCTCTATTAGGGTTGGGAGGGAATCTTTTGTATGGACCACCTGGCTAAACAAAAACATTAATAGAATCAGTGACCTGTA
Source organism: Neoarius graeffei (assembly GCF_027579695.1). Lineage (NCBI taxonomy): Eukaryota > Metazoa > Chordata > Actinopteri > Siluriformes > Ariidae > Neoarius > Neoarius graeffei. The sequence continues at coordinate 84,615,453 of NC_083570.1, read as the reverse complement.
TGCGGATGGTTTGTTTCAGTCATTTGAAGAGTTAAAACAAAAATTTAATTTAGCGGATAAAGCAGACTTCTGGAAGTATTTACAACTGAGCAGCTGCATAACAAGCTTGAAGATTCCACCTGATAATACAAACAAACTGATCTGCTATTTTATGATGCCTGGGCTTGTGCATACTGCATCTGCCTTTTATAAAATCATGGCAGACAGCATGTATGGTAGCTGCCAAAACTTAAGGCTAATCTGGGAGCGGGATCTTAATTCAAACATAGATGAGAAATTATGGGAAGAAATGGTCTCCAATGCAGGTTGGCCTGTGAGGGATGCAGTTAGTAAATTTACACACTATAAGGTTATCCATAGATATTATTATACACCTGTTAAGCTCCATAAAATGGGATTGATGAAAGACAATCAGTGTTGGAAATGTATGAATGACACTGGTTCATATCTCCATCTTTTGTGGGAATGCCCCTTTGTCTTTTTTTTTTTTGGAAACAAATTCTCAATATTATTGGAAAATGGTTAGATACACCACTGCTAGAATCTCCCCAGTTATGCTTGCCTGGAGACAGGTCTCTCTTACCACCAAGGGTGTCAAAAGCAGAGTCTGCTCTGGCAACTGCTGGATTTATTACTGCAGTGAGAATAATTCTGAGACACTGGAAAAGCCAAGTGAGGCCTAGTTTTACAGACTGGTTGAAGTTAATGACAGATACAGCCTCCTTTGAGGAGCTCATTGCCAGACTGAATGATGGTAGGGGTAAATGTCATAAGGTTTGGTCTCATTTTCTACACTTTATACAGTCTCGACAGTCTAATGCAGAGGTGGGCAAACTACGGCCCGCGGGCCACATCCGGCCCGTTGGCGTTTTTAATCCGGCCCGCGGAAGACAATCATGTAAACACGATTGAGCAGATCTATAAACTATAAGCGTCAGTGTTATCACATAGACAGGTGTTCTAGAGATCCGTCTTTCCAGTCAGTCGTATTCACGCGAGATTACATTTGCAGAGTGGTGCAGCGCGTGCCATGGAAGTCATTCTGGCGCCCGTGCCACTGATGATCTCGAGAACACAGGATAAAACTTTACAATGAGTGGTCCTAAAAAAAGAAAAGTGGACAGTGAGTGCAGGGTGTTCAATAAAGAATGGACAACTAAATATTTTTTGCTGAAGTCCGATCAAAGGCTGTATGCCTTATTTGCAAAGAAACCGTTGCAGTTTTAAAGGAATATAACATCAAACGGCACTTTTCCTCCAAGCATGCTAATTATGCTAACAACCAGTCAGCGCAAGCATGGACGAATACAGCTCAGCGGTTGCTGAGTGAATGTGAGTATTAACACTTTCTCTTTTTAAAACTATGTTGGAGCTGTAATAAGATGGTAGTCACATGTTTACAGACAATAATAATATAAAAAGTATAACTCTTAGTAATTTTGGTTGTCGTGGGTGGCTGCTGTAGTGCTGGTGTTTGTTTTTAAGTACCATGTGCGTTTGGGTGTCGGCTCCGCCCCTCATTTATGTCCCTGTCTGCTATTATAGGTGTATTATGAGCAGATGACCTTGCTTCTGCTTATATCTGTTCCTGGACTTTTGCCTGTGGAGGTTATTCTGATCTATGAGTGGCCTTTTGGAATATGAAAACCTGTTTGGAACCTGTGTTTTGATTTTTTTGAGGACTGGAAATATTTCAGTGAGTGACTTTGAACCTGAAAACCAGTTTGGAGTTTTTTGCTTTCTTGAGCCGTTTTGTTTGATTTTGTGGGTTGGATGGATCCAGTGCCAAACCACTGAACTGCAAACATGTTGGCATGGGGTGGTACCCAAACTGTTGAACTGCAAACATTTTGGAATGGTGTGGTACCCAAACTGTTGATCTGCAAACATTTTGGAATGGTGTGGTACCTCTCCTACTAATGGTGGTTGGTTGTACTGGCAGGCTGGAAGTGGATGGTTAAAAAAAACCACTCAGGTGTAAATCTACGAGTTCAGTGAAATGTACAAAAATGATATGTACTGATATGTAATTTAGTTCAATTTAATGATATGCAATTTAGTTGTATGTATAAAATGATACAAATATACAAATACACTGGCATCCTACTCATCCTGGCAGCTCAAAGATGTAATTTAAGAATTAAGTGTGCTACTTTTCTTACTATCACGTGTGTGTGTGTGTGTGTGTGTGTGTGTGTGTGTGTGTGTGTGTGTGTGTGTGTGTGTGTGTGTTACTTTTCTGGATGGATCCAGTGCCAATCTATTGAACTGCAAACATTTTTCTGCTCTGCCTTTGTTGACTGAGAACTAAAATAAATGTCAATCTGATCTGCATTTGGGTCTCTGTCAGTGAAGGCCTTACAATAACACTAAAGCTTTTCTGGTTTATGTTCGATATGTATGAATTTGGTGTTGGCCCGGCCTGCCTGGCAAATTTCAAAAGTCAATGTGGCCCCTGAGCCAAAAAGTTTGCCCACCCCTGGTCTAATGGCTCATAGGTAGACTAAATAGTTTCTGATGATATAAAATGCCACCCAACATATTTCCTCTTTTCCTTTATTTATTATTTTTTTAAATCTTGTTTCCTTTTTATTGTTATTTTCTTTAAAAGTATTGTATGTATGTACTTTTGTAGTGTCTTTTTTTTTGTTGGCCCAGATTGCTTTAATGTTGGTTGTTATGTTGTCAAAGGGAAAAAATAATAAAGACTTTAATTATAAAACCCGGGACAGGACGTCACCAGTTTTAGCAACAACCGCAGGGAGGTCACTGCCCGAGCGATAATATGTCATGTCCCGTCCCATTCCATTACGGCCCAGGTTTTAGCAACAACCCTCGGCTTACACTCCGGGAGAACTGGTGCAGCTGAACTTACTTTCCTTTTCTTGTAGTTTTCTTTTCCTTTAATTGTTGGTACTGCACCCTCTTTCAATACGGGCTTATAGCCAACTCTCCACAACAGATCAGAGGTCTCGTACGAGTTTTCAGTAAAATGTGCAGAGCAGAGGAGAGACCACTTCGTAGGCGCCCAATGTGCCCGTGAACCTGTCCAAATCTTTGCAGTTTGAACATTCTTGGGCCATGAATGCAATGTAAATCCACCTTCTGTCATGTTGCTGCACTGGCCAGCAACACATCTACAGTGGTGCTTGAAAGTTTGTGAACCCTTAAGAATTTTCTATATTTCTGCATAAATATGATCTAAAACATCATCAGATTTTCACACAAGTCCTAAAAGTAGATAAAGAGAACCCAGTTAAACAAATGAGACAAAAATATGATACTTGCTCATTTATTTATTGAAGAAAATGATCCAATATTACATATCTGTGAGTGGCAAAAGTATGTGAACCTTTGCTTTCAGTATCTGGTGTGACCCCCTTGTGCAGCAATAACTGCAACTAAACTTTTGCGGTAACTGTTGATCAGTCCTGCACACCGGCTTGGAGGAATTTTAGCCCATTCCTCCGTACAGAACAGCTTCAACTCTGGGATGTTGGTGAGTTTCCTCACATGAATTGCATGCTTCAGGTCCTTCCACAACATTTCCATTGGATTAAGGTCAGGACTGTGACTTGGCCATTCCAAAACATTAACTTTATTCTTCTTTAACCATTCCTTGGTAGAATGACTTGTGTGCTTAGGGTCGTTGTCTTGCTGCATGACCCACCTTCTCTTGAGATTTAGTTCATGGACAGATGTCCTGACATTTTCCTTTAGAATTTGCTGGTATAATTCAGAATTCATTGTTCCATCAATGATGGCAAGCCGTCCTGGCCTAGGTGCAGCAAAACATGCCCAAACCATGATAGTACCACCACCATGTTTCACAAATGGGATAAGGTTCTTATGCTGGAATGCAGTGTTTTCCTTTCTCCAAACATAACGCTTCATTTAAACCAAAAAGTTCTATGTTGGTCTCATCCATCCATAAAACATTTTTTCCAATAGCCTTCTGGCTTGTCCACATGATGTTTAGCAAACTGCAGACGAGCAGCAACGTTCTTTTTGGAGAGCAGTGGCTTTCTCCTTGCAACCCTGCCATGCACACCATTGTTGTTTAGTGTTTTCCTGATGGTGGAGTCATGAACATTAACATTAGCCAATGTAAGAGAGGCCTTCAGTTGCTTAGAAGTTACCCTGGGTTCCTTTGTGACCTCACCGACTATTACACGCCTTGCTCTTGGAGTGATCTTTGTTGGTCGACCACTCCTGGGAAGGGTAACAATGATCTTGAATTTCCTCCATTTGTACACAATCTGTCTGTCTGTGGATTGGTGGAGTCCAAACTCTTTAGAGATGGTTTTGTAACCTTTTCCAGCCTGATGAGCATCAACAACACTTTTTCTGAGGTCCTCAGAAATCTCCTTTGTTTGTGCCATGATACACTTCCACAAACATGTGTTGTGAAGATCAGACTTTGATAGATCCCTGTTCTTTAAATAAAACAGGGTGCCCACTCACACCTGATTGTCATCCCATTGATTGAAAACACCTGACTCTAATTTCACCTTCAAATTAACTGCTAATCCTAGAGGTTCACATACTTTTGCCACTCACAGATATGTAATATTGGATCATTTTCCTCAATAAATAAATGACCAAGTATAATATTTTTGTCTCATTTGTTTAACTGGGTTCTCTTTCTCTACTTTTAGGACTTGTGTGAAAATCTGGTGACGTTTTAGGACATATTTATGCAGAAATATAGAACATTCTAAAGGGTTCACAAACTTTCAAGCACCACTGTACGTGGCATGGTGATAAATTAGCTCAAAATGGAAGCTCGAAGTTGCAGTTAGCCCTGTGTTTTAGTATTGTGGAAATGGCGATGAGACCGATAGCCTTTCGTCACAGATGTCAAGGTCATTCACTCAGACTGCTACCTATATGAATAATTTTAATCATAAAAATTACTATATTAGATTTATTGTTCATGCTTAAAACTATTCCTGTGCCATTCTTGAGGTCTCAAGGCATTTATAAACAAAAAGTGAGGCCATGGCTCTGTGTATCTCCTTTAATGAAAAAAGAGAGAAAAGCTCACAACTAACAGTAATTTTATTTCTTTATTGGAAAAAGAGACATTTATTGTATAAATACTAAGAATAACAAACATTACTGATATAATTTCAAAACTTTTATGTCCAAGTCAATTTTTCACACTTATCACACCTCTAGAATCAGACTTAAGTAAAAAGCTTTAGTCAGGTAATCTTCTAGAGGTTCATTTGTCCTCACCAATCACACCTCATTTCACACCTCTTGAATTACACATATGTACAAAGCTTTGGTATCACACACATTCTCAGAGTCATCTGAGCAGTTCTTAATTTACTAGGTGAAGAGTACTTTGAGGGCGGCACGGTGGTGTAGTGGTTAGCGCTGTCGCCTCACAGCAAGAAGGTCCTGGGTCCGAGCCCCGGGACCGGCGAGGGCCTTTCTGTGTGGAGTTTGCATGTTCTCCCCGTGTCCGCGTGGGTTTCCTCCGGGTGCTCCGGTTTCCCCCACAGTCCAAAGACATGCAGGTTAGGTTAACTGGTGACTCTAAATTGACCGTAGGTGTGAATGTAAGTGTGAATGGTTGTCTGTGTCTATGTGTCAGCCCTGTGATGACCTGGCGACTTGTCCAGGGTGTACCCCGCCTTTCGCCCGTAGTCAGCTGGGATAGGCTCCAGTAGAACAGGATAAAGCGGCTAGAGATAATGAGATGAAGAGTACTTTGAGCAGCTCTTGCAAGTGATGAGCTACAGTTCTGTCAGTATATAAGGATGTCAGGCTGAAAATCACTCATAAACTCAATCAGAATGGAGATTATCAAACCAACAAGGGAGGAGACAAGCTTTGTCTGGATGGCTACATGTACCTGAAGAAGAGGAGCTACAAGAACTGGATACGGTGGCAGTGTAATCGGCAGAGAACAACTGGGTGTAAGGAAGCACTCACAACCGATGACACATATGAGAACCCTCGGTCTTGTGAACCCCAACCATCCAGCAGACAGAACAGGAGTTGAGATCACCAAGTTGTGCACAACCATGAAGGCAGTGGCCAAGCAGTCAAGAAGTTGGCCGAACCAGATCCTCACACAGGCTCTCCTTGAAGCGAGTGATGAAGTCCGTGCCAACACTGATCCAGACATGTAAGCAGGATTGTATGTTACCGGAACCTTTCGACGTGTTCAACAAGGACAAGTGCAGCCTGGAGCTCCTCCTCCACCACCACTATGTGTCCGGAACATTCCACCACGGTTTGGTGTACCCATCTGGAATGTGCATCAGGTCACTCTAAATGGACAGGATAGGACAAACAATGCCTGTGAGGGCTGGAATACCTCCTTTTCGCAGCTCATTGGGCATCAACACCCATCCTTCTGGACTGCAGTAGACGGACTCCGTCAGGACTATGCTTTAGTTAGCACGCAGCTACTGCAGCACACCAGAGGGCAGGTTATCAAAAAGCGCAAACGACGAACCACCTTCAGATCCTCTGCCAGGACTTTGTAGCTGAGCGAAGATCACCGGCAGACTTCCTCAGTACAGTTGGGCACTGCATCTGCCTAGAGTGAATTTGTATACAATATCTGTGACATGTAATATATTTCAATTGTGATACATAGTATGTGATATATAACACCTGTGGTATGTATATCTCATCTCATCTCATTATCTCTAGCCGCTTTATCCTTCTACAGGGTCGCAGGCAAGCTGGAGCCTATCCCAGCTGACTACGGGCGAAAGGCGGGGTACACCCTGGACAAGTCGCCAGGTCATCACAGGGCTGACACATAGACACAGACAACCATTCACACTCACATTCACACCTACGGTCAATTTAGAGTCACCAGTTAACCTAACCTGCATGTCTTTGGACTGTGGGGGAAACCGGAGCACCCGGAGGAAACCCACGCGGACACAGGGAGAACATGCAAACTCCACACAGAAAGGCCCTCGCCGGCCCCGGGGCTCGAACCCAGGACCTTCTTGCTGTGAGGCGACAGCGCTAACCACTACACCACCGTGCCACCCTGGTATGTATATGTTTGTATATAATAAAAAAAATTAAAATGATTGTGAGCTTTTGTCCCTTTTTTCATTAAGGGTGTGAGCTTTTGTCTTGTGAGCTTTTGTCTGCGCACCATTCCAAGTTATTAGAAGTTGTCGTGGAAACTCTCAAAACTTAAACTCTCCAAGCAAAAATTATTCAAAGTCCAAGAGATTTCAGAAAAGTTTAGACTTTTATTAAATCAATTAATAAAAGCCAAGTTCGGTCTGCAGAGTGAACCAACTCAAAATCACAAAGTTCTCATTTTATACAGCTTAAAAAAAAAAAAAAACAGCGTATACAAATAATCTCATTGGTTAACATGTCACGTCATACCACTTCATCATTTTCTATTGGGCAGTACATCTCACGCTTCTCATATTTTGTATTGTAGGTACAGTCCGTCTAAGAACTACAACAGTCCCTTTAAGGACTACATTTCCCATCACCAGCTTCCGCGTTGACCTGCGTCACGCGGGGGCGGGATCACCAACGTCACATCCACCATGAAGGCATAAGTAACGGAACACGTTTCCGCTTCCTCCTCTTTCCGTCTGGACTCCAAGCCGTCTGGATACAAAGAGGATTTGCTCCACGAGCAAACCCAAAATAAGACGTCTTTTCTTCTTTTTCTTGCAAGATCCACGATTCAGCGCGATTTCTTTGTTTACCTTTGGCCACGGTAAAAATCCAAAAATCGCGCGATCTAACTCAAATGAGTTACAACCGGTTTTTATTTCTATTATCAAGTACGTACCAAACTGCCACCAAGCAGTTAATTTAAAAGTTAGGAGCGACCGAAATTCCTCCTAATTATAATTCTGTGCACAGAGACTTTCTTTTCATCACGAGCGACCACGCGTCGGACCAAGAAATCCTCTGCTTCACGGAAGGCTTCACAACGGTGAAACTCCAAAGTCTCGGAACATCTCTTCATAATTTTGCTAAAGGCAAGATACTGAGTAAGACTGGCATTTGGGCAGATAAACCTAGTCTTAGGAATTAGCTTTTATTGAAGTAGTGTGAATTTATCCTCAGAAATGGTTTGTTACACTGTAAACACGCAGCGTGTTGAATTGATTGTTTTTGTTTTAATCTCTCAGTTGTTTTAATAGATGGGCTGTGCATGCTTCTCTTTATTCCTGACTAACACTTTAATTTCCTTATCACACATTTTGACCTTATCAAGGTTTCAGTGGATTCAGTACTGTTATAAGCTAGTGAAATTAGCCTACGGCTAATTTCTTTTGTCCCATTAGCATCCAAAGCTAAGTGTATTGTCTTAGAAACACGTGGCGGTCCTCCCCCACTCACAAACACACCTTAGCTAGCTTTCCTTCGCCTTAGCTAAACACAAGGCTAATCTAGGCCTACACAAACATGTGGCCTCTCACAAACACACCTTAGCTAGCATTCCTTTGTCTTAGCTTAGCCACACGAGGTTAATCTAGGCCTACACGAACACGTGGTCACAGGCCTCACCTGGCCTCACAAACACACCTCAGTTAGCATCCCATGCTAGCTTCTTTCTTTTGCTAGGCCATAGGCCTTACCACGTGGTCAACTCCTCCCCCATAAACACCTGGAGTTAGCTACTAGAGCTAATTCTTTTGTGTAGACCACACACACACAAGGCCTCTCTCTCACACACACAAACACATCTTAATTAGTACACAAAGCTAATCTTTTGCCTTCACCACAACACACACACTTTCACACACACACTACATGTTTAATGTTTAAGTTATTTTCACACACACACACACACACACACACACACACACACACACACACACACACGTTTAATGTTTAATTTCTTTTAACCCACAAACACACACATACTCAAGTATATGACCATATCATCATATTTGTATATATCTGCTGACATTATCCATTTTTATCTTTATAATAAATTCCATTATTATTGAAACTGTGTGTCTTTATTTGTGTTCCAATATTTCTGAAGTTACCCAATCTCCAAAGAATTCTAAAGGTGCATATAAGTTATGTAATACGGTAAGTGATCATAATTTGGAATACCATAATTTAGCTGTTTGGTAATTTATTATTAAGCACCAAAATTAATGGTATTAATTAATGAGACTGATTCCATGAGTGATTTAATGATATGAGACTGATTCAATGAAACGATAATATGAGACTGATTCAATGAAAATGATTCACTGAAAATGATTCAAATGAGACTGATTCAATTTTAATTATTAACCTTCAGATTTAATGAGCTTGATCACTCAATTACCCAAATGCGCCTACAGTATCAACCGAGCCAAATTTTCCAGCATGAATGGTCAATTCAGGAAGAATCAAAACACATAAGAAGTGATACGTCGTGAACAACACAGCATTCAGAGCATATAGTACATGATTCAAAATAACTGGAGTCAAATCAGGTCAAAGATTGATACAGGCTGCAGGTGCAAATGAGCACAACACACAATAGGGTACAAACGTGGCCTTGGCCAGTCTACCACACCATCCATCCATCCATTATCTGTAGCCGCTTATTCTGTGCAGGGTCGCAGGCAAGCTGGAGCCTATCCCAGCTGACTACGGGCGAAAGGCGGGGTACACCCTGGACAAGTCGCCAGGTCATCACAGGGCCGACACATAGACGCAGACAACCATTCACACCTACGGTCAATTTAGAGTCAGCAGTTAACCTAACCTGCATGTCTTTGGACTGTGGGGGAAACCGGAGCACCCGGAGGAAACCCACGCGGACACGGGGAGAACATGCAAACTCCGCACAGAAAGGCCCTCGCCGGCCACGGGGCTCGAACCCAGACCTTCTTGCTGTGAGGCGACAGCGCTAACCACTACATCACCATGCCGCCCACCCAATTTTTATATATATATATATATATATATAAAAAAGTGCTCAGCATAAATAATGAGTACAACCCCTTTGAAAAGTAACATTTTAAACAATATCTCAATGAACACAATTTCCAAAATGTTGACAAGACAAAATTTAATATAACATCTGTTTAACTTATAACGTGAAAGTAAGGTTAATAATATAACTTGGATTACACATTTTTCAGTTTTACTTAAATTAGGGTGGTGCAAAAATGAGTACACCCCACAACAAAAACTACGACATCTAGTACTTTGTATGGCCTCCATGATTTTTAATGACAGCACCAAGTCTTCTAGGTATGGAATGGACAAGTTGGCGACATTTTGCAACATCGATTTTTTTTCCATTCTTCAACAATGACCTCTTTTAGTGACTGGATGCTGGATGGAGTGCTGTTCCCCAGGCTGCTCTGTTGTATGTTGCTCTGTTGTATGTTACTTAGAACCTTTATTTTTAAATACATTTCTGAGTGGATAGTATCTCCAGCCTTGACTCTTGTATGCTGCATAAATGGAAATTAAAAAAATATATATTTTTGAGAGTTAAAATTGACTGCAAAGTTGGCATTTGAGCTGCCCCGCCGAGCCAGCCAGCCCTGAGTGCATGACGTCATAGCGGTAGAGAAGAGAGAGAAAACACAGGTTGTTAGGTCCCGCTGAGTTACACAGAAAGGCCCTCGCCGGCCACTGGGCTCGAACCCAGAACCTTCTTGCTGCTACCACATCACAGGATTAAAAAAAAGAAAATGCACATTGCGTGCCTTCATTGGGGAGGCCCCTGGACCGCCACGTTTCTGTTTTTGTTTTGTTGATATGGTTGTATGGCGCATGTGTGTATAGTATGACAAAATTTGATCTGACGATGTATGTTTGCACTTTTTTTTTGCGTCATTTTGCACACTTTGCTGTTATTTGTTGAATAACATTTTTATTATATGAAAATCCAATAAAGCCATTGTTTTAAAAAAAATGCACATTGCAGTTTGTAACAATACCCAATTCAGAATAACTTGATAAAATGCATTACGTTAGCATGCAAAACACTCCAGAATTAACAATTGCTCAATTCAACATGGTCTTGGCTCACACATTACAACACATGATAACACTGCAGGTGCTGGAGTTGGAATAATACATTTTTTGAATAAGCCTGTGATTTGGCAAACAACAACCTTTCAGTATAAACAATGTCTTTACTGTATTTTACTTATTTACTGTAATTATGATCATTCATAAATCAATTTATTATTACTTTTAATCAAATCAACTTCACTTAATCTTTACTGAAAATCAACATACTTGGCTTTGAATTAATATATAATCATTATAAACCACATTACTGCTTATGCGATTACGTCAAGGTGTGTGTTGTTACATATGAATCAAAATACAATCATCATAAACCAAATAATTGTTTATATGATGACATCAAGGCATGTGTGCATGGTTACATATGTGTGTAGTTACATTAAGGGTATAAAATCACTCCAAAGTCACCAGATTATGTCATGAACTAATTTGCATCGTCATTGAATCATTGCCTGTATACACACCTGGCATTAACACATGTCCTGGGTGATCGGATCACAAGTGGATAGCTCAGTGGTGTGAATTGGGTCAAATGTGTCTCGAAGATGCATTGTGATCTGATCACTCAAACCACGTTCAGGGGTGGTCTACAGATGTGCGAGCGAAGATCAGTTTCAAGGATTTAACGAGAACTAGCCAAAACAATTAGCAAGCAAACCAGCCTGTACCAGTTGCAAGCATGCCAAACAGATATCTCTATCACTAGCTTATATATATATATATATATATATATATATATATATATATATATATATATATATATATATATATATATATATATATATATTTTTTTTTTTTTCTTTTTAAATTACACAAGAGTGCCTGACAAATAACTAAATGTAAATGTCAGACAAAAAGTGGAGGGGACAAATAGTGGCAATCAGTCATTGGCTGGGAACAATGGCGATTAAAGGTTGATCACTGGAGACATCGGCTCATGCAAGTATAACTCAGTCAGGCCTTATGCACTGGAGGTGAGTCGACTACCTGCCTCTCAACTCCAGGGTTCCCAGTTTGAACCTGAGCTCAGGTTACATTTTTGTCTGGAGTTTCCATTCTCCCCATGTCCATGTGGGTTTCCTTTAGGTTCTCTGGTTTCCAGCTACCTCCCAAAACATGTTATGGCCCTTTTCCACTACCCTTTTTCAGCTCACTTCAGCTCGCTTCAGCTCGCTTCAGCCCGACACGGCTCGCGTTTCGACTACCAAAAACCAGCACGACTCAGCTCGTTTCAGCCCTGCTTAGCCCCTAAAACTCGCACCGTTTTGGAGTGGGGCTGAAGCGAGCCAAGCCGTGCCGAGTGAGGTTGGGGGCGTGAGCAGACACTCCCCTGTGCACTGATTGGTGAGGAGGAGTGTCCTCACATGCCCACACACGCCCCGCGAGCGCGCTGGGATCTGTAAACACCGCAAACCCGGAAGAAGGAGAATTACGAATTACAAGAATTTCTGAAGCCTTATGCGCCTCGCCTCATCTATACGCTCTTGCCAGTATCTGTCCGCGTTGTCGGTGACAACAAGCCACAGCACCAAGACCAGCAACACTAACGACTCCATGTCCTCCATGTTTATTGTTTACTATTCGGGTCGTGAGACTACCGCTTAAAAGCTCACTGAATCAGTGACATACAGAGCATCGTGGACGAGTTCGCGGAGCGCAAGGCTCGTCGTATGCCCTTCAAATAATGCGCGCAGTAGGCTATTGATGTTTTATTATGAGCCATGTACAGTATGTCGCCTAATGTTATTTTGTTTCTGAGTTACATGTTCGTTGGAAGGACTTAATGTACAAAATAACATAGTTGCACCCCGTAGTGTTGAAATTGGTAAACACAGTGCATTCAGTGAGGTTTGCACCGCCTCCTTTTATTTCTGACTCTTCCTGTCACCGTTGCAACCTCTGAGCGCTCATTCGTATGCCCTTCAAATAATGTGCGCAGTATAGGCTATTGATGTTTTATTATGAGCCATGTACAGTATCCTAATGTTTTTTGTTTCTGAGTTACATGTTCGTTTGAAGGACTTCGTTTTTGTAGCCTAGTACAGTGACATACAGAGCATCGTGGACGAGTTCGCGGAGCGCAAGGCTCGTCGTATGCCCTTCAAATAATGCGCGCAGTAGGCTATTGATGTTTTATTATGAGCCATGTACAGTATGTCGCCTAATGTTTTTTTGTTTGAGTTACATGTTCGTTTGAAGGACTTAATGTACAAAATAACATAGTTGCACCCTGTAGTGTTGAAATTGGTAAACACAGTGCATTCAGTGAGGTTTGCACCGCCCTCCTTTTATTTCTGACTCTTCCTGTCACCGTTGCAACCTCTGAGCGCTCATTCGTATGCCCTTCAAATAATGTGCGCAGTATAGGCTATTGATGTTTTATTATGAGCCATGTACAGTATCCTAATGTTTTTTGTGTCTGAGTTACATGTTCGTTTGAAGGACTTCGTTTTTGTAGCCTAAAATGATGTTATGATAAGCTTTAATAAAGGGCCCGGTCATTTGCCCCGCCCCCGGCCCGGCTCTGACTTGTTCCGCCACTGTCACTGATGTCACTGTTTGCGCTGCTTAACGACATCACGTGACGTCCACCCACTTTCGCTAACTCCACCCAATGTGTCCACCCACTTCCAGCCAGCACGGTTCAGCGCGGTTGTAGTCGAAATGCAACTCCAACAGCCTCGCTCAGCCCGACTCAGCTCGATTCAGCACGGCACGGCTCAGCCGCGTTTGTAGTGGAAAAGCGGCAATAGTAGGTCGATAAGCTACACAAAAATTAACTAAAATTGTGAATGTGTATGTGCATGGATCTCTTCAATGGACTGGTGTCCCATCCATGGTGAATTTTCACCTTGAACCCAGAGTTTCTGGGATAGGCTGAGAATCCAGCCCAACCCTGACCAGGATAAGGTGCGTTTACAGTAAATAATGAAAGAATACACTTATCTAGTGTAGATTAGATTTGTGCAACTATAAAGTGCTAAAATGTAGCGCAAGTAGGTAAGTAGAATAGAAATGTATACACAGTATGTCCAGGTCCAATGATTAAAATGTACAGCATAAATATGAACAGTATGAAAACGGTACTATAGAAAAATGGCATCATATACATATACTGCATGTGCAGTGATAGATGGTTACGGGCAGATCGAGTCACAAATGTGTACATCATCAATATGAACAATATTCAAATGTACAATATGAAAAATTTACAAACGAATGTGTGAAGATGAATATGTGCAATATGATTAATGAATAATTCACCCCATTTCAGGTTTCAATTTAGTTTTAGGCAATATCATTATCCATACAGGACACTTTTTCGATGGAATAAAAACGTATTCTATCCCCTTCTAGCGGGTTTCATTCATTTGGTTTGATAGCATGCAATGTTGTTAGCATATTGCTTATCCTGTGTATATTACATCAATGGAGAATGAGCGTTGAATATGGTTTACAATATTGCATGGTTGTCAAGACAACATGACGTCACACGTCGGAGACGTAAAACTTCTGTGCTAGTGAGCAACTGGGACAATTTGTAAACAAACATGGCCTCAAGTTTGCTTCATTAAATATGGAAGATTTTGAGAGAATTTTGAAAGAGAAAGATGCATTGAACATCCAAAAGGAATGAGTATGTATAATAATAATATTGGCAGGTTTTTTCCTGGTATATCAGATATATTCCATTCAGCTAGCATGATACTGAACTTGTCTTCGACTCATTCAATATCATGCTAGATGAGTGGAATATATCTGATATACCACTCATCCATCCATTATTCGTAACTGCTTATCCTGTGCAGGGTCATGGGTAAGCTGGAGCCTATCCCACGGGCGCAGATAGAGGGTGGGACGGGTGGGATTCGTCCCACCCAGATTTAAATTCACTTCGTTCGGTCCCCCCCACTTATAGGGAGGAAAAAACGTCTATGCTGTCTTTCTTTGCATAAGGCAAACCTCACGGAAAAATCAAAAGACTAATTACCATTCGGTTTATTGAGGTGCACAGCAGTGTATACATAGTTGCAACAACTCACATGAAACAAAACAAAGACTGATATTCGGTTGGTTGAGCTGCGCAGACTGCACAGGTTGCGAGCTCGAGCTTGGTTGCTATGGTAACCCACAACAAGTTTGACAGGCATATCGGGGTTGGGGTTGGTTTGCTGGCAGCTTTGTCCCCCCCAGTTCAAAAAACGTATCTGCGCCCCTGGCCTATCCCAGCTGACTATGGGTGAGAGGCGGGGTACACCCTGGACAAGTTGCCAGGTCATAACAGGGCTGACACATAGAGACAAACAACAATTCACACTCACATTCAATTTAGAGCCACCAATTAGCCTAACCTGCATGTCTTTGGACTGTGAGGGAAACTGGAGCACCTGGAGGAAACCCACACAGACACGGGGAGAACATGCAAACTCCAGACAGAGGTCCCCGTTGGCCACTGGGCTTGAACCCAGAACCTTCTTGCTGTGAGGCGACAGTGCTAACCACTATGCCATCCATATACCACTCAATGCCAGCCAATATTATTTAAATATTGCACATCTACGATCATATGAGCCCTTTGGCAGTATTTTTAATCTACTGACCTTAATTGTGTACTGATCTATGGTGGGTTTCTCAAAACCTCTTAATGCTAAGAGCATCTTAACTAGGAGAGAGAAAGAGTGTTCATTGTGATGCTCGCTCTACCATTTAATGATAATCTTTGTGTTATGATGCTTTTGGGAAACCCACCCCTGTTTTTATCATATGTGTACTGTTTATAGGCCTAGATTTTATTACTGCATGTAAATGCCATGTGCAGTGGCAAAGCCGTTTAATTTAGTTCATCCATACTGACTGGCAGGGTCAGGATCTCCATATTCACCTGTGCAAAGGTCCAAATCTACTACAGTTGCATGTCCAGGATTTAGACATAAGATGGCAAGATGGAGAAGGGACGACACCTTGGGATGGAATACTGAGGGGTGGTACCACATAGTTTTGTATAGGACAAGATTGCCTTTGCAAAATATCTGAATTGTTCTTTTGTACAGAATGAATGGCCTCATTAAAATGACATTTTCCTGGTTGCTCTGTAGTTCCCAATATTTAGTGGATTTGGTTATAATTCCTACAACACTACTATACAGACTTGGGGTGAAAACAGTGGCGGCTGGTAGTCTTTCAAACAGGGGAGGCTGGTCGGTTACGATATTTCCAGATTTTAAAAGAAAAAAAAAACACATAAATTTTGCCCATACTCTTGCCTCTGATCTGGCTGATTGTTGGCAGGGTCACAAACTGTGAAATAACAGGTTCTTTTGGCCCATTAGCCTACTGTCCAATATACATGATGGTGGTGTTGGGGGGGTATGTTTTAACATTTTATATTTTAAAATTGTGGCATGTTGTTTAAAAATTGATCATTATTTAAAGCAGCTCTTTGTCAGGAACCTCAGCAGTAACAGCAGAGTGTTCTGGAATAGGCACAAGCACGGGCGCAGATAGAGGGTGGGACGGATGGGATTCGTCCCACTCAGATTTAAATTCACCTCGTTCGGTCCCCCCCACTTATAGGGAGGAAAAAACGTCTATGCTGTCTTTCTTTGCATAAGGCAAACCTCACGGAAAAATCAAAAGACTAATTACCATTCGGTTTATTGAGGTGCACAGCAGTACATACATAGTTGCAACAACTCACATAAAACAAAACAAAGACTGATATTCGGTTGGTTGAGCTGCGCAGACTGCACAGGTTGCGAGCTCGAGCTTGGTTGCTATGGTTACCCACAACAAGTTTGACAGGCATATCGGGGACAGCTCCTAGTTCAGGACCCCAACACGGCATGATGAAGGGTGCCAAACCGAAAAGGCAAAAAAAGATTGCATCGTTTTTTCAAAAAACAACGACTGTAAGTAAACTGTGCCTTACTTTATCATATCACCTTGCAATTTTTTAATAGTCTGTTCAAAGTAATGTCGTAGTGAAAGTAAAATCGTACGGAGTAGAGATGCCTTTCTGGTAGCCTCCTTCTTTCGGTGGTAGCCTGTAGATACAGTGCTCAGAAGGCAGTTTTAATGTTTAATCTGGCGTTCCTTGCCATAATTTCAGCGAGCATATTGTTTCATAAGGAAACTTTGTGAAGAGTTGTTGACGGACTGCCTCTCACGCAACACACAGGCATAGTTAGAAAGTCAGGATGCACTGGTTTACACTTTACACACACACACGTAGCCCAGCCTCTCGCTATGTTTAACAGTTGGAACTTAGCGGTTTTAAAACTAGTTTTCTTAAAGAATCTTTCTTCTTTCTTCTTTGATTCATCCATTGTCTTGCAACATTGGTGATGCCATGACAAAATGTGTTCTCCAGTGTACTCTGTCGTTCATCACTCTCACCAGTTCAACATCGTTCAGACGGGTTTCTTCCATGATAAGTTGCCTCAAGGTACTACGAGGGCGACCAATCCTACGTTTACATTCTGGCTGCCACAACAAGAGCTTTCCAGCAGGTTCATTGCTACGCATCACATGACCAGCCAGTGTTAGGCGTCGTCGTTGGATCACTTCGCTAATGCGTGGAAGAGAACCATACATTTGGGAGTTTGTCATATGTTCCTTCCAGGATACCCCATATATGGCTCGTAACATCTTGGTATATGTGCCATCTAATCTGACTGTTCTTGAATGGTTTAACGTCCAGGAATCTGAACCATACAATAGTATGGTTTCAACACACGATTTGAATACCTTCATTCTTGTCAACTTTTGGATTGGGGACTTCCAGACTCTAGCTAGGGAATGTAGTGCTCCCCAAGCTTGGCCAATATGCTTGTTAATGTCCACATCACAGTTAGTATATCCACCAAGGTATTTGAAGTCCTGTACCCTTTCAATAACAGAGTCATCTGATGCATATAGAGGGCCAAATGACGGAGCGTTCAGATGCATATACTTCGTTTTATCCGCGTTCAAACATAATCCAATGGATTTACGGGTAACTTCAACACGCTGTAAGAGATCTTGTGCTTGAGCAAGTGAGTCGTCGAAAAGAGCAATATCATCAGCGTAGTCTAGATCAGCTAACTTTTTAGCTGGATAACGCCTACTATGCCGTCTGCTTAGGGTAAGGCCATCAGTGTCACCGATGGTGGTACAGAGAGCATAATCCAAACATATGATAAACAAGAATGGGGCAAGTGGATCCCCTTGAAGAACACCAGTGTTGATACGGAAGCTATTGGTCATTCCATCAGGTGTGATGACTTGGGCAGAGGTATTCGTGTATATGACTCTGACTGCTTCAACAATTTCTTCAGGTATACCATATGCTGAGAGAATCTGTAGCATTTTCTCCCTATTGATCGAGTCAAATGCCTTTCTGAAATCAATGAATATAATCACAGCTTCTTTAGTAAAGTTTTGTAACTCTTCTACTATACGGCGGAGGGCAAGAATGTGAGAAGTGGTCGAGCGGCCCGGCCTGAAACCGTTTTGATTCTCTCTTAATACACTGTCAATAACAGGTCGAATTTGGTTCAGAATGCAACGGCTGAAAACTTTAGAGGCAATTTGTGACAAAGCAATACCATGGTAGTTATCTGGAAGTCGCAGATTGCCCTTTTTAGGCACAGGTACGAGACCAGAAAAGCCCCATTCTTCAGGCCGACTGCCGAAGTATGTCCGATTACAAAACTTGCGCAGTTGCTTTCTAACTTTAGGTAATTTCCAAAACTCTGATGGTAATCCATCCAACCCAGGAGCTTTTCTGTTTTTCATCGATTTAAGGGATGAATCAACCTCAGCTTGTGTGAGTTCTCCTGTTGGAATTTCTTGAAAGATGTCAAAAATCTTTTCAATAGGCTGATCAACTCCAACATTTGTGCTTTGATCGACGTTGAGGAGGTTGCAAAAATGGGTTTCCCAAACTTTTAAGGGGTCGTCTCCCTCAATGCATATAGTGTTGTTAGTCTTCTTGCCTGATAATTGCTTGACAAGATCCCATGCAGTCTTGATGGAGGAGGGGGCAGCAGGGGTGTCAAACATTCTGAGGATATCATTGATGCGATTCTCTTCTAGACTATCATAGGCTCTACGGAGGATATCCTGTGTCGATTGAATTTGGTTCGTAGGTGCTTGCAAAGTAGCTTGTCGGGCAGCTATAACATCTGCATGATCACAGGTAGCTTTAGCAGGTTGTGGCTTTGGGGGGAGATGCTCACCCCCAACTTTATTTGCAATACTGACAAATGAAGAGTAGTTTTGCTCCTCTTCCAGAAGGCTTTCAAATTGTCTGGTAATACTGGAATCAATATTCAAAGCAAGTTCACTATCGTTAACCAAGGCTTTCCAGTAGAGCTTCTTTTTCATCATTTTCCTAGTTACACGTAGGCTGAGTTTCACAAACATGGAGACGATCTGATGATCACTCCCTACCGGGTTGGATGTCGAGAAGGCTTGGCAATCTCTAACACTGTTTCGCCATCTTTTACGGTATAAACAAAAATCAATCTGCGACAGGACATTTTTTGGAGAACGATATGTCCAAAGTTTTCTGGCTGATTTGCGAAACGACAGGTTTCCAACGATTAGGTTGTGCTGTTCAACAAAAGCATGCAACAGCTGACCATTATGATTCATGGATTTATGCAGTGAAAAACCATTGTTCAACTGAGCATTGAAATCTCCTCCTAATATAAGCATATAGTGTTGTGGGATAGATTCAACAATGTTATTTAGCTTTGCATAGAACTCTACAGCTACTTCTTCTGGTAGACTGTTATGAGGTGCATAGCAGGATACAATGACAGTTTTTGGATTCCCTTTGAAAGTAGCAGCTATTATGCGGCTATCATATTTCTTAACTGACTTGAGAAGCGGTAGCAGCTTCCTCTGAATGCAGAAACCAACACCCCCAATTGCGGCACCACAAACATTTCTAGTGGCAGACGAAGAGAATAGTGTGGGTGAACCAAGGTTACATGTGATGATGTCAGGATCACTTTCAGAGTGAACTTGGCGATGTTCCTGAATACAAGTCACTGATATGTTTTGATCTTTCATGAGCTTGTCTAGCTCAACACGTGATGACGTGGTACGAAGAGTTCTACAATTCAAGGTAGAAACTATATATGAAGAAGTTGGTCGAGAAAAGCCCCCTTTCAGTTTCAGACGATCGGTATGGAGCACTTGCATGTGACGTCACAGCCGATCCAGATTGTGACAGACGCCATCTTGTCGGTCAAACGCCATATTTCCGCCTTCTACTTCTACTTCTGCTTTTACTTCTACCTTTTCTTCTGGAAAAACCTACAATATACAATTCTACTACAACGGCTGCGGCTACAAGCTCTCCCTACCTGTGCATGTTTTTTATGTTTTTTGTGTGTATTTTTGCGTGTTGTTCATCTGTACCGGACTTCAATATCCACTACAACCATATGGACTTACTGGACATTGGTTTCCAGCAGAAAATGATGGTTTGTAGCGATTTCCATCGCATGCACAACATTCCGGACGAGATAGCGAGACCAGCGGGGTCTCCGTGGATTGTTATCAGAGGCAAAGCGAAGGAGGCGGCGCCGGGAGCGGAAGCAAAAGCGAGGCTGCAGAGCCGGCCTGTTGACTAAGCTAAGAAAACAGCCACTCAAATCTCCACTGCTATGCCTCTACCTCTCCAACGCCAGATCCATGTAAACAAGACGGACGATTTGGAATTACAGCTGGAATTACCTTATTCTATTCTATAATCGGCTGGTCAGTGCTATACTCAATACTTAAGTGACTTACCCATCCAATGAGGATTCTTGTTTACAAGATGCCACATCTGAGTCGCTGACAAATCCTGAATTTCTGTAAAGATAACTGTCCAGAGATTTATAGGCACGCAGTGCTTCACCACTGAACAGCAAGGGAAAGTTAATGAGGTAATTATACACGTCTGGGTATTCCGCTGGCAGTTCAAAATCCGGTCGTGAAAACTCCGTCCGGTAAGCCATAAGGGTCACTAATCTGTAGATCGTTTATTTTAGACATATATCTAGTTATCTGTTCATTAGAAAAATGAGCCGTGTAGTCCGTCGGTTGAAATTGATCCATTCTGTACACGAGTGCAGCAGTATTCAGCGGTGTTTTTGACCGACAAGATGGCGGTTGTGTACTTTCCGGTCACGTGACTGCAAGATCTCTATTCGGCCTTTCCGGGGACTTTGAGCGCGAATCGTCATATGATGCTGGTGGAGCATTGTCTGACTGTATGAGAGCTGGAGAATCAAGGGCTTTAACCTTGGAGCTGTTAATTGACTTTATCATAACATTTTCGATTGGCTTCCGACAGGACGGATAATATGCGGCTCGCCACACCTGCATATAGCAGTAATTCCCTGACTGAACTATTGGACCCTGGCCGTTGACTATACAGTTCTTCCGCCCAGCGACATGTGCCCTCCACCGTTGTCTCAAGTTGAGATCCTCCGCTGGAGAGCCGTACTGCCTTGCTGCCCCCCAAGGTAGGTACCATAGCCCCATTAGCCATCACAGGTTCAACATCAGCCTGCCCGCCATGGGAGGCCCTACCAGACTACTTGACTTGTGCTCCCAGCCATCCACGATTTAGGCCTGACATGGGTGCTAGTCTTTTGTCTGACAGTATAGCCTGATGAGGCAATCCTGGTCTGTTGTCACTCCCACACCAACTATGAGGAGGGGTTGGCTTTTGAGGGAGAACTATGAGGAGGGGTTGGATTTTGAGGGAGCTTAAAGAATCAGTGTGCTGAAAGTCAGTTAATGTTTAAATAAAACAGTTTTTGCATATGGCATATGGCATGCTTGGGGAGTGATTGGAATCAGTATCAGAATCAATAAGCTTTATTTCTTTCAATAATGGGTAATTGAGTTTGACAGTCCAAGTCTCAGTACATAGGATACACAGACCTAGATGCTATAGATAAATACAAAGGGTAGACAAAACAGTCAGCAGTCATCCAGAACACACACACACACACACACACACACACACACACACACACACACACACACATATATTCAACCCACATGACATCCTGTCGTGTCAGTGGTAAATAGCACATGAGAGCACCAGACATCACAGGTGTGCTCTATTCCTACTCTTTATTTATTAGTAGGCCTAAGCTAACAGTTGCAGGGATGAAGGAGTGATGGTTTTTTTGTCTTAGCTGAGTAATGTTGCCGCCCTGAGGGCATCAGAGTATATTCCTCGCACAACACATGTTGGGGGTGGGGTTGGGGTTGGTTTGCTGGCAGCTTTGTCCCCCCCAGTTCAAAAAATGTATCTGTGCCCCTGGGCACAAGCACTGACCTTGGGGAGCCTAACATAGAGCTGGGTGCCACACATTTAATTCAATGACACTTTCCCTATATTTTACTTATTTTGACTGAGAAATGTTTTATTGACAATTTTGATAACCCTTCACTTTTAATCCAGGTCTGTAGTGTGAAATGTTCTCGGCTGTGTTTTTGTTTAAAAATGTTTTCCAAATTGTAGCTGTGTTTAATTCATATCCAGAAAAATATATATTCCAATATAATATACTCAGCATAAACATTTTAAATAGATTCTATAGTTTTGGTCCATCCATGACATATTACTAAAGTAGCCTATTTACTGTTGTTGATGTGGGTCACTTGCTGTTAGCCAATTCACTTTCTCATACCAGGAGAGCTGAAAGGAACGAGTATTATTCCCTACCTTTTTCACCAAGTCAATTTGAGGTGTTGGTCTACCCTGCTCTTTAATTTTAATTTTTTCCTTGAAAGGAAGACTGGCAAATGGCTTCGCTAAAATTAAATCAGCAATGCTTGGCATCCGTGCGCAGCTTTCTTGCTAGCTGACTAGCCCCCTCAAGTTCAAGTTCAGTCACTCAAATAAACGAAATTTCTGGAACTAAGATAGCAAACTTGACAACACTATATTTACACTTTATTTACAATGAAAATATATACAAACTAAAAAAGCTGGTAGAAACCATATGTAATGAATGAAATCAAAATGTAAGCCGATCTCTTACAATACACCACAGCACTTGCGAATCCGCATGGGACTGAACTGAGATTCACCGCTGCCTGTCTATATTTGAAACGAGCTGTCAATCAAAGAAAATATCTGGCCGCTTTCACCAATCACCAGTCTTCTCGCAGAAACTGCCATGTCCCTCCCACTGTGAGGCTCGGAGTCCGTGGGCGGGCGTTTTCGCAGTATTTGTCCAATAACCGTCTTGCATTTTGAGATTGAAAAGCACATAGCTCCCGAATGCCACTGAAGTCCACTGAGGCTGGGAGTCCGTGAGACTCCGTGGGCGGGCGTTTTCGCAGTATTTGTCCAATAATCGTCTTGCATTTTGATATTGAAAGCGCATAGCTCCCAAATGCCATTGAAGTCCACTGAGGCTGGGAGTCCGTGGGCGGGCGTTTTCACAGTATTTGTCCAATAACCGTCTTGCATTTTGATATTGAAAGTGCAGAGCTCCCAAATGCCATTGAAGTCCACTGAGGCTGGGAGTCCGTGGGCGGGCGTTTTCGCAGTATTTGTCCAATAACCGTCTTGCATTTTGAGATTGAAAAGCGCATAGCTCCCGAATGCCACTGAAGTCCACTGAGGCTGGGAGTCCGTGAGACTCCGTGGGCGGGCGTTTTTGCAGTATTTGTCCAATAACCGTCTTGCATTTTGATATTGAAAGCGCATAGCTCCCAAATGCCATTGAAGTCCACTGAGGCTGGGAGTCCGTGGGCGGGCATTTTCACAGTATTTGTCCAATAACCGTCTTGCATTTTGATATTGAAAGCGCAGAGCTCCCAAATGCCATTGAAGTCCACTGAGGCTGGGCTGCATCGCGCTGTCACGAGGGGGAAAAACTCACGCACACATTAGGCGAACTGGGGAAAGTTATAACGGGATGATTTCGCACTGTAGTCGGGTTGAACACATATATTTTTATGATTCTGGATCTGAAATAGCAATGTTATAACTTATAACATTGCTATTTCAGATCCAGAATTTTTAGAGGAAGCTGAGCCTCCCTCGTTGTCTTAGAGCAATCACCCGTGGGTGAAAATCAGGCCAGCAAGGGTTATTTCAGAATAAAATTTTACAATGGCATTGCATGATACAGGAAATGACTCATCGAGTTTGGGCTGGTGAAATTATTGCAGCTTCAAATCTTGCCCAATTTTATTGGACGGGAAGTTCTTGGGTTTTTCTACCACTGTGTAGCCCATTGCATTAACGGTTTACCAGCCTGATAATATCCTACAGTTTACAGTACACTGGACAACAGGATTGCTATTGTTATAGCCTTACTATTACTAGGTAAGTAGTGAAGAATCAGACTCCACTGTGGATTCTGGCCAAGGTCTAGGCGATCAACCAGCCTGATTCATTAGTCCTGGGTTGCCATTATTCTTCTACCACCAGAATTCCCAGTAACTGTAGAAACTGAATAACAAGCTCTCATAGGACTGGAATGAAACTCTGGTACTTCTGTTTCTTCATTCCCAAATGGCGACAAATAGCAGAACAGATCAACAATAAGACACAAAGACACGAGGGCTGGTGTGGTATTCAGAGTAGCAATTAGCCAAATAGTGGGATAATTAACGTCAGGCACATGGGCTCTTGTGTTTGGAATCATCAAGGCTATTGGACAGTGCAAAAGGGTCTGAAGCTTGTATTTATTAAAGATCATAACAATTCATTTCCAATCCACTAAACATCTGTTATATGACATCATTGATATCAGTGCAATATGGGGATGAACTGAATAATTTAAATCAAAATCAGTTTGTCCATCCATCACCGCTTATCCTGTGCAGGGTCATGGGTAAACTGGAGCCTATCCCAGCTGACTATGGGTGAGAGAGGCAGGGTACACCCTGGACAAGTCGCCAAATCATCGCAGGGCTGACACATAGAGACAAACAACCATTCACACTGGTCAATTTGGAGCCACCAATTAGCCTAACCTGCATGTCTTTGGACTGTGAGGGAAACTGGAGCACCTGGAGGAAACCCACACAGACCCAGGGAGAACATGCAAACTTCACACAGAAAGGCCCCCGTTGGCCACTGGACTCAAACCCAGAACCTTCTTGCCGTGAGGCACCAGTGCTAACCACTACACCACCGTGCCAGCCTTGAAATCAGTTTATTCGAAAATATACATTTCTGACATAAGCCCCTAAAAGTAAAAAGTGCTGTTCAGTCTAACTGATTAATTCTTTTTTTTTTTTTTTTTAGATTTTTTTTTTTGGGGGGCTTTTTTCACCTTCATTGGACAGGACAGTGCAGAGACAGGAAACGAGCGGGAGAGAGAGACGGGGAGGGATCGGGAAATGACCTCGGGCCGGAATCGAACCCGGGTCCCCGGATCCACGGCACGGCGCCCCATCCACCTGAGCCACGACGGCCCCCCTAACTGATTAATTCATTTAGATTCTGGTTCCCAAGAAACAGATTTTGACTCGTTTCTAAACCACTCACAGATTCACACTATGCCGTTTGTGCTGTTGCCCCAAACCAATGGTTCACATAGGCAGTCATGAAGGATACTTACTGTCACATACCCCTAACACAGACTGGTTTATTATGTTTTTGCTTTGACTCCCAAGGGTGGGTATCCCTGTTCAAAGTCTTGCCCTACACCTGGAGAGAATTGACCAGGTGTGTGTAGGCTGCAGCAGGCTCCTTCAGAGCAAAGGGCATGGAAATATTTCCCCATCATTACAGCTGGCCACTTGGTAACAAAAACACAGTTCTGAACTGTTTTCCTGCAATACCTGTCTGCAATTGACTGTGAATGGACAGAAGTTCAGTGATAATCCCACTGTCCTCTGTACAGCCTCCTTTTTCCTGCATCAGACTCAGCAACTGCATTCATTTGGTTCAACTCCAACTCCAGTAGTTCTTGTCATGGGCTTATTGTTTCTTTGCTGGTTCCACATGTGGCTGCATGGCTTACATCTAGACCCTGTAAAATATAAAGATGAACATAATGGTGGCACGTTCATACACTACAGTTGTCATTTACTGTTTGACCAAGTGTTTCTTCCTACTTGGTTTGCTCCTTAAGATTATACTGTTTTCAGAGTATATCTTGGGAATACGACACAAACAATGACTGCTGGCTGTTTGGTACCTAGGAGTACTATAGGTGAATGTTTCCTGCCACTGTTGTGAAACTGGCTGTCAAAGAAAGTAAGGAAATTTTGCTGAGTGGTAAACATCTTACTTAACAAGCAAAATGTATGCAATACAAAATACCCCCCCCCACACACACACATACACACACATTTTAATCATGAGCCACTGTAAGGGCAACGCTGGCTTAATGGCTTAAGGCTCTGGGTTACTGATCAGAGGGTTGGGGGTCTGAGCCCCAGCACTACCAAGCTGCCGCCCTTGGGCATAACTCTTAGCCCTTTTGGCTCAACCTATCCATACTGACCCCACATAGAAGTGGAAAAAATTATGTAAAAAGAAGAACCAGAGAAACTATCTACAATGTGGTTCGAAGCTGCCATCTAGTGGTGATAAATGGTAGTATAGCTATTATTATTATTATTATTATTATTATTATTATTATTATTATTAATGGTCAACAGCCTGATAATAAAAACCTTTACCTAGCAAACATGTTTTCTTAATGTTAGCATTTGGTTTGCATTTGGTTATTCTTTGCAGAACCATCTAATAATGTTCTGGGAACATTATCATATGGTTATATCACAACTCTCAATCACTGTTCACCAAAGGTTGCTTTTAGGTTTTGGGTTGTTTGTTTGTTTGCTTGTTTGTTTTTGCAATTACAGACTAATGTTCTGGAAACCAGAAACTAATGGTTTCCAGAGATTGGAACTAATGGTGTTCTGAGAATTTTCCCATAATGTTGTCACATGGGAAGTTCACTAAAAGTTGTTTGTAGGTTTTTAATGTTTGTATATAAACTAGCATTCAAGGTACAGGCAGCCATTTTTTCTTAAACATTTTCATAGAGTTTACAATAGATATATCAGTTTTGTATAGGGTTTTTGCTAGATTCTTGAAGGGTTTAAATTACCAGAACATTGGGGGTAGTGGTGGTGGGGGTCTGCTCTTCTAAACACCCCATGTTAGTAGGCTTATAGTAGGCTTCTTAGTAGGCTAAGAAGTTCACATTATTTCAAGGTTACCAGAATGTTAGAGGAACATTCTCCAAATGACCACAAGTTACTGCAAAGTTCTCAAATTGATAAACAAGTGTAAAGGTTATGGGAACATAATGGGGGGACATTCTCTGAAGCACAATCTACAATGAAACATGGATGTTATATTTCCATGAAGGAAAATGTCCTGGGAAACCAAACAGGAACAGCAAAATATCTATTTTCAGAACATCAGAAACCAAACTACAAATATTCCCAGAACATAATTAGAAACGATAATTGCTAACTGGGCTCACACTATACTGCCTTATAAAATACAAGCATACACTACTGTTCAAAAGTTTGGGGTCACCCAGGCAATTTTGTGTTTTCCATGAAAAGTCACACTTTTATTTACCACCATAAGTTGTAAAATGAATAGAAAATATAGTCAAGACATTTTTCTGGCCATTTTGAGCATTTAATCGACCCCACAAATGTGATGCTCCAGAAACTCAATCTGCTCAAAGGAAGGTCAGTTTTATAGCTTCTCTAAAGAGCTCAACTGTTTTCAGCTGTGCTAACATGATTGTACAAGGGTTTTCTAATCATCCATTAGCCTTCTGAGGCAATGAGCAAACACATTGTACCATTAGAACACTGGAGTGAGAGTTGCTGGAAATGGGCCTCTATACACCTATGGAGATATTGCACCAAAAACCACACATTTGCAGCTAGAATAGTCATTTACCACATTAGCAATGTATAGAGTGGATTTCTGATTAGTTTAAAGTGATCTTCATTGAAAAGAACAGTGCTTTTCTTTCAAAAATAAGGAAATTTCAAAGTGACCCCAAACTTTTGAACGGTAGTGTATATTATTCAGCAGCTTGCCGTCATCAGTTTGGGCAGCGTTTGAAACATTAATAGTGCATGTCCGATACAGATTTGTCTCATTTTAACATGAAACTCTCATTTTGCTCATCACCATATATTCTTGTGTACTCTAGTTTCCCCAAAGTCGACCTTGAGGAAGTATTTATTTCATCATTTATCATTTCCCTCATCCCAGTGTTACACCACTGTGATAAATGTTTGTGCGTTCGCTTGTGTGTTTGGGGTCAGCTGTCATCAGTGCATTATTACACTCAGTAGTGTCTTGCTGAGGGCGACTGTCACTGCGTAATGACCCAGAATCACATCACACAGCTCAGCACTGTAATTCTTGCCTGGACCATACAAGCCCCACATGTATCAGCATCCATCAACACACACACACACACACACACACACAGTTCCATACTCAAGACAATTTCTGCTTAAATCATATTATTTTTTTCTTCACAAGTACAAACCCATGTTTCCTACTCACTTCTCTCCACTTCCTTTTTTCACTGCAGCTCTGTAAATAATCTCTCCCTATTTACAGTGTATCTAATTGTGGGGCATTATTGAGATGGTAAGATATTACACTCAGGTGCTTACAGCACCATCAAGCCCAATTGCACACGGATATAAATTACTGATATACTGAATACAGATACTGTATGTTGTGAGCAAAGCCCACAGGGGAGTGTAATGTGTGTTATCAGCATTAGTTCACCACAGGAAAGTGTTTCCTCAGGAGATAATTACCCTATTGGACATTATTCCACATAAGAAGTGAAGCGAGATCATCATTAGTTCCCAGTCTTTAACTGAGTGCCAACTGAAATTATCAGTGTGGGTCAGAAATAGTTTGCCCCCCTAATGACATAAAAAGCAGGCGTTCCATGTATTATTATGCCCTGTTTTCCTTAGACTCAATTATTCTAAGAAGACCACAATTATTCTAAGGCAGGGTAGCGTAGTGGTTAGTACTGTTGCCTCACAGAAAGAAGGTTCTGGGTTTAAGCCTCACGACTGACTGGGGCCTTTCTGTGTGGAGTTTGTATGCTCTCCTTGTGCCTGCATGGGTTTCCTCCGGGTGCTCTGGTTTCCTCCAACAGTCCAAAGACATGTAGATTAGGTCGACTGGCTTCTCTAAATTGCCTGGAGGTGTGAATATGAGTGTGAATGGTTATTCGTCTCTGTGTTAGCCCTGTGATAGATTGGTGATCTGCCCAGGGTGTACCCTGGCTCTCACCCAAAGTCAAATGGGATTGGCTCTGACAGATAAGAGGTATAGAGGATTTTCAGTGATGTCACAGATTTTTGTTTATCATGCAGCATCTGCCATATTGCCAGGCAAACAAAGAACCATAGCTGCAACAGTTAATGAAGAAAATTGAGATTACTGCAGTCAGTACAATCTCTCTGAAATAATAATAAATTTATACCAGCAGATTGCGTTACATTCAAAAGCTGAATCATGCAAGCAACACAGATCCATATAATTTACCCACAAATGTATTTATTTATTTATTTATTTATTTATTCTGCCCACTGCGCTCTCTCTCTCCCTCTCCCTCTCTCTCTCTCTCTCTCTCTCTCTCTCTGTCTGTGCATGTGCAAGTTAAATGCAGAGGAGGAATGTGACAAAAATAAAGGCTTCTTGTTCTTAGTTTATCCACAAATGTATTTATTCCACTTGAAAAGTGTTTGGCAAACCTTTTACCAGATTTGGGACATGACAACATCCTGAACTATTTAGTATTTGGAACTTCTAAATACACCAGAGATGCTAAAGGCTTACAAAAGTGCAGATCCAGGGCCTAGATCTAGTATATTTTATGGTGTTTAGCCTCGTCTACATTTACAGGACATAAACATGCTGCTCGTCTCGCCAAGCATTAGGTCTAATAAACTATATCATGTTGAAAGCCCACATCCAGATATACATTTTAATGTTGCACAGAGCTTTCACCTTAACCTGATATAAAATGTTCTCCACACACACAGGAATGCTTTGTTGGCATTCAGCCTCCCTGTTTAACTGCAGCTCGCAATTTTTCTCATCTTTCTGGGCTCGCCGGGAAGCAGTAAAAAGTTAAACCAGGCTTATCTCCACATCTGTTATTACATCCAAAAGCACTACAGGTCTCTGGCATTGTTCTTTTAGATGTAACTTCTACACGTTTATCTGTAGATTTTTCCTGAATTGGGCTTACAATCAGTCGCGTACACTTGTGCCAGTCGTTGTCAAACATAAAGCCTGGCTGGCAATATGGCTGCATAAAGAAATCCATGGTTGCGATCATGACACGTGAAAGTCCTCCTTAGGTAATGGATGGATGGCTATAAGATTTTGTTCCCTATTAACTTCAAGAGAAAGATGAAACAGTCTCATGAGGGAAGTACTATTAGTGTTGATATATTAAGTGTTTCATGGACATTCCACAAGATTAAATGTAACTATAAACTGATAAATATGATATTTCATTCATTAATAAGTTAAAAATTAGTGTAGCTTAGTGGTTAAAATGTTGGACTACCAATCAGAAGGTCATGAGTGCAAATCCCCCAAATCCCAGCGGTCACTGCTCGGCCCTTGAGCAAGGCCCTTAACCCTCAACTGCTCAGTTGTATAAGATGAGATAAATGTAAGTCACTCTGGATAAGTGTGTCTGCCAAATGCCGTAAATGTAAAAACTGTAATCATTTGCAAATTGTTGTAGTATATGAGAAATAAAGCACTTCAGGGGTCGTAATGGTCCGGTGTGAAGAGAAGCATTACACTAACCTGTTGTTGATTATTTTTCGATAACAGCACAACCTATCATGTTATAATTCTATACGTATGAAATAACACGTTTGGGAGAAAGACCAAGCCTATAGTGGCACCTTCTATAAAGGCTCTGTTTTCTATTTGTGTCAAAATTTCTGCACTCACTATCTCCTTAATTCCTCTCAACCATTCAAGAACTCCTACCCACAACTCTTCAGCAGGGGGGTGACTGTTTATTGCAAAACAGAAGCTACCCAGAACTCCAGCCCAACTCCAAGTTTTCAGAATTCTCTTCATTTTGACAGTTCCACAGTCACTCCCCATGCCAATTAGCTAAAAGCGTGGTCTACACTCGGCAGTAAAATACCCGATTAGGAGGAAAAGCTGTCTTCCAGGGGATGTGAACCATCACCAACATCCAACGCATCAGGAAAGCAAGTTTATCTTTATTTATTTGGATTTTAAAATTGAACACATCCCTCTGAAATCCTGACAACACTGTTAAAAATCCTTGCTACAGACATTTAAGGTTTATTCGTATAGGTGTCCTTGCCTATGTGTGCTTTGCCTGCAATTTGTGTGTTTCTTTATGTCTTTGTAACTCATGTGTCCCTGCAGGCAATGCTGCAGGGAGCACTGCTTCTCCTCAGGCAACAGCTTTTATTTTATAGAAGAAACCTATAGACCTAGAATACACACTCACTTACTCACTAATGATAGACAGCCAGACTTTGACTCACAGCTGCACAGATGTTTGTGTTTGAGCCATTCTCAAAACACATTTGGATGATAATTATTTCAGATTTGGTGAAAAATTAAAAAGGCAAAAACAATTTATGATTAGGCATCTTATTAACATTTCCGAGTGCAGCACTGATATCATACAAATGCATGATTTGTATTCAGTCTTCAACGATATACATATCAACAAGAAAGAGTGCACGGCATATGAAAGAGTGCTTTCATATCAGCATAAAAAATTGATGATTTAGAAAATGAAACTCGTAGATTTCAGTGAATCATGTAGATAAATGGCACAAGCCATACAGTATTATAGCATGAGCAGGAGATCAATCACCGTGAGACACTGAAATATTACAGGAGCAGATCCTACCCATCATTTCTCTTCATTTTAATGCTCAGATCAATCCCAAAACACACCTGACACCATCCCATCTGGCATGTGTGGGTCACAAGTCACCATCTTTCATCTCGCACCGCAAGGCTCCAGTAGGAACAGAGACAAAGATAAAATCTGCTTCCTTTTATCTGTCTACGGCAGTTAGTGTTAAAGCGAGAAAGGAGAAATAGATTATTTTATTGCATAAAATAGAAGACGAGCAGATGATCAATCACAAGCAAAACATTTCTATTTCTTTTCACTTCTTGTAATATTTTGTATAAACTTATGTGCATCTTCAAGATAATGTTTGGATACTATATTTAAAGAATAAAAAAACAACAGGACATGCTGTTATAGGAAAGTAATCAATAGCAGATGATGTAAGCATGTCCAGTTCTCCCCGTGTCTGCGTGGGTTTCCTCCGGGTGCTCCGGTTTCCCCCACAGTCCAAAGACATGCAGGTTAGGTTAACTGGTGACTCTAAATTGAGCGTAGGTGTGAATGTGAGTGTGAATGGTTGTCTGTGTCTATGTGTCAGCCCTGTGATGACCTGGCGACTTGTCCAGGGTGTACCCCGCCTTTCGCCCGTAGTCAGCTGGGATAGGCTCCAGCTTGCCCGCGACCCTGTAGAACAGGATAAAGCGGCTAGAGATAATGGATGGATGGATGGATGGTAAGTATGTCCAGAAGTGTTTTATTCTTCTTCTATCATAGAAATTTGCCAAATGATTGCATTTTTTATTAGTTAAAGAATATCATACATAATTTATGAACCATTTATAGTTACGTCTGCAAAGGTTCTCAGTCACCCAGGTCATCGTAAACTGTAGGTGCTAAAGAAGGCAACTGGACTTGCTTGAAATTCTTGAAGAGGTTTCACCTCTCATCCGAAAGGCTTCTTCTGTTCTGTCTGACTAGTGGGGAGTTCCAGGTATTTATCCTCTAGTGGGCCAAAAGCAACCCTAAGGAGAGTCATTGAGGTCACCTGGGTGGTTGACCCTCTCAGTCATCCTGTAGGTTGTTAGGGTCACTGGAGACTGGGTGTGAATGGTGTTAGCAGCCTAGACCATTTATAGCAACCATTTATAGTTACATTTATTACTGTAGAACATCCATGAAACAAATAACGTCTTCTTATCACTTACGTTTTAGCACTGATGACTTTTCCCCTCTATATAATAAGCAAGTTACAGTACCAGTCAAAGGTTTGGACACACCTTCTAATTCAATGTTTTTTCTTTATTTTTATTAATTAAGACACTTCCTGTCTTAAAGTAATGATGGATGTCGTTTCTCTTTACTTAGTTGAGTGGTTCTTGACATAATATGGATTACTACAGTTGTGGAATAGGGCTGTTTACTGTATGTTTATTATTTACTATTTACTGTTGGATCTCAAACACATTAAGGCGGCAAGAAATTGCACTAATTAACTTTTGACGAGGCACACGTGTTAATTAAAAAACATTCCAGGTGACAACCTCATGAAGCTGGTTGAGATAATGCCAGTAGTGTACAAAGCGTCATCAAGGGAAACGCTGGCTACTTTGAAGAATCTAAAATATAAAGCATGTTTTGTTTTATTTTTTAACACTTTTTTTGTTTACCACATAATTCCATATAAGTTCCATATGTTTTTTCATAGTTTTGATGTTTTCAGTATTGTTCTACAATATAGAAAATAGTAACAATACAGAAAAACCTACTGTATAAATGAGTAGGGGTGTATAAACTTTTAACTGGTACTGTACACCACAGTGCACGCCTCTGTTCCTGAAGACATTCTAATGGAGGAAAATTTACTGTTACAAAGCACTGACACTGGAAACTCCTTCCAAAAATGTTAAATAAATGTTTCCTTACAGAAAACGTCATATCAATGCTTATGCTTTTCTTTTTTAAATAACATATTTTTGAAATTCCTTTGGATTAGAAGTTAAATTATGTGGAGTCATCACCATGCAGGTCTCGGTATTAGAATGCATTAAAATGAGCACAGAAATATAAACCTGTTATTTGAATGTCAGCAGGCACTATTGTTAGAGATGCTGCTATGGAAAACTAATCACAACCTTCTGGCCAATCAGGTTGGAGAACAGCACTGTAATATAAGATACATTACTTCCTGGTGATAAAAAGTGAAAAAGATAAGCAGTATTTGATGTGTCCTGATCTCCTTATCACATTGAGCCACATTTAATGCTCATGTTTTGTTTTTTTTTGTTTTTTTTTTATTTTGCCTTTCCTTAATACAAAACAAACACGACAAAGAAATGTAATTAGCAAGATATTTAGTGTGTTGGGCCACATCTTTTTTTTTTTTAAATTAACACAAGTAACGGGCGGCACAGTGGTGTAGTGGTTAGCACTGTTGCCTCACAGCAAGAAGGTCCGGGTTCGAGCCCCATGGCCGGCGAGGGCCTTTCTGTGTGGAGTTTGCATGTTCTCCCCGTGTCCGCGTGGGTTTCCTCCGGGTGCTCCGGTTTCCCCCACAGTCCAAAGACATGCAGGTTAGGTTAACTGGTGACTCTAAATTGACCGTAGGTGTGAATGTGAGTGTGAATGGTTGTCTGTGTCTATGTGTCAGCCCTGTGATGATCTGGCGACTTGTCCAGGGTGTACCCCGCCTTTCGCCCGTAGTCAGCTGGGATAGGCTCCAGCTTGCCTGCGACCCTGTAGAACAGGATAAAGCGGCTAGAGATAATGAGATGAGATGAGAACACAAGTAACAAAAATGTCAGCTGTAACTACATGTAATCGACTGTACGAGCTGGTTATATGCTATATTATACTGTAATATTGAATTGTACTTGATGGTATGATATTGCACATAGTAATATTATTATATTTAATAATGGCAAATTGTGCCTGCTTGACAGTCTGGTTATTAAAGGGGAACTGAAGGCAAATTTTTCATTATCAAAATTCTATTTATCTCATTTTATTAAATATAAGAATGCATTTCTGACAGCTATTTTGTCACTGCTATAGCAAGTTATGAGTGTTTGAACTATGCTCTGTAATATATCAGTCCATATGTCAAAGCAATGGCCGTAAACGAGATTTGCTGAGACCTGTGCGAGACATCGTAGGATGGAAGTAAAACGTACAGCGGAAATCAAAGTGACCAACATCTGCTAATGTTGTCAAAAGACGTGCGCACCGTCTTTCGAATGCTGGTGTAATCAAGCCGGAAGTTTTCCGTGTCCAAAATCGCTCCCTACTCACTATATTGAGGTATTTCACCCACGTGACCAAGTCACGTGACGCAGCCATTTTGGACGGCACGCTTAAGTCCTTCAGTGCAAGGCAGTATGAGATGGTGGAGACCTTCACACATTTTAACAAGAAAGTAAGCTGTGATTCGTGTTAAATTGGATCTGTCTTTTATCACAAACACTGTACCCAGGCTTGGTATGGAGCCCTGTTTATTTATTTCTGTGTCCCGTTTCTTTCTAGCCTCTGTTATTGCGTTTTATGTCTGATGTCTGCTACATGCAACCCTAGACAAATTAACACTGCCTTGTTTCACTGCTCAGATGGGTTAACAAACACTGACCCATTTACTTTTTGCTATATATTTTATCAAAATTGCGTTAACTGATAAACTAACCTGAAATGAAATGATCACTGCAAAGTCTGGAGTACTCTGTTGGCTCCCAATCCTGTCTCATCACAGCTGCAATCCATTTGGCCCTCTTGTCTGGGTCAGTAGGAAACCGGTAGTCAGGGGTTAAATTGGGCCGGGGCTGTCCGGGGCTGAGCCCCGGCACATAAGCTCGGAGCGGATGGCATATGATCACGCACACATCAAAAGCAGCAAACCCTTTTCACGATTTTCAGTTCTGAATAATTAAATATCGTTTTATTAATCAATAAACCCATGACTTTTATGAGAGAGATCATAGTTTTCCTGATAACAAGACGACCTGTCAAAGCTATTTAGAACAGAACTTGCGATCAGAGATTCTGGTTTCTGGAACACTGCGTGGGTTGCCAATTCCGCTTTTTATAAGTGACTTTGGGGTTTCTTTTTTTGTGAGCTCGCTTTAAAAAAAAAATCAGAAGTCGTGGTTTGCGGGTTTTTGGGCTTGTGTTTCAGCGTTGTGACTTGTTTATAATTTTCTCCGTACACCGTCTCCCCTTTTAAAATAGAAGCACAATCATTTGAATGTAGCAAAACTTTTGCTGCATTCAAATGATTGTGCTTCTATTTTGCTGCTATAATATGCTCATCTTATGTATGTTCTAGACAATACAAAAAGCACCACATGCCAAATAAATAATTGAATACATAACAATAATAATAAATGCTTCCAGTGTTATAGTGTTGTTTGTATTTGATTGCATTCACTGCATGAATATATTTGATTGACAATTTGACTGACAGTGTTTTGGCATATTTAACATTTATCCTCCAAAATAAATCAACTGTTTTGGTTTAAGATTGTGCAAGCCTTCAAATTTTCTCATTGAACATTTCTCCTTCACATTTTTCACCTGTAGGCATGTGACAAGATTTAACATGATATTGCTCAACCTACCTCTGTAAAGTCAGCTAACAACTTATTAAAATGCACCAGAATTCAGCAAATAACATGTATGATAATAAAAAACTTCTGGGGGAGGACCCCCAGACCCCCCACTAATCATTTCCTTCAAACCAATGTACAACAACCTGTACAATCTGTTACATTGGCCAACCAATCTACATTCAAACTGCCATAATGTGTAGGGGGGGCACTACAAGACACACATAGGCCTACAACACACAGATAAGGTGTATATCTCTGTGCAATATGATATGGTTATCAAATTAGAGGGTTATTTTCCAAAAAGTATATTGGGGCAGGGCGGCAGGGGCGGGTACGAGGCAGAGCCCCCCCACATAACCAATCCCAATTTAACCCCTGCCGGTAGTGATGTGTCGGTCGCAAATGATCCGGTTCAAAGAGCCGGCTCTTTGAAGTGAACGACGGGAGCCGGCTCTTCGGTGGGAGCCGAGTTGGGGAGCCGAATTAGTTTTTTGTCCTTAGGTGCCTCAGAGAGAGAGACTTTCACAAAAAAAGTTGCTGTCCGATTGCGTCTTTGTGTTGTCTATTACCATTCAAAGGAAAAAAAGTAGCATGGTGTACGCCTACTTTTTTTGGTTGGGGGGGTTGATGTCATTCACAGCTGCGAAAATACGAAAATTGGTGTAATGCTTAAAGCTGTGGAGCGCAGGGGAGAGGAGTCTGTGAGGCACCTGAGGAGGGGAAAATCAGCTGTGTATTTTATATTGGTAATATAACACAGTTTTGCATTATGTTTGTGAGAAAATAATTTATTAATTGGTAAGTAAGTTTTATTTCTATAGCTAGAACATTGTTACACTGCTATACTTTACAAAGCTTTACAATGGCTACAAAAACTAAAAAATAAAATGGAAAACATCCTATCGATAAAATATAAATAATAATGTAATTAACTAGTTAATTGCAGCAATTAAATCAAAAATAAAATCTCAGGAGCCGTTTGGGAGCCGAAAGAGCCGGCTCCTTATAGTAAGAAGAGCCAAAAGAGCCGGCTCCCGAAAAAGAGCCGAAATTCCCATCACTAGAAACCGGTAAAAGGAGCGTCCTGCACGCTGTCCCTGTCTGTTGTGGCAGCACAACAAGCAAACACCATGGTTATTTATAGAGTGTAAATTAATCTATTCTAGGTGTCTGTAACACGTTTTTTTTTCAAGCTGGTTCTCCCTCTCTGTCTGCAGCGTTAGTATGTAGCTTGACGTTCAAAATGGCGGACACCGGGGCGTCACGTGACCCTGTGACGTCAGGTGAAATACCTCAATAGGGCACTATATAGTGGGGACGCCATTTTGTAGTGCTGTCCGAAATCTTAGTGAGGATTATATGGGAAATACACTTCGTATAATATGTATTTATCACAAAAATACATGCATGTATTTATTATTTTTAAAACCCACCAGCCGCCTGATCTGGCACATTTTAATTGTGCAACAGTAATGACGTAAATACCAGTGTGACGGACTCGTCCTTATCCTGTCGTCTTTCCAACTCTTCTCTACTCCATGTTGGTTCAAAGTCGCATGGAATAATCTCCATCACTGATGAAGCTGGCAAATCTCGATTGGAATGATATCACGATCTGGCCGCTGTGTAAACAGTTTTCAAAGTGGCGGCACTGACACTTCACGTTTGAAGTCTCGCACAAGTCTCATGAAGATCGCATCGATAAGCGATGCCTGCCATGGACCATAAGAACTACATTCAACATGGCTAAAAACCGAAAAGGCCGATAAGTGTAATATAATATGCCAATATGGGTCACGATATAAGGTTAATAAAACCGAAAACGTAATTGAATAACACGTTAATTAAGAAATAAAGCAAGTTTAAAAATGACTTCAGTTCCCCTTTAACTAGAATCTGAAATATGACCTACGTATTTTTCAGCCATTTCCATCTTGTCACATGATTTTGTCACATGACCTCTTCTGCTCCTCAGACCTGCCTGATCCATCCTGATGCCCTACGTCTGGCTGGAGTCTCATCGCATCGCTCCTGTGGAGGACGGCCCCATACGGACAGTCAAAAGTCGCACTTGGAAGACGCTCTGGACGCTTATACTGTAGAAATGCTTTTATGTCTGAGGACTACTATTGACATGCTAACTTTAGGACTGCAGTTGTCATGAACAGTTTTGCGCTCAAGTTTCCATCAATGAACAGTTTATAACTTCAACAAAACAGACTTCATGTTAAAATTATAATGAATTTCCTGGTTACACAGGTATACTTTGTGACTATATAGGACATCGTTATAGAAGTGAGTTATTTATAATCACACTATCTGTTATCACCCGAATGAGGATGGGTTCCCTTTTGATTCTGGTTCCTTTTGAGGTCTCTTGCTCATGTCATCTGAGGGAGTTTTTCCTTGCTACCGTCGCCACAGGCTTGCTCATTGGGGATAAAATTAGCTCATGTTTAAAGTCTTTAATTTTCTGTAAAGCTGCTTTGCGACAATGTCTATTGTTAAAAGCGCTATACAAATAAACTTGACTTGACTTGACATGTTGATGCTCATTTGTTCACAAAAACCTGACCAGAAGATAGAGTTACTTTGATATCAAGGACACGAAACTGCTCTAAAGTTTACTAGCTTTATGGCTTGAGGTCGGAAATGATCTGAAGTGACTATAAGTAAAAGAGAGGCAATGTTGTATAATTGATGGCCAGGTCACAGGAACACCCCACCACCCTCCTTCCAAACATGTACACCGTTTAACTTCCAGCAGGGGATCAGTTTTCCAGCTCAGGAAGAGACTTAGGTTAATTACACTTGTTAGACTAAAATTGTCCCCCTACCATGGAGGGCAGAAGTTGAGACGGAGAGGTGAAACAAGAAAAAGAAACAGTAAGAGAGAGCAAGCAGGAGACAGAGGCTCTCTCATTGACCTCCCGCATCCTCTCTGACAGTGATTCATGCCGACTGTGGGAAAGACACGATTTGTCTCAAGGTCAAACCTATCGTAGCTTGTCTTTCTGTCGACCCCCCTCTTCTCCTTGTCTCTTGTTCCTTTCTCCTCTTGTCCTACACTCAACCCTCCTCTGTAGTGCCCTTTTCAGCAGGCATCTATCTGTCCATCTGAACTTTATTTCACAGATGACAGGCTCCAGTGTGATGCAGCAGCTGGCAGAGAGAGGGGGGTCTACCTGACTGCCTTAACTCTAATCAGCCTTTATTGCACTCAGGGGAAGAGCAGAGGCGGCCCCCTGCCAGCAGGACTCTCTGCTCTTCTCTTTCTTCGAGAAAAAAAGTACAAGGCTGCAGTATTCTGCATTGCACACATAGACAGTGTGTTTAAAAAGCATAATAATGGGGGCGTTGTGGCTCAGGTGGATAAGGCGCCATACCATAAATCCGAGGACCCGGGTTCGATTCCGGCCTGAGGTCATTTCCTGATCCCTCCCTGCCTCTCCCACTCATTTCCTGTCTCTACACTGTCCTATCCAATAAAGGTGCAAAAAGCCCAAAAAAATATATTTAAAAAAAAGCATAATAACAGTGGCATAGCTTGGACTTACAACACAAAGTATTGCAGCAGGAAGGCACATTCTAGTAGCGGGATGTATAGATGTAGCCCAGCATGCCATATTCTTGAATAGGTTTTAAATTATTGTGTGAGATGTTCCTATGACTATTAATCCAAATATTGATGCTTTGTGAATACATACAGTATGAGAATGGTTCAAATTTCAGTGTTGACTTCAATTCAGTGTTATTTGTACTGTATTGTCACAAAGCAGCTTACAGAAATTTGGATGTAAATTTCTGGTAAAACAGCTCTCTGATACAGTACGAGATAGAAACTTTGAGAGCAGCCAGACTCAAACGGGAACTCATCCTCTTATGGGTGAAACCAGATAGGGGGATTATAAACCGTTACAGTGTACAGTCATATAGAGAAAAGGCAAACGGTGCTAAATGTATTGAAAGGTTACAGAGTGTTTGGTCAGTTCAGAATCAACTCACTTTCACATTGCAACTGAACCACATTAGAACCTTTAATTGGTCTGCAGCTGTGTTCTCATTGCATCAAGGATGAAAACAGAGCAGAGTCTGAGTCTTCTTACACTACCGTTCAAAAGTTTGGGGTCACCCAGACAATTTTGTGTTTTCCATGAAAAGTCACACTTTTATTTACCACCATAAGTTGTAAAATGAATAGAAAATATAGTCAAGACATTTTTCTGGCCATTTTGAGCATTTAATCGACCCCACAAATGTGATGCTCCAGAAACTCAATCTGCTCAAAGGAAGGTCAGTTTTATAGCTTCTCTAAAGAGCTCAACTGTTTTCAGCTGTGCTAACATGATTGTACAAGGGTTTTCTAATCATCCATTAGCCTTCTGAGGCAATGAGCAAACATATTGTACCATTAGAACACTGGAGTGAGAGTTGCTGGAAATGGGCCTCTATACACCTATGGAGATATTGCACCAAAAACCAGACATTTGCAGCTAGAATAGTCATTTACCACATTAGCAATGTATAGAGTGGATTTCTGATTAGTTTAAAGTGATCTTCGTTGAAAAGAACAGTGCTTTTCTTTCAAAAATAAGGACATTTCAAAGTGACCCCAAACTTTTGAACGGTAGTGTATATCTTTTCCCCAACTTTCTGTGGTGTCAAGGTGGTTGGGTTGGGCCAATAGGGTTAAGAGCTTTGCCCACATGGCAGCGTGACTATGCTGGGGCTCAAATCCCCAACAGTAACCCAGAGCCTCAACTAGTGTTGTAGTCAAGACCAGCTAAACCGAGACCAAGTCATGACCAAGACTGAAGTGTATCAAGACCAACACTTTGAGGGGTTGAGATCAAGTCAAGTCAAGACCGAGTCAAGACCAGGAACAGACCACTGTGTGTGTGTGTGTGAAGGGGGAGGGGTGGCAACCGTTAACAGAAAGAATAATTTAAAATTAGCAATGAGTCATGTTATTGGTTGCATTCGAAGCAAGAAATAGTAAATCCAGTCACAGTAACGATGTTAACAATAAATCAGACAATGCATCTGTAATTTAATGAAATCTTCGCTGTTGTGGTCTTGACCAGTCTTGAAATAAAATCCTGAGTTCTCTGTGCCTGAAACCGAAACAAGACTGAGTAAAAATGTGGTTGATTCTGAAATGAGACCGAGACCTTCAAAATGTGGTCTTGAGACCAAGACTGGTCTCAAGTACGACAACACTAGCCTCAATTCACTGAGCCACCATTGACACCATTTCCTCACAGCAGGGTCTGATTCAAACACACTAAATCAATACATGAAAAGCTCTTTAACTGTCCTTTTGCATGTTACACTCTTTTACCAAAAGATCCTTCCCGAAAGAATAACTCTATTCATAGGATTTCAGGCTTTACTGTAACAGCATGCACACTTTTCTCAGTGTGTGTGGAGCTCCGAGGAAGTGTAGCAGGACACAGAGAGCCTTCACTTGCACAGTTCATCTAGAAGTCATGCTTTCATTCCCTGAATGGGTTCAGCCAGAGTGGGAATGAGATGTCTGCATGAACGCATGCCATGGCCACTCATGTCCAGCAACCCCCTGATAAACCAATACTTGCTGCTCCTTTCTTGTTCTTCTGTTCCTCCATCCATCTCTCGCAGCACCCTCCCATTCACACTCACCATGAAAGGAAAGATGAGAAGCTGTGGATTTAAGATGCTTTGCCTTTTAGTCCACACACTGTGTTCTTCAGTCTCTGCATAACTTGATTTAAAAAACTTCAACTGTGTATTACAAGGTATATAATGCATGTGAATAATTACTAAGTATTACAGTGGTGCTTGAAAGTTTGTGAACCCTTTAGAATTTTCTATATTTCTGCATAAATATGACCTAAAACATCATCAGATTTTCACACAAGTCCTAAAAGGAGATAAAGAGAACCCAGATAAAAAAAATGAGACAAAAATACTAGCTCATTTATTTATTGAGGAAAATGATCCAATATTACATATCTGTGAGTGGCAAAAATATGTGAATCTCTACGATTAGCAGTTAATTTGAAGGTGAAATTAGAGTCAGGTGTTTTCAATCAATGGGATGACAATCAGGTGTGAGTGGGCACCCTGTTTTATTTAAAGAACAGGGATCTATCAAAGTCTGATCTTCACAACACATGTTTGTGGAAGTGTATCATGGCACGAACAAAGGAGATTTCTGAGGACCTCAGAAAAAGCGTTGTTGATGCTCATCAGGCTGGAAAAGGTTACAAAACCATCTCTAAAGAGTTTGGACTCCACCAATCCACAGTCAGACAGATTGTGTACAAATGGAGGAAATTCAAGACCATTGTTACCTTCCCCAGGAGTGGTCGACCAACAAAGATCACTCCAAGAGCAAGGCGTGTAATAGTCGGCGAGGTCACAAAGGACCCCAGGGTAACTTCTTAGCAACTGAAGGCCTCTCTCACATTGGCTAATGTTCATGAGTCCACCATCAGGAGAACACTGAACAACAATGGTGTGCATAGCAGGGTTGCAAGGAGAAAGCCACTGCTCTCCAAAAAGAACATTGCTGCTCATCTGCAATTTGCTAAAGATCACATGGACAAGCCAGAAGGCTATTGTAAAAATGTTTTGTGGACGGATGAGACCAAAATAGAACTTTCTGGTTTAAATGAGAAACATTCTGTTTGGAGAAAGGAAAACACTGCATTCCAGCATAAGAGCCTTATCCCATCTGTGAAACATGGTGGTGGTAGTATCATGGTTTGGGCCTGTTTTGCTGCATCTGGGCCAGGACGGCTTGCCATCATTGATGGAACAATGAATTCTGAATTATACCAGCGAATTCTAAAGGAACATTTCAGGACATCTGTCCATGAACTGAATCTCAAGAGAAGGTGGGTCATGCAGCAAGACAACGACCCTAAGCACACAAGTCGTTCTACCAAAGAATGGTTAAAGAAGAATAAAGTTAATGTTTTGGAATGGCCAAGTCAAAGTCCTGACCTTAATCCAATCGAAATGTTGTGGAAGGACCTGAAGCGAGCAGTTCATGTGAGGAAACCCACCAACATCCCAGAGTTGAAGCTATTCTGTATGGAGGAATGGGCTAAAATTCCTCCAAGCCGGTGTGCAGGACTGATCAACAGTTACCGGAAACATTTAGTTGCAGTTACTGCTGCACAAGGGGGTCACACCAGATACTGAAAGCAAAAGGTTCACATACTGTTGCCACTCACAGATATGTAATATTGGCTCATTTTCCTCAATAAATAAATGACCAAGTATAATATTTTTGTCTCATTTGTTTAACTGGGTTCTCTTTATCTACTTTTAGGACTTGTGTGAAAATCTGATGATGTTTTCGGTCATATTTATGCAGAAATATAGAAAATTCTAAAGGGTTCACAAACTTTCAAGCACCACAGTATTTATTTACTTAGACACTTTAATCCAGAGTGATTCACAACTGACACAAGATGCAATCCAAGATACAAGTGTCATAGTCCAGTCTTGCCTCCTCCTCTTCATTCCTTGTGTCTCAGCTGTTTCCCCTACCTTTTGTTTCTCTTTGTGTGCGTGTGTGTGTCTCCTACTCTCCTGCTCTCCTTCCTGTTACTTGTCTTCCAGCCACCCCGGTCTGCCTGCTCCGCCTATCCGCTCAGATCCCCTGGAAAACCCTTGAGCTTCTGCTTGCTTTTGTTTAATAAATCAACCTTACCTGCTAAACTGCCAGCCTTGAATCTCGCTTTTGGGTTCTGTCTTCTCTACACTCCTAACAAGATACACAAGATCTGATCAACTGAGAGTTAAGGGTTTT
Organism: Neoarius graeffei; assembly: GCF_027579695.1. Taxonomy (NCBI): domain Eukaryota; kingdom Metazoa; phylum Chordata; class Actinopteri; order Siluriformes; family Ariidae; genus Neoarius; species Neoarius graeffei. Next base: position 84,571,183 of record NC_083570.1, on the reverse strand, counting down.
GTTTAAGGTTTCACTGGATGTCTCTGGTAATCCTGTCATTTAAACTCACAACTTCCCGATCACTAACCCAGAGCTTTCACTGAGCCATTATATATCCCTTACACACACACAGGAGGAGATGTACAAAACTGAGGTTTTAAGATTGTATACATATAAACCCCAAACACTGGTCACATAAGTAGTGCCCTCAAGAGTATTTCTATTATACCCTTATACAATTGTAGAAAACATCACAGAACTACATCATTGAACCTGTGTTATAACTTTAAAAGTCTATTTACATTAGTTGTACCGTAAGGAGCAGAATGAACCTTTTCTGACATTGTAATATTAAAGGTGTCTTACTTACGTCCATAAGAAAAAAATACACATCAAATATATTGTTTCAGCAAAATATATTTTACAATCATTGCTAATTAGATAGAACCAAACAATAATAAATATATATATATATATATATATATATATATATATATATATATATATATATATATATATATATATATATATATATATATATATATTTTCCCCTCTACTCAAGGTATATGAGCTGATATCCCAGTAGTAGAGTAGCCAATCAGAGTGCGCGATTGCTCATATCCAAGGAATTACTCAGTGGTATCTAGATTTATTCTATCCACATTCCCTGGATATGAGCAATCATGCACTCTGATTGGCTACTCTACTACTAGGATATCAGCTCATATACCATGAGTAGAGGAAAACAAAATGGCGGAGCATGTTGCTGAACCAACCAAGGACGAAATAAAAACTCTACTCGAAAACAAAACCCCCAAAAATGCAAAAAAAGCAATGAAATATGGAAGAAAAGTATATGATGGGAAGAGCGTATCTTTTTTTAGTTTTCAAGAATTATTATTATAGCATTTTTCACAAATTGCTACTGTCATTTCGCCGGTTTATTTACATTCTAAGTGGAAATTATTTTGTCGGACATTTTGTATAAAGTTTTTATTTATCAAATTTGCAAAAAATAAAAATTAAAATGCTCTGTTTCTCAAAATCCAGTGAATGCGGATAGAATTAAAGTTATTCCACTCAATCTCGTTGTACATGGCTTATAGCCAACTTGGCGCTACTTGCCTCGTCAGCTATCAGCTCATGTACCAATCGATTTCATGGAATAACTGTTATCTCTCTCTCTCTCTCTCTCTCTCTCTCTCTCTGTATATATATATATATATATATATATATATATATATATATATATATATATATATATATATATATAAAGGTGAGGGCCTGTTGTCCCCGTGTCCGTGTGGGTTTCCTCCGGGTGCTCCGGTTTCCCCCACAGTCCAAAGACATGCAGGTTAGGTTAATTGGTGACTCTAAGGCTACGTTTATACTAGACCGTATCTGTCTCGTTTTCTTCGCGGATGCACTGTCCGTTTACATTAACCCCCCTGAAAAAGCGGGGAAACGGGAATCCGCCAGCGTCCACGTATTCAATCTAGATCATATCAGCTCCGGTGCTGTGTAAACATTGAGAATACGCGAATACGCTGTGCTGAGCTCTAGCTGGCGTCTCATTGGACAACGTCACTGTGACATCCACCTTCCTGATTCGCTGGCGTTGGTCATGTGACGCGACTGCTGAAAAACGGCGCAGACTTCCGCCTTGTATCACCTTTCATTAAAGAGTATAAAAGTATGAAAATACTGCAAATACTGATGCAAATACTGCCCATTGTGTAGTTATGATTGTCTTTAGGCTTGCCATCCTTCCACTTGCAAGTAATAAGTGATATGCGCTGGGATCTCACACACAGCGGCTCAGTCCCGAATCGTGGCTTGTTCACTTCACTCGCGCGCTCTGTGAGCTGCGCAGGGCCGGAGTGCACACCCTCCAGAGGGCACTCGCTGTTCAGGGCGGAGTGATTTGGAGCGCAGGATGCCTGCGGAGCCGAGCGTATCCGCGTATTGGTGTTGCTGTGTGCACGGCTAACGGTTTTAGTGTAAACGCGAATCGTTTTAAGAACGTTAATCTGATGATCCGCTGATTCGACGTAATGTAAACGTAGCCTAAATTGACCGTAGGTGTGAATGTGAGTGTGAATGGTTGTCTGTGTCTATGTGTCAGCCCTGTGATGACCTGGCGACTTGTCCAGGGTGTACCCCGCCTTTCGCCCGTAGTCAGCTGGGATAGGCTTCAGCTTACCCATGACCCTGTAGAACAGGATAAAGCGGCTAGAGATAATGAGATGATATATATATCAAATATATGAAAATAATGGGGTTTTTAAAATAAAATTAATTAATTAACATGTACACTAATTTGCAACATTTATTTCATATTCCAAAAAAAAAGCAAAACAAATGCATTTGGGATTAAAATATACTTCTAATGTATTCCTTACATTCAGTATTTCACAAATAATAAAATTACACAGACCTGTAATTTCCCCACAGGCAAAATCTCACCTATCCTGAAAAGCTCATTCCAGCAAATTTGAAATCCCTGCAGGAACATCTCATCCTGTTGCTTCAGTGATTGAGTAAATGATTCAGTAAAGTATGAGTATAAGCTCTTCTTCTCTACACCGCGGACTCAGGGCCTTTGAGCAGGTCTGAAACACTGGGCCTGTGTTCACAGATATTAAGATTTGTTTTGAGGTAAACAATTGCAGAGCTCTGATTTGTTAAGCTTTCTGTGAATGCTTGTGTCTCTTTGGATAATGTAATTGCAGTAATTATGCCCTGATGAATCCTCATTGCTGCAATTCGCATTAGCATAGTCTGTAATTATTTACGCCCAGCAAAACCTAATTATTCCCAACACTCCTAAATTCTCCATTTGATTGCCCACAGTTAATGTTTTATATAGCGGTTTGTCACATTATAGTCAGCATTGATCCATTTGCTGAATAACTGCCATTAATAAATCGCATCATCATTATCATTAGGGTCCAATTATGTTCTTATTCAGTTTATATCTTCGTTAGGTGATGTTATTGTCGAGTGTTTAAGTGTTTAACTTACTACTGGATAAATACATTCCTCTTTTGGGGTTCGAGTTCTCCCTGTAAGCAAGTGTATTTAGCAGGTGATGCATATACACCTGACACATTCTCATACACAGTATTGGTGTTTGTATACAGTGTAATTCCTTAAGAGCTGGAACATATCAATACACACTATTAGTGTACTATTATCACATTATTTTCTCATTTCTGCCTTTATTCCTTGTTACTCAACAGCAGTCTGTCGTTCACATTGTGTCCCTCATACTTTTCATCATTAATGCTTCATTTCTGTTATATTCTACACCACATTTTGTATCAACAGTTATGTTGATACCAGTTATATAAGATAAGATAAGATAAAACTTTATTAATCCTGAAGGAAATCCTTGTGGCCCTTGTGGTGTCGTGGTTAGCACTGTCGCCTCACAGCAAGAAGGTTCTGGGTTTGAGCCCAACGGCCGATGAGGGCCTTTCTGTGTGGAGTTTGCATGTTCTCCCCGTGTCTGCGTGGGTTTCCTCCGGGTGCTCCGGTTTCCCCCACAGTCCAAAGACATGCAGGTTAGGTTAACTGGTGGCTCTAAATTAACCATAGGTGTGAATGTAAATGGTTGTTTTTCTCTATGTGTCAGCCCTGTGATGACCTGGCGACTTGTCCAGGGTGTACCCCGCCTCTTGCCCATAGTCAGCTGGGATAGGCTCCAGCTTGCCTGCGACCCTGTAGAACAGGATAAGTGGCTACAGATGATGGATGGTTGGAAATCCTTGTGCCAGAAATCTCTCCATAACAACAAAGTTAAAATATAACAATACAAGCTGAAAATAAACTGTATGTAAAATAAGAACTGTACAAGAAATGAATGGCTAAAAAAGAGTGCCTAATAGAACAATAGTAAGTTACATATGAGGTTAAATTAAAAACTAAGATGGAAATAGAAAATGCAAAAACCAGTGCCTAATGGTTAGCATTCTAACAGTAAAATTAAGGTAAGTAAAGTAAGAGACTAACCTAATGGTGAAAGTAAATATTGCACATATGTTGGGAAAAACATTATTGCACATGGTGTTGGGGAAAAACATTATTGCACATGACAACTCACTATACTGCACATGATATTGGTATTATTGTCTTGTTTGATCAGTTATCCATCTTGCAGAAAGGGGAGGAGTTATACAGTTTGATGGCCACTGGTAGGAAAGATCTCCTGTGGTGTTCTGTGGTGCTCCTCGGTGGCCTCAGTCTCCTATATGTATCCCTGTGGCTGAATTTTGGAAAATTTGCACTGTACAATTTATAATTTGACAAAAGAAAACATAAATGTATTTTATGAAGACACTGTACAATGAGTTTTATTTCTAAGTTTGCCTTGGTATCTGCCTGCAAATACCTCCTCATATCAGGTGAGGAGTCAGTTAAACAAACACAATTAGAAAAAAACAGTCGGTCTGCTCAAGTCCAACAAGTCTAACAAGTCCAACAGGTCTAGACTATCAAACTGTGCATTTCTTACAGTTTGATTTGGTTTGGTTTTTGGATGCCATGCTGTAGTAAAACAGACATTAGCCTAATCAGTTTGTAATTAGATAGTGGCTATCAAAATGTCTGATGCTCTTATGCCATCATCATCATCATCATCATCATCATCAAAATGGAGTGTTAAATGTTTCAAAATGTTTAAATGACACAATAAATAGACATTATAACAAAAATGTAGTTTACACAAAATTGAATTAATTAATCAGTGATTATTTCAGCACTGATGTTTGCATGAAGAGAGATCAGTGGAGTGAAGAGATTGATTGATTGATTGATTGATTGATTGATTGATTGATTGATTGATTGATTGATTGATTGATTGATTGATTGATTGATTACTTTATTCTGAACAATAACGAAGAAAGATATAAAAATAAAAATTTAAATAAAAAATGCAATAATCAAAACATCGTCATAAACAAACAGAATAGCGTAGCCACAAGGCAATAACATAACAATGTTCAGAAAGGATTAGGAAGAAGTAATAACTTATCCAATCCTAACCCTCTATACCACCGCTAATCAAACGTCACTTTCCACCATAATAAACTATATATACAAAAGAAAACAAAAGCAATAAACAAAAAAGAAAACATACCAACATACCAAAACATACCGACATGGTATAATATCGACCAAATCAAATGATGATAATGATGAGACTTGTATTTTCATGATTTTCAGAGAATTTTACCTCAGGTGATGAGCGATGAGAGAGACTGATATGGATGATGTTGATAATCAAAGTGATAACCAATTTCCAACCAGTTGTAAAGTTAAAATTCTTTAAAATTTGACAGTAATTGCATTTTCCAGCTGGTGTAAGGTTAACACTGGCACCTCACAGCAAGCAGATCAAGGGTTCGAACTTGCCGGTCAGCTGGGCCTTTATGTTTGGAATTTGCATGCTCTCCCTGTGCCTGTGTGGGTTTCCTCCCACAGCCCAAAGACACGTGGATTGGGTCGACTGGCTACTCAAGACACCAATTTCAATTCAGGAAAATCATATAGGTCTTGTAGAAAAAGTGAAAATTTGATCATGTGAAGGGTTTTCCCTCTGGCATTCTGAGTTTCAAGTCACATCAATGCCAGCAAGACAAAAGAGGTGGTGATCGATTTCAGAAGGACGGTTCCTCAAATTGCACCAATGAGCATCCAGGGTTTGGACATTGAGATTGTGGAGGAGTACAAATACCTGGGTGTTCACCTCAACAACAAACTGGACTGGACTAACAACACAGATGTCCTGTACAAGAAGGGCCAAAGTCATCTCCACCTCTTGAGAAGACTGAGGTCTTTTGGTGTGTGCAGGACACTGCTTAGGACTTTTTATGACTCTGTGGTAGCATCAGCGATTTTCTACGCTATGGTCTGCTGGGGCTGTGGAAGTTCAGAGAGGGACAGGAAGAAACTTAATAAACTGGTCAGAAGGGCTGGCTCAGTCTTGGACTGTCCTCTGGACTCCATTGAGGAGGTGGGTGAGAGGAGGATGTTAGCCAAGCTGACCTCAATCATGGATAACCCCTCTCACCCCCTACATGAGGCTGTGGGGGCTTTAAGCAGCTCTTTTAGTAGTAGACTGCTACACCCACGGTGTAAGAAGGAGAGATACCGCAGGTCATTCATACCGGCTGCTGTCAGACTGTATAACATCCATAACTTGTAACGTAGCAACAATAACCTGTTTGTCGTTATATTTGCACTACTTCACCACTACTACCTCTGCCATCTCTCATCAATGCAATTATTATGTGCAATTAATATAGGCCCTAAACTATTTTTATGCATACTTATATATATATATATATATATATATATATATATATATATATATATATATATATATATATATATATATATATATATATATATAATTTATGTATATATGTGTGTATATATACAGAGTCTACCTGTAATGTGCAATTTTTCCGAGCCTCTCAATAAGGCAGTTTTTCTATACTTTTTCACGGTAGATAATGCAAATAGCCCTCTGTATTTAATCCTTCATTTGTCTAATTTTTATTTCAGTTTTATTTGTTATCTGTTTGTCATTTTCTTGCTACTGTAACATGTGAATTTCCCCGATGTGGGATGAATAAAGTGAATCTAATCTAATCTAATCTAATCTAATCTAATCTAATCTAATCTAATCTAATCTAATCTAAGTCAGTAGCTGTCAAATCCAACACAAGTCGCTTCACTCACACATCTAAGTCAAGTCCAAAGTCCCTAATCTACTACTCAAGTCACGTTCAAGTCCAGGTCTGAGCTACTTAAATTGCAGTAGGCTTTAGTAATGGAGTTTGAGTAATGCTAACCATACACTCTGAAAAGACTTTAAAAGTCTAAAGTCTGACACCTTCTCACATCGAAAGTCAGTGTGTCATTGGTCACAGAGCTATGCCGGTCTTACACAAAATGACTTTTCAAGCGATTACCTATGATTTTACAAAGACCAGGATCACTATTTGCAAGCGTGACCAAGACTAAAGATAATATAAAACACGGTTGATTTTATCAGAACATCAAGATGAGAAAGACTGACGTAAGACAGCTCTCCTGATCACCTTACACCAAGCGATCGAGATGACAGGAGCGCTCCCCAACTCTAGAAACTCTCTTGATTCGATTTCGACATTGGAAATTTGTCTGCGACAGTGAATACATTTGGAAAGTCATTTGGTGTTAGGTCAGCATAACATTTAGTGCTGAAGAAACAAAGATTCATTTATTAAAGTAGCTCGTCATAACTTGTGAAATGCAGTAAAAAGTCTGACTCAAAAGTCCAAGCCTTATGAGTGCAAGTCTTTTCTTCTTCCACAAAAAGGTTCTTGGCTTGCCCTTGTACAGGAGCCCTTAAAGGATATGGGACATGGATTTTTTTCTGGGTATAATTATGTATAAAGGACATAAGAAATGCCATCTAAATCACTGCAGGGCGTCAAAAATGTGAAAATCATCACATTATTCAACTTTTTTATACATCAGCGTAAAACAATGATTCGTTAATTAGCTAGGTGGTCACGTGACCCGTGACCTCACAAAAACTTTCCAAGGAGCCAGCGCTTGGGAATCTAATGTAAACAGGTTACCGAAATGGACACCATCGACAGTGACATTCCCGATGTTTCACAGAGATGTGAAGTTAGACCCTATCAATTCGAACCGATAGCTGGAAATTCACATGAACATGGATCTTGTCTTTACTCTGACGGGTCAGATGATTCTGAGAGTGAGAGTTCATTCAGTCCCCATGAAACTGAAAGCGGTCGGCTCGATAACACTTCCTGGTAAGTTAAAAACAATTCTGCTCAAAGGCTAATGATCTGTTGAAAGAAGTATTATTTTTGTATCATACATTGAAAGTTCATCATAGATCTAGCTAAAGTCCGTTGCAAGCTAGTTTTTTTTTGCTGATATTTTTCGAGATTGATTGAGATACAATGCTTCCAGAGTCCGAGATGAAAACATTCAAAATGGCGAAACGAGTCAGAATTATGATAATAATTGATACACCCAAAATTATAATACTAATCCTTACCTCGGCTTTCAGTCGCTTAGCGAATGCACCTCGGCATTTTTCCGCATGAGGCCCATGGTAAAACCACACTTCCAGGAGGGGCTGCCGTCTGCCTCCCAAGCCGGCCGAGAGCGCTCCTCGTCGGGCACGGCCAGGCGGGCGAATGCCCTGGTCCGTCCGCCCTGTCTAAAAAATAATGGTACAACTCCGAGTGAAGGTATCAATGCGCTGTCGAAGCGCGCAGAAGGTGTTAGTACGCCTTTCATTATAGTGCGGACTTTCCATAGCATAGAAAATCGCCACGTTTCAATTTGTGTAACTGAACTTTGTTTCATGTCACTGGTCGTATAAACCTATGTAAACAGGAAAAACATGGAAGAGTTTGGTCGCATCTAACTACAGCCCCAAAAAATACCATTGGCCATGCTGAGCCTAGCTACATTGCTAACAGGAGTGACAGCGCGTCTGACTGACTGGGAGGTCGCAATACACCATGATGTTCAATGTACGTTAAACACTCTAAAAATGAAACAATTTTCTTGTCATCCAAGACACAAAAACTATTTTGTCGCATTCGTCATCATCACGATTCACACTTCTCCATATTCATCTACCCGCTTGTGCTGTACCCGAAAGTTTTTGTGACGTATGATCACGTGACAGCGGCTCTTCCGGTTGTAAAATATGCATATCAGAGCTCGAGCAGAAATGCCATATAATCATCACGAATATAACGATTTTGCTGAATTTAATAGATAATTTTGTATTTGTTGATGCAATTATTTCATATTTTTAATGGAAAGAAACTGATATAGCGTGCATTTATGTTTCATGTCCCATGTCCTTTAAGTTAGTATACAGTACCAGTAAAAAGTTTGGACACACCTTATAATTCAATGGTTTTTAGCTCATCCAGCCGCAGGCCAGGCTGGAGGAGCTTATGTGATCACGCATCGTCCGTCCGTCGTCTGTCAGTCATCCGTTGTTGTCCATCGTCGTCCATCCACAATTTACAAAAATCGCTACTCCTCCTACAGGATTGATCAGATTTCAATCAAACTCACAAACAATGTTCTCCAGGCAGGTGTGCATAAAAGTTGTCAAGATGGTGGCACCACCTGTCATATTTACGATTTTATGGACGTCTGAAATTTCAAACTCACACACAACAACAGTGGCTGGTATGAGCTACAGCCTCACTGAGGCTATTTTCTTTATTTTTATTACCTCACCTGGGATGGAGTCCACCGGGGCTGAGGTATTGTTTTCGGTTGGATTTCTTTGTTTATTTGTTAATGATATTACGGGAAAACGGCTGGATCAATCTGCATGAAACTTTCAGGATAGATGGGCATTGGTCTCAAATAGAACCCAGGGCTCGAAATTAACTTTTTTTCTTTGTGTCCCCCAGTGGTCCCGAATTCTGTGTTGTATTGTCCCGAATGGAAGCAATAGTGTCCCCATTTTTTCCCTCTCTGAAATAACCAGTGGTTAATATTATCATATGAAGTTACTATTATATTTGTAACTATGCAATTTTGAACCCTTTATATCATTTTTACAACAAGTCACAAGACACAAGCGACACATGTCCTATACATCATCTACTTCAAAATTACAGTTATTGCATTTTCAGTTTATTAAACTTTGGCGATCTCACTGTATGAATAGATACCCGTTTATTTAAAGGGGCCAACTAGCTCATTCAGAAAATGGTTCAACTCCCTACATCTGCAGTACACTTTAGTTGAAAATAAGACCCCTTTTATGTTCATTTCATCTACTTATACCTTCAATATCTGTTGGCACTTATAAGGCCAACTTATCATTTTCACCATTACCGTTATCCATTTTATGAACTTTCCGTTATCCATTTTATGAACTTTCGCTGCCGGGTGCAAACGTTAGCAACATCAGCATAGTGGCAGGGTCCGTGTATCATCCGATCATTCAAGTATTCCATTCAATCTGGAAAACGATGATACACGGACCTGCCAGGTCCGAGCCTAGTTGTGCTGCTGACTGACTAAACTTTCTGAACTAGAAAGACACCAAGAAAACTCACTTATTCTGTTGAACGGTATCTTCCGTCAATATCATCCACATCATTGCTGTTGTATTTTATAACGTGTCTAACAGTGTTCATTCAGTTCATTCAGTTGCTAGCGTTGCCTGCAGACCAGGCGAGGACACTTTGGATCCTGAAGGTCCCGGAGACGTTATGTCTGGGCTTTCAGTTTCTTCCCCGCGGTCGGTCCGCTTCAACCACTTCAGCATTTTTGTTCTGCAAGAGTCGGCGCAGCGTGTGCGCTAGCAATTCCATTCCGAGTCCATATAATGCGGACTCCGGCCGAAGGTTCTAGAACAGAATGCGCTGCTCTGTAGCCTACGGATGCAGGTGCATCGAAAGTGTAGCTACTATGTATTTTTCGCTGTTAACGTTTTAAAATTAAAATTGACAAATTAGGTGAATGTCTATGTATGGTTTACGGCTTTGTAAATAATATTAATGTAGAACTTTTTTTCTAGATCTATTTTTTTTCCATTGTCCCGGGATTGTCCCAGATATGATAATTTTGTGTCCCGATGACATTTTTTATGGTCCCCGGGACGTCGGGACACCGTTAGTTTCGAGCGCTGATAGAACCTCCAACATTTTGAGGGTCATCTGGTCAAGGTCACCAAAAAAGTCAAAATCATTTTTGTTGTGTCTACTGCCTCATATAGAGGTGCGAGCCACTACGTCATCGTGCTGTAAGAATGTAACAATCATGCACTGCGCATGCACATACACGTGTTCCGATTAAAATGGCCACTGAGTGTATACAATTCGGTTCACCATTCAAAATAAATGAACATGTTTATGCTTATTACAGAGGGAAAGTGTGTTCCACTGAGCTCTAGCGCCAGGCCTTTTCCAGGAAATAAGAGTTTGGGTCATGGCGACAGCATGTGTATGTCAGCCTTGGTTTGGAGGTTTCAGTTTCGTAAACTGTAAGAGGTAAGAGTAGAATAATATAAAGTACAGACACTTGGTATATTTTACTTCTATGATTTTTAAATTGTTCATTTTTGGATTACGCTTCATTTTTGTGGCTACTGCCTCATAGAGTAAATATATATATATGCTATATTTACTGTATGGACATCGTATCAGAAAACAATTTTATTTCTAAGCAGTAGCCACATATACCCATGGGGTACCTATTATTTTTTTTGCGATGTATTCCTTCATATTCATCATAAGTGCTACCGGGTGAGGTTTGTTTTGCTTGGTTATTCATGAAAAGATGCTTCATGTCTTAAAGTAATGATGGATGTCGTTTCTCTTTACTTAGTTGAGCAGTTCTTGACATAATATGAATTACTACAGTTGTGGAATAGGGCTTACTGTATGTTTATCTCATCTCATTATCTGTAGCCGCTTTATCCTGTTCTACAGGGTCGCAGGCAAGCTGGAGCCTATCCCAGCTGACTACGGGCGAAAGGCGGGGTACACCCTGGACAAGTCGCCAGGTCATCACAGGGCTGACACATAGACACAGACAACCATTCACACCTACGGTCAATTTAGAGTCACCAGTTAACCTAACCTGCATGTCTTTGGACTGTGGGGGAAACCGGAGCACCCGGAGGAAACCCACGCGGACACGGGGAGAACATGCAAACTCCGCACAGAAAGGCCCTCGCCGGCCACGGGGCTCGAACCCGGACCGTCTTGCTGTGAGGCGACAGCGCTAACCACTACACCACCGTGCCACCCTGTATGTTTATTATTTACTATTTACTGTTGGATCTCAAACGCATTAAGAACGCAAGAAATTGCACTAATTAACTTTGGACAAGGCACACTTGTTAATTGAAAAGCATTCCAGGTGACAATCTCATGAAGCTGGTTAAAATAATGCCAATAGTGTGCAAAGCGTCATCAAGGTAAACGGTGACTACTTTGAGGAATCTAAAATATAAAGCATGTTTTGTTTTGAGCACTTTTTTGTTTACCACATAATCCCATATATGTTTCATATGTTATTTCATAGTTTTGATATCTTCAGTATTGTTCTACAATGTCGAAAATAGTCAAAATACAGAAAAACCTATGAATGAGTAGGGGTGTACAGACTTTTGACTGGTATTGGAAGTGAGACTCAGGTTAATGAGTGACTTACTGTAAGTTCAGGAGTAAAGTGGTACATCACTGGTTTGGGATTTTGGATGCTGTATAGTTCGACTGCAGTCCTGACGCCGCCGCCAAACAAAAGCCAACCCAAGACGTTCGAGGTGAGAGGAGTTTGGATTATTTCTGCTGCTCCAGGCTGGGAAAGTAGTGTACACTCTGTTTGTCCAGCAGGTGGGCCTAGTGCTGTTCCTCTAGTCTCCTGCTATGAGGATTAATTTTTTGAAGACTCCAGCAGTGTTGGGCTGTTGCTAGGTGTGTGTGTGTGTGTGTGAGAGAGAAGAACAGTTTTGATATCAGGTTGGAACAAAGCCAGTGAATGTTTTGTGGTTTGTTGAATCAATCACTCGCCCCGAGAGCATGGTAAAAGCATATCAGATTACCAGCTGACCATGATTATGTACCTTTCGGCTATCTTTTTACAACGTGCACGCAGACATTGTCACATTACACCCCACCTCTGTTGTCTTCACAAACACATACACACAGATTTAATTACCTCTGACCCCACTGAAGGTGATAAAATAACGCATGCTGAACCTGACATGGCACATAAACCTGTCTCTGTGCTGGAACGTCATGTAATATATTTTTGTCTGGCGAGTCTGTGTTCTCCTCATCCACCATGGGGTAACCTAAGATGTATACAGTATACAGTGCGGAAAATAAACCATAACACAATAAAAAAGAAATTTTTTTTCACTTCTTAATGGGAATGGGCCTAATTTAATTAGCTTAATTGAATTGACTGAATTACACATATTCCCATGAGTATATGGGTTTAAAGGTTTTCAAGAATCCACTCATTCTTCATTCAGTTACAAATCTAATATATGTTCGGTTAATAAGCAGTTGTATGTTAATGATCTGTTACTCGGTGGTATCTAGATTTATTCTATCCACATTCACTGGATATGAGCAATCGCATGCTCTGATTGGCTACTCTACTACTAGGATATCAGCTCATATACCGTGAGTAGAGGAAAAACAAAATGGCGGCGCGTGTTGCTGAACCAATTGAGGGCGAAATAAAAACTCTACTTGAAAACAGAACCCCCAAAAATACAAAAAAAAAGCAACAAAATATGGAATAAAAGTATTTGATGGTAAGAACATATCTTTATTTTTGAAGAATTATTATTATTATACCGTAGCATTTTTCACAAATCGCTACCGTCATTTCCCTGGTTTGTTTACATTCTAAGTGGAAATGATTTTGTTGGACATTTTGTATAAAGTTTTTATTTATTGAATTTGCAGAAAATAAAAATAAACATGCTCTGTTTCTCAAAATCCAGTGAATGTGGATAGAAGAAAACAGTTATTCCACTCAATCTTGTCATACATGGATTAAAGAAAACCTTTATTTGTCACATGCACACTTCAAGCACAGTGAAATTCATCCTCTGCATTTAACCCATCTGAAGCAGTGAACACACGCACACACCCAGAGCAGTGGGCAGCCACACCAGAGCGCCCGGGGAGCAGTCAGGGGTTCGGTACCTCGCTCAAGGGCACCTCAGCCCAAGGCCGCCCCACGTTAACCTAACTGCATGTCTTTGGACTGTGGGGGAAACCAGAGCACCCGGAGGAAACCCACACAGACACGGGGAGAACATGCAAACTCCACACAGAAAGGCCCTCACCAGCTGCTGGGTTCAAACCCGGAACCTTCTTGCTGTGAGGCGACCGTGCTAACCACTGTACAGTGGGGCAAAAAAGTATTTAGTCAGTCACCAATTGTGCAAGTTCTCCCACTTAAAAAGATGAGAGAGGCCTGTAATTTTCATCATAGGTACACTTCAACTATGAGAGACAGAATGAGAAAAAAAATCCAGAAAATCACATTGTCTGATTTTTAAAGAATTTATTTGCAAATTATGGTGGAAAATAAGTATTTGGTCAATAACAAAAGTTCATCTCAATACTTTGTTATATACCCTTTGTTGGCAATGACAGAGGTCAAACGTTTTCTGTAAGTCTTCACAAGGTTTTCACACACTGTTGCTGGTATTTTGGCCCATTCCTCCATGCAGATCTCCTCTAGAGCAGTGATGTTTTGGGGCTGTCACTGGGCAACACGGACGTTCAACTCCCTCCAAAGATTTTCTATGGGGTTGAGATCTGGAGACTGGCTAGGCCACTCCAGGACCTTGAAATGCTTCTTACGAAGCCACTCCTTCGTTGCCCGGGCGGTGTGTTTGGGATCATTGTAATGCTGAAAGACCCAGCCACGTTTCATCTTCAATGCCCTTGCTGATGGAAGGAGGTTTTCACTCAAAATCTCATGATACATGGCCCCATTCATTCTTTCCTTTACACGGATCAGTCGTCCTGGTCCCTTTGCAGAAAAACAGCCCTAAAACATGATGTTTCCACCCCCATGCTTCACAGTAGGTATGGTGTTCTTTGGATGCAACTCAGAATTCTTTCTTCTCCAAACACGACAAGTTGAGTTTTTACCAAAAAGTTCTATTTTGGTTTCATCTGACCATATGACATTCTCCCAATCCTCTTCTGGATCATCCAAATGCTCTCCAGCAAACTTCAGACGGGCCTGGACATGTACTGGCTTAAGCAGGGGGACACGTCTGGCACTGCAGGATTTGAGTCCCTGGTGGCGCAGTGTGTTACTGATGGTAGCCTTTGTTACTTTGGTCCCAGCTCTCTGCAGGTCATTCACTAGGTCCCCCTGTGTGGCTCTGGGATTTTTGCTCACCGTTCTTGTGATCATTTTGACCCCACGGGGTGAGATCTTGCGTGGAGCCCCAGATCGAGGGAGATTATCGGTGGTCTTGTATGTCTTCCATTTTCTAATAATTGCTCCCACAGTTGATTTCTTCACACCAAGCTGCTTACCTATTGCAGATTCAGTCTTCCCAGCCTGGTGCAGGTCTACAATTTTGTTTCTGGTGTCCTTTGACAGCTCTTTGGTCTTGGCCATAGTGGAGTTTGGAGTGTGACTGTTTGAGGTTGTGGACACGTGTCTTTTATACTGATAACGAGTTCAAACAGGTGCCATTAATAAACCTATGATGAAAATTACAGGCCTCTCTCATCTTTTTAAGTGGGAGAACTTGCACAATTGGTGGCTGACTAAATACTTTTTTGCCCCACTGTACCACCGTGCCGCCACGGTGTATAGCCGATTCGGTGCATCAGCTCATGTGCGACTCAATTTAGTGGCATAACTGCTAAATATATGGATGCTATGTTTATATTTCCTTCCAGAAAAACTCATCTCATCTCATTATCTCTAGCCGCTTTATCCTTCTACAGGGTCGCAGGCAAGCTGGAGCCTATCCCAGCTGACTACGGGCGAAAGGCAGGGTACACCCTGGACAAGTCGCCAGGTCATCACAGGGCTGACACATAGACACAGACAACCATTCACACTCACATTCACACCTACGCTCAATTTAGAGTCACCAGTTAACCTAACCTGCATGTCTTTGGACTGTGGAGGAAACCGGAGCACCCAGAGGAAACCCACGCAGACATGGGGAAAACATGCAAACTCCGCACAGAAAGGCCCTAGCTGGCCACAGGGCTCGAACCCGGACCTTCTTGCTGTGAGGCGACAGCGCTAACCACTACACCACCGTGCCGCCCCCATAGCAATGTAAGTACTCAAAAATGTAATATACTGTATTTATGAAATACTCCAAAAAGTTTGCATGTTCTCCCCGTGTCCGCGTGGGTTTCCTCCGGGTGCTCCGGTTTCCCCCACAGTCGAAAGACATGCAGGTTAGGTTAACTGGTGACTCTAAATTGACCGTAGGTGTGAATGTGAGTGTGAATGGTTGTCTGTGGCTATGTGTCAGCCCTGTGATGACCTGGCGACTTGTCCAGGGTGTACCCCGCCTTTCGCCCGTAGTCAGCTGGGATAGGCTCCAGCTTGCCTGCGACCCTGTAGAACAGGATAAAGCGGCTACAGATAATGAGATGAGATGAGATGAGATACTGTATATAGAGAAAGAGTTACAGAATGCAAATATATTTATTTCACTGATAATTAGGATGCTGTATGTTTTTAAAAACAGCTTCTCTATCCACTCATCAATTTGAATCCATCTGTGGATCTTATATTTAATTTTTCCAGCACTACACACCTGGATTTTCTGTGGTCTCGAAGAACAAGCAAACCCTTTTTTTTCATTTTGGTTTCACCAGAATCTGCTTTGGGGGCGGCACGGTGGTGTAGTGCTTAGCGCTGTCGCCTCACAGCAAGAAGGTCCTGGGTTCGAGCCCCGGGGCTGGAGAGGGCCTTTCTGTGTGGAGTTTGCATGTTCTCCCCGTGTCCGGGTGCTCCGGTTTCCCCCACAGTCCAAAGACATGCAGGTTAGGTTAACTGGTGACTCTAAATTGACCGTAGGTGTGAATGTGAGTGTGAATGGTTGTCTGTGTCTATGTGTCAGCCCTGTGATGACCTGGCGACTTGTCCAGGGTGTACCCCGCCTTTCGCCCGTAGTCAGCTGGGATAGGCTCCAGCTTGCCTGCAACCCTGTAGAAGGATAAAGCGGCTAGAGATAATGAGATGAGATGAGAGAATCTGCTTTGCTTTGGGCCCTAAAACGTCACAAAACTTCAAGACAGCGGCCTCTATTTAGAGAACGAAGTCAAGTCCAGACATGTTACACCCAGTGTCACACATGAGCCTCTATTCAGTCCTGAAAAAGATGTTTTTTCACAGTCATTTTTTCTGCTTGTGTCTGATTGCATTGGCTGAAATGGATTCATTTTCTAGAGACTTAGACTAGACCCAGTTTGAAGTTAAACCGCACCTGCAGTGTGCCTTCTCTCATCAGCAGTGTAGTTAAATATGGAAGTAGGTTTCTCCGGTGTGTGAAAGTTTATGGGTGCTAAAATTTATGGTTTGTGCTCAGGTTTCACAGTTCTTTTTCAGTCCTTTATAGAATTCCATCTCAGTGTTAACCTGTAATGTAGTACTCAAATCGTGTCTGAATTAAGTCATGACTTGCAGCTTGACTTGACTTGCTGATAAGATAAGATAAGATAAGATAAGATAAGATAAGATAAGATAAGATAAGATAAGATAAGATATTCTTTTATTGATCCCCATGAGGGGAAATTCAGGTGTTGCAGCAGCTCAAGTACAGAGTAAAATATAGATAAATGTAGGTTAAGTTAGAAAAAAAGAATAGAATAAAATATAATAGAATAAAGATAGATATAATAGAAAATATAACAGAATAGAATAAATTATTATACATACAGGACACTTTTTCGAGGCGGCACGGTGGTGTAGTGGTAAGCACTGTTGCCTCACAGCAAGAAGGTTCTGGGTTCGAGCCCAGTGGCCGATGGGGGCCTTTCTGTGTGGAGTTTGCATGTTCTCCCCATGTCCGCGTGGGTTTCCTCCGGGTGCTCCGGTTTCCCCCACAGTCCAAAGACATGCAGTTAGGTTAATGTGGAGCGGCCTTGGGCTGAAGTGCCCTTGAGCGAGGTACCGAACCCCTGACTGCTCCCCGGGCGCTCTGGTGTGGCTGCCCACTGCTCTGGGTGTGTGTGTTCACTGCTTCAGATGGGTTAAATGCAGAGGATGAATTTCACTCTGCTTGAAGTGTGCATGTGACAAATAAAGGTTTCTTCTTTCTTCTTCTATTATGTCACCCTACCCAATGGAGAATGAGTGTTGAATATGGTTTACAATATTGCATGGTTGTCAAGACAACATGATGTCACACGTCAGAGCGGATGAGAGTATTCAATGAGAAAGTTTTCTGCTGTGCATGCGCAGCTCTGTGAACCATGCATCTAGCACATTGACAACTCATACTCATACCATGCAGTTTCAGCAAAGCCCTTTTGTTTTGAACAACTGCAATGTAACAACTAACTACTACCAAAAGTAATTTTGAAGTTGAACTGTCAACCTGGATATAGCTTGTATATAAGTTGGGTTGTTGTTCAGTCTTTTTGGAGTTGGACCATTTTTATTGTTAGAACTTTGACTTTGTACATGCACATTGGATTGACAGAACATTGAATTGCATTCGATCAGAATCAGCACTGGATATTGGTAAGTTACGCCCCTGTTCTGAACGTTTTGTAAAATCTATAATTGTTCCATCAGATATGCATGTATTATTATAATAATAATAATAATAATAATAATAAAGGGTTGGCACGGTGGTGTAGTTGTTAGCACTGTCGCCTCACAGCAAGAAGGTCCTGGGTTCGAGCCCAGCGGCCGACGAGGGCCTTTCTGTGTGGAGTTTGCATGTTCTCCCCGTGTCCGCGTGGGTTTCCTCCGGGTGCTCCGGTTTCCCCCACAGTCCAAAGACATGCAGGTTAGGTTAACTGGTGACTCTAAATTGACCGTAGGTGTGAATGTGAGTGTGAATGGTTGTCTGTGTCTGTGTGTCAGCCCTGTGATGACCTGGCGACTTGTCCAGGGTGTACCCCGCCTTTCGCCCGTAGTCAGCTGGGATAGACTCCAGCTTGCCTGCGACCCTGTAGAACAGGATAAGTGGCTACAGGTAATGGATGGATGGATGGATGGATGGATGGATGGAAGTTCTATTTGAGCATTGCTTTTCATTATACCTACATCTGTATTTTCCTCAAGAAACTGTTAATATGATGCTCTTGAAATAAATATCGTCTTCTATTCATGAAAGACTATCAAATAAGTTAAAATGTATGATTAAATAGTCACCGAATCCATTGTAAATCTTCAACATTGGCTCTTTTGATCTCAAGATGTCAGCCTCTCTTTCTTGTGTTTGTTTGTTTGCGTTTCCCAAACCCTGGAACGCTGGTGTGCCAGGAAGGATGAAGGATCTTAGTGACAGAAAGAGGGAAAGCTCTTCTCCAGCTCCTCTAAATGCCTGCAGATGGAGTGTAATAGGCTTCTCTGTCTACCTCTGACACACTCATTAATCAGCTTCTCTCGTCACGCAACTCAGACTCATATCCATGTTGAGCTCCAGGTACAAGGTGTCCTTTTATACCAAGGTCAATTCTCCCTATCTGAAATCATAACCTTAACTGCTTTAAGAGTAACCCTAGCAATTAAACCTCAGATCAGTGTGAAAGAGCTACTGTACCTCTGAGAAGAAGACCTAACACGTGTCTGGACTTCCACTGTTTCCTATAGCAGCTCTCCGGATGCGGTTTTAGATCCAGCAGTTTTTTTGTAGTCCATATGAACACAACACATTAAAAGCTCTTCAGTTGCAGTCAGTACGCCTCATATTAATGTTTCCTAAGGACACGCCAGATTATTTTCCATTTCCCATTCCCTGGTCCTCCGGTCTCTTTGGGTTAACCACAGTTGTCTGCCAGTTCCATTGGACTAAGCTTGATATGATGGCGTAACTCCAAGTGATTTTTTAAAATTATTGAGTCCAAGCTGGACGAGTGCCATCCAGACACTTCTGAAGTGTTTTGGCAGGTCAGAAAAAAGGGCATAGCAAAATAATGATAAATGTGCATTTTATAATTTAATCATCCATACTACTGATATTTATTCGGAAGCTGTTTTTATTTGGAAGCTGAATGTAGGCTAATATGTTATATGCAGCCCTGTGCAGAACATTCAGCTATCAAACCAAACATTCGAATGATGCAAAAAAGTGTAGGTGTCCTTCAGTTTTGCTCTTCAATTTTGTTCTGCTGAGCCGTTTGTCATTCACGCTCATGGAGGCCAGTTTCATTAGTTACAAATCTCATGTCCTGTCAACCCTGCTGATCTCTCTCTCTCTCTCTCTCTCTCTCTCTCTCTCTTTTTCTCGCTCAGACACACACAGCTTAACACACACCTTTAAAACCTGTTCCTCTGATAAGCAAAGGTGATATCATAGCCAGCCAGAAGCTCTGTGGCTTCTGGCTACTTCATTACAACCCGTTTCAGATCTGTGCATCTGGTTTTCCTCATCGCCGTTCTGTCTCCTAGTGGTCTCTGCATCCCATTAGCATAGATCTGTATATTAATCCTGACCACAGTGTATGATGGCTTCTTTACGCAAACAGAAAGGGAAGTTGCCAATCAGTCACACGGTGGATGATGTTTACTCTGCTTATTTGGCCGGGTTTGCTTGTGTGTAAACAGTAAACAACATGGCCACTCACTATGCTTCCTGATTAAGCTGTGGAGAGAGCAGAGGGGAGGCAGGGAGATGCTGAGCTTCATCATTACACACTACAGCTACACACAGATGTTTCCAGAGGACCCGCCTGGAGATTCTGAATGAGAAAATCTGATAGACTGGTCAAGAAATTTGGTATCATTTTTGCAAACAGGTAAATCACAGAACCATATTCATGACTCATTCTGGAGGCTGTTATTATAACGCTATCTTCATATACTCCTCAGATGGTCCTCTTTGCCCTTTTCGAAGTCTTTCCTGCAAAGTTTTTGTATTCATGTGCACCACTGATGTCTGGTGGCCAAGTAACGGCTACTCTGCTAAATAAAAACTGTGACTCAAAATTGCTCTGTGCAGTTCTACCTTGGAGGCAGGAGAAAATTCATTAGTTCAAGCAGCTAATACATAGAGCTTTTTTTTTTTTTAACATTGCATTCACAACCTAGCTAGTGACAATCTTTCTGGCTTGGCTTTTATGAATAAGCACAAAGTGGTGACATTGGAAAAAACAAGAAAAGCCAGAATGTTACCTCCTCCACAAAGTATATAAAACAGAAACTCTATTATCACCTAGTGTTAGATTATTAATTAACCATGTGGCTAGATGCCTCATTAACATTAATGTGTAACTTTTTGGTTATCTAGCTTGCTGGTAGTAAATATTTACAACCCCAATTCCAAAAAAGTTGGGACACTATGTAAAACATAAATGAAAACAGAATGTGAAAAAAGAAGGTGATTCTTCTGTTGCCTCACAGCAAGAAGGTCCGGGTTCGAGCCCCGTGGCCGGCGAGGGCCTTTCTGTGTGGAGTTTGCATGTTCTCCCCGTGTCCGCGTGGGTTTCCTCCGGGTGCTCCGGTTTCCCCCGCAGTCCAAAGACATGCAGGTTAGGTTAACTGGTGACTCTAAATTGACCGTAGGTGTGAATGTGAGTGTGAATGGTTGTCTGTGTCTGTGTGTCAGCCCTGTGATGACCTGGCGACTTGTCCAGGGTGTACCCCGCCTTTCACCCGTAGTCAGCTGGGATAGGCTCCAGCTTGCCTGTGACCCTGTAGAACAGGATAAAGCGGCTAGAGATAATGAGATGAGATGTGAAGATTTGCAAATCATGGAAACCCTAGATTTCATTGAAAATAGTACAAAGACAACATATCAATGTTCTCATCTCATTATCTGTAGCCACTTTATCCTGTTCTACAGGGTCACAGGCAAGCTGGAGCCTATCCCAGCTGACTACGGGCGAAAGGCGGGGTACACCCTGGACAAGTCGCCAGGTCATCACAGGGCTGACACAAAGACACAGACAACCATTCACACTCACATTCGCACCTACGGTTAATTTAGAGTCACCAGTTAACCTAACCGGCATGTCTTTGGACTGCGGGGGAAACCGGAGCACCCGGAGGAAACCCACACGGACACGGGGAGAACATGCAAACTCCGCACAGAAAGGCCCTTGCCGGCCACGGGGCTCGAACCCGGACCTTCTTGCTGTGAGGCAACAGCACTAACCACTACACCACCGTGCCGCCCATATCAATGTTGAAACTGAGAAATTTTATTTTATTAAATATATGCTCATTTTGAATTTGATGTCAGCAACATGTTTTAGAAAAGTTGGGACGGGGCAACAAAAGACTGAAAAAGTTGTATAATGCTAAACCCCCCAAAACTAATTTGGTTAATTGGCAACAGGTTAGTAACATGATTGGTATAAAAAGAGCATCCCAGAGAGGCGGAGTCTTTCAGAAGTAAAGATGGGGAGGGGTTCACCGCTCTGTGAAAAACTGCGTGGGCAAACAGTACAACGATTTAAGAATAACGTTCCTCAATGTGAAATTGTAAAGAATTTGTGGATCACATCATCTATGGTACATAATATCATTAAAAGATTCAGAGAATCTGGAGAAATCTCTGTATGCAAGAGACAAGGCTGAACACTGACACTGGATGCCTGTGATCTTCAGGCCCTCAGGAGACACTGCATTAAAAGCAGACACGTGTCTGTAGTGGAAATCAGTGTATGGGCTCAGGAACACTTCAGAAAACCGTAATTTCTGAAAACAGTTAATTACTGCATCCAGAAATGCAAGCTAAAACAACAATATCCAGAAATGCCACCACTTTCTCTGGACCCGAGCTCTTTTACGATGGACTGAGGCGAAGTGGAAAATTGTCCCGAGGTCTGACGAATCAAAAGTTGAAATTCTTTTTAGAGATCATGAACACCACGTCCTCCAGGCTAAAGATGAGAGGGATTATCTGGCTCATCAGTGCACAGTTCCAAAGCCAGCATCTGTGATGGTATGAGGGTGCATTAGTGCACATGACATGGGTAGCTTGTACATCTGGGAAGGCATCATTAATGCTGAATGATATGTACACATTTCAGAGCAATATGCTGCCATCCAGACAAAATCTTTTTCAGGGAAGGCCTTCCTTCTTTCAGCAAGACAATGCTGAACCGCTTTCTGCACATATTAAAACTGCATGGTTCTGTAGTAAATGAGTCTGGGTGCTAAACTGGCCTGCCTGCAGTCCAGACCTGTCTCCCATTGAAAATATTTGGCGCATTATGAAATGCAAAACACAACAAAGGAGACCCCGAACTGTTGAACAACTGAAATTGTATATCAGGAAAGAATGGGACAAAATTTCTCTTTCAAAACTACAGCAATTTGTCTCCTCAGTTCCCAAACGTTTACAGAGTGTTGTTAAAAGTAGAGGTGCTGCAACACAGTGGTAAACACGCCCCTGTCCCACCTTTTTTGAAATGTGTTGCTGACATCAAATTCAAAATAAACATATTTTTCAAAAACAACATTTCTCAGTTTCAACATTTGATATGTTGTCTTTGTACTATTTTCAATGAAATATAGGGTCTCCGTGATTTGCAAATTATCAGATTCTGTTTTTATTTACAGTTTACACAGTGTCCCAACTTTTTTGGAATTGGGGTTGTAGTTGGAGAAATGCGAAGGTACAAATGTGTCAGATATAAAATAGTAAAATAATATGTTGCCTCTGACACAACTTACTCAAATGGGTTGTTAAACATTCAGTTTCTTTCTGCTTCTGAGCTAGACCTCTATTTAGAGCTCTAATCACATTTTGTACTGTATATGAACACATTTCGCCACTCCCCTTGTAAAAATGTACATAATGGAACCATTAGCCAGAGATTAGAGACAGTGACTATTAAAAGTAATTTGTATTTGTATACAATCAGACACTGAAAAAGAAGTGGTGGCTAAGTGGTTAAGGCCTTGGGCTAGCAATCAGATGGTTTTGAGTTCAAATCTTGCCACTGTCAAGCTGCCTCAGTGAGATCCTTGAGGAAAAACTCTTATCTCTCAAGTGTTCACCTGTATCCTCTCTGAGTTATAAGCTGCTTTTGATAAAAGCGTTAACCAAATATAAATGAAATGGTTCTCTCCTCCACTACAATGAAATGCTAAAGGCTAGTAACAAATCAGAACTTGCGTATCAAAAGTGTTTCCAAAACTCCTACTTGCAATTACAATTTGAATGGATGTTCATGTTTCATGTTCCTCTTCAGAGGTTGAAGAAATATGCTAAATAATATCGCTGTGAGGGCGGCACGGTGGTGTAGTGGTTAGCGCTGTCGCCTCACAGCAAGAAGGTCTGGGTTCGAGGGCCGGCGAGGGCCTTTCTGTGTGGAGTTTGCATGTTCTCCCCGTGTCCGCGTGGGTTTCCTCCGGGTGCTCTGGTTTCCCCCACAGTCCAAAGACATGCAGGTTAGGTTAACTGGTGACTCTAAATTGACCGTAGGTGTGAATGTGAGTGTGAATGGTTGTCTGTGTCTATGTGTCAGCCCTGTGATGACCTGGCGACTTGTCCAGGGTGTACCCTGCCTTTCGCCCGTAGTCAGCTGGGATAGGCTCCAGCTTGCCTGCGACCCTGTAGAACAGGATAAAGCGGCTACAGATAATGAGATGAGATGAGATATCACTGTGATTTGTATAATGATAGATGTGACATGGTCATGCGTTTTGGGTGGGTGCCAGACAGTACAAGATGCATGCTTTACCATCAACCAATCTTGTCATATTAATAATATTAAGGCACAGGAAATAAAACATGGCAGTTCTACTGACAATGATTCAAATAATATCCTAGTAATATGAGGGAAATTACGTCATACTTTATAAAACCATGGAAACATATGCATGACTTCAACGGGTTAATCCTATTTCTCACCATAGGGCCTAGTAGCCAATAAAATGTGATTAAACAAAGTAAGCAAATGGTTTATTTGACATTGACCATTCATGAGCATCAATATAACACAATTACTGAACAAAACAATGTTATGTGACAGATATATAATCAGTTGTGTTGTATGAGTGTTATATTAACCACTTGAATAAGCATTCAGAATTGTCAAAAATATTCAAACCTAAAATCGAGCCCCTAGCTATGCCTACTGTGACAGACATCATGGTAGTTTAGTTGAAAAAAATATCATGCGAACAGTTCATGTCTAGGAATTCAGGCAACGTGCTTTTATTCAAATGATGAACGTGCATGTGTATTTGCATGTATGCAAAGTAAATGAGAAGCAAAGTCTACTCTGTGGTTCCAGTTCATAATCTCATGGGTTGTCTCCTGTGGTTGCAATTCGAAGACACTGAAAGTTCCTCTTTCTCAGACTGTTATAGATACAGCGCCTACTGTGATGATAACAGATGAAATGGAGACGAATATCAGTCACTGACCTTGGAAAAGGAAAGATGGACATAATGATGTTAGATCCTTCTGCAATAAAGAGCAGTTTGTACTTTTTATAGCTCTCTTGGGAAAGCCATAGCCTAATGGTTAGAGAAACAGCTTTGGGACCAAAAGGTTACTGGTTCGATTCCCTGGACCAGCAGGACAGGCTTAAGTGCCCTTGAGCAAGATGCCTAACCCCAACCTCTCTGGCAAGAGTGGTGGCGTACCTTGTGTCTGATTAGCCAAAGAAAAACTGATGATGTGGATTATCAGTTCGGGCATTGAACCCGACCAACTGAACTGAACAATAGCTCTCAGAGAGGCCAGTAGTGGCTGTCGTTCCCCAACTGACCCTGCCACACTAAACTGTATGCCTTTTCAAAGAAAAATGCAGATCCCTTCTTCCTGGGTGTGGATCTATTTTCCCGGTCAGAAAATATTAAGGCGGCACGGTGGTGTAGTGGTTAGCGCTGTCGCCTCACAGCAAGAAGGTCCTGGGTTCGAGCCCCGGGGCTGGCGAGGGCCTTTCTGTGCGGAGTTTGCATGTTCTCCCCGTGTCCATGTGGGTTTCCTCCGGGTGCTCCGGTTTCCCCCACAGTCCAAAGACATGCAGGTTAGGTTAACTGGTGACTCTAAATTGACCGTAGGTGTGAATGTGAGTGTGAATGGTTGTCTGTGTCTATGTGTCAGCCCTGTGATGACCTGGTGACTTGTCCAGGGTGTACCCCGCCTTTCGCCCATAGTCAGCTGGGATAGGCTCCAGCTTGCCTGCGACCCTGTAGAAGGATAAAGCGGCTAGAGATAATGAGATGAGATGAGATGAGATGAGATGAGAAAATATTAAGTGGTAGAGGCTTTACATGGAGAAGCTAGCCTGATTCATTGCATGACATTATTGTAGCTTACAGTGGTGTATCGGGTAGCATGGCTGCCTCACAGCACTGGGGCCTCTTGTTTGATCCTAAGCTCAGCTTACTGTCTGTGTGAAGTTTCTGTGCATATGCTTGGCGGTTTCTCCCATAAATAAATAAATAACCATGCTGGCTATGCTAAACTTCCCCTAGGTGTGAGTAGTGGTCTGTAATGGACTGCCATGACATTTAGGATATATTCCCATGTTTTACCTCGTGTTCCTGGAGGAGGCTCCAGACCCACCATGACTCTGACCAAGCTAAAGCAGTTACTGAAAATGGATGGACGAAGGAACTTTGAAGTATTTAGAGTACTATTGTGCTGTTCATTCATTCATACTGTTTATCCATTGTTGGTCACAGTTGAGCTGGAGCCAATCCCAGATGACACTGGGTGGGGTACACCCTGGACAGACTGCCAATCTATCGCAGGGCTAAGACAGAGAGACAGCCAGCCATTCACACCCACATGGGCAATCCAGAGTAGCCAACTGAGCTAATCCACATGTATTTGGACTGTAGGAGGAAACTGGAGCACCAGCAGGAAAGCCATGCAGGCACAAGTAGAACATGCAAACTCTACACACAAAGGCCCTGATCGATTGGTAAGTTCGAACCCAGAACCTGATAACTGTGAGGCAACAGCATGAACCACCGCACTGTTAGCCCTTGTGCTATTATTAATACTGTATTCTCAATACAGTTAAAAGTAACTGATATGCTTATAGGCGGCACGGTGGTGTAGTGGTTAGTGCTGTCGCCGCACAGCAAGAAGGTCCAAGTTTGAGCCCCGTGGCCGGCGAGGGCCTTTCTGTGTGGGGTTTGCATGTTCTCCCCGTGTCCGCGTGGGTTTCCTCCGGGTGCTCCGGTTTCCCCCACAGTCCAAAGACATACAGGTTAGGTTAACTGGTGGCTCTAAATTGACCGTAGGTGTGAATGGGAGTGTGAATGGTTGTCTGTGTCTATGTGTCAGCCCTGTGATGACCTGGCGACTTGTCCAGGGTGTACCCCGCCTTTCGCCCGTAGTCAGCTGGGATAGGCTCCAGCTTGCCTGCGACCCTGTAGAACAGGATAAAGCGGCTAGAGATAATGAGATGAGATGAATGATATGCTTGCTCAAGGGCACGTCAGCCATTCCTGCTGAAAAGAAAGAAAGCACAACTTTATTCATTACACACGTGAAATTCCTCTCTGCATTTAATCCATTTGAAGCAGTGAACACAACATATGTGAGCAATGAGTGCACACACACACACATACATACATACATACATACACACCCAGAGCAGTGGGCAGCCATGCTAACAGTGCCCAGGGAGCCTTGCTCAAGGGCACCTCAGCCCAAGGCTGTCCCATATTAACCTAACTGCATGTTTTTGGACTATGGGAGAAACCAGAGTAAACCCACGCAGACAACATGCAAACTCCATACAGAAAGGCCCCCACTGGCCACTGGGCTTGAACCCAGAACCTTCTTGGTGTGAGGCGACCGTGCTAACCACTTACACCACCGTGCCACCCACTAGCAACTTCTTGGTCCCAAAGCTGCTGCTCTAGCCATTAAGCCATGGCTTTCCCCAATTTTAGCTTCACTTGAGTAAGGAATATTGTACATTTCTCTGCCTTGTCCCTTTGCGCTTCTCTCTCATCTGTTTTATGCTTACTGTTTTGTACTGTGCCCATTTTACAGCTCCCTCTTCCCCTATTTTATCTGTTTTAAGCCTCCTGCTTTAATGCCACCATCAATAAAGCCCTGTTTAAAGCGTAAAGGGTGAATATTTTATTCGCACTCTCATTGCATGTTATGAGTAACCCACAGTCCTCAGTACTGCACCAGCAACTCGTGTTTTGCGGCAAAGAGACAAGCCTGCTGATTGGCGCACTCACGCGTCAATCACACGCAGCCGCTGTATGATTGGCCAACTCGTCGTCCAATCGGGGTGAAGCGCTGCAGCCGTTCCCACCACCCTTTGCGCTGGAGGAGCGGCTGCTCGCAGTCAGAGCCCGGGCTCAGTCTCAGCAGCGCGAGCGCCGCCGCTCACACAATGCGCCTCGGACCCTGAGCACTGCGCTCACCTGCTGCTGCTGCCCACCCCACCCCACCGCACCGCACCGCACACCGCCGCCAGGGAGACCGGACACACCGCGGCACGCTGGCCTCATGTCTGAGAAACAACAACAATAACAACAACAAAAACTATCCATTAAAGTGGAGAGAGAGAGAGAGAGAGAGAGACGGGAGGAGGCAGCAGCGGAACCGGGAATAGGACATCATCCTCCTCCGCTGAGGTTAAAGCGGATCTCTCCGTCCTCTGTCTCTGTTTAGAAGACAAACATGTCCACGTCCGGGAAAGAAAAAGAAAACAGTGCCGCCCAGCATGCCAATTACGTGGGACCGTACCGCCTGGAGAAGACACTGGGGAAAGGACAGACAGGTTCGCCTTACCTTCAGCGCTCTCTCTCTCCATCTCTCTCTCTCTCCCTCTGTCTCTCTCCATCTCTCTCTCCGTCTCTCCATCTCTCTCTCCGTCTCTCCATCTCTCTCTCCGTCTCTCCATCTCTCTCTCTCTCTCTCTCTCCATCTCTCTCTCTCTCTCTCTCTCTCCATCTCTCTCTCTCTCTCTCTCTCTCTCCGTCTCTCCATCTCTCTCTCTCTCCATCTCTTTCTCCATCTCTCTCTCTCTCTCTCTCTCTCTCCATCTTTCTCTCCATCTCTCTCTCTCTCTCTCTCCATCTCTCTCTCCATCTTTCTCTCCATCTCTCTCTCCATCTTTCTCTCCATCTCTCTCTCTCTCTGTCTGTCTTCATCTCTCTCTCTGTCTGTCTTCATCTCTCTCTCTGTCTGTCTTCATCTCTCTCTCTGTCTGTCTTCATCTCTCTCTCTGTCTGTCTTCATCTCTCTCTCTGTCTGTCTTCATGTCTCTCTTCATCTCTCTCTCTCTGTCTGTCTTCATGTCTCTCTTCATCTCTCTCTCTCTGTCTGTCTTCATGTCTCTCTTCATCTCTCTCTCTCTGTCTGTCTTCATGTCTCTCTTCATCTCTCTCTCTCTGTCTGTCTTCATGTCTCTCTTCATCTCTCTCTCTCTGTCTGTCTTCATGTCTCTCTTCATCTCTCTCTCTCTGTCTGTCTTCATGTCTCTCTTCATCTCTCTCTCTCTGTCTGTCATGTCTCTCTTCATCTCTCTCTGTCTGTCTTCATGTCTCTCTTCATCTCTCTCTGTCTGTCTTCATGTCTCTCTTCATGTCTCTCTGTCTGTCTTCATGTCTCTCTTCATCTCTCTCTGTCTGTCTTCATGTCTCTCTTCATCTCTCTCTGTCTTCATCTCTGTCTCTCTTTCCATCTCTCTCTGTCTCCCTTTCCATCTCTGTCTTCATGTCTCTCTCCATCTCTCTCTCTGTCTGTCTTCATCTCTCTCTCCATCTCTCTCTCCATCTCTCTCTCTGTCTGTCTTCATCTCTCTCTCTCTCCATCTCTCTCTCTGTCTGTCTTCATCTCTCTCTCTCTCCATCTCTCTCTCTGTCTGTCTTCATCTCTCTCTCTCTCCATCTCTCTCTCTGTCTGTCTTCATCTCTCTCTCCCTCCATCTCTCTCTCTCTGTCTGTCTTCATCTCTCTCCATCTCTCTCTCTCTGTCTTCATCTCTCTCCATCTCTCTCTCTCTCTGTCTTCATCTCTCTCCATCTCTCTCTCTCTCTGTCTTCATCTCCCTCCATCTCTCTCTCTCTGTCTGTCTTCATCTCTCTCCATCTCTCTCTCTGTCTGTCTTCATCTCTCTCCATCTCTCTCTCTGTCTGTCTTCATCTCTCTCTCCATCTCTCTCTCTCTGTCTGTCTTCATCTCTCTCTCCATCTCTCTCTCTGTCTGTCTTCATCTCTCTCTCTATGTCTGTCTTCATCTCTCTGTCTGTCTGTCTCCATCTCTCTCTCTATGTCTGTCTTCATCTCTCTCTGTCTCTCTTTTCATCTCTCTCTCTCTCTCTTTCCATCTCTCTCTTTCCATCTCTCTCTCGGTCTCTCTTCATCTCTCTCTTTCCATCTCTCTCTCTGTCTCCATTTCTCTCTCCTTCTCATCTCTCTCCATCTCTGTCTCTCTCTCTCCATCTCTCTGTCTCTCTTTCCATCTCTCTCTATCGCTCTCTCTCCATCGCGCTCTCTCTCTCATCGCGCCCTCTCTCTCTCTCCATCGCTCTCTCTCTCCATTGCTCTCTCTCTGTCTCTCTCTCCATCTCTTTCCATCTGTCTCTGTCTCTTTCCATCTCTCTCTTTCCACCTCTCTGTCTCTTTCCATCTGTCTCTCTCTTTCTGTTTCTCTCTCTCTCTATCCATCTCTCTCTCTCTCTGTCATTCTCATATATAATATTTCTCTCTCTCTCTCTCTCTCTCTCTCTCTAATCACATTAAAACTGAATACACAAGTTCCCTTAATCATTTGTAGCCTACTAAGGTACCCAAGTCACCCGACAGCACTAATTTAACAAGCCTTCAAGTGGATGACACTGTGATCAGTTTGTTTTTATTTATTTCAGGCATATTTAAAAGCATGTATGTATGTATGTATCTATGTATGTATGTATGTATGTATATCTGTCTTTTCCTTAAGCAAGTGTGTGTGTGTGTGTGTGTGTATGTGTTGGGTTAGGATGTACAAGCCCAGCCCTGGCACGCAGCCCTTAACTGGGATGATGAATTGCAACTTGCTCTTGTTATTTGTTATTTTATTTTATTATTTTTACGCCCTGCTTCTGGTTGACACTTTGATGTCTGCCTGCTGCTTTAAATGCAAATCTAAAACAGATCTCCCTATCCTGTGTGGTGGTCACCTTCCTGGTCCTGATCCTTGAGTTGCCCATGAAACAGTCCACGTTACCTTGTTGCCATGCTGGTGGTGTGGATTGGGATGGTGAGACTGCTAAATCATCTATGTCCTAGGTGCGTTGGCCAAAATCAGACTGGATTAGTCATCGTGACCTTGCGAGAGCAGAAAAGTGATGCAACACTCCGGGCTGTTGTCCGGTAGCCCTGCATGGGAGAAGGCAGGGTTCTCCATCTGTCCTCTCTGGTGCTTCTCTACATTTGGTGATCTCAGATCGCCAGACGAGACCAGGGCTTGAGTGAGGCAGAGAGAAATGAGGGCAGGCTTTTGTTTGGTGTCTTTACTCGAGATTCTGGTGCACATCGTTCATCACTGCTCTCTGACATGCCGCCAGCTCTGCATTTTCTGATTTCCTGTGGTTAAATTTTAGTGTCTTGATACGTTTGATTCAGCTTATCAAAGCAAGAAGGCTGTTACGGTGTTAAACGTGGTGCTTTGGTGCTGTGAAATCCTCCGAACGTACGGCGCAGGATAACTCCACAACCAGGACTGAAAAACACTGGTCTAAGGTTCTGTCGGGTGTTGGAGGTCGGTGATTTCCCTGCACCAGGACATCCGATTCTACTTATCCGTTACTGAAACAGAAGTGCACTTCGGTTCAGAGATTGTGCTTCCCAAACCAGTCATTGTTCTCCCCAGAGGTTTTGCACTTTTGCAACCATTGCAAACATTGAATACATGGTTACAGTGTGTGGTGAGCTGGAAAAGAGCAAAAATAAAGAGCCAATCTAAGTGGTGTTCAGTCATGCTTCTGGAGTTTCCATGCCCGTTTGTGTTTTTTTTTTTTTTTTTTTTTTTTTAGTGCTTTCCCATTGATGGTAGAGTTTACGATCTTGATCTTTTTAGCATGATTAAATTCTCTGCTCTTTAATTAGCTTTTTAATTCAGTGGGTTACCGTCGAGTGCAAAAGCTTGCATGCGCAGAAATTTCATGTGATAGATTTCTTTATGATTTAAAGGGGCACTGAAGTCATTTTTAAACTTGCTTTATTTCTTAATTAATGTGTTGTTTAGTTATTTTTTCGGTTTTAGTAACCTTATATCAGGCGGCACAGTGGTGTAGTGGTTAGCGCTGTCGCCTCACAGCAAGAACGTCCTGGGTTCGAGCCCCGGGGCCGGCGAGGGCCTTTCTGTGTGGAGTTTGCATGTTCTCCCCGTGTCCGCGTGGGTTTCCTCCGGGTGCTCCGGTTTCCCCCACAGTCCAAAGACATGCAGGTTAGGTTAACTGGTGACTCTAAATTGAGCGTAGGTGTGAATGTGAGTGTGAATGGTTGTCTGTGTCTATGTGTCAGCCCTGTGATGACCTGGCGACTTGTCCAGGGTGTACCCCGCCTTTCGCCCGTAGTCAGCTGGGATAGGCTCCAGCTTGCCTGCGACCCTGTAGAACAGGATAAAGCGGCTAGAGATAATGAGATGAGATGAGTAACCTTATATCGTGACTCGTATTGGCAACTAATTGCAATTAAATATTATACTTATCGGCCTGTTTGGTTTTTAGCCATGTTGAATTTAGTTCGTTTGGTCCATGGCAGGCGTCACTTGGTCCACACAGGATTTTGCACAAAGACGAGTTTAAATGACAATTACTGCCTACTTTTTTCAAACTTTCCTGATTTGCTAACAAAACAAACAAAAAACTTCCAGCTTGATTACATCAGCATTCGAAAGAGGGCGCGCGCGTCTTTTGACAACGTTGGCAGATGTTGGTCACTTGCCCTGTGTCCGAAATCGCTCCCTACTCACTACATAAGGCACTATATAGTGAGGATGCCGTTTTGTAGTGCTGTCCGAAACCTTAGTTACCCCTTTTCCACCAAATCAGTTCCAGGGCTGGTTCGGGGCCAGTGCTGGTGCTGGTTCACAACTCGTTCAACTTGCAAGCCAGCTGAGAACCAGTTTGCTTTTCCATAGCTCGTGGTGCTAAGGGAAGCCACGTCATTACGTCGCTGTATACATCAGTTACGTCGCTACGTTTGCATAAACCTTGGCGCGAATATTGAAGTAAAAACAACACGGAAGAAGCAGCAACAACAATAATAATAATAATAAATGACTTCGCATTTGTACAGCTGCTGCTTCTCGTCGCTTAAAAATGGCGATCTTTCGCGGTCTTGTTATTGTTGTCGGTCTTAATAACTCCACCCCCTCTTCTGACGTAAGCGGTTCTTTCCTCTGGCCCAGCAGAGAGTTGGTGCTAGCCTGGAACTGGTTTTTCTGGCCCCAGAGTCAGTTCTTTGTCAGTGGAAACAGAAAACCCGGTTCCAAACTAAGCACTGGCCCCGAACCAGCCCTGGAACTGCTTTGGTGGAAAAGGGGCAAGTGAGGATTATTTACACCCTATATAGTGCACTCAAAGTATCCCACAATGCATCACGAAAAGTAGTGTACAACGATGGTCACTAACCAAAGCAATATATCCCATCATGCATAGCAGTCGTGCTGAAAGAAATCAAATTAAAAGTCTCAAATTTGACTGAATAAAAGGCAGGGGCAAAGAAGAAAGCATTCAGCCTTGATTTAAAAGAACTGAAAGATGCAGCTACTTTGTGTTGATTAATGTAGGAAATATGCTCAGTATAATACGGATTTATTACAAAAATACATATATATAATTTACCAGCTGGGAGGGCCGTATCGTGAAATACCGTGACTGAGGTCTAGAGGCCTCGGTCAGTATTTTCAAGGCCGAGGTCATGGTATTTCAGGATACGGACCGACCTTAAGCTAGTAAATAATATATTTATTTTTTTCTTTACCGAATTTTAATACCCTGTCCACACTAGGGATTTTGTACCGATACTATACTTTCGTACCGCAACACCTGTCCACACTTGCAACTATACCGGTACTGTAGCGGTATAACTGTATCGGTACGAAACCCACAAATGTATGGGTTTTGTACCAGTACAGTATCGGTACTGTAGCGCTTCGCTGTAGTGTGGACAGATGAAGCGGTTCTGTATCGATACAAATATAATGCGCATGCGCAAAGTCACACACCTCAATCGATGTCTTCGCTGAATAAAATAGTGAAGAACGGAGATTCGTTTGTTTCTTTCTCAAGTGCCTCGCGCGTTTTATACGATTCGACTGAATAAATGACCACCAGAAATACAGACTGTACATTGACAACAAAAAGCACACACACGTCGTTTCATCCACCATATTCTCGGAAGGAAGTTACTCGGTAACCATGGAAACATTTCGTGCACGCGCATTTCAACTACCGTGAAAGAAAACCGCAAACATTTCTCGCTAGTGTGGACAGATGCACTAAACTGTACCGGTATACTTTGTATCGATACAGTTATACCACTATCGTACTGGTATAAGTGTGAACACAGCATAACAGAAAATGAGAGCGCCCGAAAGGGAAACCATATTTAGAACAAACCTGCTACAAGCTCGTCAAAAACCTGTTTGACAAGCTACGTCAGCTCGGAATTTTCCAAAAATAAAAAACTTGATCTAGGCGACACAAAACCAGGTGCTTTCATCATAGTGAAATGTGAAAATAAATGTTGACAAAAAATTGCTACTATGTTTGTTGTTGTTGTGAATAACCGAGTCGTCAAAGGTCCGTAACCGGGGTCCGTATCGTAGGATTCCGGCCTGCTCGCGAGCCAATCAGAGCGCATGATTTGATGGAAACCGGACCGTGAAAAAAATAAATGCATGCGTTTATTATTTTGAAACCCCACCAGCCGACTGATCTGGCACGTTTTAATTGTGCGACAGTAATGACGTAAATACCAGTGCGACGGACTAGTGTCCGAAAGCGTTTTTTCATTTTACCAATGAGCTCTATATAGGGAGTAGTGAACGAGTGAGCAGTTTCGGACGCAGGGTTGGTCACTTTGATTTCCGCTGTACGTTTTACTTCCGTCCTACAGTACGATGTCTCGCACAGGTCTCAACGCATCTCATTTACAGCCGTTGCTTTGACATATGGACTGATATATTACAGAGCATAGTTCAAACTCTCATAACTTGCTATCGCAGTGACAAAATAGCTGTCAGAAATACATTCCGATATTTAATAAAATGAGAGAAATAGAATTTTGATGATAAAAAAATTGCCTTCAATTCTCCTTTAATATGCGTATTGAGAGATGACTAAAATGCCGTACATTCTGCTGATTTCGCTTAATGGATTGTCGTCTAAACCAGGGCTTTTCAAAGTGTGGGGCGCGCCTCCCCGAGGGGGCGCCAGAGTTCTTAAAGGAACAGTCCACCGTACTTCCATAATGAAATATGCTCTTATCTGAATTGAGACGTAGCGATTTTCTATGCTATGGAAAGTCTGCACTATAATGACAGGCGTACTAACACCTTCTGCGCGCTTCGGCAGCACATTGATACGGAGCTCAGATATCAATGCGCTGCCGAAGCGCGCAGAAGGTGTTAGTATGCCTGTCATTATAGTGCGGACTTTCCATAGTATAGAAAATCGCTACGTTTCAATTTGTGTAACTGAACTTGTTTCATGTCACTGGTCATATAAACCTATGTAAACAGGAAAAACGCGGAAGAGTTTGGTCGCATCTAACTACAGCCCCAAAAAATACCGTTGGCCATACTGAGCCTAGCTACATTGCTAACAGGAGTGACAGCGCGTCTGACTGCGTCTGACTGACTGGGAGGTCGCGCAAAGCTCGGACAGGTACGGAGCAGCTCGTCTCAATTCAGATAAGAGCATAATTTCATTATGGAAGTACGGTGGACTGTTCCTTTAAGGGGGGGCGCAACGTGAGGAAAAATAAACCAGAATAAGTTACTATTGCGGACATTTAGCGAACTTCAGCTAGCCTTTACCAGAGACAAAATGGCTCGATTTTTAGTACCTAAAGCTACAGTGAGTGAGGAGACAGAGTCTGGGCCAAGCAAAAAAAGAAGGCAGTATGACCACGATTATTTAAAGTTTGGATTTTCATGGACTGGATCTGAAGATGCTCCACTGCCACAGTGTGTTGTCTGCCAAGAGGTGCTCGCTAACGATGCTATGAGATGTTTAAAATGTGTAAAACAAGATGTTTTAATAAAGCTCGTTTTAAATGTGTAAAAAAAGAAGTTTTCAAAAAGCACAGATGTTTAAAATGTGTAAAAGAAAAAAATAAAAATGTGTACAACAACCATTTTTTTTAAATACGAATGGAACATTAAGTATAGCAACGACAAAAATTGTAAGGGGGGCGCTGTTGTTTATTTGCTCTCTGAAGGGGGGCTGACTCTCCCACACTTTGAAAACCCCTGGTCTAAACCATATTGTGTGTTAAGGCAAGGCAAGTTTATTTATATAGCACATTTCATACACAATGGCAGTTCAATGTGCTTTACAGAAGCAAAAACAAAAACAGTAAACAATAGAGAAATAAAATTACATAAAATAATTTTATTTTTAATCTAAAACAATTAATTAAAAGAATTAAAAGAAAATAATAAGAATTAAACAACAGTAGAACTAAAATAATAAAATGCCAAAAAGAAAAAAGGAGAAAAAGAAACCAGCGGAATAAAATAGAATAAAATTAAAGTAAATTTAAAACATGCAGAGAAAGTAAAGATTATAAAAAATGTAAAAATATTAATTATTTAACAGAAAGCATCTGAAAACAGCTTGGTCTTTAACCTAGATTTGAAGCTGCCAACAGCAGGAGCATTTTTGATGTCCTCTGGCAGTTGGTTCCATAGCTGTACTGCATAGTAGCTAAAAGCTGCTTCACCACACTTTGTTTTAACAACTGGTTTTAATAGTAAATTTTTCTGTTGCGATCTGGTAGATCTGATTGGGTTAGGCCACTGCAACATATCAGAGAGGTAATTAGGCCCTGTACCATTTAGAGATTTATACACCAGCAGCAATGCTTTAAAGTCAATTCTGTAGCTTACTGGAAGCCAGTGAAGGGACCTTAGAATTGGGGTAATGTGCTCTGTTCTTTTTGTTCGTGTGAGAACAGGTTAAACTGAACTTTTGCCTTGAAGTCCAGGGATTTGAGTTTGAAAATCAGATGTCATACCTGTCATAGATAGAACTAGTCTAGTCCTCGGCAAACCCCGTATCCACACTTATTGCACCATTGTAGATATCCAGTGGTGCTGTATGTTGGGAGCGTGGAGGAGTAAAACAAGTATAGAGGACTGTGGGTGTGATTGTGACTGACGCTTCGGCTATGCACCTCTCCTTGTATCCACGATGTCTATTTCTGTGTACATCCTCGCCTATACATACATAATGCATACATATAGCTCATGGTAGCCAATTACACATGACAACTGGCACACACTAAGCATGATAAGTGGCACATTGAAAATAGTATGTTTAATCGTTATGTGATCATGTATGTCAGTTCAGATCGTGGTTTACTGACTGGGCGTGTACTGTAGAGCTGGGTTTTTTTTAATAGTATAGACGAGAGCGGATGGGTTGGGCTGACCTCCGGTCTTGTACAATGCTACAGTCATTATGTGATTAAAATCCTACAGCATGTCTGTAATCTCCCAAACTGAAATCTCTCGCACATGGATCAAGAGGCAACCGGAACACAAATTCCACAAATTGTTAAATGCCTAAAAATAAAAGGCTCTCTACTCTTTCCCACAGTGAAAATTGTGCACATATGCAACAGATGACTGAAATTCAATCTAAAGATGGAAACACTGAGCAAAGCTCGGGGGGTGGGGGGGGAGACAGATATTCTGGAAACCAGTGTCAGCCTGGCTGTTATACAAGAAAAGTGCCACCTGCTTGACACGCTGCGACTCCGTTATCTTCAGTTGCTAGGTAATCATCTTTAATAATACAAAATTTTTGCTGGCTTTGTCGAGTCCATTTTCAGCACGCCTACCGCGAATATCGGTTTAATCACAGGTTGCTTCAAATGAGCACTAATCAAAATCCACTAACCATTTGCTGCTGACCTTAATGGTCACAGGACGTTGCTGGGAACCCCACTCTCATGTGGCTCGGTTTTACCATATGGCATTACTTCACTGCCAGTTTCTTTCGCTCTCTTACTTCGTACTCAGCTTTATCCTGCTCACACTTTGATTCGCTTTGGTTGTATGACATGTAAACCCTTAAATACGCTCGCTGGCCACTTTATTAGGAGCACCCACACATCCACCTGCTGTTTTAAAGATATATTTTTTGGGCTTTTTTTCACCTTTATTGGATAGGACAGTGCAGAGACAGGAAATGAGCGGGAGAGAGAGATGGGGAGGGATCGGGAAATGACCTCGGGTCGGAATCGAACCCGGGTCCCCGGATTTATGGTGTGGCGCCTTATCCACCTGAGCCACGACGCCCCCTCCACCTGCTGCTTTACGCAGTTCTCTAATCAGCCGATCCCTTGACAGCCGCACAATGCATACAATCATACAGATACAAATCAAGAGCTTCAGATAGTTAATGTTCACTTCAAACATCAGAATGGGGAAAAATTGTGATCACAAAATGTGACTTTCACTGTTTGAGCCAGATGGACTGGTTTGAGTGTTTCAGAAACTGCTGATCGCACACACAACGGTCTCTAGAGTTTACACAGACAGAATGGTGCGAAAAACAAAAAAGCGCTGAGTGAGCGACAGTTCTGTGGGTGGAAACAAACGCCTTGTTGATAAGAGAGGTCAGAGGAAAATGAGCAGGGGTGAGTTTCTCAAAAGCACATCGTTAAATGGTAGAGCGAGCATCACAATGAACACACTCTCTCTCCTTGTTATGACGCTCTTAGCGTTAAGACACTTTTGGGAAACCTACCCCAGATTGGTTCGAGCTGCCAGGAAGGATATAGTTAACTCGTATAATCAGTCTTCGCAACCGTGATGAGCAGAAAAGCATCTCCGCATGCAACAGCAGAACATCACATTGGGTTCCACTCCTGCAGCCAAGAACAGGAATCTTAGAGGCAAGAAGACATTCCTATTAAAGTGGCCGGTGAGCATATACGCACTGTGCTTTGTGTTTGTATAGAAGGTGTTTGCGGATGCTTAAATTCACAATGAACATACTCTCTCCTTGTTAAGACGCTCTTAAGGCCAATTTATGCTGACAACTCAGTCCTCACAGACGGCGCCGCAGATAGTGTCTGCGTAGCCCCCCCACCTTCGCAGACGCTCTGCGCGCACCTCCCAAAAATTGTGACCACTGCAGAAGCCTCGCAGACAGCGTCGCAGACAAGATGGCTCTGATTGGTCCACTCTACATCCGCTGTACACGCACTTCCGCTTCCCTACTTTCCCGGTTTGGTTTGTTTTCACGACCGGCATTTTTAAAAACACGAGCGAAGATGGAGCAGCACGAAGAGCTCGAGGAAGTACGTACATCTATACGACTCCAGTTCTAGTCATTATAAGTAACCGGAGGATAAACACTCCACTAACCACACCCACCAACTACTCCTAGCGATTTCGAGACTTCGCGCCCCCTTGCGTTGTGGCGGTGAATAACATCGCGCACGCCTATTACTCCCCGCTCAACGATAAATTACAACTGTCTGCGAAAAGCTATCTGCGAAAGCCTTGTCGCAAGAGCATGCAGAGGCCTTTAGCGTTAAGACGCTTTTGGGAAACCTTCCCCAGATTGGTTCGAGCTGCCAGGAAGGATATAGTTAACTCGTATAATCAGTCTTCGCAACCGTGGTGAGCAGAAAAGCATCTCGGCATGCAACAGCAGAACATCGCATTGGGTTCCACTCCTGCAGCCAAGAACAGGGATCTTAGAAGCAAGAAGACATTCCTATTAAAGTGGCCGGTGAGCGTATACGCACTGTGCTTTTACGTGTTTGTATAGAAAGTGTTTGCAGATGCTTAAATTCGTTCTGATTATCTGTATCTCGCACTTAAATTGTATTCTCCTTGCTTTTGGATTCTCCGTGAATCTGAGGATGAGTATGCACGTTTTGTTAAAGAGAAAAGGAGAGCCACATCCGTTTGTGTGTGCATACGTTTCTTTTTTGTCCCCCCCCCCGCCCCATAAACATATCCTTGGACAATGAGAATAAATTTGAATTTTTACGCACAATTTGAGTTTTTGAAGAAAAAAAAAACCCCAAACTTGCTGTTTGTTGTTTTTGTTGTGCTCTTGATTTGTCAGTAAATGAATGGCACATTACTGTTTTGGGTAGAAGCTGCCCATTCATTCTTATCTAAGCCTGTCTAACTAATCTATAATCATAGAATTATCCAGCACAGGCAATTCAGCAAGCCTTGTCTAAGCACTGATGGCATAAAACAACAAATTCTGTCATCCTTGGATTTCCCTCTTTTCCCCGTCCGTGTGCAGCGGCGCTTGTAGGAAGGGTTTATTGAGTCCTGCATGGCCGGTTCTGGCTCGTGCTGGAGCTGAAACTCTGATGCAGCGGCTGTGCTTCAGTGCAGGAGGTTCTGCGGGAGGCTCCCTCAAGAGCAATTAACCCCATGTGGCTCTCTGAAAGTAAAGCCTGCCGGGGTCTTATAGGACAACTTTGTTTGTCTAGACAGTGATTCTTTTATTTAATTGCTGAATAAGCAAGAAAGACTTGGAAAAAGTTGCAAAAAAGGGCTTTTTTTTTTTTTTGCAACTTTTTCATTGATAAAGAGTAGGCATATAACGATTCGCTCAATTCACAAATCGAGTCGATTCGTGATGTTGGGTCCATGATTCGATTTTCCCGTGATATTTTAAAAAAAAATAAATTGAACATATCTCATTATCTGTAGCCGCTTTATCCTGTTCTACAGGGTCGCAGGCAAGCTGGAGCCTATCCCAGCTGACTACGGGCGAAAGGCGGGGTACACCCTGGACAAGTCGCCAGGTCATCACAGGGCTGACACATAGACACAGACAACCATTCACACTCACATTCACACCTACGGTCAATTTAGAGTCACCAGTTAACCTAACCTGCATGTCTTTGGACTGTGGGGGAAACCGGAGCACCCGGAGGAAACCCACGCGGACACGGGGAGAACATGCAAACTCTGCACAGAAAGGCCCTCGCCGGCCACGAGGCTCGAACCCAGACCTTCTTGCTGTGAGGCGACAGCGCTAA
Organism: Neoarius graeffei; assembly: GCF_027579695.1. Classification (NCBI taxonomy): domain Eukaryota; kingdom Metazoa; phylum Chordata; class Actinopteri; order Siluriformes; family Ariidae; genus Neoarius; species Neoarius graeffei. Next base: position 84,530,306 of record NC_083570.1, on the reverse strand, counting down.
CCACTACACCACCGTGCCGCCCCTAAATTGAACATTTTATTCCCAAAAAATGCAACATTTTTTCTATTCTTTATCAACTTAAATATTATTTTGTAAAAAAAAAAAATTTGTTTAATTTTCTTAACAACCAATAATAATTATTTACTCACATTTGTAAAGGTTGGAGTGAAATATATTATTCTATCCACATTCACTGGATATGAGCAATTGTGCGCTCTGATTGGCTACTCTACTACTAGGATATCAGCTCATATACCGTGAGTAGAGAAAAACAAAATGGCGGAGCGTGTCGCTGAAGCAACCGAGGATGAAATAAAAACCCTACTTGAAAACAAAACACCAAATAAATACAAAAAAAGCAACAAAATATGGAATGAAGGTATTTGATTTTTTTTTTTCAAGAATTATCACAATTTTCACAAATTGCTCATCATTTCACCGGTTTGTTTACATTCTTCATCTTTAAGCATTAAAATTTGTTGACTTTTTTTTTAGACTGGTTCAAGAGCTCAAAGAAGTTTGAAAATTGCAGAACTGAAACGTCCAAGGAAGAATTAAATACGTCTAAAGGTGTTCTGTACCTTGGCAAGACAGCACTTTCTACCAAAAAAACCCAACACTAAAGTCAATTCGTACAGCCATCGATAGATTTTTAAGACGTCTGCTTAAGCGGAAATGATTTTGTCGGAGGTTTTGTATAAAGTTTTTATTTATCGAATTAGCAAAAAATAAAAATGCTCTGTTTCTCAAAATCCAGTGAATGTGGGTAGAATAAAACAGTTATTCCACTCAATCTCATCGTACACGGCTTATAGCCAACTCGGCGCTACATGCTGTCAGCTCATGTACGACTCGATTTTGTGGAATAATTGTTAAATAGCCTATTAACTAAAATATTCCTTTTATTAAAAATGAAAAACATTAATAACGAATCAGCCTTTTCTTAAAAAAACTTTTATGAGCATTTGTGAAGGTTGTAGTTCAGATTAAACAGAAAACGACTACCACCATTTTACTTTTCTTTATCTTTCGGCATTCTGTAAAAAGAGAGCTTTGATTTCTTGCTAAATCTATTTGTACAATCAATTGTACAACAGCTCCTTCCTATCTTAGAGCTGTTTTTTTTTGTTTCTAGTCACAGCATTAGAGCTGTGTTACTTCTGCCTCTGGTGAAGTCATGTGCATTCTGAATTTTACTTTATTCCACTCGCCGCTGTCTCAACAACGCAGTTACCATGAGGAAAAACGAAGACATTAGGCAGGCTGATAATAATCGCGATTCAATTTTTATTTAATCAGTTCGCATCATCATAAACTTGTATCACCATTTATCATTGCATGATATAGAACTATATGCCAGATAAAGAGGTTCATTTTTATAACCCAAAAGTAGAATCAAGTATATGCAAATGTACATATGCATACTGTAGAGCAGGGGTGTCCAAACTGATCCATAAAGGGCCGTGTGGCTGCAGGTTTTCATTCCAGCCATGCAGCAGCACACCTGATTTGGCTCATTCAATCAACTGAACTGTCTTCACACAGTCAAATACTTGCAGCCACACCCACCCTTGATTAAAGGGTGGGTGTGTCAGTTGATTGAATAAGCCAAATCAGGTGTGCTGCTGCATGGCTGGAATGAAAACCTGCAGCCACACGGCCCTTTATGGATCAGTTTGGACACCCCTGCTGTAGAGAAGGATGTGAGGGAGCTCCTGAGTGGCGCAGCAGAAAAGCAGAAGAGCGATCATCTGGAGATTGTGTGTTTGAAACCCAATGATGCCACAGCACGGTGATGTAGTGGTTAGCGCTGTCGCCTCACAGCAAGAAGGTCCGGGTTCGAGCCCCGTGGCCGGCGAGGGCCTTCCTGTGTGGAGTTTGCATGTTCTCCCCGTGTCCGCGTGGGTTTCCTCCGGGTGCTCCGGTTTCCCCCACAGTCCAAAGACATGCAGGTTAGGTTAACTGGTGACTCTAAATTGACCGTAGGTGTGAGTGTGAATGGTTGTCTGTGTCTATGTGTCAGCCCTGTGATGACCTGGCGACTTGTCCAGGGTGTACCCCGCCTTTCGCCCGTAGTCAGCTGGGATAGGCTCCAGCTTGCCTGCGACCCTGTAGAAGGATAAAGCGGCTAGAGATAATGAGAGGAGATGAGATGATGCCGCAGCATTCTGTGGCCAGGAGTCCAAAAGTGCTGAATCAGCCTGTGCTCTCGGGGTGGTGGCGGCATACTGTCTCTGCCCTGTCAATATAGTGACACTGACCAATCATGGGCGGTTGTGAGCTTATGCATATGGAAGTGGGCGGGTAGTGCTTTCCTCAGAGCATGTGCCGCCTTAACGTTGCATGAGCAGCAGTTTGAAAAGCTTGGTCGGCCTTGGAGGAAGCCTTTAGAAGCCTCCCTGATTGGTAGCTTTTGTGTGATGGGGGGAGAGCTGTCGGGTGGGCGGGCGGGCGGGCGGGCATTGGCCATGACTAAATTAAATGAAGAAAAATGTAAACAGAAGGTTTAGTTTTTATTAATGTAAATTTTTTTTGTATTTTAATTACTTTATTTAATTTGAATTACTTCCTCTTGCTTTTAATGTCTTTATTCAGGTTTAGGTTGTGTTGGTGGAGAACTCACAGTATAAGAATTTCATTGTACTGTGTGACACTCTCTCTAGTACATATGACAATAAAGAATTGAATTGAATTGAAATCGAGTCATGCATGAGCTGATGGCCTTTGAGGTGCGGCGCACTGAGTTGCCTATAAGCCATGTACAGTGAGATTGAGTGGAATAACTGTTTTATTCTCTCCACATTCACTGGATTTTGAGAAACGAAGCATTTTTATTTTTATTTTTTGTAAATTCAACAAATAAAAACTTTACACAAAATGTCCGGCCAAATCATTTCCGCTTAGAATGTAAACAAGCCGGCGAAATGACAGTAGCAATTTGTGAAAAATACTATAATAATAATAATTCTTGAAAAATAAAAAAGATATGTTCTTACTGGGGGTGGCACGGTGGTGTAGTGGTTAGCGCTGTCGCCTCACAGCAAGAAGGTCCGGGTTCGAGCCCCGTGGCCGGCGAGGGCCTTTCTGTGCGGAGTTTGCATGTTCTCCCCGTGTCCGCGTGGGTTTCCTCCGGGTGCTCCGGTTTCCCCCACAGTCCAAAGACATGCAGGTTAGGTTAACTGGTGACTCTAAATTGACCGTAGGTGTGAATGTGAGTGTGAATGGTTGTCTGTGTCTATGTGTCAGCCCTGTGATGACCTGGCGACTTGTCCAGGGTGTACCCCGCCTTTCGCCCGTAGTCAGCTGGGATAGGCTCCAGCTTGCCTGCGACCCTGTAGAACAGGATAAAGCGGCTACAGATAATGAGATGAGATGTTCTTACCATTTGAATACTTTTATTCCATATTTTGTTGCTTTTTTTTGTATTTTTAGTTTTGGGTTTTGTTTTCGAGTAGAGTTTTTATTTCGTCCTCGGTTGCTTCAGCAACACGCTTCACCATTTTTTTCTCTACTCGTGGTATATGAGCTGATAGCCTAGTAGTAGAGTAGCCAATCAGAGCGCACGATTGCTCATATCCAGTGAATGTGTGGATAGAAAAATTTAGATTATTATAAAATTGTGATTTAAGCCTATTCCTTAATCCATCCATCCATTATCTGTAGCCACTTATCCTGTTCTACAGGGTTGCAGGCAAGCTGGAGCCTATCCCAGCTGACTACGGGCGAAAGGCGGGGTACACCCTGGACAAGTCGCCAGGTCATCACAGGGCTGACACATAGACACAGACAACCATTCACACTCACATTCACACCTACGGTCAATTTAGAGTCACCAGTTAACCTAACCTGCATGTCTTTGGACTGTGGGGGAAACCGGAGCACCCGGAGGAAACCCACACGGACACGGGGAGAACATGCAAACTCCGCACAGAAAGGCCCTCGCCGGCCACGGGGCTCGAACCCGGACCTTCTTGCTGTGAGGTGACAGCGCTAACCACTACACCACCGTGCCACCCCGCTGTTAGAAATGCATTCTTATATTTAATAAAATGAGAAATAGAATTTTGATGATAAAAAATTTGCCTTCAGTTCCCCTTTAATAACCAGACTGTCAAGCAGGCACAATTTGCCATTATTAAATATAATAATATTACTATGTGCAATATCATACCATCAAGTACAATTCAATATTACAGTATAATATAGCATATAACCAGCTCGTACAGTTGATTACATGTAGTTACAGCTGACATTTTTGTTACTTGTGTTCTCATCTCATCTCATTATCTGTAGCCGCTTTATCCTGTTCTACAGGGTCGCAGGCAAGCTGGAGCCTATCCCAGCTGACTACGGGCGAAAGGCGGGGTACACCCTGGACAAGTCGCCAGGTCATCGCAGGGCTGACACATAGACACAGACAACCATTCACATTCACACCTACGCTCAATTTAGAGTCACCAGTTAACCTAACCTGCATGTCTTTGGACTGTGGGGGAAACCGGAGCACCCGGAAGAAACCCACGCGGACACGGGGAGAACATGCAAACTCCACACAGAAAGGCCCCCGTCGGCCACGGGGCTCGAACCCAGGACCTTCTTGCTGTGAGGTGACAGCGCTAACCACTACACCACCGTGCCGCCCCCTATTCCTTAATAATAATTTTTTTTTTTAATTGAAGTGCCAACATTTCTTGTCCCAAAATGAGATACATCTCCCTAAAATATTATGGAATATACACAGTAATAGTTAAAGAAACTCTTGAAGGTCTTTTATAATCCTTAAAACATGCAGGTGCCTCTTATTTCCATATTAAATAATTTTATGACAATACTGTATAAACCTTGACTCATATTGATTTTGTTTAGCTAACACTAAAATATTTTAATTTGTGAATGTCCCTGCTTTCGTCCACAGAGCATCTACGCTACTTGCATAAGAGAACTGTTATTACCTTCTATATTTTATTTTATCAGTATAACCTTATGTGGTTGCTTTTGACAGGAAAGTGAAAGGTCCGTTTTTTTTTTTTTAAACTTTTCCTGACAGTTAAATTACAACATCTGCGTAATTTAACTGTCAAGTCTGAGGCTCCAGCCGTATTTTATACTTGACTATCCAGTAGGAATATGTCTGTATTTTTTGTGTTCTGTCTCATGCCTGGCTATGAGTCATGATATGTTTGGTCTAGATAAAACAGGAAAAACACAGTTTGCATCAGAAAGCAAACGGTTTTGGGTTTCTGCCTCTTCATGGACGTAGTTTTTAATTTGACTATGAGTAATAACTGCCGATCAGTGAGTCGGATCAATAAAACCTCTTACAGCTGTTGCAGCGGTACAGATCCATACCATTTCATTTCAGATTGGATGATGAATGCAGTGGGGAGAAACCTTTCCTCTCCAGCGGTTAGGGCAGCTCATGTGAGCTGATGTGGAATATACTGCCAGAGAAACTCTACTCTTTTTGAACACACGGTCTCATTCAGGCGTTAAGGTTCCTGTAGTCATTATTTTCCTTGATATTCATTTGCAAGGCAATCAACACGGAGTATTCATATTCGACTCGTGGCACGTGACGCTCCTAATTTATTAGCTGACATGAGCTCAAGAAGGCTGTGGTTAATGATGTAACAGCGTCTCTGGGTGCAGCGGGTGGATTGAACTTTACCAGGTGCACGCTTGCCGACGTGCTTTTTCATGCTAGCTTCAGTAGCGCAACTTTTTGAAATTCTGGATTGGAAAGAAAAGGCGTGAACTTTTACTGATACCCATTTGAAGTGCCAATATCTGAATGCATTCTCAGAAAACAAAGTATATCATTGTGCCTTTAGGGGTACAACGGTTTGTCACTGGAGCAGTACCCTTTAAGGGACTTATTTGTACCATTTATATACTGATCGGGAACATATATGGACGTTTTTGACCCTAAAAAGGTACACATGGTTACCTTGAGGTCCAATAATGAGCCCTGGGGGGGTACATTAGTGTAAACTGGACCTTAGGAGACAGAAATGAACGCCTACTGTATTCCTGTTTCTAACAGTGTGCTTGAAGTCACGATTCCGGTTTTTGTTACGCTCTACAGCGGCATGAAGTCTGTAAGAAAACATGAAACAAACTAGTAGGGCACTTGGAGAGTGCAGACCTCCACCAAGGAAAATAGTTGACTCTTGTATGATCTGCAACCTCAACCACTTAATATCTGGATATCTTCCCAAAATTGAGAACTATGTGCCTGTGTATAAATCCCAGAGGATTACTGGTACCCACTAATGTGGATTGTGATATGGAGTGGTTGTATTTCTACACTGGCTATGTTTTATCACTGTTATACTTTACTGCCATCGACTGGATTTTAAGATGTATGGAATTTCTGAGCGCAGATTTCCACCAAGGGCAAATGCTGTATCACTAAATTTGTGGACCGTCCCGTGACTTGGATCCACGCCATAATTAAATGAGTTCTTCCTTGACGCATGTCAAGTCAAGTTTGTTTGTATGTATAGCGCTTTTAACAATAGACATTGTCCCAAAGCAGCTTTACAGAATCTGAATGACCCAAGACATGAGCCAATTTTATCCCTAATCTATCCCCAGTGAGCAAGCCCATGGCAACGGTGGCAAGGAAAAACTCCCTTAGTTTTTCAGAAGCATGTTACACCCTTCCACCAACTTTTATTGAAATCCGGTTGGTAGGTTTTGCCAAATTCTGGTTACAGACGGACAAACGAGTGAAAAGTCGTACAGAGTATGATGCTTGGGAAAATCGCAAAGAAACAGAAGTTATGGCCGATTAGGTGTTTTTACAAGATTTGACCTTGACCCACCAAAAACTTACGATGTCTTTGTATGACCATAGTGAGTTGTCCTGTGCATTTCAGTGAAGGTTGGTCAAGAAATGACGACGCTAGAGCACCAACAAACAAACAAACGGACAGATCAACATGCTTGCAAAAATCTCCAATTTTCGCAAGGAACAAACCACACCAAAAACATAAAAAAAAAACCCTCTGGAAATGAAGAAATGCTGTCATGGTGTGTAAGTACAGAGGTGTGCATTAGGACTGAAAGGAACCAAGGATTGAGCTGTTAGATAGGAATCATGCACATATATATAGTGAATAGAATATGTAAGTATCTGTACTGATTGTCAGGTTATTATCAAGCTGCAAGTTCAAATCATGACGATAATCCCACAGCCCTTCATGGCCAGGAATCCAAGAGAGCAAACTTTTCTGTACTATCTGGCTGGGAGTGACTGCATTACTGTATCTCCTGTCAATCCTAGCTACACTAGCCAATCCTGAGTGTTTGTGAGCTCATGTATGTGGAAGAGGGTAGATAGCCCCCCCCCCCCCCCCCCCCCCCATTGAGTGTGTTATGGTGCTCTGTGATTCATCACGAGCAGCAGTTTGAAAAGATGCAGTTGGTCGGCTTCACGTATTTCAGAGGAAGCAGTTGGTATCTGTCGTATGGTAAGGGATGGGTGGCCAAATAATGGGGGGGGGGGGAGCTGCGTTCCCACTACGATTTAATAATCCAATGATATTTTCACTTGTGATATCTGTAGAAGTTCTAACTTTCATGAAGTTTGAATTTTAACCAACACCAGAGCATGTGCTTTTTGTGGCCTCACATAGAGGCTGTAGCCACTATGTCATTGTGTTGTAAGAATGAGTGTAACAATAGCGCACTGTGCATACGCATAAAGGTGTTCCGATTAAAATGGCCAGTGAGTGTATATAATCTGGTTAACCATTCGAAATAAATGGACTAGACTAAAGCCTCGGTCACAACCGGCCGTACGTGCTCCTATGGCCGGTCTACGTGCAAAAAACGCAAGAAATGCACGGAGGGTGTGCGTGAAACGCACGGAGGGCGCGCGTGTGACGTGCTGATTTTCCAGCCGTAGACTGGCCGCAGACCGGCCGCAGAGGTTATTTGTCATGTCAAACACACTCTACGGGCGCTTACGTTTTTTTCAGGTTGCAAGACAAACTTATGGCCAACGCGCATCTTTCTCCATGAAAAAAAAAAACGCAGCGATTTGGGAAATGCCAAAAATCGCACGGCCAAAAAATCGTACGTCCGGTTGTGACCTAGGCTTAAAGAAATCGCTTTCAAACATGTTTATGCTTATTACCGAGGGAAAGTGCGTCCCTATTTTAAAATATCTCAGCTCATCTCATTATCTGTAGCCGCTTTATTCTGTTCTACAGGGTCGCGGGCAAGCTGGAGCCTATCCCAGCTGACTACGGGCGAAAGGCAGGGTACACCCTGGACAAGTCGCCAGGTTATCAGAGATTTTAAAATATACTCCAGGTTGTCCTCCTTTCCTCGCCTTTTTTTGCCAGTGGTCCTATGTGTGATATAGATGTGATGTACTTCTGAGTTGTTAGGGGAAGTTGTCAAAGAGACCACTGAGCTCTAGCGCCGGGCCATTTCCGGGAAATAAGAGGTTGGGTCATGGCGACAACGTGTATGTCAGTGTCAGTTCGGAGGTTTCAGTTTCGAAAACTGTAAGAGGTAAGGGTAGAATAATATAAAGGACAGACACTTGATATATTTGACTTCTGTGATTTTTTTTAAATTGGTCATTTTTGGATTACGCTTCATTTTTGTGGCTGCTGCCTCATAGAGTAAATGTATATATGCTATATTTACTGTATAGACACGGGATCAGAAAACAATTTTATTTCTAAGCGGTAGCCACATGTACTCATAGGGTACCTATTTTTCAGGCAGGTCCTAGCCGAGGGTCTGATTGTCCGACTGCAGAGTGACTACACAGTGCATACGGAGCAGCAGAGAAGAGAGGATGAAGTGAGAATAGGGTGAAGTGTGAAGACTCCAACCTGCTGCTCTGTCATGTCTGGACTGCGTTATGCTTCAGAGATTAGACATGAGTGAGAAGTATGCTGTTGGGGTGGGATTGGATGATTCTGCCTACTTTTTTTTTTTTTTCAGTTTTGTCCTTTTAAGAAATGCAGTACACTGCTCACTGCCTCTCCTTCTCTGATTTTTTGCACTTGAGTGCCTCTGTGCTTCCAGTCAACATTACACGTTGTACAAAGAAAAAAACCCCACACAGAAACTGTGAATTTGGGTCTGTGATATGACTATACAATACTGATCTTATAAATCTTGGTGTCCTGTAGCCCAAAATAAATAAAAGGAATAAAGCAACCACACAGGCAAATAAAAATGATTTCTCTGTAACTTTCACACACACTGTGGCTGTGTAATCATGGAAAGACTTCGTATGCTCATAAGTTACTACTGACGAGTCCAAGTCATGACGGGAGACATAAAGGATGAGCCTGAGCTGTAATTCAAGTCTGAAGCTTTTTTTTTTGGAAATTTTTATGTGACTTAAATGTGACTCAGATGCAAGTCGCAAACTCGAGTGCCCGTCTCTGATTATGTGAGTCAGAAGGTGTATTGGTGTTCCTAATAAACTGGACGATGAGTTTAGATGGATGCAGTCCCGTGCACCTTTTTAATACTGTGAACTGGGCAGCCCAGTTAATTATGTTTTAATAGTAATTATGATATGTGACTTCTACAAATAATTAAACATCATCAATTGCAATATTTTTGAGCTTATCGAAAATGAGCTGACTGGATAACGATAAATATCAATGTTTATTGGTTCCAGCGCATGAAATCACAATCACTGTGTCAAACAGGGACTCGTTTTTTAATTGTCTGTCTGGTGGCATGCCATGGCGACATTATTATTAATAATAAATTAGCCAGCACTTACAATGGTGCTTGAAAGTTTGTGAACCCTTTAGAATTTTCTATATTTTTGCATAAATATGACCTAAATCATCATCAGATTTTCACACAAGTCCTAAAAGGAGATAAAGAGAACCCAGTTAAACAAATGAGACAAAAATATTATACTTGGTCATTTATTTATTGAGGAAAATGATCCAATATTACATATCTGTGAGTGGCAAAAGTATGTGAACCTTTGCTTTCAGTATCTGGTGTGACCCCCTTGTGCAGCAATAACTGCAACTAAACGTTTGCGGTAACTGTTGATCAGTCCTGCACACCGGCTTGGAGGAATTTTAGCCCATTCCTCCGTACAGAACAGCTTCAGCTCTGGGATGTTGGTGGGTTTCCTCACATGAACTGCTCGCTTCAGGTCCTTCCACAACATTTCGATTGGATTAAGGTCAGGACTTTGACTTGGCCATTCCAAAACATTAACTTTATTCTTCTTTAACCATTCTTTGGTAGAACGACTTGTGTGCTTAGGGTCGTTGTCTTGCTGCATGACCCACCTTCTCTTGAGATTCAGTTCATGTACAGATGTCCTGACATTTTCCTTTAGAATTCACTGGTATAATTCAGAATTCATTGTTCCATCAATGATGGCAAGCCGTCCTGGCTCAGATGCAGCAAAACAGGCCCAAACCATGATACTACCACCACCATGTTTCACAGATGGGATAAGGTTCTTATGCTGGAATGCAGTGTTTTCCTTTCTCCGAACATAACACTTCTCATTTAAACCAGAAAGTTCTATTTTGGTCTCCTCCATCCACAAAACATTTTTCCAATAGGCTTCTGGCTTGTCCACGTGATCTTTAGCAAAAAGCAGATGAGTAGCAATGTTCTTTTTGGAGAGCAGTGGCTTTCTCCTTGCAAGCCTGCCTTGCACACCATTGTTGTTCAGTGTTCTCCTGATGAACATTAACATTAGCCAATGTGAGAGAGGCCTTCAGTTGCTGAGAAGTTACCCTGGGGTCCTTTGTGACCTCGCCGACTATTACACACCTTGCTCTTTGAGCGATCTTTGTTGGTCGATCACTCCTGGAGAGGGTAACAATGGTCTTGAATTTCCTCCATTTGTACACAATCTGTCTGACTGTGGATTGGTGGAGTCCAAACTCTTTAGAGATGGTTTTGTAACCTTTTCCAGCCTGATGAGCATCAACGCTTTTTCTGAGGTCCTCAGAAATCTCCTTTGTTCGTGCCATGATACACTTCCACAAACATGTGTAGTGAAGATCAGACTTTGATAGATCCCTGTTCTTTAAATAAAACAGGGTGCCCACTCACACCTGATTGTCATCCCATTGATTGAAAACACCTGACTCTAATTTCACCTTCAAATTAACTGCTAATCCTAGAGGTTCACATACTTTTGCCACTCACAGATATGTAATATTGGATCATTTTCCTCAATAAATAAATGACCAAGTATAATATTTTTGTCTCATTTGTTTAACTGGGTTCTCTTTATCTACTTTTAGGACTTGTGTGAAAATCTGATGATGATGATTTAGGTCATATTTATGCAGAAATATAGAAAATTCTAAAGGGTTCACAAACTTTCAAGCACCACTGTATGTGTCCAGCCACATCACGATCCCACCAAACAGTTGTTGGGATTATTATTATTATTATTATGTAGAGTGTAGTTCTCTTTCGATTTTGCATTATTTAAAATGTCCACTCAATGGGGCTATGTTGATTCACAAACTCATAGGTGTCTAACGTACTGTACGGGTATGTGTGTGTGTGTGTGTGTGAGAGAGAGAGAGAGAGAGAGACCCTCCATTTTTCTCCTAAGCTGGCTGAATAACCGTGCTCAATCAGGGTGATTGCATTATTGAAGAAAAATAATTGCGATTACCGTTTTAGCCAGTTTTACAGAAAACATTTTTTCCTTCCCCTGTTCCTAAATCCTGCTTTACTCCGGTATGAAATGTCAGTATATGTCTAAAGAGGTTTGGGAGGTGAGAGTTTGGGCAGGTCATTTTGGATTCTGTTTTGGGGGTAATGCACCGTGTCACGAATTCATGTTGCCCTGCTGCTTTTTCTGACACCAGTAGGAAAACTGGAAGAATTGTTGCAGAACGAAGGGGCTGCCACGGTCAATTTTCTCTCAATTTGAACCCTATCAAATGTTTATTTGCTCTGCTTTTACCAAGCTGTGCTGCTTGTCGCTTCTCCACATTTAGTTTGTTGACTTTTTCCCACCCATTGTGTGCATGCTAATGCCAGGGTTTGATCACACTCAATGACTTTGAGTTTGTAACACGCAATGCTTGGCTGCATCTTTCATGTCCAATCTGGAGCGTTCCCTCGCCTTGACTTGTACTGGCTTTCTCTAAAGTGGCTCCTTTCTAAGGTGTCGAAACAAATCATGAAGTCTGGATGGATGATGATTTGGTTTGGCATTATTATGTTTTTGGAATTGGACAGTGAAAGGTGGCCAGTGGAAGAGTAATTCTATTTTTTCATTAAATTCTCATTAAGCAATGAGAATCCGTTAACTTAATTACTTGCACGTCCAGATCTGTCCAAGTAAGATTGAATGGCTTTTCTTCTCTTGGAGTGTTCAATAAAGCGCTCATTAATACTGATTTGGTATTATTTGATATTTAATGTCAACTAAAACCTACAAATATTTTTATCTATATGGAAAAATAAATAGCTTGATTTTGAAATTTCAACAAAATGTTACCAAAAGGCACAGATTGCTTTTTGGAAGGAATCGTATTGTATGTTGAGGAATAAATATTTTTTCCTCTTTTGAAGAAGCCGTCTTTGTCACATTACAGCACAGCAAAATTAAATTTTATTTTGGGGGGGGCAGCCATGGCTCGAAGGTGAGAGAAACAGCCTTGGGCCCAAAGGGTTGCTGGTTTGGGTCCCAGGACCGGCAGGGAAAACATGATGGGAGTTGAGGGAATGAATGAACAGCACTTTCCCCCTCCCTCTGTATCATGGCTGAAGTGCCCTTGAGCAAGTCACCTAACCCCTAACTGCTCCCTGAGTGCTTGTAGCATACCTGCCCACTGCTCTGGGTCTGTGTGTGTGCTGCTTCAGATGGGTTAAATGCAGAGGAGGACTTTTGCTGTGCTTGAGTGTACATGTGACAAAGGCTGCGTCTTTATAATATTTTATTTTTTTTTCCAGATCCTACCGGTAGCTTGGTAAGATGTTTGGGTCAGAGCACAGAGTCAGCCATGATACAGTGCCTCTGAGGCAGAGAGGGTTAAGGGCCTTGCACAAGGGCCCAACAGTGGTAGCTTGGCAGTGCTGGGGCTTGAACCACCAACCTTCTGAACAGTACCCCAGAACCTTAACCTTTAAGCCACCACTGGCTTTTGTGTTTATATTTCTAAGAAGCTTTTCATATTCCTCAATTTCTGCTTTATGGGAGAATCAAAATGTAGAAAAAGAAAGGGAAGAGTATGTGTACCGGTATGTGTTTGAGGGAGCACAGCGAGTAGTGTTGCTGCCTCATATCTCCAAGGCCCCCGGTTTGATTTCTGAGGGTTCTCTGGTTTCCTCCCAAAAACATGTTGGTCAGTGTGATGGTTCTGATAAATCGGCTCTGTGGTACCCTGAAGTGGAGTGGCGTCCCACAGTGTTAAGGGTTAAAGTGCATATCACGGGTAAATTCAGGAGCAAGATCAATGTAATTCTCCTATTTTATATTAAACTTTGGTCAAATATCTGTAACATTCTGCATTCTCTGCAATTTTTTTTTTACCTTGTGCAATACCAGAAAAATTCAGTTGAAATCAAGCCATTTGAGGCGAATTGGTCCGCCTCTGAAAAAACTTGGCATTTGGATTTCCCGGCAAACATTGATTTTCGTGACGTCGCGTGCGGGACGCCTCCCTCTGAATCCTACATCAGCGCTGGTTTGTTTATGAGAAAATGACCTGGTGGTTTTCTGCAAATTTCTTCAACATTATCGCGTAATTATTAAAATGGTTAACAGATGTATCGTAGGAGGGTGTAGCAACACCTATCTTGATGGGATTAGGACTCATCGTTTTCCAAAAGACCGGACAATGAGAGAGAAATGGGAGCGCTTGGTCTACACAGGCTGTGCACTGAAACCGTGCAAAGCTCGCGCAGCCTGCTGGCGCTTCTGCCGGTGACGTCACGAATCTGGCTCCAGACTCCCTTGGGATTTTTCCAGACGCGTTTTGTTATTTTATTTTTTTCTGCTGTGGACAGATGGCCTTGTGCAAAATTACCCTTCTGGATGAGTGTGTAAAGGGACATACTTTCATATAAAAAAAAAAACCCAAGAGATTGGTCCAGAATATGCCCTTTAAGTTTTCTCCGAATCGACTCTGGATCAATTGCAACCCTGAAGAGGAAAAAGTAAATGGATGATTGAGTGAAATAAGTTGTATCCTCAAAGCTTTTCTAGATACGTACAGCACTGGCTGGGTTTTTGTTGTTATATTGCAGGATAATGTATATGGTCCGTTGCCTGTCATGGGAATGCTTTCCATACTGTGGCTAATTTACTTGCTAATGCATTTAGAGCAAAGTCATCTCACAGCACTGAGAAACCAGCCATGAGATAAACACAGATGGATATCCAAACTCATTTAGACTGCGATTTAGGACATTTTATTCTTGAGAACGTAATAAAACTCCCTTGTGTCTTCACCATGCCTGGAGTCTCTCTGGATGCAATGATTTTTTTTTTTTTTTTTTAAGTGAAATGAGTGTTTTGACTCTCAGAGTAGAACATCTTTTTGATGCATTCCAGTTTCGTAACTTCATAGTTTTTAACTTGGATAAACATCAACAGCACAACCATGAAAGTGAGCTTGGATACAGACGACATGATGTAGATAGCTCACCCTTTGTGCAGTTGGAAGCAATCTTCCATCCACTAAAGACCTGTTTGGTTCCTGGATAATGAAATTAGTCTCCAACAATACTGATGCTCTTCACGTACAACTCTACCTGTAACTTCCATATGGAATTCATTTAAAGTTAATTCAACCCAGATGCAGCAGAAATGTGTACAGATTTGTTCACTGCTTTACCATATCAGATTTTCCACTCAGCACCTTGCTTACTGAGCCATAGCAGTGTCCATACTTTGGTGTAGAATGAACTACAAATGATGTTTGGTGACTTGGGAATAGACTGGCATCGGCTCATGTTAATGAACAAGTACTTTGTGACACATTCTGTTTGGGATGTTAATGATTGCAACTGACATGATCTGGAAGGATGATGCACTGCGTGTGCATGACAGGTTTTGAACTTGATGCGACACCCTGAATGTCTTTTTCTTCCAGTTACAGATTGATAGGCTAAGAAAGGAGATTGCCTCACACGGCAGCCAGTGCATGCTGAAAATTGGAGGGGTGCGTTTCCATGACAATGTGTTTTGTGATTTCTTTGTGGTTTGGTATCAGGTTTAGGTATAAACAAAATTTCATTCGAATGTCGATTTTTAATATGAAAGCCTTACTTAAAACCTTAAGTCTATGACAATTTTAATAAAATGTGTTCTAGGAATAGAAGGTGCAGGAAGAAAAAGCTTTATGGTGCCAGTAAATTTAGTCGGGCAGCATGGTGGTGTAGTGGTTAGCACTATTGCTTCACAGCAGGAAGGTCCTGGGTTTGAGCCCAGTGCCCGATGAGGGCCTTTCTGTGTGGAGTTTGCATGTTCTAACTGTGTCTGCATGGGTTTCCTCCGGGTGCTCCGGTTTCCCCCACAGTCCAAAGACATGCAGGTTAGGTTAACTGGTGGCTCTAAATTGACCGTAGGTGTGAATGTGAGTGTGAATGGTTGTCTGTGTCTCTGTGTCAGCACTGCGATGACCTGGCGACTTGTCCAGGGTGTACCCCGCCTTTCGCCCGTAGTCAGCTGGGATAGGATCCAACTTGCCTGCAACCCTGCACAGGATAAGTGGCTACAGATAATGGATGGATGGATAAATTTTAGTCTATGGAAACCTACCCAGAGCTACCACCAAAATCCAAGAGAGGAGGATGAAGCTTGCAGGCCACATAAGACAATCTACTGGCACACAAGCTGCTGTTCTGGGACCCGAAGCATGGCGAGCAAGGACGCAAGCATCCCCACCTTACATTCCTTGACATGCTTTACTTGGACACCGAACTCGACAGTGTTGCTGAGACAGAGAGCCGAGACAGACGTGTGGCGGTGTACCATAGCATTTTGGAAGATGAAGCGGCTATAAGCTAAGCTAAATACACATTTAAACTAGAAGGACACTCGGTAGAGTGAATACCTTCGCCAAGCCACATATCAACATCAAAATCAAATCACTTGAACCTAGGATGAACTTTAGGATTAAAGCCTAAAGCCATACACCAAATTTCATCAAGATCTGTTCACTATTTTTTGAGTTACATTGGGAACAGACAAAAAAAAATCCTGGATCCATATACATATCTGGATTTGCGTCAAAATGTAATCAATTGTTCCTTGGCCCATGGCTCACCTTTCCTCAAAATTTCATCAAAATCCGTTCACTACTTTTTGAGTTACATTGGGAACAAAATCAACTGTGAGCTACTGCTCACTTACGTATCCCCCCCTGCTCTCGCTTATATCACCATGCAAGCAATCGAAGGAATACGACACTTATTATGAATGTTGACTTCAACAAATAATTAACCCTGAGACAAGTAAGTAAAGAGCAGTGTCTCTCCCCAGGGATTTCAAACAGCATCCTGGTAAACTGTCATTTTGCTTCTTGAAATAGCGTTAAAATCCACCCTATATGTTTCATAAATACATTCAGTCGGTAAACAGGAAGTCAATGTAGGACAGACCTGAAAACGGTATACACGGTATAGAACCCCAAGCTGAAGCTCACTACCAAATATCAAGCAGTTGTGATTTGTAGCTGCTGACGAAAGTGTTATGAAAATGTTGTAAATCCACGCTACATGTTTCAAAATACATTCAGTCGGTAAACAGGAAGCTGATGTGCGACAGACCTGAAAACGGTATACACGGTATAGAACCCCAAGCTGAAGTTTGGTACCAAGTACCAAGTGGCTATGATTTGTGGTTGCTGAGAAAAAGGGTGTCGTGGATGGACGGACAGACAGACAGACAGAGGTAAACCAGTATGACCCCCCCCCCCCCCGGCGCGGGGGTATAATAATAAAAACCAAACGGAGATGAAAACAATCTCCTCCAACACAGTTAGCGGAGGTAACCATGAGACTAATAATTGAATAATTAGGTTTTGTTAATAAAGTGAACCTTTACTAGTGGTATCCATCAATTTTTTTCTTTCTCTTTTTAACATTACCACTCTTTTCCTGGAACAAACTATGTTTTATTGTTTGGTACAAGAGGTCCCCCCCCCCCCCCCCCATGTTAAATGTATCTGGGGTAAAAAAAAAAATACCGACGATTCATAGATTTTTATTGTTGTCATCATGGCAATCATTTATTAGTACTTGAGAGCTTGGGCTCATTCGTTCTTTTTGGTTTTGGTAAGAATGATGGACAAGAAAAAGGTGAGTGTTTAGGGACGAATTATTACTGAAAGTGCTCTTTTTCTTTTATTTGTTTTAAAAATGTCACCTAATGACAGACTTGGGAGAGTAGCACATTGCTTAGGTCTGACATTAAAAAAAAAAAGTAGAAAGAACACTTTGGATATTGCTCATCACTCTCTAATGTGTGGCTTTGGTTTCCATGACAACCCCAGGCCTGTTCATGTGGGATGAGTGTGTAATGTATCGTGTGTGTGGTTGGGGCTTGATGTAGATTTGTAGCCATTCTGCCCTCAAGGCTATAAGGTGTGCGCGTGTAGGTGGGTGTATATGTGAAGGATAGTTCCTCAGCTTCGTCGTAATAGTGGGTGTCACCTTTAACTAGCTGGAATGGAGCGATTCACTAAGGTTTTTAATAATTTCATGCATGGT
Organism: Neoarius graeffei; assembly: GCF_027579695.1. Classification (NCBI taxonomy): domain Eukaryota; kingdom Metazoa; phylum Chordata; class Actinopteri; order Siluriformes; family Ariidae; genus Neoarius; species Neoarius graeffei. The sequence continues at coordinate 84,512,600 of NC_083570.1, read as the reverse complement.
GATTAGATCTCACTGGCTGCTAATGGGATTTGCCCAGCTGAGCAAGCCGAGTGCACCTTCAAAATACCAACCATTCAATTAACGCTGCCCGTTTCATCTCTCTCTCTCTGCATTGCTCTCTATCTCTTTCTGCATCTGTTTCTCTCTCTCTGTCTCCTTCTCTCTCTGTATCTCTTTCTATCTGCATTGCACTCTCTCTCTCTTTGTATACAGTACTAAAAAAAAAAGCATGGACACACTTCTAATGGGAAGCACGGTGGTGTAGTGGTTAGCACGGTCACCTCACAGCAAGAAGGTTCCGGGTTCGAACCCGGCGGCTGGCGAGGGCCTTTCTGTGCGGAGTTTGCATGTTCTCCCCGTGTCCACGTTGGTTTCCTCCGGGTGCTCCAGTTTCCCCCACAGTCCAAAGACATGCAGTTAGGTTAACGTGGGGTGGCTTTGGGCTGAGGTGCCCTTGAGCAAGGTACCGAACCCCTGACTGCTCCCCGGGCGCTCTGGTGTGGCTGCCCACTGCTCTGAGTGTGTGTGCGTGTGTTCACTGCTTCAGATGGGTTAAATGCAGAGGATGAATTTCACTCTGCTTGAAGTGTGCATGTGACAAATAAAGGTTTCTTCTAATTCAGTGTTTTTTCTTTTTTTTTTATTAATTAAAAGTCACTTCATGTCTTAAAGTAATGATGGATGTCATTTCTCTTTACTTAGTCGAGCGGTTCTTGACACAATATGGATTGTGGAATAGGGCTATTTACTGTATTTTTATTATTGACTTCTGTTTGTTTGATCTCAAATGCATTAAGAAGGCAAGAAATTGCACTAATTAACTTTTGACGAGGCACCTGTTAATTGAAAAGCATTCCAGGTACCTCATGAAGCTGGCTAAGATAATGCCAATAGTGTGCAAAACGTCATCAAGGTAAACGCTGGCTACTTTGAAGAATCTAATATGAAACATATATTTTTGTGTACCACATGATTCCATATACATTCCAGATGTTATTTCATAGTTGTGATGTCTTCAGTATTGCCCAACAATGTAGAAAATAGTCAAAATACAGAAAACCCTACAGTATGAATGAGTAGGGGTGTGCAAACTTTTGACTGGTAGTGTATGTGTGTAATTATGTATAAATGCACAGATTAGGTTTAAGCTTTGTATAACGATGTGTTTTTGCAAATTAACCCTAAACTACTGTTTGTTAGCTTATCCTTTTACAGTTTATACACACACACACCATAAAGACCCAGACACTTGACAGTCCTAAGTAAGATAGTTGTTCACCCCACCTGACGTATGTACAGAACTTCCTGCAAGCGTATTACTACAAGGCCGTCATACGCCAGGGAATTGTTGCCACTGATTTATAGCTATTGGTGCCAATATTCAGTCTGTTTATATAGAAATATTTGCAATGTGTTTAGTGTTGTTGGTTAGGACTGTATTTTCATTATTCCCGTGAGAAATTAGTTCTCTGACGTCAAAAGAGGGACATTGCTGGTGCAGTCATAACAGTGTTTAACAGGAGAAAACATTTCAGCGATCTCAAACATGAGTGAGATTCAGAGGGGAACCGTCAGGGCCTTCTAGGCCTTCAGAGAAAACCCAAACATATCAGCATTTCAAATGTTATATTTAATTTCTTTCATTCTTTCATCATGTCATGATAATTATTCTCTTCAATTCTAATTTGGCCTCATTTTCTATCCAATTTGATTCAGAAATGAAAAGGTCCCTGTCCTGAAAACGTTAAAATCGAGTTATCCAATGAGATTTGTTTGTTTGTTGTGTCTAGGCTGGGAAGAGTTTCGAGCTGCTCACTCATTGGTTAGGACTTGATTGCCGGGACAGAAGGCCATGGCAGTGTATGTTTATGTAGGAAGTGACAGATGAATTAACCAAACAAATTTTGATTTATAGTGGGAGGGACCAAAAATTTATCGCCTTAGGCCTGCTCAAAGGCTAACATGAGCTTAACCATGAATCAGTGCAGCAGTGAAGTCACCTTCCAGCCGGTGTAGCGTTCATCAGTAGTGTTAGTGGATGCTAATAAAGCAGTCAAGCCAGTGCTATCGAGAGCAAGTAGCACAGGCTAACGACCAAGAAACCAGACTCTTCTTCCACACACACTTGCTACAATATTTTTCACTCAGACTTAAAGGAGAACTGGAGGCAATTTTTAAAAAAATCAAAATTCTATTTATCTCATTTTATTAAATATAGGAATACATTTCTGACAGCTATTTTGTCGCTGCTATAGCAAGTTATGAGTGTTTGAACTATACTCTGTAATATATCAGTCCGTATGTCAAAGCAATGGCCGTAAACAAGATTCGTTGAGACCTGTGCGAGACATCGTAGGACGGAAGTAAAACGTACAGCGTTAATCAAAGTGACCGACATCTGCCAACGCTGACAAAAGACGCGCGCGCCCTCTTCCGAATGCTGACGTAATCAAGCCGGAAGTTTTGTTTGTTTTGATAGCGATCAGGAAAGTTTGAAAAAAGTAGGCAGTAATCGTCATTTAAACTCGTTTTTGTGCAATATTTCGTTTGTGAAAACAGTTTTCAAAATGGCGGCACTGACACCTGGCTGACGCTTTACGTTTCGAAGTCTCGCACAAGTCTCGTGAAGATCGCACGGATAAGCGACGCCTGCCGTGGACCAAACTAACTCAATTCAACACGGATAAATAATATTTAATTGCAATTAGTTGCCAATACGAGTCACGGTATAAGGTTACTAAAACTGAAAACGTAATTGAATAACACGTTAATTAAGAAATAAAGCAAGTTTAAAAATGACTCCAGTTCTCCTTTAAGTATTCATTTTCCTCTGTAAATTACGAGGTTACTTTTAAAATCAACATCGACAGCTACACACAGCGGATCTTCCTGGCAGTCTGCCGCTAATCCTTTGTAAAATCCTTTGCCCTGTTGCTGTTTTGTTGTGTTTGGCTCAGTTTTGGCTGAGCTGAAGTCCCAGCTCTAACAGTAACGGTTCGCCACTGGTGAGATTTCAAGAGCTTCTTTTCTCCCTCACCATTTTTCTGTGTCCTTTATGGGGAACGCAACAACGGCTGGACTCGGGCCCAGAATGCAGTTGCATTGCAGTTTCATAGTTGGCAATCATCTTTGCTTGATATTTAAAAAAAAAAATTTTTTTTGCACCACTCTGTGTAAACTCTAGGGACTGTTGTGTGTGGAATTGCCAAGGATATCAGCAGGTACTGAGATACGCAAACCAGCGCTTGTGGTACATCCGTGCCGCAATCAAGTAAACATTAACTGAAGCTCTTGACCTGTATCTGCATGGATTTATTTATTTGTTTTTTTGCATTGCGCTGCTGACACGATTGGCTGATTAGATATCTGCACGAGTGTTCACATGTACGTGTGTTCCTAATAAAGTGGCCGGTGAGCACGTACGCACACGTGTGCCGCTACTGTTATTTGAATTGCATCAAATATGAGCGGAACAACAGGGACATCTGAACGTGTGTGACTGTAATGTTTCCTATTTGCAAATTTCTTCCAGGTTTGAGAGAGTTGGGAATTGAGGCAATTTATCTTTATTCCACATCTCCCCACTCCATTTAAAATCCTGCGTGTGTTCACAGGCAGGGAGCTGCTCGTTTGATTTGTACAGTGCATTTCTGTACTCATTTCTACAGACTGCTGTGTCTCATTACAACACAGCCTGTTGTATCGTAACCAAACTAATGAGTGCATCAGCTCATGCCTCATTTTTTCTCCTGCTCTTTATAAAGACGAACTTCAAGTTCAGACTTTTTTTTTTTTGGTGAGGGGATTTTCTACATTATCCTAAGTACACGGGGTAACTGGTCAGAGTACATCACAGGGTAGAGCCAATTAAGTCTGTTGAGTAGCTGCTACAGAGCAAAATGGAGAATAATCACCCACAGTGTAGAAAACCTGGTAAATTTCCTGGTATCATGGGGCCCTCGTGATTGGCGCTGCCTGTGCAAGTCTCCTGCTGGGAACTCTCGACATGACTCTTGGCTAGATGAGCCAAAGAATACAGCGTTTTGCGGATAGCATAAATCAAGCTGTATCTTTCGATTAGGTCGTGCGTCCACCTGGCGCGAAGATCAGACAGTGTTTCCAGAGAGCAGATACAAGTATGTGGATGAGTGGTGTGAAGTCTTGTACTGGGACGTAATGACAAAATGATCCACCATGTCTGACCAGCTGGAAAGCTGAACTTTAAAGAATGCCAGTACGCCGCAGGCCCTCGTCATAATAGGGGTGTTCACACGGCACATATTTGCATCGATGCTGCGCCGATGTATTTTGTTGCGATATATCTTACACCGGTGTAAATTTTGTGGCGCGTTCACACGTCACAAACCTGCTTACTAGAGAGAAGCGTGTTAGCACCGGTGCAGCCCCACTTGCGTTCACACGGCAGTTTTTGCGACCGTGCTATACGATAGTAATAATGCGGAAATGAAATATGCGCATGCGTGAAAATGTACTTCCTTTTCCCGGTTATCATGGCATCACCAAGCGCTGGGAAAACAATGTGGATGAAGACACCAGTGTTGGCTGACGTTTTCCAGCCCAAAATGTGTTCAAATCCGCCAAAATGCACTTAAAACCGCCCAATCTGGCAACACTGGAAGACACGCAGTTCTGTTGTTGTTGATATTTGCCATTTTGGAAGCGCAAAATACCAGGATGCAAATTATGCAATGCCCGTATGTAATCAACTCTCCTCACGCGTAGCGAGTCGACCCCGTAGCGTTCAGACGTCCCATTTTATATCGGTGCTGCCCCGCAAACTAGCATTTACTCCGGAGTAAATTTCTTAAAGGTCCCATGGCATGAAATTTTCACTTTCTGAGGTTTTTTAATGTTAAAATGAGTTCCTCTAACCTTTTTAAAGGGATAGTTCGGGATTTTTGACATGAATCTGTATGGCATCCCCATCAGTAGTGTCGTGCAAACACACTGACCTTACCCCTGACAGCATCCTGTGAGTCCAGTTCTTGTCCAGTTTTGGTCCAGACGAAAGTAGTCCGGCAAGTTTGTTGGGGTCACGAAAGTAAAACGTTTTTCGTCTTAAAACAGTATGTGTTCAAAAGAGTGATATATTTGCATCACAAAACCGTTGGCAAATAAAAAGTCAGACCTCGAAATCGCTTGGCACTATTTTCTCTCCCTTCTTATCACTGCGCGCTGCCGGCTTCATCCAGCTGCGGCTCCAGCTTCAAGGATAAGCTGGAGCCGCATAAGTAGGAGTCCCGGCGGGTGGTTTGTATTCGATTCGTTTATATCCCGACCTTGTTAGCTGTCAGATTTATGTTCATGGACCCGGTAAGCTGGTAAATAATATTTATTATTATTTTTTTTCTTTACCAAATTCTAACAGAAAACGAGAGCGCCCGAAAGGGAAAGCTGAGCCGAGCCGCCTCACGGCTGTAATGCAAATTGCTTTCCTCCTCAGTATACAAGTGCGCTTCCATGTCAGGGAAAAAGAAACTACCACTGCTGCCTATGTAGTGCCCTATTTATACAAATAGGAGTCATTCAGGATTCAGCCATGTTTTTGCTCCGTGTCATGGTTGAATCCTGAATGACTCCTATTTGTATAAATAGGGCACTACATAGGCAGCAGTGGTAGTTTCTTTTTCCCTGCCATGGAAGCGCACTTGTATACTGAGGAGGAAAGCAATTTGCATTACAGCCGTGAGGCGGCTCGGCTCGGTTTTCCCTTTCGGGTGCTCTCGTTTTCTGTTAGAATTTGGTAAAGAAAAAAAAAATATATTATTTACCAGCTTACCGGGTCCATGAACATAAATCTGACAGCTAACAAGGTCGGGATATAAACGAATCGAATACAAACCACCCGCCGGGACTCCTACTTATGCGGCTCCAGCTTATCCTTGAAGCTGGAGCCGCAGCTGGATGAAGCCGGCAGCACGCAGTGATAAGAAGGGAGAGAAAATAGTGCCAAGCGATTTCGAGGTCTGACTTTTTATTTGACAATGGTTTTGTGATGCAAATATATCACTCTTTTGAACACATACTGTTTTGAGACGAAAAACGTTTTACTTTCGTGACCCCAACAAACTTGCCGGACTACTTTCGTCTGGACCAAAACTGGACAAGAACTGGACTCACAGGATGCTGTCAGGGGTAAGGTCAGTGTGTTTGCACGACACTATTGATGGGGATGCCATACAGATTCATGTCAAAAATCCCGAACTATCCCTTTAAGTCACCCCAGTGGCTAGAAATTTCATAATGTGTAAACCAAACTATGCCCACCCTTTGTCAACATTTGAGAATGGCGCGTCAAAATGGCGCGTTGATAGGCTCTTCCCTTTACTACGTCAGCAAGGGAGATGATCCCCACGCCCCCCCTCTGGATTCCCACCCACTGTATGGATTGCCTGCCCAGCTCAAAAGTTGCCACCAAACATGGAAGTTGCGCTGTACATGGATGTGACAACACAGAAAAGAGTCTGTTTTTACTGCCGACGGGAGAGCCCCTGAAGACGCAGTGGCTTAATTTTATTTACTCCAATAATACGCCGTCGAGTCTACCTAAGACGGTGTATGTTTGTCAGAAGCATTTTCCTGAGGAATGTTTCCACAACTTGGGACAGTACAGGGCAGGTTTTGCACATCAACTGTCACTGAAGCCTGGGTCCGTACCAAGCATCCCTGCCGCATCAGCCACAAACACCGAACAGGTAAGTGTATAACTGTTAAGTCGTTTTGCCGTGTTTTAAAATCGGTGCCACGTTAGCCTTGCAATGGCTACATTAGCTGTGCAGCTAACCGCTCCCTGCAGTTAGCCAGGTACTCTGCGCTACAAAACCAAAAAGCATGCAGCATGCTCTGTTAAAATAGCCAATCAAAACAGTTTTTACAAAGACACCCACATTCTTTTTTTAAGTCACTCGTTCATTTTATTTGTTTGTTTGTTCAGTAAAAACCCAAACATTTGTTGAATTTATTTTATTTCCTCGCGTCGCACCTTAAATGATGTCAGCGCGCGGTATTTTTCCCCTTCGCGGCTTGTTCCTTCTCTCTCGCCGTAGTAAGACACCCACATCCGCTTGTTCTGACCCACTGGAGGTAGCGTCACAGTGCTGTTAGCCAATCAGAGGTAACACGTTTACATGTCATGAATATTAATGATAAGAGCTGAAATCCTGTCGCTCTCCCGCCACCCGCTCCTCCACCAAACTAGAACAGCCTGAAACAGGAGAACCACAGCATTTTTTTCACCAAAACCGGCTCACAGGGCATTCATTCATACTAGAGACCACCGCACAATTAATGAAAAAACGATGCCATGGGACCTTTAAACCACCTCCCGAGCAGGGTTAGATTTGCACCGGTTTAAGCAGCTTTCAGGGGCGACACCGGTATAACTTTGTACCGTGTGAATGCTCTACCAGGGCAGCCCCGGTGCTACACCGGAGTAAAAGTTGCCGTGTGAACACCCCTAATGAGAGGAACTGTATAAAGTTGGCCAACCACTTTGTTGTTTTGTATGTCACTCGAGATGGACATTGTTGACTCGATCAGCAAGGTGAGGTGTTGAGGACTTAAAAGGCAGCTCAGGCTGTCTGTGTTGGTGCCAAGACCTTCCTTCTTCCCTGCTGGAGTCTGAAACAAAGCAACTCTTGAATGTTTAAAGATAGTGGGAAGAAATCCAGATGCTGTTGGCCTGCTAAATGCACTCTGTGGAGCTAGTTCGCTGCTCTCCGTGTCGAGTGCACGGTATATCAGTGCTCAGGTCAGCCTCAGAATGCTGCTCGGCACTTCGTTTTCAAAGCCCAGCCCCTCGCTGAATTGCAGCGTCGAGTTTCATAAATTGGCTTGGGGCTGTTTATATATGCAACAACATTTAATGTACCGGACCATAAGCCACCAAACATCGGGACCTCATTAATTCTTAATGCCTACAAATTTCAAAGCAATGACTTCTTCCTTAGGGATTACATTGCTTTATTTTATATCAGAGTTTTTTTTTTTAATCCTGTCCTGCAACTTAAAATTCCCAGTAAAAAAAAAAAAAAAGCAAAGATGATGCATGCAGATATGGATCGCTGTATCTTCCCGACGCCTTTAAGAATTCCCTCAGAGCCCTGATCTACGGCTCGAGGAGTCGTACCTGTGTCTCCACCCATTCATTAGTTCCCCTCCATGGACTGCTCAGATTTATGGCTCAGGGCTAAGGGACTCGGTCGACTGGCCTGGTCTTCTCCGGCTCTGCACAGCTCGATTATCACCTCGACCCACATGTCGTCCCCTCAGGGCTCTTCTGCATGATTCATACAGTGAAAATATTTTAAAACACATTTAATTGGTGCATTTCCAGGCTTTAAAAATCAGTATTGTCAAGCTGTTTCTATTACCAGCTTTGATATAGTATATGGCTAAGCTAGAAGCCTTGTGAGCTTGTACTTTCCAGGTAGTGAGCTATGGAGCTGGGGTGGTGGGGTAATGTTGTTTATGCTGACTAACAGGCAGGAGATGTATGCTATTGCCACTTTAAGCTTTTTAAATAGTGATGGGAGTATTCACGCTGGACTTCTGAAAACCTTTTAGTGTAAATCCCCAGGCGTTCATGCATTATATGCTGCACGTTTATGCTGTTCTGACTCCTTGTGTAGTATATTTTAGCATGGGATCAGTAAGCTCAGTAAGCACTGCAGTCCTTTGGGGGTTTGGGTGAGGTTGTATGAACAGAGGGTTTGTGTAATGAGCCCAGCCTTCTGGCTCTTTTCCACCTTTTTCTGTTTTAGACCTCAGGATGAGGATGTTAACATCCATCCATCCATCCATCCATCCATCCATCCATCCACATTTCTGTTCTGCTTGGTGTTATACGGTAGCCTGCACTAGATCTGGGTTGAAAATGATACAAAACTGTCCAATTCGAACAACAATATTCAATATAATTAAGTTATTCCATCGAGTCGTACATGAGCTGATAGCTGACGAGACGCGTAACGCAGAGTTGGCTGTAAGCCATGTATAACTATTTTTATTCCATCCACAGTCACTGGATTTTGAGAAACTGAGCATTTTTATTTTTGTAAATTCGATAAATAAAATCTTTATACAAAACGCCCGACAAAATAATTTCCGCTTAGAATGTAAACAAACCGACGAAGTAACAGTAGCAATTTGTGAAAAACGCGATCTCATCTCATCTCATCATCTGTAGTTGCTTATCCTGTTCTACAGGGTCGCAGGCAAGCTGGAGCCTATCCCAGCTGACTACGGGCGAAAGGCGGGGTACACCCTGGACAAGTCGCCAGGTCATCACAGGGCTGACACATAGACGCAGACAACCATTCACACTCACATTCACACCTACGGTCAATTTAGAGTCACCAGTTAACCTAACCTGCATGTCTTTGGACTGTGGGGGAAACCGGAGCACCCGGAGGAAACCCACGCAGACATGGGGAGAACATGCAAACTCCACACAGAAAGGCCCTCGCCGGCCACGGGGCTCGAACCCGGACCTTCTTGCTGTGAGGCGACAGCGCTAACCACTACACCACCGTGCTGCCCGAAAAATGCGATAATAATAATAATTATTGAAAAATGTCAGAAAACAGAATCCAGGGACACGTGTCTGCCCGGGGGCATTTTGAGTTATTGACAGATTCAGAAAGTACAGTTTCTAAGCTTTCCAATGATGCCTTCCATGTGGAGATCTGACAATATTTGAAGAATGTGTGGCCTTTTGAAAGTGTATACTTCTTAAAACAGAAAAGGGAGAAAATCGCCCTCAAAGTTTTCCATCTCAGCTACTCTGGGTGCAGGGCGGGCACATAATGCTGCTCATTTGCATGACATTAAGGAAAGCCCTACCCCCTACGAGCTAGCACGATACTACTTTCATGTAAACAAAGATCACCACGTCAATTTTCCTTCCATGCAAAGTATGCCCAACACAATTATGAAGTACAAAAATAAGTCCTAAAGTATACTTTAACGTTTTGTGGTTGAAAAATTACTCACACTGTAAGAAAGAAAGATAGCACGATGATGACACAACTAACACAACACTAGTTTCATGTAAAGCCTCGGTCACAACCGGCCGTACCGTGCTCCTACGGCCGGTCTACATGCAAAGAAACGCACGGAGAGCGCGCAAGAAACGCACGAGAGCGCGCAAGAAACGCACGAGAGCGCGCGTGTGACGTGCTGATTTTCGAGCCGCAGACCGGCTGCAGAGGTTCTTTGTCATGTCAAACAAACTCTACGGGCGCTTACGTTTTTTTCAGGTTGCAAGACAAACTTACGGCCAACGCGCGTCTTTCTCCGTGAACAAAAAAAAAAAACGCAGCGATTTGGGAAACGCCAAAAATCGCACGGCCAAAAAATCGTACGTCCGGTTGTGACCTAGGCTTAACCAAACCACAACACTCTCCGTTACATGCAAAAATAACCACACAGCCTTAGATTAATAAACTCACCCCATCAGAAAGAGAAACGGCGCCTTGCACACACCAATGCCTCCGATGGAATAATGTAGTCCTAGAACGGTCCGTGTATCATCCGATCATTCAAGTATTCCATTCAATCTGGAAAACAAGGTTGCGGTTTTTTTTTTGCTGAAAATGGTTATCTCCGATGTAAATACCGTGTGTCTGTTTGCTTTGCGGTGTTTCAGCTCCTCTGCGCTCTGTTTAGTAACTCATTCCATAATGAAATTACACGCCTGTATGCAGCTAAGTAGCCATGCGCTCAGCCTGCATCATACAGCTGATTCGTGAAAAAAACAAAAACAAAAGACTTAAATCATCATGTGAATGGCCCATATGGTAATTTACCCACACCCCCCAGCAGGCTACAGTCCTGACAAAAACAAGACAATTTGCAACAAAAAATGTATGCTTTTCCAACAAAACAATCTATTATCTGAAATACTGATTGCATTCTTCAAGATCTCAACTTGCACATGATGGAAAAAAAATCACAAATTTCGAAAAAAAAATGCTTCTTTTGCGATTATCTCGGATTTGTTTCGGCCGACATGTGTCCCTGGATTCGGTGAGGGGTCACATAAGAAAAGAGATCCGTTCTTATCATCAAATACTTTTATTCCATATTTTGTTGTTTTGTTTTCTTTTTTTGGGGTTTTGTTTGGGGTTTATATTTCATCCTCGATTGGTTCAGCAACACGCTCCGCCATTTTGGTTTTCTTTACTCACGGTATATGAGCTCATATCCTAGTAGCAGAGTAGCCAATCAGAGCATGCGATTGCTCATATCCAGTGAATGTGGATAGAATAATAAAGGTTGTCCCGTTCAGAAGGTGAGTATAAGGTTTGCTGTTTTCTGACCTTCCTTATTTTGGACAAATTAAAAGGCAGCATCTCGTCCAGCGCCTGCCAGAATTATTGGTACCTTTCATGAAAATTGGGCAAGAATGACAAGCTAAAAAGAATAACCTGCAATATAAGTGATATTTTGAGCTCAAACCTACAGGGATGTTGTATAGTTTTATTTAAACATGGCATCACAAACAGTACAGTTTTTGCTGGAGCACCTTGCAGGCTGACCTACAAGAGGCATCTTTGATCACTGACTTGCTTCAAAGCTTATTGAAGCTAGTAGGAGTGTGAGGATGTACTGTGGGTATGTCAATGCATTTGTAGCGACATGCTGACCATATTTATCTCAACCATTATGTTGTTTGCTTACATTAATGTGTTCTGCGCTAGATATCTAGCTAATGCTGGTTATATTTCAATGTAGATAAGATTAGCTATTAAGCAGTGAATGGTACCGTACATATTTATGTAGATACGTACGTAAGTAGGTAGTTTGTTCACAGCCGTCTTCAATGTCATTTACCAATGGTCACTGAGAATAGACCTTTACTCTCAGTGACCAAAGTATTAAAGTGCCATTCCACCATTGGATGTATTCTTTGGCAGAAAATACAATATATTTTGACAACATATATAAATGGTATCACTAGATAGAGAAATCTTTTAGCTTCAAAATGATATATCAAACATTAATTTTTTGACAACGACAAGTATATTAATTTTGCGACCAAAGTCACCTACCCTTTTAATTTCCGCGCGTGATGTCATCGGCAGGTTCCCCTTCTTGTGTACCGTGTGACGTGGCACATATTATCAGCAATGGCGGATAGAACGCGATAAAAATAATACCAATAAATCTAGCTAATACCAATAAATCTAGCTAACTGAAAGATTAACTCAAAATTTTTTGCAATTTTTTTGGCCCCCATATACGAGGAGAAATGACTCTCTCACTTTGGGGGTTTCCTGGTCTAAAAATAGACCGACACGTGGTACACAAGAAGGGGAACCTGCCGATGACATCACGTTTCACTACCGCGCAGAAATTAAAAGGGTAGGTGACTGGTCGCAAAATTAATATACTTGTCGTTGTCAAAAAATTATGTTTGATATATCATTTTGAAGCTAAAAGATTTCTCTGTCTAGTCATGTTGTCATAAAATATATTGTATTTTATGCCAAAGAATACATCCAATGGTGGAATGGCACTTTAAGGGTGTGTGTCCATGCTTGAAATATTACTGTAATGAAGAGCTAAAACGTAACGAAGGGGTGTGAAACATGAATGCATTTGTAGCTGCCGACTGGCTATCTCATCTCATCTCATTATCTCTAGCCGCTTTATCCTTCTACAGGGTCGCAGGCAAGCTGGAGCCTATCCCAGCTGACTACGGGCGAAAGGCGGGGTACACCCTGGACAAGTCGCCAGGTCATCACAGGGCTGACACATAGACACAGACAACCATTCACACTCACATTCACACCTACGCTCAATTTAGAGTCACCAGTTAACCTAACCTGCATGTCTTTGGACTGTGGGGGAAACCGGAGCACCCGGAGGAAACCCACGCGGACACGGGGAGAACATGCAAACTCCGCACAGAAAGGCCCTTGCCGGCCCCGGGGCTCGAACCCAGGACCTTCTTGCTGTGAGGCGACAGCGCTAACCACTACACCACCGTGCCGCCCACCGACTGGCTATATTTATCTCAAATGTTGTTTATTTACTTGAATATGTGTTTTGCTGGCGGCACGGTGGTGTAGTGGTTAGCACTGTCGCCTCACAGCAAGAAGGTCCAGGTTCGAGCCCCGTGGCCGGCGGCGAGGGCCTTTCTGTGTGGAGTTTGCATGTTCTCCCCGTGTCCGCGTGGGTTTCCTCCGGGTGCTCTGGTTTCCCCCACAGTCCAAAGACATGCAGGTTAGGTTAACTGGTGACTCTAAATTGAGCGTAGGTGTGAATGTGAGTGTGAATGGTTGTCTGTGTCTATGTGTCAGCCCTGTGATGACCTGGCGACTTGTCCAGGGTGTACCCCGCCTTTCGCCCGTAGTCAGCTGGGATAGGCTCCAGCTTGCCTGCGACCCTGTAAAAGGATAAAGCGGCTACAGATAATGAGATGAGATGAGATGTGTTTTGCTAGCTTGCTACATAACCGTGCCACAGCGCCTCTTCTGAAACACAAGGCATTGCCCAAAACTCTAAATTACATCTCAAGGACTTCCCATAACAAGGATATATCTTTTAGACCCTGCATAAAGGACGGCCTCGCTGTTGTTGAAATGCCATCAACAGTTGTGTGTCGAAATGCTTGGCAGCCGATGGCGGTCCAGCAAAACTCGGCTTGTCTAGTCTTGTTTTTGACAAAACATCAGTTTCAAAGTTATCTGAAGCATTCCAATTAATATTTTGTATTAGATGGAGAGAAAAAAAAAACAGTTCGGAGTCTCTTCTTGGAATGTCAAATGAGGTTGAAGGATCTTGGTCCAGTACTTCATGCATAACATTTTAAACTTCTTTATATATTTTTGAGTCAAAGTCCCTCCGATGCCAGGATCTGGTTTTCCCAGGCAGTCTCCTGTCCCAGCTCTTTGAGGCACATTGGGTGGCGCTGATGTCAGTTTTTATAGCCCTCGGACTCTCGCCTGTTATATAGCTAGGGTTACAATGGGGGGGCTAGTCCTCTGGTAACCGCAAAAGTTTGACTCCCTACTCGCATCTGTATTGCAGCGTGCCTTATGATGGTTTTTGGTATGACCTGACCGTGAGTAGAACTCTCAATCTCCTGGTCGAGAGGCGGACACGCCAATCTCTAGGCCAACTCACAGCCCTTCAGTTTCATCAAGAGTGCCAATAATTCTGCATGTAGCTTAGCTTGGTGAAGATGATTAACAGAAACCTGCTTCCCCGGGCGCTGTTAGCATGGCTGCCCACTGCTCTGGGTATGTGTGTTGCCCCTTTTCCACCAAAGCAGTTCCAGGGCTGGTTCGGGGCCAGTGCTTAGTTTGGAACCAGGTTTTCTGTTTTCACTGACAAAGAACTGGCTCTGGGGCCAGAAAAACCGGTTCCAGGCTAGCACCAACTCTCTGCTGGGCCAGAGGAAAGAACCGCTTACGTCAGCGGGGGGGGGCAGAGTTGTTAAGACCAACAACAATAACAAGACCGCGAAAGATTGCCGTTTTTAAGCGACGAGAAGCAGCAGCTGTACAAACGCGAAGTCATCCCTTATTATTGTTGTTGTTGCTGCTGCTGCTTCTTCCGTGTTGTTTTTGCTTTGATATTCGCGCCAAGGTTTATGCAAACGTAGCGCCGTAACTGACGTATACAGCGATGTAATGACGTGGCTTCCCTTAGCACCGCGAGCTATGGAAAAGCAAACTGGTTCTCAGCTGGCTCGCAAGTTGAACGAGTTGTGAACCAGCACCAGCCCCGAACCAGCCCTGGAACTGATTTGGTGGAAAAGGGGTGTGTGTGTGTGCTCATTGCTCATGTGTGTGTGCATGTGTGTGTTCACTGCTTCAGATGGGTTAAATGCAGAGAGGAAATTTCACAAGTGTGTGATGAATAAAGTTCATCCATCCATCCATCCATCCATCCATCCATCCATCCATCCATCCATCCATCCATCCATCCAATGAGAACAAATACATGCATTTATTCATTCATTGATAAGCACTTTATCCTGGTCAGGAATTCTGTGGCTCCAGATCCGATCCTAAGAACACTGGGCACAAGGCAGCAATACCTCCTGGATGGGACTGCAGCCACACACACGATTTAGAGGAGACAATCCAGCCTCAGACATGGTTTTTGGAAGAGAAGATGAGAAGACGACTGAGGAAACCGACTTTGGCATGGAAAACTCTGCACAGACACGAACCAGAGCTCAATATAGAACCTTGGACACTGGAGCAGCGAGGCACTAACACTCACCTTGCCAACCACAGTGAAAAGGCTTTTCTTAGAGACGTCATCGAGTAGTCGTTTTCCTGAGACCTTGGATGTTTGTTTGTACTACATCTAGAGCTTAACGCTTGGTTATTTTAATTTTTTATTTTTATTATTTATCTTGTAAAAGGCATCGAACTGTAACAGAACCTTGGAAATTAATTGTTCCTCTTACTGGTTAATCCGTAATCCGTCACACTGTGAAGAGCAAAACCACTGCTGTTTGCTTGTGTGTGTGTGTGTGCGTGCGCGCTTTGCACTGTTTAATGGGACTGCAGTGATATGAAAGCGTAGGATAGCCACAGGGTGTGTCATTAACGCGAGTGGATGTAGCTCCAGAGCCTAGAGCGAAGTCACAGCATCACCACAAACACACGCACCAGGGCTGTATGATTAATTGCAGATTAATAAAAATTGCAAATTTAAAAAAAAAAAAAAAAAATTTTGTTGGCTTCTGCAAAAGTGTGAAAGGCAGTGATGAATGCACTTCATTTTGCAACATGCCCACAGCAGCAAATCTGTGCATTGGCAGTCGTGAGCAGCATTGCTCAGGTGCGCATCCGGGTCTTCACTGAGCAATCAGACACACACCCATCAAACATCCAGTCAGACGTCTGGCATGCTTACGAAGTCCTAGTGTGTTCACTGTGAATGGAAACGTACTAATGAGTGTTAATCACAGCCAATAATCACAATCGCAGTAGGAATCAAAAAGAGTCATTATCGTTTATTTGCTTAAAATCAATGAGCCCTGACTTAGACACACGAACACAACCAGCTCATATGTACGTTACATGAATAATTCAGCTTTAGTTCGAGTTAATTTGTGCCTTCAGGATAGAACAGCAACTGTTTGTTTGCGTATTTCTGTCCAGACGCACTTACACTCCTTTTTCTGATCTTCAGCCAGGAGTGTGCGTTTGGCTTTAAATAGAAAGAGCTTGCCATGCAGAGAAGCTTGAGGTATGTTCTACCTACCTAGCCTCCGGTTTCTATGGAGACTGCCATAAAAATGTGCATGTTTGCGTGATCCAATCATAGATTCAGAAACAGAATTCCACTTCACTGTTAATGGCACATGGCCCGTGCCTTTCCTGTTGCTCTTTAATCAAACGGCACGAGGTCAAAGAGCTACTGGAAAATTACATGAAGCCGAGACAGACGCAGAAGAATTACATACCCGTGTCTTGTTCTTTCTTAATTATACACAATATTTTTGAATATATATTTCAGCTACTTCATCTTTTTGTCACGTTTTATCCCAATTTAGTCACTGGGAAACTCCCATTCTGTTATTTTTGATCTTCCACCAGCTACCAATTTTGGATGGCGATGGCTACCAAGCTTCATCAAATAAGATGAATAAAGACAGCCATGCCTTTTTTTTTTCAAACTGCCAAACTAATAGAAGGCAAAATCATGCTTCTCAATAAGAAAAAAAAAAAGTCAACATCCTTCCTGTGCTAGAACCTGGTCTTCCCAGGCAGTCTCCCGCCCCAGTACTAACCAGGCCATTAAGGTGCACTGGGCGGCGCTGATCTCTGCTTCTATAGCCCTTGGGCTCCCATCCATTATCTGTAACCGCTTATCCTGTGCAGGGTCGCAGGCAAGCCGGAGCCTATCCCAGCTGACTACGGGCGAGAGGCGGGGTACACCCTGGACAAGTCGCCAGGTCATCGATACATAGAGACAAACAACCATTCACACTCACGTTCACACCTACGGTCAATTTAGAACCACCAATTAGCCTAACCTGCATGCCTTTGGACTGTCGGGGAAACTGGTGGTAACCCACAGGGAGAACATGCAAACTCCACGCAGAAAGGCCCTGTCGGCTGCTGGGCTTGAACCCAGAACCTTCTTGCTGTGAGACAACAGTGCTAACCACTGCACCACCCACCCTCGGGCTCTCGCCTTTGAAACAACTAAGGTTACAGTGGGAGGCTAGTCCTCTGGTAACTGCAAGAGTTTGACTCCTCACTCGCATCTGTACTGCAGCGTGCCTTGCCAGATAGCAGTAGGTACCATTCTTATGATGGTCTTTGGTATGACCCGACCGTGAAAGCAGATCCGTTATGCTTTGTTGGACTTGCAGCCATGGACGGCTTTGGTAACTTCAGGATCCGAACTTTCAAATCGACAATATGATGCAATCCTAAATTGCTGAACCACTTGATAACCCTGTCAGTCTGTTCTTAATGTATTCGAATGTAGCCCAGTCTCTCCTTCGTATATTTAAGCATAGCGGAGTCCGGATTTGAATATAGCTGAGTCTCTCTTCATAGATTTGAATTTCGATGAGACTCTCATTAATGTATTTGACCGTAGCTGAGTCTCTGCTAATGCATGTGAATTTAGATGAGTCTCTCCTGATGCATGTGAATTTAGCTGAGTTGGTGTGAACACGACCGCCTGCGCTAATGAGCAGAGCGGTGTGAGCGCCGGCGCAGGCCCATGTAGCTGAACTCATGCTGATGCTTTCTTTCATTGGAGCTGCTGGAGCTCTGGGCTCTGTCTAGCCATACTGATTGGCTGCTGAGAGCTAAACTGCACATTTCCATCTTGCCTTTGATCTAGCAGCCTCTCTGATCACTCACTTTCTCCGAATCAGACAGGGAGTGCGAGAAAGGCAGGACAGAAACACAGGCTGCCTACTTACTCTCTGACTTCAGTGCTGCTTGTCCTCTCTTTTTCATCTTCTGTTTCTTTTTCCTCTCAGGGCCTTGTTTAAATGTTTGTCTTAGCTTCATAGGTAGCCCAAATCTCCAGAATCCCAAATCTCCAAACAGCTTAAAAAATATCTCCGCAGACGTTGGTTGAGAGAAGAGAGACTGGGAAAGAATCCAGAAAAGGAGGGATAGACAGAGGACAAAGGAATCTGGAAAGTGAGGAAAGGAAAGGGCGCCTTCTCTTCGGCCGCAGCAGATAGATGGCGTGTGTTCGCTGAAGGTTGTATAATGAAGCAAAGAGGGTTTTTTTTTCTCTTTCTCTCCACCAAGTGTCCTTTCTCGATCTTTTTCTCACATCTTGATCTTCATCATCATCGTACATATGCCAGTTGCTGGATGATTACCTCTACAAGACTGCAGCAACAGCTGTAATCTCTCGTTCCTCCTTAAACTGTATATATATGTGCTGTATTGTTGACTTGAGATGTGCAGACATACTTTATACAGTACCAGTCAAAAGTTTGAACACCCCTTCTAATTCAGTGTTTTTTCTTTATTTTTATTCATCGAAAGTCACTTCATGTCAAAGTAATGATGGCTGTCGTTTCTCTTGATTTAGTTGAGCGGTTCTTGACATAATATGGATTACTACAGTTGTGAAATAGGGCTATTTTACTGCACGTTTATTATTTTACTATTTACTATTTGATCTCAAACGCATTACAAAGGCAAGAAATTGCACTAATTAACTTTGGACGAGGCAAACCTGTTAATTGAAAAGCATTCCAGGTGATGACTTCATGAAGCTGGTTTAGATAATGCCAATAGTGTGTAAAGCATCATCAAGGTAAACTCTGAACAATCTAAAATATGAAAGTTTTTTTTTTTTTGGAAACTTTTTTGTTTACCACATAATTCTGTATATGTTCTAGATGTTATTTCATAGTTTTGATGTCTTCAGTATTGTTCTACGATGTAGAAAATGGTCAAAATACAGAAAAGCATATGAGTGACTGAGTAGGGGTGTACAAACTTTTGACTGGTACTGTAAAATGGATGGCTTTTCTAGTGCAAATAGGTCAGATCCTCAGTATTCTGTTTGTTTTTTTGGTTCCAACACAAAATTAACACAGGCAGGAACACGGGATACATTCAGACTGAAGGAAAAAGCGAAACAGCGTGAACAACAGGAATCGGATCTTTTCAATTCCGATATGGGCCACTTTCATATGTGGTCCTAAATCAGATACAGGTCCGATCGATCAATTGATGGATCGCAGTGCAACCTCAGTCTGAATAGACATATCAGAATTTGTCTCATTTATCTCATCTCATCTCATTATCTCTAGCCGCTTTATCCTTCTACAGGGTCGCAGGCAAGCTGGAGCCTATCCCAGCTGACTATGGGCGAAAGGCGGGGTACACCCTGGACAAGTCGCCAGGTCATCACAGGGCTGACACATAGACACAGACAACCACCCACACTCACATTCACACCTACGGTCAATTTAGAGTCACCAGTTAACCTAACCTGCATGTCTTTGGACTGTGGGGGAAACCGGAGCACCCGGAGGAAACCCACGCGGACATGGGGAGAACATGCAAACTCCGTACAGAAAGGCCCTCGCCGGCCCTGGGGCTCGAACCCAGGACCTTCTTGCTGTGAGGCGACAGCGCTAACCACTACACCACCGTGCCGCCTGTCTCATTTATTTATTTATTTATTTATTTATTTATTTTCTTTCATTCCCAAAACAGCGTGAACAACAGGAATCAAATCTTTTCAATTCCGATATGGGCCACTTTTATATATGGTCCTAAATCAGATACAGGTCCGATCGATCGATCGCAGTGCAACCTCAGTCTGAACAGACATATCAGAATTCATCCTTTTTTTTTTTTTTTTTTTAAACGTCACTCTACATCGACATTCATCGCTATTCTGTGCTGGTGCCGATGGATGTAATTAAAATTGGCCTTTGACATCCTGAAACTTTTCATTGAAATCTGTCTCAGTGAAGCCATTTACAATTTACATCACAATCCCACCACTCCTGGCTCCAACTCTACTCTGCATCCACACCCACAGCCGTACAGAAGTAGTAGCCGTTGCGCCACAAAAAATTAGAATTAAAAGTTTCTCGCCCTCTCTCTCTCTCCTCATCCTTGTTATCATCTGATCACGAATTTGTTGGTCAACTTATAAAGGAAAATGTAAACACTGACTTTAGCGGCCTCCATGTTTACTTCTGTACGACAGCATGCTGCATGTGACAACTTTATTCTTCTTTTGAGCATATGGGTCAGGTCAGGACCGTAACCAGTTCACACCTGACTGATATTGACCACATAAAAAATAAAAAATAAATAAATAAAATTGAGCAATAAATCTGAATTGAGCACCAAGGCTTGCAGTAAAATGTTCAGTTGGTCGGGTTCAACGCCCGAACTGATGACCCCGCATCATTCGTTTTTCTTTGGCTAATCAGACACAAGGTACGCCACCAACTCTTGCCAGAGCGGTTGGGGATTAAGCACCTTGCTCAAGGGCACTTAAGCCAGTCCTGCTGGTCCAGGGAATCAAACCAGCAACCTTTTGGTCCCAAAGCTGTTTCTCTAACCATTAGGCCATGGCTTAAGCCTAGGTCACAACCGGACGTACGATTTTTTGGCCGTGCGATTTTTGGTGTTTCCCAAATCGCTGCGTTTTTTTGTTCGTGGAGAAAGACGCACGTTGGCCGTAAGTTTGTCTTGCAACCTGAAAAAAACGTAAGCGCCCGTAGAGTTTGTTTGACATGACAAAGAACCTCTGTGGCCAGTCTACGGCTCGAAAATCAGCACGTCACACGCGCGCCCTCCGTGCGTTTCTTGCGTTTTTTGCACGCAGACCGGCTGTAGGAGCACGTACGGCCAGTTGTGACCGAGGCTTTAAGAGTAAGAATGTACTGTAGCCTGAGTGTACCTGGGGGTGGAAATAAATCCCAAAACGTCCCCAGTCTGGTTTTTGGGGGTGTGTTTGTCATATAAAAACTAATACAGTGTATTGTGGTATTTTATTTCTTAACCTGCAAAAATGCTTCAGCGATGAAATATTTTATCTCCTTAAAGTCTGAAGTTATTATTCGTTTATTTTTTAAAGTTAAGACCCATAGATTGTTCATAGATTTAAGGCATTAATATCAACAGTTGTGTGTGGTGTTTTTTTTTTTTTTTTTTTAAATCTTTGGTCGGGGGCGGCACGGTGGTGTAGCGGTTAGCGCTGTCGCCTCACAGCAAGAAGGTCCGGGTTCGAGCCCCGTGGCCGGCGAGGGCCTTTCTGTGCGGAGTTTGCATGTTCTCCCCGTGTCTGCGTGGGTTTCCTCCGGGTGCTCCGGTTTCCCCCACAGTCCAAAGACATGCAGGTTAGGTTAACTGGTGGCTCTAAATTGAGCGTAGGTGTGAATGTGAGTGTGAATGGTTGTCTGTGTCTATGTGTCAGCCCTGTGATGACCTGGCGACTTGTCCAGGGTGTACCCCGCCTTTCGCCCGTAGTCAGCTGGGATAGGCTCCAGCTTGCCTGCGACCCTGTAGAACAGGATAAAGCGGCTAGAGATAATGAGATGAGATGAGATCTTTGGTCGTTGTATTCTGTAATGATGATGACGAATGTTTCTGATGTTGAGACTGCTTCATTTCAGTTTGCTTTTTTGTTGGTGGAAAATGATCAAGAATGAAAAATGATCTAGTTCTGTTGGTTCCTATTTGGGCCAGTTGCTCTTTTTTGTTTCTGCAGTTGAGGATGTCTGAGGTACTGTAAGTGTGAAATCTTGCATCCTTTGTCCTTAAGGATGAGTGTTTCTATAAAATGATTAAATGCTTTCACCTTCATACATGCTCTTTCTCTCGTGTTGTAGATTCTACACCTTCAGTAGAATCTACGTGAAGCAGTTAGATTCCGTTTGCGATAAGTAGTTTGTGTGTGTGTGTTGCCTGTACTATCCGTGTGTTGTGAAGAAAGCGAGGGAGAACTTATTTACCATGCTACTATTCTTAGCTCATCTCTTATTTATGTTACATGTCTGCACACACCTTGATATTCACACCCGGGGACAGATACTGTGGCCTCACTGGGAGACGGTTTATCAAGGAGAGAGAGAGAGAGAGAGAGAGAGGATTACAGATAGGGGGATGGAGGGAAAGACATCTTTTAAGCGACAATTTTGGCCAGGTTGATATATTTCTGATAATTAAAACACCACAAACTAAGAGAACATGTCCATAGACGCACAAAAACACACATCGATCCAGGCGATCATCCTCCTTTTGGTCAGGACTGGTGCAGAGCTGGTGAAGGGTCGAGCTCTCGTTGTGTACTTTGTCTCTGACTGGGAGAGGAACATTTCCGCTGAGCCCAAGAATTTATACCTGGCTTCTCCTTGCTGAGTTTGCAGTGGCACCCATGATACATCTCAAAACAAGTCTATAAAATATGAGTGTATATAAAACACAAGAGTACAGTCAAATAAGGCAAGTGCATTAAAGCAAGGCATAACATACAGCATATAGCAGCCTAAAACAATGTGCCGTGTACAAGAAGGACATGTTGTACAGGAAGTCTAATGGTATATTATTTGAGCGACATTCACTGGATATGAGCAATCACACGCTCTGATTGGCTACTCTACTACTCGGATATCAGCTCATATATCATGAGTAGAGAAAAACAAAGTGGCAGAGCGTGTTGCTGAACCAACCGAGGACAAAATAAAAACTCTACTTGAAAACAAAACCTGAAAAAAAAGCAACAAAATAGGGAACGAAAGTATTTTTCAAGAATTATTGTCGCATTTTTCACAAATTGCTACTGTCATTTCGCCGCTTTGTTTACATTCTAAGCGGAAATGATTTCATCAGATGTTTTGTGTAACGTTTTTATTTATCAAATTTGCAAAAAATCAAAATGCTCCGTTTCTCAAAATCCAGTGAATATGGATAGAATAAAATAGTTATTCCACTCAATCTCATCGTACGTGACTTATAGCCGACTCGGTGCTACGCACCTCATTGACTATCTGCTCATGTACGACTCGATTTCATGGAATAACTGTTAATTATTTTTTTCGCGGTGCAGTTTCCATCAAATCCTGCGCTCTGATTGGCTGGCGAGCGGGTCTGTATCCTACGATACGGACCCCGGTCACGGACCCCGGTCACGGACCTCTGGCGACTCACTCGTTCACAACAACAAACATAGTAGTATTTTTTTGTCAACATTTATCTTTTTTTTTTAATAAGATTTATTTATAAGATTATCAAAAATCTTATAAATTTTGCCAGCATTTCTCAGGAGAATAGCGTTAATTTTACAGGATGGATAGCAATAACGACAGTGTTCACAGCGAAAGCGAGTTTTACTACCCTGAGGAAGAAGAAATAAAAGAAAACGTTTCAGGAGAAAGCTAAAAACCTGTAACTGTTGCTAACGCTGAGCAAAAACATGGCTGAATCCTGAATGACTCCTATTTGTATAAATAGGGGACTACATAGGCGGCAAAATGTAGTTTTTTTTTTTTTTTTCCCCTGCCATGGAAGTGCACTTGTATACCGAGGAGGAAGCCATTTGCATTACAGCCGTGAATGAGGATTCAAAATGGCGGTTCGGCTCGGTTTTCCCTTTCGGGCGCTCTCATTTTCTGTTAGAATTTGAGAAAGAAAAAAATAAATATATTATTTACCAGCTTAAGGTCGGTCCGTATGGTGAAATACTGTGACCTCGGCCTTGAATACTGACCTCGGCCCAGAGGGCCTCGCTCAGTAATTTCAAGACCTCGGTCACGGTATTTCACAATACGGACCTCCCAGCTGGTAAATAACATATATATTGCACAGGTATGTGATAAAGTGAACTACGGTGTGATACGGAATTTTATTTATTTGTTTGTTTGTTCATTCGCTCCTTCACCTATCTTCAGTAACTGCTTTATCCTGCTCAGGGTCATGGTGGGTCTGGAGCCGGTCCTATCATGGGAGCACTGGGCATAAGGTGGGAATACGGACATGTTTGTAATCCAAACTATATAATAAATATGACTTGTGTGGTACGTTCTTCGGGATGTTCACTACTCCAATTCTTAATTCCAAATCTACCCTAGCTAGCTAATTTACAAAATCCGTTTATTGAGATCCTGAGAGTTTGCTGTTCACAGTAAATATGTAATTAGGAAGTTGAGTCATTTTTGACAGTGTTCGCTTTATAGATAGCAAGATGAGTTGATCAGCTAATCGGGCTCAGCAGTGTGATGATATGATGTCGTCATTTTGCCACTTCTCTGAAAACACAATATTTTTGGAACTTTTTTTTTATGAACAGTTACAACCCCTGATGTTAAATTGTCTGAATCTTTCATTCTGAAAATTTCTCAGAAATTGTTTAAATTATTTACAAATGAAAATTCTTCTCCTTTTCTGTCATATTTAGAAAATAAATTCATGATGTAAACGTATCAAGCAGGTTTTTTAAAGTATATTTTTTGCAAATGCAACACTTTTTTTGTACTTTGCTGGCAATTTGTTCACAAACCTTTGTATCGTGATCCATTTTCATCGACCGTGGTATTAAGGCAAGGCGTAACACACAGCATTTTCTCTTACTACACATGCCTACCAGCTAATATTAGCTATAAGGGCCTGATCCCACAACACCACTAACTATAACTATACCTATAACAACTACACCTATAACTATACCTCTGCCTTAATTTAGTTCCAGTCTGGAGCCGTCACACCACAACTATATCATCGCTTGGTGCCGCTACTTAGGGAAATAAATGCATGCAACCTGGGAATAGTCATGGAAGTTTTTTCCAAGTAGTAGCGCATTATTCCGGGTCGTACTGTACAGCTTAGACTTCAAAACAACCCATGCACACACTCCGGTGGTTGACAAAATATGGATAGGTCATGGATTATGGAAATATAATAAAGGATACGGAGTGGTTATGGATTTTAATACGGATTGGTCACGGACGTTTCAGTATATTACAGATTGGTTACCGATTTCAAACGGATGATTCATCACGGATAAAAAATTTAAGTCTAAAACAATTAACTGCTGAAGTTCATAATTAAAATATCTTACCTACATTTATATGTTTATTAATTTACTATTGATAGTTCATGAAAAATCACATATCTGTGAATAGAACAGCCTTGCTTTGTATTATATTTTTTATTTTCCGTGAATCCGTATTCCGTGACTTCATGATGCGACAAGGATGTAGAAAGATGCCCAGGAAAAATAGCACGTGCTCAGACAACATCAGATGTAAACAATTACCTGATTGGTCAGATGTTTTATGGGATCAGGTCCAGGCCTGGAAAAATCTCTCCAGAAGCAACGTCACCGATACGGATAAACCCAGGCCTGGGCTATGGGGATCGTTATCCGTATCGGTCTGGTGTGAGCACCAACCACATAACCTGCAGGGGACGGATTTATTTATATAGTTATCGGTATTGTGGGATCGGGCTTTAACAGATAGCTGTGCACAGGTACTCTAAACTGCATGATTTGACAAGTGCGATAAATTAATTTGCACAGACAAAACAGTTTCATGTTATTTACAGCACTGAGCGAGGTCATTTTAAACAATCAACATAAAGGCCTCCCCCCCAATTATTCAACCTAATTTAGTCATGGCTAATTCCTATCCACCACACAGCTCTCCCATATCACATGACCGCTCCCAACCAGGGAGGGCGAAGTTCATCACATGCTTCCTCCCAGGCATGTGACGCCAGCCGACCATATCTTTTTAAACTGTTGCTCATGCAACATTATGGCGGTGGCGTAACACACTCCGTGGAAAGTGCTAACTGTCCACTTCCATATACACGAGCTCACAGACGCCCATGATTGGCTAGCGTCCCTGTAATTGACAGGAGTGGGAGAATATACCACCCCTCCATCCCTGAGAACACATGCCATTTTCGCCATCTTGAGCTCTTGGCCACAGATGGCTGTGGCATCATTGGGATTCAAACTAGCGATCTCTGGGTGATGGGGCGAACGCTGGGGCTGGCCTTTTGTTTAAAGTGTTAATTACACGTCTGACACGGCTGGAGAAACACATTTTTATTACTGAAATATGCATTACGTGAAAAATTTAACAACCTCCAATTGTTGTCGTTCTTTCGGCAGATTTTAATTTTAATTGTTGAATTCGCCTTAACCGAAACCGTCCATAATGAGCCTTCTGTGCCATCTGTCATTTTTAAAGACTGATATGTAAGACAAAATGGGTTTCCTTTTAAAGTCGGTGGAGAAAATGAAATTTTGAGAACAAATCAGTCTTGCAGATGAGAGAGATTGCATCTCTGTCCGTTAAAAGGAATAGTGTGTGTGAGAGAGAGAGAGAGAGAGAGAGAGAGAGAGACGAAAGTTCGCAGTTTTCTTTTCCAGACAGAAGGCAAATCAACTTTCATGTACATGATTTTTAAATAATGAATGTGGTTGGGGAATTATACAAACCTCTGGTGGTTGATGGAGGTTTCTTGGAGGGGTTACATCACCACGGTCAGCAGCAGACTCGTGTGTTTCTGTTCAACATGTTTATTTTTCTCTCGTACAGTCTTCTGTGAAAAGTTTGATGCTCTTTTCTCTGCAGCCTGAATGCAAAAGATCATGTGAAAGAAGCTGAAATGATGTTTTATGAGAAGTCTCTAATTCATCTCTCGGAGTGCAAACGCACAGCACATCTCGTCTTATCTGTCCTTTTTTATTTTTTATTTATTTATTTTTTTAATATTTATGTGCCCTGAACCTGCCAGACTCATATGAACAAAGGCTCATATTGTTGTGGTCTGGTGGGACGGCCGAGTGTTGAAGCCAAACGCCAGTGCCAGGGAATTTACCACGGCTCGATAAGACGATATAATAATGTTATTGTGAAAAATTGTTTTGAATGCTTTTCTGATTTAATTCTGGATATTGTGATTGATTATTTTTTTATTTTTTGTAAGAAACTTGAGGGCAGACTTTCTGGAAGCAGTTGATTTGATATTAGAAATTTGTACAGAATTCTTTTCTCCTTTCCACTCTCCTTTTAACCTTTCTCATGAATACAAATGAGTTTTATTTTCTACATTTAAAAAAAAAATGTATTTTTGTAGACGTTGTATAACCCATCAAACAGTTTTATTTAAATGCAACATTACTGGATTGCTGGAAGTTTGTGAACAAACCTATACATCATAATACGTGCCAACTATCACGATATATTTAACAATTATTCCACAAAATTGAGTCGTACAGGAGCTGATAGCCGATGAGGCGTGTAACACCGAGTTGGCTATAAGCCATGTACGGCAAGATTGAGTGGAATAACTGTTTTATTCTGTCCACATTCACTGGATTTTGAGAAACGGAGTATTTTTATTTTTTGCAAATGCGATAAATAAAAACTTTTTACACAAAACGTCCGACAAAATAATTTCCGCTTAGAATGTAAACAAATTGGCTAAATGACAGGAGCAATTTGTGAAAAATGCTATAATTAATAATAATAATAATTCTTGAAAAATAAAGAGACGTTCTTACCATCAATACTCATCTCATCTCATTATCTGTAGCCGCTTTATCCTGTTCTACAGGGTCGCAGGCAAGCTGGAGCCTATCCCAGCTGACTACGGGCGAAAGGCGGGGTACACCCTGGACAAGTCGCCAGGTCATCACAGGGCTGACACATAGACACAGACAACCATTCACACTCACATTCACACCTACGCTCAATTTAGAGTCACCAGTTAACCTAACCTGCATGTCTTTGGACTGTGGGGGAAACCGGAGCACCCGGAGGAAACCCACGCAGACACGGGGAGAACATGCAAACTCCACACAGAAAGGCCCTCGCCGGCCACGGGGCTCGAACCCGGACCTTCTTGCTGTGAGGCGACAGCGCTAACCACTACACCACCGTGCCGCCCCATCAATACTTTCATTCCATATTTTGTTGTTTTTTGTTTTCAAGTAGAGTTTTTATTCCGTCTTCGGTTGGTTCAGCAACACGCTCTGCCATTTTGTTTTTCTCTACTCACGGTATATGAGTTGATATCCTAGTAGTAGAGTAGCCAATCAGAGCGCACGATTGCTCATATCCAGTGAACGTAGATAGAATAATTTTTGATATATTGCCCACTCCTACAGCAGAGTGATGGGGAGAAATGTAGTATTATCACAAACATTGTATAACCTTGATGATAATTATGATTTTATCATTTTTTTAAAAATTGCAGACCAATTTTGATTTGTTTGTTCAGACTTTACAACCAGTCGCATACTTTTGAACTGCTTGCTCGTACAACGTCAGGGTGCAGCATAACTCAGTCTGAGGAAAGCGCTGTCCACCCACTTCTACATGCATGAACTCACAGATGCCTGTGATTGGCTAGTGTCACTGTGATTGATTGGGGAGAGACATTATTGCGCCCGCATTGCTCTCTCTGCCTTCTGGCCGTGGATGACTGTAGCATTGTCGATATTCAAACTCATGATCTCCGGATGGCAGAGAGACTGAAGACTTTTCAGTGAGCATGTGAAACTTGACATATTGAGTAACCTGAGCTCAGGATTGATCTGGGAGCCAGAATGCTACCTGCTGCACCACCATGCTGACATAACAGTGAAACTGAATTTTTAAAAAAGGCAGTTGTTAATCATTTAATCACTGGTTTACTCAGTAAGAACTTGGTGTTTATAATTCAAGCACGCTGTGCAGTGTTTATTGGTGCAGAATGGTTTTCAGGGGGTCAGAAGATTGGAATATTTCTGAATTGTTCCGTGAGTTGAAACCATGCAAAACCCCTAGTTCCTGTTCTCAACATTCTCAACATTATCTCTGCAAAGTACTGAATGAATACATAAATATGAATCCAGTATGCACACTAAATTGGTCTTCTCATTTCTCATTTATTTATGATAATGTCTGGAAAAATATGAGCTCATTGCAGAACCTTGGTGAAAAAAAAAAGTATCCAGAAACTGTGCGCGCCATCTGGAAAGGTGCCATTACTTTTAAATAATATTGGCTGGTGTTGAGTGGTATATCAGATATACAGTGGTGCTTGAAAGTTTGTGAACCCTTTAGAATTTTCTATATTTCTGCATAAATATGACCTAAAACATCATCAGATTTTCACACAAGTCCTAAAAGTAGATAAAGAGAACCCAGTTAAACAAATGAGACAAAAATATTATACTTGGTCATTTATTTATTGAGGAAAATGATCCAATATTACATATCTGTGAGTGGCAAAAGTATGTGAACCTCTAGGATGAGCAGTTAATTTGAAGGTGAAATTAGAGTCAGGTGTTTTCAATCAGTGGGATGACAATCAGGTGTGAGTGGGCACCCTGTTTTATTTAAAGAACAGGGATCTATCAAAGTCTGACCTTCACAACACGTTTGTGGAAGTGCATCATGGCACGAACAAAGGAGATTTCTGAGGACCTCAGAAAAAGCATTGTTGATGCTCATCAGGCTGGAAAAGGTTACAAAACCATCTCTAAAGAGTTTGGACTCCACCAATCCACAGTCAGACAGATTGTGTACAAATGGAGGAAATTCAAGACCATTGTTACCCTCCCCAGGAGTGGTCGACCAACAAAGATCACTCCAAGAGCACGGCGTGTAATTGTCGGTGAGGTCACAAAAGACCCCAGGGTAACTTCTAAGCAACTGAAGGCCTCTCTCACATTTGGCTAATGTTAAAT
Source organism: Neoarius graeffei (assembly GCF_027579695.1). Taxonomy (NCBI): domain Eukaryota; kingdom Metazoa; phylum Chordata; class Actinopteri; order Siluriformes; family Ariidae; genus Neoarius; species Neoarius graeffei. The sequence continues at coordinate 84,482,906 of NC_083570.1, read as the reverse complement.
GTTCGAGTCCACCATCAGGAGAACACTGAACAACAATGGTGTGCATGGCAGGCTTGCAAGGAGAAAGCCACTGCTCTCCAAAAAGAACATTGCTGCCCGTCTGCAGTTTGCTAAAGATCACGTGGACAAGCCAGAAGGCTATTGGAAAAATGTTTTGTGAACAGATGAGACCAAAATAGAACTTTTTGGTTTCAATGAAAAGCGTTATGTTTGGAGAAAGGAAAACACTGCATTCCAGCATAAGAACCTTATACCATCTGTGAAACATGGTGGTGGTAGTATCATGGTTTGGGCCTGTTTTACTGCATCTGGGCCAGGACAGCTTGCCATCATTGATGGAACAATGAATTCTAAATTATACCAGCAAATTCTAAAGGAACATGTCAGGACATCTGTCCATGAACTAAATCTCAAAAGAAGGTGGGTCATGCAGCAAGACAACGACCCTAAGCACACAAGTCATTCTACCAAAGAATGGTTAAAGAAGAATAAAGTTAATGTTTTGGAATGGCCAAGTCAAAGTCCTGACCTTAATCCAATGGAAATGTTGTGGAAGGACCTGAAGCGAGCAGTTTATGTGAGGAAACCCACCAACATCCCAGAGTTGAAGCTGTTCTGTACGGAGGAATGGGCTAAAATTCCTCCAAGCCGGTGTGCAGGACTGATCAACAGTTACCGCAAACGTTTAGTTGCAGTTATTGCTGCACAAGGGGGTCAGACCAGATACTGAAAGCAAAGGTTCACATACTTTTGCCACTCCCAGATATGTAATATTGGATCATTTTCCTCAATAAATAAATGACCAAGTATAATATTTTTGTCTCATTTGTTTAACTGGGTTCTCTTTATCTACTTTTAGGACTTGTGTGAAAATCTGATGATGTTTTAGGTCAGTGGTTCTCAAACTTTTTTCACCAAGTACCACCTCAGAAAATACTTGGCTCTCCAAGTACCACCATAATGACCAACATTAAAATACAGTAGCGTAGTAGGCCTAAGTATTCATTAAAAACAAGGTGGAGGTTTTATTTAACAAGTATATTTAATATTTTTGGCCACTGTAACATTACATACAGTACTTTGAACAGTAACACTGTGTTTAAATATAGGAAAATAAAACATTTGTACTTAAATAATGAATCAAATAAATTGGCCAAATCTGCAACATCTGTAGTCTCATCAAGCTGTATGGTAAACTATCTACTGTTCTTAATGCGCTCAATCAGTGTCTTTTTAACATCGTCAGCCATGTCGTTTATTCTCCTTGACGCGGTGTCATTTGAAAGCGGCACCAAGTTTAACTCTGGCAGCTTTCTCTCCACACATGATACGTGTCATCTCTTTGGCTAATGGCAAACACAGCAGTTTCCCCGATTGTGTGCGGCTTACCGGCTCTGGCGATCAGGAGGCTGGCACGATATGAAGCTTCCTGTGCTTTGGCTACGGGTGTACCATAGGACAGAATGGTGGACTTGGACTGCTTCAGTTCATCACGTTTTCGTAAAAGAAATCCATTGGTTTGTCCTTTAGTGCTGTGTGTTTGGTTGTAAGATGCCGTTTGAGATGTGATGGTTTCATGGACTCATTGGTCAGAACGTCCCCGCATACAACACACTGCGGCCTGGGCAGCTCCTCTGTCCCGCTCCAAATGAATCCCAGTTTTATGTATTTTTCGTCATACTTCCTCCTCACTGGTTTCTGCCGTTTGCTAGCAGTTCTGGGGCTGGTTTTGCCACTGTCGTTAGCATCTGCGCTCGGCTCACACACATCCTCTTCAGTTCTCCCTCTCTCCTGATCCACGCTCCCATTCGCGGATTTAAGCCACGACAGTAATTTTGTCGTACTCATCATAATTAGCAAAGCCACCTCCACCTTTTCCCATCACAGCCTAGTCTACCAATGGCAGATAACCATCTGTCAGCGGAACCGGCGGGAATGCGTATGTACGCTACGTATGGCTACCCAGAAGCACTTGCAAACTTTTTCAAATTATTAACTTAATTTGTATCTCCTTTCATTTTCTTGTCATCGGTTGAGAAGATATTTTCATCCATTCGAATATTATGGATAGTATTTCACGTTTTATTTTATTTTTTAAATTGTATTAATATTTAATTAAGTGATTCTTTGGCGTACCACTAGAATGGAGCCCACGTACCACTAGTGGTACGCGTACCACAGTTTGAGAATCACTGTTTTAGGTCATATTTATGCAGAAATATAGACAATTCTAAAGGGTTCACAAACCTTCAAGCACCATGGTATTCCATTCAGCTAGCATGATATTGAACGAGTCGCAGACCACAAAAAAGTGAGTTGTTGTTGTTGTTGTTATTATTATTATTATTATTATTATTATACACTCTTTAGATCCGCATTCTCGAAGGCCAGCACTAGCCCTAGCTTAGTGCTGTCAGTGCAGCAGTGCAGTCACCTTCCAGCCGGTGTAGCGTTCATCAGTAGTGTTAGCGAATGCTAATAAAGCAGTCAAGCCAGTGCTATCAAGAGCAAGTAGCACAGGCTAACGACCAAGAAACTAGATTTCTGTCTCCAGACTCTTCCATGCATGCTCGCTCACTACAGTATTTTTCACTCATACTTAAGTATTCATTTTCCTCTGTAAATTACGAGGTTACTTTTAAAATCAACATCGACAGCTACTCACAGTGGATCTTCCTGGCAGCCTGGTGCTAATCCTTTGTAAAATCCTTTGCCCTGTTGCTGTTTTGTTGTTTGGCTCAGTTTTGGCTGAGCTGAAGTCCTAGCTCTAACAGTAACGGTTTGCCACTGGTGAGATTTCAAGAGCTTCTTTTCTCCCTCACCATTTTTCTGTGTCCTTTATGGGGAACACAATGATGGTTGGACTCGGGCCTAGAATGCAGTTGCATTGCAGTTTCATAGTTGGCAATCATCTTTGCTTGATGATTTTTTTTTTTTGCACAATTCTGTGTAAACTCCAGAAACATAACAGCATTTCAAATGTTATATTTAATTTCTTTCGTCATTTCATGATAATTATTCTCTTCAATTCTAATTTGGCCTCATTTTCTATCCAATTTGATTCAGAAATGAAAAGGTTCCTGTCCTGAAAATGTTAAAATCGAGTTATCCAATGAGATTTGTTTGTTTGTTGTGTCTAGGCTGGGAAGAGTTTAGAGCTGCTCACTCATTGGTTAGGACTTGATTGCCGGGACAGAAGGCCATGGCAGTGTATGTTTATGTAGGAAGTGACAGATGAATTAACCAAACAAATTTTGATTCATAGTGGGAGGGACCAAAAATTTATCGCCCTAGGCCTGCTCGAAGGCCAACATGAGCTTAACCATGAATCAGTGCAGCAGTGAAGTCACCTTCCAGCCGGTGTAGCTTTCATCAGTAGTGTTACCGAATGCTAATAAAGTGGTCAAGCCAGTGCTATCGAGAGCAAGTAGCACAGGCTAACGACCGAGAAACTAAGATTTCTGTCTCCAGGCTCCTCTTCCATGCATGCTCACTATAATATTTTTCATTCAGACTCAAGTATTCATTTCTCTCTGGAATTTACTGAGTTACTTTTAAAATCAACATCAACAGCTATAGGGTGTTTAAAAAAAAAAAGAAGTGATATATCATTTCACAATCTAATAACTTTGCCAATTCTTGTTCAGGGCGGCATGGTGGTGTAGTGGTTAGCGCTGTCGCCTCACAGCAAGAAGGTCCGGGTTCGAGCCCCGTGGCCAGCGAGGGCCTTTCTGTGCGGAGTTTGCATGTTGTCCCCGTGTCCGCGTGGGTTTCCTCCGGGTGCTCCGGTTTCCCCCACAGTCCAAAGACATGCAGGTTAGGTTAACTGGTGACTCTAAATTGACCGTAGGTGTGAATGTGAGTGTGAATGGTTGTCTGTGTCAGGCCTGTGATGACCTGGCGACTTGTCCAGGGTGTACCCCGCCTTTCGCCCGTAGTCAGCTGGGATGGGCTCCAGCTTGCCTGCGACCCTGTAGAACAGGATAAAGCGGCTAGAGATAATGAGATGAGATGAGAATTCTTGTTCAGTTGACCTCAAATTTTAACAGCATGTGTGGAAACAGGTCAAAATTTTATGTTAAATGTTTTTTGTTTTTATCTTTTTAGGTATAGAAATGTTATTCACTGGAAAAGAAAAGGTGTTTTGTGTGTTAGAGTACGCTCGAACACAGTCGAACAAGACTGTGCAGTGTGTATTTATGAGAGAATTCTCTAAAAATGCACCAACTGCAATGCAGATTTGGACACGGCACAAAAAGTTCAAAGAGGAAGGCTGTGTATGTCTGTCTCTCAGGCAGCGCGAATATTGAAAATTTGTGAAATTGTTCATGGAATCCACATACCTTTTGAATTTCTCATTCAAATTTTGAGGAATAAATCCTATGTTGCTCAACTTTAAGCCCGTTCAGTTTCATTTGCCTACACTGTGTAGTTTCTGGGATATTTGCATCTCAAATAATATAAAACTTTTTGAAACACCCTGTACGCACAGCGGAGCAACCTGGCAGCCAAAATTCTCTCAAAATCTTCTGTAGTTAATGAAGCAAACCTGGTAGCCATGTTTGTTGACATTGTCACAGTCACTCACTAGCGTGGAAGTTTTACATCTCCAACGTGTTTCTTTTCCAGTTTTTCGATGTCCGTTGGTATGTTTTTCTCTTGTAAATATGCGTAAAGGATATCTAATGAAATTTTAGTCACCTTTCGGATGTTCAGCGCATCTCTCTCTTTTCCAGCAAACACAGAAATGGTTCTGCCATGTGTGCAGCAGAAAACTTCCGCATTGAATATTCGGATCGGCTCTGACATGTGACATCATGTTGTCTTGACAGCCATGCAATATCGTAAAACATATTCAACGCTAATTCTCCATTGGGTAGAGTGACGGTACACTACCATTCAAAAGTTTGGGGTCACTTTTGGCCCTTTTCCACTACCCTTTTTCAGCTCACTTCAGCTCGCTTCAGCTCACTTCAGCCTGACACGGCTCGCGTTTCGACTATCTAAGAACAGCACAACTCAGCTCGCT